>NC_047106.1:26163720-26846220 GCF_902500255.1 Thalassophryne amazonica
GATCTGGATCTGACCTGCGTGACTTTAATGTGGTCTTGAGGTGAAGGCTCGCACAGTCCTGTCAGGTCTGGGTTTTGGGTCCGGCCATCGGGAAATAAATAGCTGAAGATACACGTGTAGACAGAATTTTTTAACAGAGAGAAATCATTTAAATCATTTGTGAGCATATTGTTTTATTCTGAAATTATAGTGATCAATTGATGACAGTCTGTGCAGCTCATGGGTTCATTCCATTTATTGATGAGTTTACTATTTTACTCATCTATCCAATTTCAAATGCTTATCTGGATCATGGTCACTGTAGCAGTAGACCAAGCAGCTCATCCTACACCTCCTTATCTTCGGCTAAGTCCTCAACGCTACCTGCCAGCTAGGAAATATAATCCTTCCAATGTGTCCTGGGTCTTGCTCAAGGTCTCCTCCCAGTTGGACATGCCTGAAAGGCCTCCTCATGGAGATGACCAAGGGGCATCCTCACCAGAAGCCCAAACCACCTCAGCTGGTTCCTTCCAATGCAAAGAAGCAGCAGCTCTACTCAGAGTCCTGTGCGGCCATTCGAGCTTCTCATCCTGTCCCGGACTGTAAGTCCAGATACTCAATGGAGGAATTGCATTGCCACTATTTGAATCTGGAACCTTGTTCTTTCGTTCATTACCCAAAGCTTATGGTCACAGGTGAGGACAGGAGCATAAACTGACTGGTAAATAGAGTCTTGCCTTCTGGTTCAGCTCTTTCTTATCTACGACGTTCCAGTAGAACGCCTGTAAATCTTCGGATGCAGCGCCAATCCATCTATTGATCTCATGCTCCAACATACCCCCACTTGTGAAGAAAACCCCATGATACTTAAACTCTTCCACTTGGGGAAATAACTCTCCCGTGACCCAGAGGAGACAATTCACACCTTTTAAACAGAGAACCATGGTCTCAGATTTGGAGGTGCTGATTCTCATCTGAGCTGCTTCAAACTCTGCCTCAAACCTGCCAAGGGCTCATTGGAGGTCACTGTCTGATGAAGCCAACAGGACCACATCATCCACAAAAACCAAAGATGCAACTCTGAGATTACTCAGCTGGACACCCTCCAGTCCCCACCTGCACCTGGACATCCTGTCCATGAACATCAATAACAGGACTGGCAGAGTTTGATATCCACCGGGAACAGGTCTGATGTGATGCAGAGAATGCAGACACAGCTCATACTTTGGTCGTATAAAGAAAAAGTGCATCTACATTTTGCTGAAAAAATGTTACAATCATTTTACAAATTATACAGCGATGCAGGCAACATAGTCTATCAAATGGACACTTGATAGGCAAGTCACAGCTTTTATTACAAACAGGAATAGATAAATGTAGGGATAGAAAGAGTAAATAAGTACACAAGCAAAAGATACGCCCACCACATGTCAGGAAGCCTGACCTGCTGACAATCTAGTAAAATGGCTTCATATGAAAATATAAAACCAGCACAGATAGAGCTGCAAAAATCAAATACAGGCCTGAGATCTAGATTGAAAACTCATAAAAAAGAAAATGAGAGATATAACAATGCCAGACAAAATACAAATAAACTTACAATCCTTCCCTGAAGCCATCTATGAGGGCCTGGAACAGAGGTTTGTTGTGCGGAATGGTCTGGAGTATGTTTCCATCGGCTGTCACGTAGCCGATGGCCCACTGGCCTAGACGTGTACAACTCAGTCTAAAGATGTAGCTGGAGAGAGAGACAGAGGGAGAAAAAAAAACTCATCAAGTCACCTCTATGTCAAAGGGTTACACTGGAAAAAAGTCGTGGAACAGGGCTGTTTGCAAACTGAAGACTGGCTCAGGTTTAAACTGTTCAACGTGGGAACAGCAAATGTTAGCCAGAAAATATTCAGGTTAAACAGCAAAATAAAATGTCAGAACAAAATTAAAACATTGTTTTTAAATAGCAGGTGAGGAACAAAGGCCAAGTCAAAGTTGTGCCCAGCTAACACCAAACCACAGTTACTTTCAGCCAATGAGGTCAGACCACAGGCCTGTCCATGTGCCAGTTGGGGCCTATAGCATGTCCATGAGGTAGTGGATTAAAGCATGTGCTCCTGAAGCTGACCTGACATTGTTTAAGTTCTCACTTACGTCCAGGTAATGCTATGATGCTTCTTTAAACACTCATCTTCACAAGGCAGATCTCACTGTGGGAACGACATCCAGAGTTCACGGCAATGCCATCAACATCGCCAAAATACGCATTTTACAAAATGACTCAGTTTTTCAATAGTCACTGCATCATGATGATGGAAAATTAAAGAATTTCTCATTAGCTACTAGACTGCAGAGGCCCGTCATAGTTTCACAATGAGGTGAAAATAGTTTTAGACTTTTCATAACATACATAAATATTTCAAACAGTGTCTTTGACTCACCGTCAGTCAGTTCCCAACACACGTGGATGAGCACAAGACAACTTAAGCTGAGGCACCAAAGACACACTGAGAATATAATACTGTTTGACACTGGGTTTGGCAAATTAAGTTAACTTTATTTCAATTATGATTTTGGATTCTAATGATTAAAAAAATATTTTTTTTACTTCAATAAATGCACCAAGCTTCCAAACTCAACATCATGTAATCATCATCTCAATACCAAAGATCAAGATTTTTACCACCGTGACATTATTATAACAGATTTTTACAAGTGGCTCAGTTTTCTGAAAGTGCACAAATATTAAATGTCCACATTCAAGGTGTCAAGTTTTCCCAACAGGAATAGGGAGGATCAACACATATCACATCCTCTATTTCTGGTTTAAATCTTAAAATTCGGTCAAAAATTATACAGGCCAATGACAACGTGCCCTCCTCACCCATTATAATTTTTATTTTGTAAATAATAAGCCAGCTGAACACAGATAACAGCTTTTGCTTCATGTTCAAACTGTCTGCAGTGGGAGCTCGCCCTCTGGGCCCTGCTACTTTGGTGGTGCGGCTCTACCACTTTAATTTTGACTGACTTTTATGGTCCTCCCCAAGTGAAGTGACCCCGACGTCTCACCTGCCGGGCTTGTGAATGAACTTCTGCAACCGTGCTTTGACCTCATCGTACGTGAGGAAGGCCATGTAACCTGGGTGAGTAACAGCCAAGCTGTTCCAGTTCCGCAGGAGGGATGACCAAGGCTAACACACACACACACACACACACACACACACACACACACACACACACACACACACGTGAAAGAGAGGAGTAGCAGAATAACAGAAATAGAATTAATCACAAGTGATGTAAAGAAACAACAATAACAAAGATAAACAACTGTTTAATGAACATGATTATGAGTAACACTGTTAATTAAAAAGGTCCTTTAGAAATTTACTACAGAAACCATTTAATGACATTTAAACCATTTAAAGCCTCAAACAGGAAGCTGATAAAGATGAAGCTTCATTTTTCTCCCCTGATTTTAGTTCAAATTCACAAGTTGCTTATATGTTTATTTTCAAATCCACATCAGGTAGACTCACACTGGCAGCAGATAAGTGCGGCTGTGGTTCAGCAGTTAGCCAGTCTGCAGTGTGAACACAAAGTTTAAAAAGTGCAACGGCTGCAAAAACAGCCCTACTAAAATCTGACTGAAATGATCCGTCACCGTACTCTCCGGTTCTGACCTTAACACAAAGCACTTCCCAAACAGTTCTTCTGCACAGCTGCTCTGCATTTTGACAGCTATTTTACATTTACCCCCTGTTGTCTGTGGTTTACAGGAACATGATCACAGACTGCATGTGCAAATAAAATGGATAAAATAGAGTTGAGCACGTTTGACTGATGTCTCATTTACAATATTATTTTTCCTCTCGCCTTTTATTGATACATGCAGCTGCTAAATATGAATCGCTTTACGAAACCACAAACTATCTTCACCTGCATTATTTCAGTGTTGGCCTCACTAAGGCTTTACAAGATATTTTAATAGTCATTAAAACACACCGCATTACTTGTCTAACATTTATTAACAATGGAGCTTCAAATGTCTGCAGGCTCACTTCCTCTTCTGACTTTGGGGACATTTAGAGGAAGGGTTTTTTTTTCTTGCATGTGGGAGTGTCAGAAGAAATGTCTACAGTTTCATAATCACCACATGCTTCATTAAGCCCATATCTAGCATATATACAAAAATAACCAAAGATACGGTCACCAGAAATAATGAACACACATCTGCATACATGTTTCACACAAGTCCCATTTTCAAATGCACATCTAAAGCTCTGAAGAATCTTTGTCATGTTGAGCTACTTCATAAGTTTAAATAAAAGCCTCACTGTTTTTCTTTAGGCAATTTGTTTTATCACATTCCTGATGCAAAATGTTTGCTTTACATGCAGATAACCTCTGCAGATGATGCCTGGTCGCAAACGCTGCACTCATCCTGCCCTCACATTCCCCCTTGTTTTTGGCCATTATATCTGCACAACTTACAACTCTATCCTGAATGCACATTTTTCGGGACTCTATTTCAAAGCCAGTTAACTTCTTGACTTCTTAAGATGCTTCACCTCTTATTGCTAACTTTAACGTGAGCTTATCCCTGCTAATGTTAAAGCAACAGTGTTTACAGTTTAGTGTCATCTAGTGGTGAGGCTGCAGATTGCATTGTGCTGTAACTGGTCGTGACTTTGTGTCTTTTCATGGAATTGCTTCATTGGCAACAGGGATTCATGCTTCCTTGCCTTTTTGTTGTGGTAAGTAATGTGTTTGATCAAAGGTTCTCAAACCTGTTAGCCTACACAAGTAACCAGTAAGGGAGCAAAAAAAAAAGAAAAAAAGAAAAAAGAAAAATGGGAACAAGAAGTATGGAGGGCCTACTTCCGTGCAGATATGGAAGGATAGACCTGAGATAATAAAAACACACTGATCTGGTGTTGCAGGTGTGTTTGTACACTAATGAGCAGATGGACATCAACGCTGTATTCCTTTTCTGTAGCATTAACATCAGTGCTGGCTTGACCCTTCCAGAATAAAACTGTTATTTTCTGACTCCAGCTACAGCTGGTGTAACATTAAAATGCATTTATTGTAAAACACAATTAGAAGAATGCACATGATCAGTTCTAACTTCAGCAGCACTGCCAAGTCTAGGAAAATAGACTTGGCAGTGCTGCAGGTGATGGTTATAATAACTAGCAGGTGTGGCCTTGGTGGCCACCAGACCTATGCTTTAGAATTCATTTTTTTTGGAAAGAAACTGACAAGTATACCCATTTAACCCTCAAGTGACTGAGTGGGTCATGTATGACCCCGTGCATATATTTTTACGCACCGTTTTTCTAATTTTAATCGGAAAAAATTTCCTACCATGAATTTGTCAATCTATTTGTTAATAGAATTTTGCAAGGATCAGCTGATCCATGTGGCAAGTATAATCCAAACATGTGGGTAGAGCTATGAGATTTTCAACATTATAGCTTCAGATGGTAATTTGCCAACTCCAATCATTGTATTTTACTGTTCTGCAGGGAATGCAGTCTACCACCCAGTTAAGGAGTTCAAGTACCCAGGGGTCTTGTTCACAAGTGAGGGGACAATGGAGCGTGAGATTGGCCAGAGAATCAGCACAGCAGGGACGGTGTTGCATTCGCTCTGGCGTACTGTTGTGACGAAAAGGGAGCTCAGCCAAAAGGTGAAGCTCTCGATCTACTGGTCAATCTTCATTCCTACTGGCACCTGTGGTCATGAGGGACGGGTCTTGAACTAGACTGTGGGTACAAACAGCTGAAATGGGTTTCCTCAGGAGGGTGGTTAGTGTCCCCTTAGAGATTAGGTGAGAAGCTCAGTCATCTATGGGGAACTGGGAGTAGAGCCGCTGCTCCGTTGCATTGAAAGGAGCCAGCTGACGTGGTTCAGGCATCTGGTAAGGATGCCCCATGGGTGCCTCCCAAGGGAGGTGTTCCAGGCACGTCCATATGGGAGGAAACCCCTGAGAAGACCCAGGACTAAGTGATGTGATTATATCTCCACACTGGCCTGGGAACACCTCAGTATCCCCCAGACATCGGCGGTCAATGTGGCCCGGGAAAGGGAAGCTTGGGGTCCCCTGCTGGAGCTGTTTCCCCCGCAACCTGATCCCAGATAAGCCGTTGAAGATGAGTGAGTGAGTGTTTTGCAAGGAAGCATGGCCAACAGACCAAGAATAGCAAGATTTACATCTGTACAAGTATTGGAACTGATTGTAATATTGCCCTATCGGTGTGTGTTTTTTGGCTACTTTTTTGTAAAAAGAAAAAAAAACAAAAAACAAATTCCATACCTTATTACATTAAATGAGAGGCAAAAATATTAGAGAGTGAAATAAACATGAATAACTCAAACAATCATTTATATAGAAGTACTAGCTGAGTTCCCTGTTCTACGCATGGGAAATAGAAGAAGGTTACCCATGTCATTGTGTATTTCGTGTCACTTTAGTTAAGGTGTAGTAAGTTGCACTGCATTGTGTGTATGTTGTCATCATTAAGTTTCATAGAGTAATTTGTGACATTCATGAGACTCAAGTGAATGGTGATAAAAGGTGATAGCACATCATGTCATTGCAATGCTCTGGCATGCCATACACAGCAGGTACATTTTAATTGAAAAAAACCTGCACGCTTTACCTGGTGCACACTGGCCCTTTCAGACTGTAATTAAAGTGCACCCTCGTCAGCAGCTACTATGTAGTCAGTAAAGTGTGATGCTTGCTACCTGACCTGAGTACCACATGAACTGCAAAAATAAAGACTCCAATGAGTGTGTTCGTGCACATACGCTTTCAACCTAAGGGCCCAGTAACCTCCCCCTTGGTGCCCCCAGTCACCAAAGCAAGTTTGGTGTGGATTGCTCAATTCCTGCGGCTGTGTGTAGCGAACAAACACAAGCACGCATGTTCAGCTTTATATATTCAATTCCAATATAAAGTGAATGGGGTTATGAATGACCCCACTCTGTCATAATAATCGCTAAACTAGCTTGGTCACTTCAGTGTTAAAATGAGATGCAACTTCAAAACAACACATATGTTGATGGAGACAAAGACAGAAGAAGAGTTGCTTCAGCTACTTTCATACAAAGTCCTTCCTGCCTGTTTATGTTTTACTGGCCATTTTAATTATGTTTTAGAGTGTACCCACTGTTGAACAATTAGAGAATAAGTTTGATGATATAACTCATTCCATTTGGGGGGGTCATAGAAAATGCTTTCTGCAGGGTTGTGTGGAAGTATGACTGGGTTATTTAATGTTTACAAAGTATCCACTGTTACAAATCAGAAAATAATGGCTTACTTTGATAATTGAGTACAACCCCAATTCCAATGAAGTTGGGACATTGTGTGAAATGTAAATAAAAACAGAATACAATGATTTGCCGGTCATTTCACTGGAGTCTTGCACAGGCAGACAGTCTTGACTTATGGTTATAATTTTAAACAAACTCATTTTGGACAAGTTATTAAAATTAACATCAAATCTGTCATTTTACAAAGTAAAAATATATATTGTATATGTTTTAGTTTTAAAGTAATGCACTAATTGAAGGTTGAAGGTTTTAGCGTTTAGACACACATGCTGCATTGCATTATGGGTACATTAGTTTCCTGACATCAGTGGTTGGCTGGACGGTATAACACAGTTACTGAAATGTGGGGGGTTTACAAATAAATCTGTATTTGTAAGTATGTCATTTTTTTCATTTGTAAAAAAAAAAAAAAGGCAATTTGAATCTACATTTCCATCTACCGCTAAAAGTGATGAAGGACTTAAACAGAATTTTCAGTTTTCAAATTGCTTTCTTTGTGGTGGGTTTTACAAATAAATCTGTATTTGTAAATATGTCATTTTTTTCATTTGTTCTGATTATATTCACTTTTAATTTGGTGAGTTACAAGATAATAGCTTTTTTTGTGTGTGTTTTTTTCATTCATCATGCTAAACTAGAGGGGATGGACTCATCTATCCATCTCTCTCTTTTCATTCCCAATATGATACAGGGTACAAGCTGAGGCTTTGGATATGGACCCAACAAAGCATCAAACAATTACACAATTAAATAATGCGTGAAAGTACTGTAAATCTGCTAAGGGAGGGTGAGCAGATCAGTCTCGTGACATCAGTCTCGTGACAAACGGTGAATGAGTAAGCAGGCTAACAGGATGTTTAGAATTAAATTTGTTTCCCACGCTGAGTTTTGCGTATTGCTATGAACTGTTCCCCCTTAACTGTTAAGGCATTGTTAACAAAAGGGGAAGTTTGCTGAATCGAGCATGCACATGAGGATGTTCACTACCTGGAACAGTCTGGTGAAAATATCAAATTCAAACACGGAGATGTAGTCATTGCAGGTGAGGTCTATAGTGGATTTTAAAGCCATGGCCTCTAGTCCGGAGCTGATGGGATGAAACTCATGGAGAGATTGACGAAACACCTTCCAAGGTACGATGGTCCTGTGACACACAATGTAAAACTCACAATCACATCCTCACCAAAAAAAACCCAAAAAACATAAAGAATGTGTTACATTACAAAATATCCATAAACTGCATTTGCTTCACGGCACAGCAGGATTGCAATTACAGCACTGATCATAAAATAAACTTACTGAACACGTCCAGGTTGCGAAGTTGTAACTTTTGGTACAGCAGTACTAGCACTGGACTTACTTGTCTCCAAAAGCACGCCTCCAGAACTCTGCAGCATCTGCCTTAGTGATTCGGAAATTGTCACCCTGAAACAAACCATTGGGGAAGATGGCCTTTAGCTCAGCCAGCATGTGGCTGAAGATCAGCGACAACTTGGTCAGGTTCCGCCTGCAGAAGGGAAGAGCAGAGGAGTGACTGAGCGTTGGTGTCTTTATTATTGCACTGTAGATACAAGTGTTGCTCAACTCAGAGCCACAAACAACTTCAGCAAAAGATGTACTCCGATAGTCGGGGTGGTTCGCACAGTGGTGACAGTCTGACAGTGTGCCACGATATAGATTGTGCAATACACTTTTCCTCCTGTAACAGGAGGAAAAGAGCATCTGTAGCAGATGCTCTTTCTGTATTCAACACCTCGGTCTGTTACTTCCCTGTACAGACCTCGTGCTTAATACTGTAATATCCACTAATTTGGACATCAGTAATTATTATAAAACCAATTATAAAATCATTAGAATACTTGTCAGTTATTTCAGAAAGTGAACATGTTATATATTCTAATCTAGACTTATGACATAGAACCGGTTTTAAGGATTTTTTTATTATTTTATTTTTGGTAATTGTGGCCTATAGCGCAAAAAAAAGTAAAAGGGAGGGGGAAAAGAGTATCTCAAGACATAACTCTATTTATGCAGTATATAAATACCATGAATCACTCAGTTTGAATTATTGCTAGGGCAGAGTAAATCTGCCAGCAGAACATGATGGGAACATTATTTGTCAAATATGACACCAAGAAAACAAATTGTATGCAAACAAATGACAGTAAGCTATATATCTGAAAGGGGATTAACAGACACAGAGAGGAAGATGCATACGTCACTCAGTACGTCCCTGCACCTGATCACAGCATCAGTGATTCACGGCTGAAGCACAGAGGCAGACTGTGGTTGCAGTTGGAGAGAGTGAATTGACATGCATGAGACAGAAATAAATAAATAGTGTGGATCACTGCAGCTGCATGCGACACTACATACCCTATGAGTGGGCAGAGTGTGGGGGGGGGGGTCGGGAATGAATAAGGACCAAGGAGTTGCATGAATGAATAAGATTAGTGTATGCTGAGACCCAACCAAAATAGACCCGTGCTTGTTGGCGTTAACGGTTACATCAGGACCTCAGCAGAGAAAACTTTGAAAGAGAAACACAGCACTCAGAAATGGAATGAAGTGTTATATTTGCACCCTCTCAGCAGTAACTGATCCCCAAACAGTGAACTGTCTTGTATCTGACTGATTGGCTAATCTTTGAGCCTGCTCTGCCCACTTAGATTCTACAGCACAGCCAGACACAGCACGGCTTTGAAGTCAGAACTGTTCTCATCAGCGATGCATCGTGGAAAATGACACCTTCTACAACTCCAGGCACTTCCCCGAAAACCTCATGCAGCCACAGATGAACATCTTCTCCAGTGTCACAGCCACTCATACCACTGCCTTTCTGGGTGCTTTCTGCAAGAGTCTCAGTGTGGGGGTGGGGGGCACTCCCTTCTGTCTCCTGGCGGAGTCGCCCACTGCAGTCTCATCCTCACCCTACACATGGCCTTTAGCGGCTGGTGCTCAGCATTTACCAACAGCACCTTAAAATCAGATCACAAAAACCTATCCTGGTTGTATTATTGAGCTGCAGAGAAAATAGTTAATAATTAGACATTTACTGTCGTATAATTATCTCCTCTTGAAGACGTTAGACCGGAATTATATTCCTTCGTCATCACATCATGTACTATCAATTCAATTTATTTTCATTTATATAGCACCAAATCGCAACAAAGTTGCCTCAAGGCGCTTCACACAAGTAAGGTCTAACCTTACCAACCCCTAGAGCAGGGCTATTCAACTGGCGGCCCGCGGCCCATTTACCCATAAATATTAATAAATACACGATCAAAAGCCGCTACAAAGCGCATTTGCCAATTTTCGGCATTTTACGACACTTTGTGGCACTTTGAATCCTTTACGGCATGTCAGCACTGTTTACAAACAGCCCCACCTCATGTGAAGGCACTGCGGGCACTTGAACAGTTGGTGGCGGTATTGGTTTACAAACCGCCAGTAAACTCTAACAAAGACGACAACAGGGGCATATTCAAAGGAGAACAGACATAAAGTTGACAATGAAAATAGAAGATTTAATAATGACTGGCCTGGTAAATATGTGCACGTAGAAAATGCCAAAGGCAATCCTATGTGCCTGCTGTGTTCTGACTGTTGCTTGATGAATAAGGAATATAACGTGCGGAGGCACTTCATTATGACTCACTCCTGTTTTGACAATGAATATCCAATGGGTTCTGATACTCATTAAATAAAAATAAAAGGACTTAATATGAACTACAAGCAAAGCACTGCAATCTTCTCCCGTAGCTGCACTGTGCAACAGAAGAAAACAGCAGCATCCCTGCATGTTGCGTGGGATCTTGCTAAAAAGAAAATGCCGTTCACTGACTCCGAAACAGTGAAAGAATGCATATTAGCTGCCGTTGACGAGCTGGTAGCGGATGACAAGCTGAAACAGCAGATAATGTCTTCAATCAAGTCAATCCCTCTGTCAGGTACAACAGCGGCAAGACGACTGGATATTTTAGTCGCAGACGTTTGAGACTCTTCTAAATCAGTTGAAGAAAGCTGAATTCATGTCGCTGGCTGTGGATGAGTCAACTGACAGCTCTGATACAGCACAACTTTGCTTGTATGTGCAGTTTTTCAACGGTGACTGTTTCAAGGAGGATCTGTTGGACCTAATTCCACTGGAAGGACAAACAACAGGGGAAATAATTTTCCACAAGATCGCTTTTTTTTTTTTTTAAAAGACAATGGACTGGACCTGGCTGTCCACCTGCTGGTTACAGATGGAGCTCCCTCAATGGCAGGAAGGGTCAAAGGACTGTCTGCACGACTGTCTGCTGTTGCACCAAAACTACAGTCTGTCCACTGTCTTGTTCACCAGAGTGTCCTCTGCTCTCAGCTTAGTGGTGAGTTGAAAAGTACCATGGACTCTGTGATTGCTGCAGTGAACTTTATCAGAGCAACATTCAGTCTTCAGCACAGGTTATTTCACAGACTACTTGCTGATATGTCAGCTGAGCACTCTGACCTACTTTTACACGTCAGGTGGTCTGTGAACTGACGGAGGTAATTATCACCTTTCTATGTGAATGCAAGCACAAGAAGGCTGAGACATTTCTGACAAAAATGCTGGATGAGAAATTTGTCTCAGAAATGTGCTTTTTAAGTGATATCATGCATCATTTGAATGGTCTTAATCTGAGTCTGGTTGAAAAGCTGACTGCTTTTATAAAAAAAAAAAAACCTAGACATTTTCACATGTGATCTTAATGACAGCCTGCTGCACTTTCCCACACTCATTGACTTCATTAGTATATACCTTTGATGTTCTGTTAAATAAAAAGAGAAAAAGAAATGCAGTAGCATTTTCTCAATTGTACATCCGAGAGTAATAGTACAGGTCACGAGAATGTCCGGCCCACAGATCATAGTATTCTGATAAATTTGGTCCCCGGAAAAATACAGCTGAATAGCCCTGCCCTAGAGCAAACACACAGGCGACGGTGGTAAGGATAAACTCCGTCTGATGATTTGAGGAAGAAACCTCAAGTAGACCAGACTCAAAGGGGTGACCTTCTGCTTGGGCTACCACAATTGGAAGTATCAATGAAATTGTTGAGCCCCCAAACCCAGGTTTTTTTTATCCATTTTGCTGCAGATCTCGTGTGTGTCAAGGCATCCTCTGACCCCTGTTCCTTATGTGCACCATCTATGATCACTACAATGTTGTTTTACCATTTCAAGCTTCCACTGTAACCCTTCGAGGTGCCGGTCTCTGCAGGAACCTGGGCAAATGTGATGGTAACATAACAAAAACAGGTCTCATGACAGTGTCAAGGTCCCCCTTCAACTCTGTGCATGCCATGTCTGTATTTATTTTAATGGGACAATGGTGACAACTTCAAGATTCCCAAAAAACAACATTTCCTTGATTTGAACTACATGGGTGGATTAAAAAGTTCATCTCAATCGATACCGGTCAAATTTGATCCATAACAACTGCATTGTACAAAACATTTCCAGCACCTGTAGAAAATCATAAATATATTTTGATTTGTGTGTATTTTGGATCACATTAGGAGAAGTCAAGTTTCAGACTGTAGGAGTGACATTTAAGGTATTGGGTTTTTTTTTGTTTGTTTTTGTTTGCTTGTTTACTGTCAAAACAGGTCAAATTTGACCCAAACAAGAGTAAAGGTTAAAGTACATCTTCATCAGTGCTGAACATGATTCCTGTGGAAATCTCAGGTGCCACAAATAAACATTTATGCAGCAGGCATAGTGAAATTTGTGTGTGTGTGTGTGTGTGTGTGTGTGTGTGTGTGTGTGTGTGTGTGTGTGTGTGTGTGTGTGTGTGTGTGTGTGTGTGTGTGTGTGTGTGTGTGTGTGTGTGCGTGTCACACCTAAACTGTGAGTGCTTTAAGATCACCCTGTACAACTAAATTATGTAGCTATTTATTCTGTGATGACATTTGTGTTCCAAGTCACCACTGGACTGATTAAAATAATTTTTGCCTAAAATAAAAAGATGAACCCAAAAACATCTACAAATGGAGAATGGGTTGAAAAATTGTAACTTCCCATTTAACACAAAAAAAAAAAAAAAAAAAAAGGAAACCAAATTAATTAGTTTTTTTTTGTTTGTTGTTTTTTTTTTTTAAGTAAAATCCCATGTTATAATGGTGTGTTGTTGGAGCTCTCTCACACACACACACACACACACACACACACACACACACACACACACACACACACACACACACACACACACACACACACACACTTATTTAGGAAAGTGATAACTTCCGTGAGTGCATGGTGCTCCTTTGTCTGTATGACATTAGAAAACATTTTGAAATTCACAGTGAGATCGCACACTGAGCCAAACAAAACAATATCTGTTTCTGATTCAGGTTCTGCCTCCATCCCGTTCTTTCTACTGCCAGCGTGCTCTGCAGATGATGTGTGCAGGCAGCAGACAGTGTTCTACAAGGCCTCTACAACTGTTGCCGTTATCTTGGCTGCTGTGCCACACTTGCAGAACTGCAGCTGCACCTTAGAACAGTAACAGCTTTTACCAGATTATCATACATTATTTTCCCGTTTCAAACTTTTGTGGTCATCGTTAACTACTGGCGAGGCACCTAGCCAAACCTTTTGCTGAACACAAGCTTTTTGTCCACTTCCCTCATGGTATAGATTGACCTTTGGCCTCGCAGCTGGCTGCTCCCTTCCTGTTTCCTGCTTGCTGTGAAAAAGCACCACAGCTAGCCTTTCGGCTCTGCACGGCGCCAACATGCTGCACCACATCCACAGAAGGTCAACCATAACAATTCAGAAGAAGGTGTGATACCACAATGCAGCTCTTGTTAGCGTCCTTGTTAAAACATACAGAATAAATGTAGATTAAGCAGGGCTAAGCCTTGAAACTAAGGTATTAAATGTGATGAACTTTTTTAAGAACATGATTAATTAAATCAGGTTTGATTTAAATCTACACTTGCTGGATATCAAAAATGAAAGCTGAAAGAAATAAACACATACAATGTATGTGCAAGTGCAATTACAAACACTATGCTAACTATGGCCTTTAAAAATTAAATACAAATTGGATAGTACCTTCCTGAACTGAACCATCCAACAGGTGGTGATAGCAGCACTGGCAGCACTGCACACGACATCTTCCTTTCTATGCCATCTCCAGAACAATATTTTGAGTTAGCCATAAGTATTTTGTAGTATTGTCAAAAGGCTTTGGTATCATTCCCATCCATGCGTTCTATTAGGGCCGGGATGATACGTATGGTACGAGGAGATAAAGTGTATCACAATACCTGTGAGGCCATTCAATACATATCACAATATTTAAGTAATGTGATTTCACAAGGGTTGCAATTTGATGTAACAATATATTGTGATTTTATTTGCTTTTTGTAACAGTAGACCATGGTGGGAAAAAATGGCATCACATTTTTAGGGTTTATTCCACCCCACCCCCCCACCCCCCCCAAGGAGAACCATAATGCATATGTGGTAATTAAATAGATAAAACACTTTTTGAGGTGAACTTCTTGCTTTCCAAGGTATCTTCAACCCCAGACTTTGCTGCATGAGAAGTAGGAAAAATAGTTTTCAGGGTTGGGAAATGTCTATTTAACTGGTATATCACCATGTCTGCCGCAGTGCATTGTGCAGAAAACTCTTTTGGTAAGCCTAGATGAATTGTTTCCATGTTTGAAGTAATAACTAGATGCCATGTTGCACCTCAGTCACTGCAGCGGACCACTCTGAGCCGAACCGCCAGCTGTGAGAGTCATCGGTATGGCACTCAGACTCCCCGCATCAGCTCACCACAAGTTTGGATCACAAATGGTCGACACATCTCAACCTTTAACATACAGCTAAAGACTTGTTCCCATTCTTAATTTTTTTCAGTCTCTGTGTGCCTCTGCTTGAAGTAAATAATCATCCGTGCACAATCTTTTTTCTCCCCTGGTGTCTGCTTGAAACGATGGTAACATCGCGTAATAGTCAAATGATCTAAATGATGTTTTATTCTTTCTCTTATGAATAGTGTTTAATTTTCTTATCTGTTTTATTCTCTTACTTGTGTTTTTAATGTATGTATGTATGTATGTATGTATGTGATTTTTTTTTTCTCTTTTCTGTTTTTATTCATTTATTTTAAAGTTTAAATTTTATTTTGAATTATTCCATGTACGGTGCCTTGAGGCGACTTTTGTTGTGATCTGGCAGTTTAATAATCTGATTAAATTGAATTAAATTGAAATTGACAATACACTGCGCCTTCTGCTTAATGAAAGCCGTATTACATTTCCACCTCCTTTCCACCAGCAATTGAATTTGAGTTACAGTATATCAATTCTGGACTTGGGGGGGGGGACCAAAAGATTTTCATTGTAAATTTAAATAGAGATATCGTATCAATGTTTTTCCTTACTGTTATGTTCTTGCCACTCTTCAGTTCCAGTTTTAACTTCCTGTTCTGTTATATAGTTCATCGTGTGTTCTGTTATATAATTCATCATGTGAGGAGTCATTAAAGTGACTGTAGTTTGATTTGCAGAAAGACTATTTGCTATGGAGCAGTCACATCAGTTGATGACACAAGCAAAGCAAATACTATATCTCATGCATGCCTAGACTACCACTTATGTTCACTGCTCCAAAGCCCTTACGTGAGGCAGGGTCACACGGCAATCGCTGAACAAAGGAAAAAGTCCCAAAGTAACAAATCGTCGAGAAAAAGTGGACAAATAAGCCGCCACTTCTCCCATCACGGAAAAACCTGCGAGTCCAGAGCACATTGAAAAAATTCAACAAAACCGAAACTAACAAAAGAAAAACGAGCGAACGGCGACCTTGAAGTTTTAAACAAAATCAAAACAAAACATTCACGATGACGTGACTTGACAGCGGGTATCAGCCTGTGCTCATTTCTACAGCCAACGTGCACTCTCCACAGCACCTGCAGGTGTGAGAGTTGTCTTGACAGCAGGTCTGTCTTCACAAAAACAATGTGTGCACACACGAACGTTCGCATGCTGTCTGTGGCTGGAACGTTCCAGCCACAGACAGAGTAGTAAAAGAGCTCTTCTTCTATGGTGGATGTATTATTTTGTATTATTCAAATGGAAAATCCATCTGTCTTATCTGCAAAGTAAATGTGGCTTTACTGAAGAAAGAGAATTTGGAGCGGCATTTCAGATGATTCACAAGAAATAAGATGCTAACTTCTAATGCTAACCCGACTAAATCCCCTCTGCTCGCTTGAAAAGTCCAGGAATTGAAAAATCAGCAAGCAGCACAATGATTCATGGTCCATAAATGTGAAGAGTGATAAATGTGGCAAACAAGATTGCAGTGTTCTGTTCGGGCCAGGAGTCTGAGGATGCATTTATTCTGTTCACAGCTGGAGGAGACACACATCTGCTGCACACAGACGTTAGGTGGCTCAGCAGAGGTAATGGAACGATCTTCTGTCTGATATTAAGGAATTTCTGAAACGTTCAAACCATGCTGAATGTGCACAGCCTTTGGATTTGAAAGCAAGTTTAAAAGCATATTACATGTGCTATCAAGCAGATTGCAACAGTGTGACCTGCACAACTTTCCACACATGGACACAGAACTTAAGCACCAGGACAGTGAACGTGGAGCCTGAGAGTGCACGTTATGATGATCACGTGTAGAGCATCTTGTCAGAATTTGACAGGCGCTTTACTGACTTTGCATCCAAAGAGTCTGTTGTCAGTTTCCTGTTTTCCATTTGGGGAAAATATAGATGTGGACTGTATATCGGCCAAAGTGGCATCACTCTTCAACCTGGATCCTCACACTGAAAAATGACATTGAGCTCAAATCCAGAGCAACACCTGACATGAAACTCCAAATCTGGAATCCAATGCAGACAGAGTGCATGAGTGCCTGCTTACAGCTGCACTCAGCTCCTACACTCCGGACTATGAGAGAGTCTAACTTTCTCCTCTTGGGGCCAGAAGTCCCACTAAGGTAAGGAACAACTTTCCCAACTTGAGGCCAGTCCTAGGCCTACTTGTGCTTATTCTTTTTCACCATGCACATACATTGCGGCTACACTGTGGCGTTCCATATGGCTTGGTAGATCTCGATACACTGTCAACTTTAAAAGGAGATCTCAGTTCAAAAAGGTTGGGCACCCCTGGTTTAGTTGTTTTAGTAACATATACTTTTGCAAACTGAGCGGTGGGTTTCAGGTGGCCTCTGGTGTAGGCATGAAAAATTATGACTAGCTCATTGCCTCACTAACCGTGGAACAGCAGTAAAGCTGACATCACCAAACTACCAATACATGCTAATAGCGCCAACAGTCCTATCACAGGAATGAAATTACATGAAAATTTCAATCGATGGAAATAGTGGAGGACAGACTAGTTAGATGGACCATTAGGATAATTAACCACACAAATCATATTATCTCATATCTGTAATAAAACGCTAAGAAAAGATAGAATCGGTTGGCCCACAACAGCTCCCAGCGGTCTGGGCTGTGGAAACGGCTCACCGGCCAACGCTGCCTGTCACTCAATGGGGTTCTACCTCTAATTATATATAATTATGTGCAAGATTTGCCATTTCTCCATCTGCTTCACATTGTTGGGGCTTGGGTAAGTAGGCTGCTCACTGATACTGCAGTGCTGACATAAATAATCATGATGTTTATTTCTCTATATGTATGTGTGTATCAATCAATCAATCAATTTTTTTTATATAGCGCCAAATCACAACAAACAGTTGCCCCAAGGCGCTTTATATTGTAAGGCAAGGCCATACAATAATTATGTAAAACCCCAACGGTCAAAACGACCCCCTGTGAGCACGCACTTGGCTACAGTGGGAAGGAAAAACTCCCTTTTAACAGGAAGAAACCTCCAGCAGAACCAGGCTCAGGGAGGGGCAGTCTTCTGCTGGGACTGGTTGGGGCTGAGGGAGAGAACCAGGAAAAAGACATACTGTGGAGGGGAGCAGAGATCGATCACTAATGATTAAATGCAGAGTGGTGCATACAGAGCAAAAAGAGAAAGAAACAGTGCATCATGGGAACCCCCCAGCAGTCTACGTCTATAGCAGCATAACTAAGGGATGGTTCAGGGTCACCTGATCCAGCCCTAACTATAAGCTTTAGCAAAAAGGAAAGTTTTAAGCCTAATCTTAAAAGTAGAGAGGGTGCCTTTAATACCTATGGCATGCTCTAATCTCTGTAATAAAATTTTATGGTCAACAGTATCAAAAGCAGCACTGAGGTCTAACAGAACAAGCACAGAGATAAGTCCACTGTCCGAGGCCATAAGAAGATCATTTGTAACCTTCACTAATGCTGTTTCTGTACTATGATGAATTCTAAAACCTGACTGAAACTCTTCAAATAGACCATTCCTCTTCAGATGATCAGTTAGCTGTTTTACAACTACCCTTTCAAGAATTTTTGAGAGAAAAGGAAGGTTGGAGATTGGCCTATAATTAGCTAAGATAGCTGGGTCAAGTGATGGCTTTTTAAGTAATGGTTTAATTACTGCCACCTTAAAAGCCTGTGGTACATAGCCAACTAACAAAGATAGATTGATCATATTTAAGATCGAAGCATTAAATAATGGTAGGGCTTCCATGAGCAGCCTGGCAGGAATGGGGTCTAATAAACGTGTTGATGGTTTGGATGAAGTAACTAATGAAAATAACTCAGACAGAACAATCGGAGAGAAAGAGTCTAACCAAATACCGGCATCACTGAAAGCAGCCAAAGATAACGATATGTCTTTGGGATGGTTATGAGTAATTTTTTCTCTAATAGTTAAAATTTTGTTAGCAAAGAAAGTCATGAAGTCATTACTAGTTAAAGTTAATGGAATACTCAGCTCAATAGAGCTCTGACTCTTTGTCAGCCTGGCTACAGTGCTGAAAAGAAACCTGGGGTTGTTCTTGTTTTCTTCAATTAGTGATGAGTAGAAAGATGTCCTAGCTTTACGGAGGGCTTTTTTATAGAGCAACAGACTCTTTTTCCAGGCTAAGTGAAGATCTTCTAAATTAGTGAGACGCCATTTCCTCTCCAACTTACGGGTTATCTGCTTTAAGCTACGAGTTTGTGAGTTATACCACGGAGTCAGACACTTCTGATTTAAAGCTCTCTTTTTCAGAGGAGCTACAGCATCCAAAGTTGTCTTCAATGAGGATGTAAAACTATTGACGAGATACTCTATCTCCCTTACAGAGTTTAGGTAGCTACTCTGCACTGTGTTGGTATATGGCATTAGAGAACATAAAGAAGGAATCATATCCTTAAACCTAGTTACAGTGCTTTCTGAAAGACTTCTAGTGTAATGAAACTTATTCCCCACTGCTGGGTAGTCCATCAGAGTAAATGTAAATGTTATTAAGAAATGATCAGACAGAAGGGAGTTTTCAGGGAATATTGTTAAGTCTTCTATTTCCATACCATAAGTCAGAACAAGATCTAACATATGATTAAAGTGGTGGGTGGACTCATTTACTTTTTGAGCAAAGCCAATAGAGTCTAATAATAGATTAAATGCAGTGTTGAGGCTGTCTTTCTCAGCATCTGTGTGGATGTTAAAATCGCCCACTATAATTATCTTATCTGAGCTAAGCACTAAGTCAGACAAAAGGTCTGAAAATTCACAGAGAAACTCACAGTAACGACCAGGTGGACGATAGATAATAACAAATAAAACTGGTTTTTGGGACTTCCAATTTGGATGGACAAGACTAAGAGACAAGCTTTCAAATGAATTAAAGCTCTGTCTGGGTTTTTGATTAATTAATAAGCTGGAATGGAAGATTGCTGCTAATCCTCCGCCCCGGCCCGTGCTACGAGCATTCTGACAGTTAGTGTGACTCGGGGGTGTTGACTCATTTAAACTAACATATTCATCCTGCTGTAACCAGGTTTCTGTAAGGCAGAATAAATCAATATGTTGATCAATTATTATATCATTTACCAACAGGGACTTAGAAGAGAGAGACCTAATGTTTAATAGACCACATTTAACTGTTTTAGTCTGTGGTGCAGTTGAAGGTGCTATATTATTTTTTCTTTTTGAATTTTTATGCTTAAATAGATTTTTGCTGGTTATTGGTGGTCTGGGAGCAGGCACCGTCTCTACGGGGATGGGGTAATGAGGGGATGGCAGGGGGAGAGAAGCTGCAGAGAGGTGTGTAAGACTACAACTCTGCTTCCTGGTCCCAACCCTGGATAGTCACGGTTTGGAGGATTTAAGAAAATTGGCCAGATTTCTAGAAATGAGAGCTGCTCCATCCAAAGTGGGATGGATGCCGTCTCTCCTAACAAGACCAGGTTTTCCCCAGAAGCTTTGCTCTGTATGCACACAGAGCTCCAAGATGAAGGCAAATGTAAGTCAAACAGACACTCGCAGCCTCTGAAGTGTTAACTTTTGTTTTCCATTCCAATTACTATTCGCGCTAAAACCATTTGGCTGGTTGGCGAACCACTAAAAGCTCGACTTTTTCATCACAACCAACTACCTTATCACCAAGGCACTCGCCTGTGACAGCACACACAACAGATGCAAACTTTTTTCTTAATGTACGCTTGTGGAGACGTGGTTCAAAAAGGCAGCATATTTATACTGATTGATATCAAAGTGAGAATGTGTCAGAGGAAAGCAGTGGGTTCAAACAACAGTGCAGTTTCCTTCCATATGAAAAAGCTCCAACTCTTCGAGAGGGAGAATCTAGATTCATACACTTCTTGGAGGTAATCTTTCCTCATTGATCCTCAGAAATTTCCTGTGACTGGGATTCAAGGAGAGCCACTGCAGTGGCAACAGCTTTTCCACTGTGGTTAGTTATATTCAGTCACCCATCACCTTTGGCACAACACCCATTCCTGACCATATTAACAATGCTGGTATACGCCTAATAAGTTATGGGTAAGTTTTGTATGTTTCTGTGTAGGCTCAGTTGTCCAGGTGGTTTCCATAGTAGAGAAGCTTGAATCTTCGACAGCAACCCAGTCCAGTTGAAGATTCAAGCTTCTCTACTAAGTAAGTTTTGTATATGTTAACAGCATGTTGAAGCATACGTATGTCATAATACAGCAAGTATGTAAAAGAAATTGTGGGCATGCACAATATTTTCGACGTATGCCAGTGTTTGGCTGAGTTGTAGGTAAGTTTTGTGATTGTTGACACGTTTCTTGTAAGTTACTCATAGGTCGAAATACATCAATTGATGCTGTCCATTGATTGACTGAACAACTGCAACCTGCAGTAATGCAAACAGTTCAGACTGTTACAAATATTAAAACCATTCACACAGAGTAAGTATAAAGTCTTACGTATTACATCGCTTCAGTCAGATTCATCATCACAGCCTGACGAAAACTTGTCCTAATGTTGGAAAATGACATTTGATAATACGTTGGTTCCTTATCCTTGTTCCTAAGCATTTCAGGATTTATTTACTTATTCATTCATGTCATTTCATGACTAAGAATTTGACTGACGTGCGTTTTGCTTTTTCTGAACAGCCGGGTAGGTTATTCAGTGTCCCATCTATCACAGGTTGTTTAGCTAACTCTATGTTTGGCTCTGGATCATGTTGATCAAGAAGAGAAAGTTTGAATACCAATTTATTCAGGTCTAACTTTGCATTTCCTGGTAACATGTAAAACCCAAAGACATGCCATACCGTGGACTTAAAATGACAGGGTGCAGTCCATATCAGTGCAGATCTCTGGCTATATGTTTGTGCATTTTTTGTGTCCTCTTGAAACAGGAGAAATCACATGTAATACTCAAATTAAGTGTTCAACAAATACACTGTGCCATCTGCTGGATAAAAGTTGTAATTACCTCATCTGTAAGAAAAGGCTAAAATGAAGCAATTGAATTTAAATTCTATGAAGGCTAGAATTTTATAATCAAAAAACAAATACTGTGACAGGTAACCTGCCCCAAATATTTTGTTGTGTTACCATGATACACAGGCTCAAATTTATTTATTTACCCTTTTCTGGAAATGAATTAACAAAACTAGTAAATATTGACACAAAATTTCTGCCTGTTTATCTGATGGTACGGTTACGTAAAACTATTGTCTTGAACACCAGTTGATATTAGATATTTATACACTATTATATCCACAGTAGTATGATATGGTTGGACGTAGTGAAGGCAGAGAGCTTTGCTGTCTGACAAACCTTTGTTTGACATGGATGTCAGTTAAATTTACAGAAAATAGAAAGATATTTTATCATATTCCTAGAAAACCAAAATAAGCGCAAGTGACATTTAAAAATACCAGAGATACTGTACCATCCCATAGGTTTGACTCCAGCCACCACACAGAAAACAGAACACTTCATTACAAACAGCTGCTGAATGGATTTCACACATTTTAATTTGACAGCCTCAGAGCAAAATAAATTTTCAAACTACAGATTATGTTCAAAATGGAGCTGTTGAGACAGCCAGGAGCTGTGACAGGCAGTAATGGCAATGCTGTAATTGGGTGTACACTCTGTATGTGTATAACAATGACAGCGTCATGCACCTGTTCCGGACACTCAAACAAAGACTGTATCCACATCATGCACCTTATGTAACCATATAAAGAAGTCACATTGTGCTCTGCTGATTATTAAATTAAGAACAGAAAGAAAAGTGAATTCAATCTTCTGCACCAAAAAAGACTTGAGTGTCAACATTCATAAGCAATTAATAGTCTCCTCACGTTGGCACTGCCAATGGTTTTTTATTAAATAAAGTATTTTTTATTGTGCAGGTCTCCAAAGAACTTGACAGGTAGATATTTGTTGTGTGGGCCGCTGAAGAGGAGGTACTGCTGGCCCACCACCACCAGAGGGCGCCCTGCCTGAAGTGCAGGCTTCAGGCAAGAGAGGGCGCTGCCGCCTCACTTGAACATCCGGGAGTGACAGCTGTCACTCATCAACTCATGACAGCTGTCACTCATCTCCACTTCATCAACCGCTCCATAAAAGCCGGACGACATCTCCACCCCGCTGCCGAGATATCGCCTACCATTAGAGGTAATTCTCTCAGCCAGATACTGTGCCGTATTGCACGTAACTGTTTGTTTATTCTTTTCAGAAGGACCTGTTTGCTTGTGTCAGCGGGAGGCTGAATCAGTCGTTGACGGCAGGGTGCAGGATCTCACCCTTCACGACTCGTAAGACAAGCAACTGGTCGGGTTTAGCGGATTGACTGTGTTCAGTATTGCTGAGGTGGAGGTGCAATTCCCACCTGCTTTGCTGACTGTGTTACTGGGTGTGCACACACCCACATCTAACTGTTTCTGCTTCCTGCCAGCAGTACCAGATCAGACAGCCGGAGACGGTGGCCACCTGGGGACTCGGGACTTGGCGGCTCCAGTATCCTCCGGGTTCGGTGGCAGTGGAAATCGTGTAGGATCCGGTTCTTTTCTGGACAGACGTCTTCTATCCTCGAGCCTGCCCACACGTCACCTCTGTAGATTGACTGCATACAAATTCTGTAACCGTCTGTATTTCGTTGTGCACATTCACAACAGTAAAGTGTTCTATTTTTGGCTCATTCATTGTCCATTCATTTACACACCCTGTTGTGGGTCCGTGTCACTACACTTTCACAACAGATATTGATGAGTAAGCTGATGTATTTCATGCAACAGTGGAAATATATTACTCTCAAGACAACACAGTAATATACAAATAATGAATGTTTATGAGTTCAATGGTACGAATATTTCATGAGGTGAAAGCTGGAACAAACCATTCAACGCGGAATTGAATGGTATGTTCCAGCTTTCACCAAATTAAATATTTGTACCATTGAAAGAATGTAAAAACATTCATTATTTGTTTTATATAACAGCTAAAATAGATCCTTGTCATTTTATATTTTATTAATTTCTAAACAACAGAAAAGGGACTTACATTTTGGTGTTCCACTGTGACGTGTAGTCCAGTGATGCTGTGCACTGACTTCAGACTTCCATAAAAAAAAAAAAAGACTTTGTGTAGTTTCTCAGTCCAGCCAAAAATCACAACAGCAGCTCTTCATGCATCCAGACGGCTTTGGATTTTATGTGTGTAGCAGCGTCAGTTAACTCAATCAAATCATCATGTCGCTGTCCCGTACGTGCGCGCGCACACAACCGGCTCGGTCGAGCTGTGTCCCTCCTCAGTGCAGCGAAAAAAAGTCACGTCAGAAATGAGTCCAGGTTTTCTTTCTCTTCCTGCTAACAGACAGCACAGTGGATTTGTTTTTGTGTGTGTCTGTATCTTACAAGAATTAGCACTGTCAGTTAGCTCAAATTATGTCTCAGGAGAGTCGTGTCCCCCGAGCGCGCGCACACACACATGCAACCTGGTCAGCGCTTGTGCGTGCGTAAACAACAAAAATAAAACTGTATACGTCCTCAGTGCAGTGAAATAAATAAATAATAAATAATCACGTCAGAAATGAGTCCAGCTTTTGTTCTTCCTGCTAACAACCTCCAGGCAGCACAGTGGATTGGTTTCGTGTGTGCGTGCACGCACAAGCATGCGTGTGCGCGAGGTGCGCGTACATGAGTATGCGTGCATGTGCGTGTATGTGTGCGTGCTCGTGCACGAGGACGTGCGCACGTGTATGCGTGATCACGTGTGCGCATGCACGAGGCCGTGCACGTGAGAGAGCAATGGTACCAAACGTATGGAACCAAATTTGCACTCTAAATGGAACCAAGCCGCACTCTTAATGCAACGCAACACAAATGTGATGAATTAATTCATGTCATGTGACATACAAAGCACCAATCAAATGACAAGAATCCACTCAGCCATTATATAATGTTAACTGTGGCACTTTTCAAAAGTATATGGTCCAAATTCATAAATTGGTCGGGTGTAAATGAAAACTAAAATTTTGGCAAATTATGGTAACTTTATTTTATTTAATTTTACCAACAAAGGGCCAGTATTATTTTCATAAGACACAACTTTGTAAGATTTGTTTTGGGTTTATGTTCTTAGTGACAATTAGTAAATTTAGTGCAAGCTTTCTCTGTTTTGTTTTGTTTTTTTGAGAATGTCCAATAAGCACGGACATGGCCAGGTTTCAGTTTCAGTTTGGTATATTGTAGTGATTTAAATGAACAATTATTAAAATGTAAGAAGCTTGAAACAACTTATCTACACAGTTATTCACACACACTCAAATTTAATGACCATTTCCATCCCTCAGCCCACTGCAAATATACGTTGAGCCGTTTAGATGTTAACACTGACTTCTGTAGAATTACCATTTCCCCCCTCACTTGGTTGACGCTCAAGTGTGTGCTAATCAAAGACAGCTATTTCTGGTGAAAGTCTTCGCTAGTTATGACTCAGACCAGAAAATATTTCAACTGTTGGTGGGAAGAAGAGGAAGCAAATGAAGCAAACAAGGAGGAAGTGCTGATCAGGCTGTGTTGATTCTGACTGAATAAATTCGGTGGGTGTTGAAAATAAAGACTCCAGGCCAGTGTTAATCCTCACTCTTTAATCCTATAAACAACACTGGTACTTCATATTTTTCCTCTCTTTTTTGGGGGGCAAAAAATGAAACGATATCCTGGGGGAGACACACACACACACACACACACACACACACACACACACACACACACACACACACACACACACACACACA
This sequence comes from Thalassophryne amazonica, assembly GCF_902500255.1. Taxonomy (NCBI): domain Eukaryota; kingdom Metazoa; phylum Chordata; class Actinopteri; order Batrachoidiformes; family Batrachoididae; genus Thalassophryne; species Thalassophryne amazonica. Next base: position 26,189,715 of record NC_047106.1, read on the forward strand.
CACACACACACACACACACACACACACACACACACACACACACACACACACACACAAAACAATTACAGTAGAGATGATATGCTTTGCTATAAGCATCTGTGTTACATTTGTCATGGCAGTTAGATTTTAATATAGTGAGTGAACTCATTTAATTAACATTAAATGGACTCTGTCATAATTGTTCATGCTCCAAGCAACATCCCAAAAATGTGAGGTTCCAGCCTTAGTTTTAGTTCTGTTGTTAAGAGTCCATGATCATCAGTATCTAAATAAATAATGCATGGATGCTTAAAAAAGACAGCAATGTGATTCATCTATAATATTCAAGACAGCAAAAGTTACCCCGAACGCCGTAGGTGTTTGAAAAACTAAAGTGGAGTCTGGGAAAGGGATCACCTCCCCAGGAAATTTTGAGAATATAAGTGTCCTGTGGTGCATACTGGTGCATTCTTTGGACTAAATTTGGACCTGAAACAGCTGTTAAATTTCCCTTGTGATCTCATGCAGTATGGCACAACATGTGGCTTTTGAATGCATGCTGTGCCATCCTGTAGGAGCATGTACAGAATATAACAACAGTTTACAAATATAGCTAAATCTTGATGAAAACTTTTAGTTTGTTTTTGATTGGGCTCAAAGACTAGGCAATTAAAAATCATTACTCTCAACTAATATGTTATAAATAACTTCATAACTGCTTTCAGACTAGGTAAAGAGATATCATATCATAATACTGAAGCCACTCAATTACTATTATTCATTCAATAATGCAAAACAATAAAATGTTAAATTTGTTTAAATTATCCATCTCAGTATGAGCTCAAACACCTCTAAGAATCTGAACCTGAAATTTTTCTTCAATTTTATACAGAAATTTATTTACTGATTTTCTTTTCAACAGGGGTTTCAAGGATACTGCTTTTGTACCAAATATTTCCCTGTCCCAACTTTGCTTTTTGGAATGTGTTGCAGGCCTGAAATGCAGCAAAGAATCTATATCAACAAACTAAATGAGGTCGACCACATAAAACATAATGTCTTTGGTTCATGCCGTCTACAATGCAGCAGAACTCAAAGTAAATCTAATTATCACTGCATCTGTTGTAGATTTGCATATTCTATACCGTCCCAACTGATTTGGGGTTGCAGTAACTATTTTTACAAGGAGAAATTAATGCTAGAATTTATATGTACTTATCTAGACAGGAAACAAAACTAAATATTTTTCTACTGTTTACATGTATCTAATTTGTTGTCAAGAAACTATGCTCAAAATAAAGTGCACTACCACTTTTGACAAATAAATATATTGTGACACAATAAGAGGTCACAGCCTTGACATTATTACAAACACAAATGGGAATTTTGTTTTAATGGGGGGAAAAAAATTCCCGCTAAGATTGACACTTCAATCAATCAACTTTTTTCTTATATAGCGCCAAATCACAACAAACAGTTGCCCCAAGGCGCTCCATATTGTAAGGCAAGGCCATACAATAATTATGAAAAACCCCAACGGTCAAAACGACCCCCCTATGAGCAAGCACTTGGCCACAGTGGGAAGGAAAAACTCCCTTTTAACAGGAAGAAACCTCCAGCAGAACCAGGCTCAGGGAGGGGCAGTCTTCTGCTGAGACTGGTTGGGGCTGAGGGAAAGAACCAGGAAAAAGACATGCAGAGAAGGGGGGCAGAGATCGATCACTAATGATTAAATGCAGAGTGATGCATACGGAGCAAAAAGAGAAAGAAACAGTGCATCATGGGAACCCCCCCACAGTCTACGTCTAAAGCAACATAACCAAGGGATGGTCCAGGGTCACCCGATCCAGCCCTAACTATAAGCCTTAGCGAAAAGGAAAGTTTTAAGCCTAATCTTAAAAGTAGAGAGGGTATCTGTCTCCCTGATCTGAATTGGGAGCTGGTTCCACAGGAGAGGAGCCTGAAAGCTGAAGGCTCTGCCTCCCATTCTACTCTTACAAACCCTAGGAACTACAAGTAAGCCCGCAGTCTGAGAGCGAAGCGCTCTAATGGGGTAATATGGTACTACGAGGTCCCTAAGATAAGATGGGACCTGATTATTCAAAACCTTATAAGTAAGAAGAAGAATTTTAAATTCTATTCTAGAATTAACAGGAAGCCAATGAAGAGAGGCCAACACGGGTGAGATATGCTCTCTCCTGCTAGTCCCCGTCAGTACTCTAGCTGCAGCATTCTGAACCAACTGAAGGCTTTTTAGGGAACTTTTAGGACAACCTGATAATAATGAATTACAATAGTCCAGCCTAGAGGAAATAAATGCATGAATTAGTTTTTCAGCATCACTCTGAGACAAGACCTTTCTGATTTTAGAGATATTGCGTAAATGCAAAAAGGCAGTCCTACATATTTGTTTAATATGCGCTTTGAATGACATATCCTGATCAAAAATGACTCCAAGATTTCTCACAGTATTACTAGAGATCAGGGAAATGCCATCCAGAGTAACGATCTGGTTAGACACCATGCTTCTAAGATTTGTGGGGCCAAGTACAATAACTTCAGTTTTATCTGAGTTTAAAAGCAGGAAATTAGAGGTCATCCATGTCTTTATGTCTGTAAGACAATCCTGCAGTTTAGCTAATTGGTGTGTATCCTCTGGCTTCATGGATAGATAAAGCTGGGTATCATCTGCGTAACAATGAAAATTTAAGCAATACCGTCTAATAATACTGCCTAAGGGAAGCATGTATAAAGTGAATAAAATTGGTCCTAGCACAGAACCTTGTGGAACTCCATAATTAACTTTAGTCTGTGAAGAAGATTCCCCATTTACATAAACAAACTGTAATCTATTAGACAAATATGATTCAAACCACCACAGCGCAGTGCCTTTAATACCTATGACATGCTCTAATCTCTGTAATAAAATTTTATGGTCAACAGTATCAAAAGCAGCACTGAGGTCCAACAGAACAAGCACAGAGATAAGTCCACTGTCCGAAGCCATAAGAAGATCATTTGTAACCTTCACTAATGCTGTTTCTGTACTATGATGAATTCTAAAACCTGACTGAAACTCTTCAAATAGACCATTCCTCTGCAGGTGATCAGTTAGCTGTTTTACAACTACCCTCTCAAGAATCTTTGAGAGAAAAGGAAGGTTGGAGATTGGCCTATAATTAGCTAAGATAGCTGGGTCAAGTGATGGCTTTTTAAGTAATGGTTTAATTACTGCCACCTTAAAGGCCTGTGGTACATAACCAACTAACAAAGATAGATTGATCATATTTAAGATTGAAGCATTAAATAATGGTAGGACTTCCTTGAGCAGCCTGGCAGGAATGGGGTCTAATAAACATGTTGATGGTTTGGATGAAGTAACTAATGAAAATAACTCAGACAGAACAATCGGAGAGAAAGAGTCTAACCAAATACCGGCATCACTGAAAGCAGCCAAGGATAACGATACATCTTTGGGATGGTTATGAGTAATTTTTTCTCTAATAGTCAAAATTTTGTTAGCAAAGAAAGTCATGAAGTCATTACTAGTTAAAGTTAATGGAATACTCAGCTCAATAGAGCTCTGACTCTGTCAGCCTGGCTACAGTGCTGAAAAGAAACCTGGGGTTGTTCTTATTTTCTTCAATTAGTGATGAGTAGAAAGATGTCCTAGCTTTACGGAGGGCTTTTTTATAGAGCAACAAACTCTTTTTCCAGGCTAAGTGAAGATCTTCTAAATTAGTGAGACGCCATTTCCTCTCCAACTTACGGGTTATCTGCTTTAAGCTACGAGTTTGTGAGTTATACCACGGAGTCAGACACTTCTGATTTAAAGCTCTCTTTTTCAGAGGAGCTACAGCATGCAAAGTTGTCTTCAATGAGGATGTAAAACTATTGACGAGATACTCTAACTCCCTTACAGAGTTTAGGTAGCTACTCTGCTCTGTGTTGGTATATGACATTAGAGAACATAAAGAAGGAATCATATCCTTAAACCTAGTTACAGTGCTTTCTGAAAGACTTCTAGTGTAATGAAACTTATTCCCCACTGCAGGGTAGTCCATCAGGGTAAATGTAAATGTTATTAAAAAATGATCAGACAGAAGGGAGTTTTCAGGGAATACTGTTAAGTCTTCTATTTCCATACCATAAGTCAGAACAAGATCTAAAATATGATTAAAGTGGTGGGTGGACTCATTTACTTTTTGAGCAAAGCCGATAGAGTCTAATAATAGATTAAATGCAGTGTTGAGGCTGTCATTCTCAGCATCTGTGTGGATGTTAAAATCGCCCACTATAATTATCTTATCTGAGCTAAGCACTAAGTCAGACAAAAGGTCTGAAAATTCACAGAGAAACTCACAGTAACGACCAGGTGGACGATAGATAATAACAAATAAAACTGGTTTTTGGGACTTCCAATTTGGATGGACAAGACTAAGAGACAAGCTTTCAAATGAATTAAAGCTCTGTCTAGGTTTTTGATTAATTAATAAGCTGGAATGGAAGATTGCTGCTAATCCTCCGCCCCGGCCCGTGCTACGAGCATTCTGACAGTTAGTGTGACTCGGGGGTGTTGACTCATTTAAACTAACATATTCATCCTGCTGTAACCAGGTTTCTGTTAGGCAGAATAAATCAATACGTTGATCAATTATTATATCATTTACCAACAGGGACTTAGAAGAGAGAGACCTAATGTTTAATAGACCACATTTAACTGTTTTAGTCTGTGGTGCAATTGAAGGTGCTATATTATTTTTTCTTTTTGAATTTTTATGCTTAAATAGATTTTTGCTGGTTATTGGTGATCTGGGAGCAGGTTTGTGTACATGTTTATTTTTTTCCTTTTTTTTACAAATATGGCAAACTTTAAATTCACACTAAGAACTTTAAATTTGGCTGGAGTCTTCAAATCCTCATTTTGAATATTTTGGACTCTCCTGGAAAATTTCCAGTCAACCAGGAGGATATATATGTATTTACAAATAATTTGTGCAGGTGGTAAGTGATTGTTAGTCTTGCTAATGTACTTTTTCACGCTCTACAAACCTGCGATCTAGCCTCGCCTTGTTGGTTGTGTGTACAGCAATTGATCTGCATGTTCTTCTGTTGGATGTCTCAGTAAAGGACTAGGAAGTTATTACAGTTGAATTTTAGTTGAATTTACAAAAAATGTTTTGCATGACTGCATAATGTAAATTTACCTGGGATTAAGTTAAATCCACAGACTGGCAGTGTCTGACTCCACTTGATTCTCAGCCAACCCATATATGGGTAAAGAGGTGGCGCATGGGCAAGACTGGCCTGACCTGGTATGATGTCTGATCTAGAGGGTGACACGGGAGTAGATTTTCACTCCTGTCCCATCCCACTAGCACAGAAAAATTCCTGTCCCATCCCAATCATGGGCCAGAGTAAAAAAAATAAAAAAATTCCTGTACCATTCCACTCCTGGTAAAATGACTCCCACTCCCATCCCGCTCCCATTCACAATGACTTCAGCTCCTGTACCGCTCCCATTTTTTTCCTTCTTTGAGTTTTTAGGCAATACACCGAATTTGATTTGATCTTCTCCACATTCTTTTTTAGATTACTTTGTGTTCTGCAGTTTTATTTCAAAAGATATGGCAACAGGAACAGTTCACCTGTGGTAATATAGAGAGGCACGTACTGCCTTAATCCAAATAAAAAAAAAAGCTTCACTAAAAGGCACAAAACATAAATAATGCATGGCCTGTGGTCTTACAGTATTTCAACGGAGGACCAGCTGCTATGTCCCTGTTTCCAGCTCTTTTGAAGGTCAGTTACAGCAAAAATGACAATAATAAAAAAGAATACACAGGTCACACCATGCCTACCTTAACTGAACTGAACATCTACGTTTTCTGGATTGAGGGCGGCACGTCTCTCCTCACACTTTACAAGCAGCATGTTAACATTATCACACTTGACTCTCCTGAAGTTCAGTAATATTTGCGACTTCCCTGCCAATTCTGTCAGCTTAATAGATAAGTCATTATTTCTGACTTTGCCTTGCAAATCACTTTTTAACACTGGTGTTTGCTCTGTCCATTGCGCTTCTTCATTAAATTCCGGCGGAAAGCAGCGGCCAGAAACACTATTGACGTCTGGGCCGTGTAGTGCTTTGACTCCCAAAAAAGTTGACTCCCAACCCATGGGAATCCCGTGACCCGTGGGATTCCCGAAAAAATGTCAGCCTCTAGTCCAGGGGTGGGCAACGAGGGCCGAGACCCTGCAGGTTTTCCTTGCAACCAATCACCTCAGCAGGTGGGTTGCTGATGAGCTTCTCCTTTGAAAATAAACACTTGATCATCAATGAAATTACCTGCTGAAACACCTGAGCATTAATGAACTCACCTGCTCCACCATCACAAAGCACTCACAGGCGGACAAACTTCACACTAGCCTCGCGCCAGTCCCAGCTAGCGAGCTAGCAAGCTGCACATAATGGCAGACAATTTGAATGTTGTGGACTGGATTTTGGCGAAGCCATTTGATAGTCTTCCTTACGAAGAAGCCATGGCTGCTGTCATGGCTTCAGCTCTCAATGGTTTGCAGGCCAAAGTTAAAGCAATATCCCCCAGTGCAATGTTTGTGCATTGCTATGCACACAGACTGAATCTGGTTCTGTCTCAGGGGGCTAAATGCTTATCTGAGTGCAGAATATTTTTTGCATCACTCTGGGTTTGCCACATTTTTTTCAAAATCCACAAAGAGGATGTCTTTTCTTGAGTCTGCAGGCTGCTCAAGGTTGCCCAGAAATGCTCCTACTCGATGGAATTTCACATCACGGATAGTGAGCACTGTGGCAAACACTTATGATGCCCTCCTGCAAACTTTTGAGATGATCATTGCAGATAAGTCCATGGATGATGACACATTAGACTGTGCCAATTTCTTTGTCTTTGTTATTGCAGTAGTCATTAAAACCGGAAATTTGTTCTTGAAAATAGCTGTTGTGAGTTAATTTGTGGGATTGTGGGTGTTCTGGACGAAGTTAGTGTTTTCACGGGTGGTGGGGCGGAGGTGGTGGCCATGTTAGTGTGCGCGGGGGGGGGGGGGGGGGGGCACACGCAGGGGGTTTCGCCCGGGGAGTAAATCACTCTAGGACCGCCACTGACCGCGGCTAATGACACATGCGCAGTGAAGGCAGGGCGAACCATTCAGTCTGTGACACCGGCATATTGCCTTAATAACCATGGAGCATCAGTAGTGATAACCTCATCGAGTTGTGTGTGTAAATAATAAGCGCACAGATATAGTAAATGGTCTGTTCATATAATTAACCACACAGCGAGCCATATGATCTCAGCTATTTGTAATAAAGTGCTTCAAACCCACAGTGCACAGCAGCTAGCAGCCACTGCTAGCAGTGCCCTGGACTAAGCCCGCTGACACACAGGTGTCACTCAAAGCAACCATACCCTGAATATAATTACTTAAAATGGCCTAAACTGACAAGTTAAAAAAAAGTCATCCTTGCACAGTTGTCATGAAAGGGTAAACTAGTTATAGAGACCAAATTGTTTTTTTGTTTTTTTTTGTTTTGTTTTTTTTGGAACAGGCTGTAAACATGTTTATTCCTGCTGTAAAATTGGGGATTATAGTATGGGTGTCTCTGGGTAGTGACTCTGCTATGCAGCCAACTTAAAATGGCCAATCAAGGAATTGCAAGCATCGGCACTGCCGTGTTAGCTTCATTTCCCAACACCGGAATCTGGAGCTTGGTTAAAACCACAAGTATGACTTAAGCATAAACAGTGTCTTATATTATGCAAAGATGAGTAATTGCTTTTTTTTCTGAACACTAAAATCTGGTCAAAAACAACAGCATAAAATGAGTTTAAATAACATCCTTGTTTATCCAAAGCATGAGCAATTTGGAAACCATAGTTTAAATGTGAGAGACTATGCGGGAACAAAGTGTGCTCCAAGAAATCTGTGTGGTTCAATTGAGAGTGTGGCGCCAAACAGAGGGTCTAAATCTCTTGGGACGACAGCGTGGAGAAGTCTGTACAACATCACACCACATGTGGCATGTCCACCCACACTGCTTTCAGTTTTCTTAAAACACAAGAGTATCCATCAGCGTGATCTCAGAGTATTTTCATTCTGTTCACAGAATCATTCAATCACTGTAAAGTGATGATTGTTGAATAACAAGTAATGATAAATATCAATGTGTTCAAGCTTTGGTAAAGACTGGATGGAAGAACAAAATCAGACCAGAAAATGATTCCGTCCACACATATGCAGTAAGAGCTGGAATTATGAATTTTAAGTTGCCGACATGCTGCATTCAGTTGAAGCCTAACCACATGCTCGTCAGTCGAGTAGCTGAGTGTCATTGGTCAATTCTATAGCACACTTATGTGGGCTTATACTCATTGGATACTGTTGCTGCCACTGCCTTCTCCAAACAGACAATAGCCGTCTTTGTGTGCCATGCTAGGCTACAGTGTGTGGATGGTGTGCACACGTTTCCTTTGCTTCAACTGGGAATTCCTTTTTTTTTGTCATCACTTGGTGTAATGAAGTGAATGGAAATGAATTTCACTAAGCAATGATTAGAACACCTCAAACGGCTTATGAGCTTGTGATAATTAACTGGGTGGAGACGATAACAACACGCTCCTCTCTGTTCGTCTTTGAGAGGCTTTCTGTCTGCAAGATTACAGTCACGGTGGATGAAAACACAATCATAATGAGGAACCGAGCAACAAGATGAGGATGTATCACTGCGGGTCACACCACTCAGTGCATCATAACATGGAACCATTTCCTCATAGCAAACAACCCTTTGACAAATGCTTCAAGAGAGAGCTCGGCTTCACAGCGTTTGCACCTTCCAGCAGTTGCAATCATGCCATAAAAATTATATGAAAATGTTAAGGTTTATAGCCTTCATTCATAATTTAACTTGAAAAATGAAACAGGTGTGTGTCTGCAACACACCATCCATTCAAGTTAAACCAGAAAGCTCTCCAACATACTTCAATAACATCTGTTGCACTTGATCGCTAAAGTCATGAATCAGCACCTGCTAAGAAATGTGCAGCAAGACTTACAAATGGCTCAGAGACACATGAGTGGAAAATTTAAGGACAGATTGGTTCCATTCCAACTTGGCAATTAAGTTTATTCTGTCACATAATCAAGTTCTATAGTCTTCACATTACACCTGAATGACCACTATTAGCCTCTTTTTCAATTATCATGTCACACACAGAAAATCATCTCCTTTTCTGAAGCTTTACGTTCAAACTGACGCTTGAAATGCTGTTTTCCTGTCCCGAGGGAGTGGAATGTAATCAAATGGAAATATCTAAATGCTCTGAAGTGACAGAGGAGGCAGGAAAAAAGCTTCAGTCATTATACTGTGACTCCACCACTGAGCCTCAACTGTATTCACCAGTCATTATGTATCCACAGCATATTTATCCATATGAGACATAAATTCTAGTTATATAGTCTATATAAATATATAGATTCTATATAAATAGATTATATAATAAAGATGCCATTACTTCAGGCAGCATATGGAAGGATATATGCAATGAGGGTGTTCCATATTTTAAAAAGTTACATACTTTTTTGTCAAGATCAAATAGATTTTTTTAATCTATTTTGATTTTTACTTACAGGAACACTGCACATTATTGAACATTATGCACCAGAGTTAACCCGAGGTTAGTTTTCACCCAGATAGGCACATTAAAAAAAACAACATAAACAACAAAAAAAAAATGAACAGATGTGCATTAAAAGACAGTCTGCAAAGTAAAATAACTTAAACACAGACTAACAACCAAACACTGCAGGCACAATGTGTCAACAGTCAGCATGTGAATCTCATCACTGACAACAACTCGACACACATCTCGACACACTACCAGCAATACGATATGATTCACCCCGTTCCCAATTCAATGCGATTCAATTCCTCACAATGTGATGCAATGCGGTTTAGTGTGATACGATGCGATTCAACGTGATGCAAAGAAACTATAACAAAAATTTAAATAGAAAATAATAAGCTGCCATTCAGTATGGTATTATTCTTCTTCTTCTGATTCTACTAGGGGCAGAGAATTTGTTTTACTACTCATAAGCAACAAATTTACCAGATTCAACATTAAGGAACAGGAATCAGTTCCCTCATATCTGGAACCTGTTTGATCACACTGTCAGAAGTTAAATAGTACAGTAAACGGTAAAACATCATCACTCTCAGTGAGTGAATTAACGTGAGTCACTCAATGACAGAGTACCGCCTTGGCAAAAGTACACTCAACAAAAATATAAGCACAACACTTTTGGTTTTGCTCCCATTTTGTATGAGATGAACTCAAAGATCTAAAACTTTTTCCACATACACAATATCACCATTTCCCTCAAATATTGTTCACAAACCAGTCTAAATCTGTGATAGTGAGCACTTCTCCTTTGCTGAGATAATCCATCCCACCTCACAGGTGTGCCATACCAAGATGCTGATTAGACACCATGATTAGTGCACAGGTGTGCCTTAGACTGTCCACAATAAAAGGCCACTCTGAAAGGTGCAGTTTTGTTTTATTGGGGGGGGATACCAGTCAGTATCTGGTGTGCCCACCATTTGCCTCATGCAGTGCAACACATCTCCTTCGCATAGAGTTGATCAGGTTGTCAATTGTGGCCTGTGGAATGTTGGTCCACTCCTCTTCAATGGCTGTGCGAAGTTGCTGGATATTGACAGGAACTGGTACACGCTGTCGTATACGCCGGTCCAGAGCATCCCAAACATGCTCAATGGGTGACATGTCCGGTGAGTATGCCGGCCATGCAAGAACTGGGACATTTTCAGCTTCCAAGAATTGTGTACAGATCCTTGCAACATGGGGCAGTGCATTATCCTGCTGCAACATGAGGTGATGTTCTTGGATGTATGGCACAACGATGGGCCTCAGGATCTCGTCACGGTATCTCTGTGCATTCAAAATGCCATCAATAAAATGCACCTGTGTTCTTCGTCCATAACAGACGCCTGCCCATACCATAACCCCACCGCCACCATGGGACACTCAATCCACAACATTGACATCAGAAAACCGCTCACCCACACGACGCCACACACGCTGTCTGCCATCTGCCCTGGACAGTGTGAACCGGGATTCATCCGTGAAGAGAACACCTCTCTAACGTGCCAAACGCCAGCGAATGTGAGCATTTGCCCACTCAAGTCGGTTACGACAACGAACTGGAGTCAGGTCGAGACCCCGATGAGGACGACGAGCATGCAGATGAGCTTCCCTGAGACGGTTTCTGACAGTTTGTGCAGAAATTCTTTGGTTATGCAAACCGATTGTTTCAGCAGCTGTCCGAGTGGCTGGTCTCAGACGATCTTGGAGGTGAACATGCTGAATGTGGAGGTCCTGGGCTGGTGTGGTTACACGTGGTCTGCGGTTGTGAGGCTGGTTGGATGTACTGCCAAATTCTCTGAAACGCCTTTGGAGACGGCTTATGGTAGAGTAATGAACATTCGATACACGAGCAACAGCTCTGGTTGACATTCCTGCTGTCAGCATGCCAACTGCACGCTCCCTCAAATCTTGCGACATCTGTGGCATTGTGCTGTGTGATAAAACTGCACCTTTCAGAGTGGCCTTTTATTGTGGGCAGTCTAAGGCACACCTGTGCACTAATCATGGTGTCTAATCAGCATCTTGATATGGCACACCTGTGAGGTGGGATGGTGAAGTGCTCACCATCACAGATTTAGACTGGTTTGTGAACAATATTTGAGGGAAATGGTGATATTGTGTATGCGGAAAAAGTTTTAGATCTTTGAGTTCATCTCATACAAAATGGGAGCAAAACCAAAAGTGTTGCGTTTATGTTTTTGTTGAGTGTAATTTGAGATACTTTCTTACCAGTTTTTTTCTGAGTTAGGTGTTGCAGTAGCAGCTACGGCATTCTTTCCAAACGACCTGCATCTTGCCAAGTTTCCCATCTATTAAAAAAAAAAGCCCCAAAATTTCCAAACGCCTGATTTAAATGTTTTAAGTGCGTTCAAAATCTCCTAAACCTGCTTGCACCGTTGTCGCGGGCCTCCATTTTGAAATAGATTTGTTGCAGGAGAAATGTGATTTGCTTTCAGGCTTCCATCTGTGGTGCATTCAATGTGCATCAAGAGGCAAATAAATAAATAAAATGATGCAAGCATGTAGCGACCAATCCATCGTGATTTCATCCGTCAACTGAATCGATGCACACTGAATGAATCGATACACTTACATCGTGTATGTTTGCATCAAGATATCGATTCGTATTAATCTCCACATCCCTAGTCAACAGTGATCAAATATGACTGGGTGGTAAACTTCATTATTGCATTTATTGTTAATTAAATTAGACTTGGGGATTCATCAGCCATGCTTTGAGCCAGTGCTTGAAAATACCACGAGAACCACAGTTTCTAGCAAACAAAATCATGTACCCAAAACATTATAAGAATGTTTGTCAAATGTTATCAGAACGGTAGCTGTAAAGTTCTCTGAACTTTAAGGAAAGTTTATTGGTTTCCACAATGTTTGATAGTAACGTTAGTACAAATGTTTTGAGAATGTTAGGCCAAACATTCTGGGAACGTTTTTAAGGAAAGTTTCTTTTTATAGGGAGCTGAAGACCCATAGTTGTTGGTGTGTTACGCATTGATATAAACCAAGAGTCTTCAACTCCAGTCCTCGAGGGCCGGTGTCCTGCAACTTTTAGATGTGCCCTTCTCTACAAGAGTCAAGACAGAAGTCAGACCACCAGAGCAAGAATTTTAGCTGAGGAAGCTTCTGCGATTTGAAGCGAAACATCCTCGCGTCAAGCAACCCAGTCCAGTTGAAGATTCAAGCTTCTCTACTATGGAAACCACCTGGACAACTGAGAGCCTACAGAGAAATAAATCCTACAAAGTCTACAAAATCCTACTTAAACTTCAGTCTCTGTACGATCATTCCCCAAAGTTTCCGTTATCTTGGTTGCTTTACATAAAAGTTTTGTTCTTTCAAATGTATGCTCCAAATGGTATGATGTGTTGGAAAAATAGACCTCTAGGCAAAATGTCTTTTCCTTGGTTGACCAAGACATGATGGCGAAGACGACTGCAACAAACTTCTTGTACAATGTTTAATCATATATTTGTTTAGTCTACACAGTATAATGTAAAACAAATGAAGAAATTATACCCAATGCAATTAAAATATCCTAAGGTGACAGCTACAAATGTGTTGGTTTCTAACAGTCCAAAACCCAGATTATTGATTTACAGCCAATATTTAAAACTGGACAAGGAAGCATCAGATTTTTAACATTTGAAAAATGCAACATGTTTGCCAATTTCGATGAAGTTGGGACATTGTGTAAAATGTAAATAAAAACAGAATACAATGATTTGCAAATCCTTTCCAACTTTTTTGAAATGTGTTGCAAGCATCTATTTTTAAATGAGCAAAATTTGCACAAAAACAATAAAGTTTATCAGTTTGAACATTAAATATCTTGTCTTTGTGGTGTATACAACTGAATATAGGTTGAAGAGGTTTTGCAAATCGTATTCTGTTTTTATTTACATTTTACACAACATCCCAACTTCACTGGAATTGGGGTTGTACAAAGACATGAAGTACTGCAATCCACATCTTTGCAGCATTCCAGAAGTTAAGCACCACTCTCTGGAGATGTCTGTGGAGATTCTCAGTCATTCAGGTTATAGTATCCAAGTAGGTTGAGTCAGGTCAACTGAACTTGTTTAGTTCTGTGAAGATGTTTCAGTCTTCACACAGAAAAGCTTCATCAATGACAGAAACTAAGGAACTAAAAAAAAAAAAAAGAAAAAAAAAAAAAGATCAGCTGACCTGCTTCAACCTACGTGAACACTTGCTGGTAGTAGTTGGAGTCAGCTACAAATATTGTGAGTAGGGGGAAAAATACACATACGAGGTCTATTAGAAAAGTATCCAACCTTATTATTTTTTTCAAAAACCATATGGATTTGAATCACGTGTGATTACATCAGACATGCTTGAACCCTCGTGGGCATGCGAGAGTTTTTTCACGCCTGTCGGTTACGTCATTCGCCTGTGGGCAGTCTTTGAGTGAGGAGTCGTCCACCCGCTCGTCGATTTTTTTCATTGTTTAGGAATGGCTCAGAGACTGTTGCTTTGTTTGATAAAAATTTTTTCAAAACTGTAAGGCACAACTGAGTGGACACCATTCAATAAATTCAGCTGGTTTTCGGTAAAATTTTTAACGGCTGATGAGAGATTTTGGTCTGGTAGTGTCGCTTTAAGGACGGTCCACGGCGCCTGACGGCGATCTGCGCTTCGAGGCGGCAGCGTCTCGCCGTTTCAAGTTGAAAACTTCCACATTTCAGGCTCTGTTGACGCAGTAAGTCGTCAGAGAACAGAGAACTTTCAGAAGAAGTCGGCATGAGGAGTTTATTCGGACATTCCATTGTTAACGGTCATTTTGTAATGAAAGAACGTGCGGGCAGAGTCGCATGTCGGGCTGGACCCGACCGCGGGAGGTCGCGACAGGAAAAACACCTCCGTTGGAAATCTTAACGGGCAAGTTGGAACATGCCCAAGCTGTTAAACAATTTCTCAGTTACTCACTTGTTGAAAGCCATTAAAAGCCGCCTGAATTCTACAAATGGTTTTCAACACGGAGGTGTTTTTCCTGTCGCGGCGCACACAGATTTGCCGAGTCGTCACGGAAACGACTCGGCGAATTTGCGCGTACGTCTTTCATTAAAAAAATGTCCTTAAACAGTGGAATGTCCGCATAAATTCCTCATGCCGGCCTCTTCTGAATCTTCTCTGTTCTCTCACGATGTCCTGGGTGAATTAAGCCTTCAATTAGGATGTTTTCAGCTCGAAACAGGCCGACGACAGCGCCTGGAAGCGCTGCAGGACGTCCCGCTCCGTGGGAAGTCCTTACACTGACAGAAACACCCCATAATCTCTCATCAGCCGTTAAACTTTTCACAGAAAACCAGCTTAATTTCTCGAATAGTGTCCACTCAGATATTCCTCACAGGTCCAGAAAAAATTTTGATAAAGCAACGCGCGCCGTCTCGAGCAGCGTGTGAAACAAAGGAATTCAGCCGAGAGGGCGGGACCACATCTCACTCAAGGCCTGCCCACAGGGAAATGACGTCACCGACGCGTGAAAAAACTCACGCATGCGCACGAGGGTTCAAGCATGATTGGTGTAATCGCATGTCATTCAAATCCATATAGTTAAAAAAAAAAAAAAAAAAGGGTCGGTTTATTATCCAAGAGACCTCGTACAAGAACACTGAACCAGACAACCATCACCTTATTATTTAGTACCATGTGACACGATGAACTCCAAAAACATACAGAGTAAAAGTCTTCTGTCTCAGCCAATCCTTCCAGCTAGCACAAGGTTTGTTAAAGAATGTGCTGAAATCTCTATGACTGTTTCAGACTGGCTTTATAACTATTTCAGATTGGCACAACCCAAATAAATTCAGGCCTGGTGGTTTCCGTTACAAACTGTCCCACTCAGGTCAATGTCCACATCCGCTTAGTGTCAATGTCACACAGAAAGATGCAAAGCTGTAGAAGACAGGAAAAACAGCAGCAGTTTAGAAAACATGATGCGTCTTCTGGAGGTTCTCTTTATTACTCTGCGTGCAGGAGCAGATACTGCCTCTGAGGCACTTCTAAAGAAAGGTCTTACTCAGATGAGATTTGATACTGGCTCACATCTTATTTGAAGCTCTCCCCAAGGAGCTGTAATGATGACTATCTCACTATTCCATTTCCACCGTACCTATATGATGCCTGTGTCAACTACAGTGAACAGTACGCCTGCCAGTTGCTTGCAGCATCCAGTGAATGCTGACCGGAAGCAGCAGTTTGTCTTTCAGTCTTTGGTGGCATCTTTCATTTCCAAAGTGATGACAGTTTTAAAAGAAAGGCTACAATAGGAAAATTTGTTTTTACTAATCTGTGATGAAGTATTTTGCAGCTATGGTCACTGATGACTCACATTCATCAATAAGGTAAGAAACCAGACACCCCCCCCCCTTTTAAACCCAAATGTTCTTGAATAAAGACCCTAATTTTTAAGAAGTACTAATAATATTCGTAAGAGTTGCATCAGCGACATGACGCCTGAGATTCAGTCCTTGCTCTCGTTGCAATGGCTGTAAAATGCGCTCAGGCAGCCATGGTAGCAACTGACTGACAACTAACAACCAAGCAAAAATTACTCAACTTTAGCTAACGAAAACAAAAATTCACACTGTTGTTTCTACAAACATTTCAGTAATGTTTGTTTACCTGTCCAATAAATGGAAAAACCACCTGAATAAAAACAAACAAACAAACAGGTCCCTCTATTTATGAAAAGCTGTCCCAGTGTTGATCCAAGTTTAAACCAGTCATGGATCTGATTCCCATCTGTCCCGCTGTTTGTTTCTTTGTTTTACTTAGAGTCGGTGTTCTGTGTAGAGTTGGAAGATTGTTGATGTTATCCGATTTCATTTTGTTATCGGTACAAATTTTGTTGGCTCCACTATACAGGAAAATCCAATCAGCAGCACGGTATTGCATATATGCACAGCCTGTGAGAACACAGGTGGTCTTCCAACCTAGCGTCCATTTGGAGAACGTAATTAAAAAGCAACTGGATGGGCTGCAAGATGAAACCTTACCATGAGATATCATGGAATCCACCTTGAACATTACTAAATGTCCATTTAAAGCAACCTTAAATACAAATTTTACTTTACAACAAGAGCTACAAATTTTTATATATTTTTTGTAATAGTACACTGATGGGGCAGCATGGTGGATTAGTGGTTAGCACTGTTCCTTCACAGCAAGGAGGTCATGGGATTGATTCCCACCTGTGGCCTTTCTGTGTGGAGTTTGCATATTCTCCCCATGTTTGCGTGTGTTCTCTAGGGTGCTCCAGCTTCCTTCCACATCCAAAGATATGCATGTTAAGTGAAATGGAAACCTAATTGTCCATAGGTGTGAGTGCGGGGATGAATGTGTTTGTCTATATGTGGCCCAGCGACAAACTGGCGCCCTGTTCAGGGTGTACACCGCCTCACGCCCTATGACTGTTGGGATAGGCTCCAACCCCCCGTGACCCGGTTTTGGATAGGTGGTTGAAGATGCGAGTGAGTGTGTGTGTGTGTGTGTGTGTGTGTGTGTGTGTGTGTGTGTGTGTAGTAGTACAGTGACTTATAACAAAGACAACAATTTCTCTTTCATTTCCAGTGCAGGACCTGGACACCTGTTGTTGCACTATGCAACTTTGGCAAACAGAGTATGAGCTCTTGCAAGAAATGCATAAGGCACAATCTCCCTCAAGAATCACATAACAGTTTATGGCAGGGGTCTTTAACTCCAGTCCTTGAGGGCCGGTGTCCTGCAACTTCTAGATGTGTCACTGTTTCAACACACCTGAGTCAATTAATGAGGTCATTAGCAGCACTCTGGAGAGCTTGGCTGCATACTGAGGCGGTACATTAGCCATTTGATTCAGGTGTGCTTGACCAAGGACACATCTAAAAGTTGCAGGACACCGGCCCTCGAGGACTGGAGTTGAAGACTCTTGGTTTATATCAATGTGTAACACACCAACAACTATGGGTCTTCAGCTCCCTATAAAAAGAAGCTAGCTTGGTATTCTCAGTACAGACATCACAGAAAAGAGCCCAAGGACAGTGTTGATGGAAGAAGCTCAGAGAAGAAGAGAGTGACTTCAGCAAGAGAGTAGACAAGAGTAAATTCTCAACTGGCTATTCTCATTGACAGGAAGCTTTGTGGGGAAAAAAGATGACTCAGCAGCAATTGGCAGCAGACACAAATGGCAAGTTTTACCAGATGGCACCAGTTCAACTCAACTTTACTCAACTCTATTCTCTTTTGGTACCAGGTGCTTCCTTTTCCACAGCTAATTTTATAACTGTTTACAGCGACGCCAGTTGGAACTGCCATGATGCAATCTTCAACGCAACACACAAAAGAAGAACGCAACACACAAGAATCAGTGAATAGTTCAACTTTTGCGCGATAATACAGAAGAGACAACGCTACCTGCCAAACAGTATTTTAAATATGGCAGGTTTTTTTCGGGATTGCTCTCATATCCTCCTTCGCACAGTGATGACACAGTGGCAGATAACTCTGTGTCACCAATCATTAATCTGCAGTGTTTTCATGTCACCTTTCGGTATAACCACAATTTGCTTGGAACTGTGAAGCAAGAAATGGCAAAAACAGATTATATATACTCGTATATATATATACACACACACACACACACAAGGTCTATTAGAAAAGTATCCGACCTTATTATTTTTAAAAAAAACCATATGGATTTGAATCACGTGTGATTACATCAGCCAAGCTTGAACCCTCGTGGGCAAGCGAGAGTTTTTTCACGCCTGTCGGTGACGTCATTCGCCTGTGAGCACGCCTTGTGGGAGGAGTGGTCCAGCCCCCTCATCGGAATTCCTTTGTCTGAGAAGTTGCTGAGAGACTGGCGCTGTGCTTCATCAAAATTTTTTCCAAAACTGTGAGGCACATCCGAGTGGACACCATTCGACAAATTAAGCTGGTTTTCTGTGAAAATTTTAATGGCTGATGAAAGATTTTGGAATGTTTCTATCGCTGTAAGGACTTCCCACGGAGCGGGACGTCGCACAGCGCTCCGAGACAACGTCGTCATCCTGTTTCAAGCTGAAAACCTCCAAATTTAAGCCTCTGTTGACCCAGGACGTCGTGAGAGAACAGAGAACTTTCAGAAGAGGTCGGAATCAGCAGTTTATCCGGACATTCCACTGTTAAAGGAGATTTTTTTAATGAAAGACGTGCGGACGGACTGGTGCGTCGGCTCGCAGCCGGCGCGGCGCACCCGCCACAGGAAAAACACCTCCGTTGGAAGCCTTAAGAACAAGTTGGAACATGCCCTGCTGTTAAACAATTTCTCAGATACTCCCTCAACTGAAAGCCACCAAAAGCCGCGTGGATTTTACAAATGGTTATCAACACGGAGGGGCTGGACCACTCCTCCCATAAGGCGTGCTCACAGGCGAATGACGTCACCGACAGGCGTGAAAAAACTCTCGCATGCCCACGAGGGTTCCAGCTTGGCTGACGTAATCACACGTGATTCAAATCCATATGGTTTTTTAAAAAAAATAATAAGGTCGGTTTCTTTTCTAATAGACCTCGTGTATATATTACATATATATATATATATATATATTACATATATATATATATATATATTACATATATATATATATATATATTACATATATATATATATATATATATTACATATATATATATATATTACATATATATATATATATATATATATATATTACATTACATTACTTAAAAAGCCATCACTTGACCCAGCTATCTTAGCTAATTATAGGCCAATCTCCAACCTTCCTTTTCTCTCAAAAATTCTTGAAAGGGTAGTTGTAAAACAGCTAACTGATCATCTGCAGAGGAATGGTCTATATGAAGAGTTTCAGTCAGGTTTTAGAATTCATCATAGTACAGAAACAGCATTAGTGAAGGTTACAAATGATCTTCTTATGGCCTCAGACAGTGGACTCATTTCTGTGCTTGTTCTGTTAGACCTCAGTGCTGCTTTTGATACTGTTGACCATAAAATTTTATTACAGAGATTAGAGCATGCCATAGGTATTAAAGGCACTGCGCTGCGGTTGTTTGAATCATATTTATCTAATAGATTACAATTGTTCATGTAAATGGAGAATCTTCTTCACAGACTAAGGTTAATTATGGAGTTCCACAAGGTTCTGTGCTAGGACCAATTTTATTCACTTTATACATGTTTCCCTTAGGCAGTATTATTAGACGGCATTGCTTAAATTTTCATTGTTACGCAGATGATACCCAGCTTTATCTATCCATGAAGCCAGAGGACACACACCAATTAGCTAAACTAGTATGTAGGATATGTAGGACTGCTTTTTTGCATTTGCGCAATATCTCTAAAATTAGAAAGGTCTCGTCTCAGAGTGATGCTGAAAAACTAATTCATGCATTTATTTCCTCTAGGCTGGACTATTGTAATTCATTATTATCAGGTTGTCCTAAAAGTTCCCTGAAAAGCCTTCAGTTAATTCAAAATGCTGCAGCTAGAGTACTGACAGGGACTAGAAGGAGAGCATATCTCACCCATATTGGCCTCTCTTCATTGGCTTCCTGTTAATTCTAGAATAGAATTTAAAATTATTCTTCTTACTTATAAGGTTTTGAATAATCAGGTCCCATCTTATCTTAGGGACCTCATAGTACCATATCACCCCAATAGAGCGCTTCGCTCTCAGACTGCAGGCTTACTTGTAGTTCCTAGTGTTTGTAAGAGTAGAATGGGAGGCAGAGCTTTCAGCTTTCAGGCTCCTCTCCTGTGGAACCAGCTCCCAATTCAGGGAGACAGACACCTTCTCTACTTTTAAGATTAGGCTTAAAACTTTCCTTTTTGCTAAAGCTTATAGTCAGGGCTGGATCAGGTGACCCTGAACCATCCCTTAGTTATGCTGCTATAGACTTAGACTGCTGGGGGGTTCCCATGATGCACTGAGTGTTTCTTTCTCTTTTTGCTCTGTATGCACCACTCTGCATTTAATCATTAGTGATTGATCTCTGCTCCCCTCCACAGCATGTCTTTTTCCTGGTTCTCTCCCTCAGCCCCAACCAGTCCCAGCAGAAGACTGCCCCTCCCTGAGCCTGGTTCTGCTGGAGGTTTCTTCCTGTTAAAAGGGAGTTTTTCCTTCCCACTGTTGCCAAGTGCTTGCAACAAGTGCTTGGGTTTTTCCGTAATTACTGTATGGCCTTGCCTTACAATATAAAGCGCCTTGGGGCAACTGTTTGTTGTGATTTGGCGCTACATAAATAAAACTGATTTGATTTGATTTATATATATGGGTTTCCAGTTTGGGGTTGGCACAGGGTCTCATCACTGCTTTTTGCAGATGATGTGGTCCTATTGGCTTCATTGACCGGTGACCTCCAACACTCACTGGATCAGTTCACAGCAGAGTGTGAAGCAGGTGGGATGAGGATCAGCACCTCTAAATTTGAGGCTATGGTTCTCAGCAGGAAACTGATGGATTGCCTACTCTGGGTAGGGAATACGGTCTTGCCCCAAGTGAGTTCAAGTACCTCAGGGTCTCGTTCATGAGCGAGGGGCGATGTTGCTTTCGCTCTACCGTACTGTTGTGACTAAAGGGAGCTGAGCAAAAAGGCAAAGCTCTCGATCTACTGGTCAATCTTCATTCCTACTCTCACCTATGGTCATGAGGGTTGGGTCATGACCGAAAGAACTAGACTGCGGGTACAAGTGGCTGAAATGGGCTGCCTTAGGAGGGTGGCTGGTGTCTCCCTTAGAGATAGGGTGAGAAGTTCGGTCATCCATGGGGAGCTCGGAGTAAAGCCGCTGCTCCTTCTTGTTTAAAGGAGCCAGCTGAGGTGGTTCGGGCATCTGTTAAGGATGCCTCCTGGTGCCTCCCTAGGGAGGTGTTCCAGGCACGTCCATCTGGGAGGAGACCCCAGGAAGACCCAGGACTAGGTGGAGAGATTATATCTCCACACTGGCCTGGGAACGCCTTGGGATACCCCAGTCAGAGGTGGTCAATGTGGCCCAGGAAAGGGAAGTCTGGGGTACCCTGCTGGAGCCGTTTCCTCCACGACCCGATCTCGGATAAGTGGTTGAAGATGAGTGAGTGTATATATATATTATATTGTATATATAAAAGTAGCAAACGTTAATAACAGAAAGATAGTTAGGGAAAGTAAGAGAGAAAGGCTGTATTAAGTTAGCAGCAATAGCTTGCTTAGTATGTGTGATGTTGTTGCAGTTGTTTAACTGTACCTGTGTTACTAAGGTTAACTCACTAGTTTTTGATTAGAAGTCAATTCCTCCCATTTCAAAAGCGTTTCAGACATTTGAGAGCCAAGTTGATGTTGTTAAAATTGCTAGATGACACACTCCGACATTGGAAATGGGAAAAGGTTCTCTTGCACTGCTGTGGCAAAAAGAGAAAGCCCAAAGAAGGCGGGGCCTGGAAGTTACAGATGCGGGCTTCTTGAATGTGAGGCATCATTGTAAAACCCTTTGTCCATCTGCATATGATTAAAAACCACAACAGAAATTCACTATGTTTATCATTCACACTTTGAAACTGTATCTCAAAAAGAGGTGAAACGTCCGCTGAAGAGCAAACCTTTAATTTCAAAGGGCATCCATTTCATACACTTTCATGTAAGAAATGGATCAAAAAAAAAAGTCTGAAAGGATTTAGCTTAGCTGTCCTTGAAGATCATCACAAGGCTACAGATTAAATGCCTAAAATTACATTTCTATCATTTCACTGGACAGCCTTCCTCCTTGTGACATCACTGTGCTCCGTTGGATAAAACAGGAAATTTAGTAACGCTGTAGCAGCTCTATAAGAAATGCTGCTAACCTCAATCTGATCCACTGAAAAGGACAGAAAATGTGTCCAGCAGTGACACATAAATTTCAGATTTGCACAAAAATTTAAAAACAGATTTGAGAACCTTTAACCCCACTGTATTTAATAGCTACATGTGCAAGATACCCTCCATGTATTCAGACAAAAATGCCAACAGAACAAAAAGTGACAGCAGCTTATCTTTTGTTACAGATGGTTTAGAGGAAGAATGAAGCGTAACTAAATATGGAAGAAAGAAAGACAACAATGTGGTTTTTAAAGGAAAAGCAGCACTGAAGTAAAACTAATCGAGAAAAGAAAAACAAATGTTACAACAGATGGTGAAGATACGGAGGTGACAAAGTGACAGGTAGAAAGGAAGCTGCAGCTTAAGCGCCATTCTGACCACAGATGCTCACGTGTTCTAACCACAGCCTGTCTCTCAGCTCGAACTGGAGATGGATGCGCGGCTGTGTGTAAACTCAATTGTTCAGAACAAAATTGGAACCATGAAGACTAAAACAAACATGAAATGAAAGCATTTTAGAGAAGCGCATACGTAGGTCTGTCATGACAAGTACTTTTGATGACGTACTTCCCACAAATAATGTTTAAAATCATCATTTCAAGATTACTTCATTTCAACCATTTAATGCATCTGGTAATGCAAGTACAACCTTTCCACTAGGACTAATTCTGAAGACATATCAGATGTTGGAATTGGAATATGGAAAGAAATGTTGAAATACATTTAATAAATTCTCAGGCTCAGTTTACAGAAACTGTACTTAAACAAAGGAGCTTTAAACAGTTGACATACCAGCTCATTTACATGTACAAGCTTTCATCTGTGATTCTGCTCAACACCAAAATGTTCCCACAGCAGCAGAGCTGTGAAGTGTGGTTTGGAAGTTAAGTTCACTTATGCCCATTCTTCTAAACGTTCTGGTTAGAATTGAGTCAGCATTGAGAAATACACCTATTAGCACAGAGTAACATGTCGTCCTCACTTCACCAGCTTTATTGTCACTCTGTGTGCACGAGAGGCCTGAGGCACGCCCATGGTGAAACGCCAACAGCGCGGTCAACAATCTGTCTCCATGTAATTCTTTTTCTGTTCATTCAGTTTAGCTCAGGGGTCTCGAACCCTGCTTCTGGTTTTTCGTGCCTCCCTGATCTACTTACAACTGAGTAATTAGATCTATCTTACATCTTGACAGGCTGAGCACACCTGTGTGAATTAGCTGTGTGTCAGGTGCTGCACATACATTCTGGGAGCATCCACTCGTGCCGCACATTAGTACCTCTGTCACACTGTGGAACAACAGCTTTAGGTCCCAGATAGCAACCACCCAGGCAGACAAAGGGTTCATCCACAGTTCTTGAAAGTAGCCACCAATTTTGTCACAGTCAGGTGAAATGTGGGCACCCCGCAGCCTTCTCCAATTACTGGGGCCCGCAACACTGAGGTGCTCCTTTACTCTGGCATCGTGTATGAACACAACGGGTAATATCGAGCACAAAGATTATCAAGGTCAGCCAACGATATGTCGCTATAGCATGTTTCACAACAGGCCTATGCACACATGAATATAAACACAATGGCATTCAGCCAAAAATAAAATAAAATAACCAGTTTTACAAATTAATTTTAAACATCCCTACCTGCTCAATTCATGTAAGTTGACCAATTCAACATTTTCAAAACCCAGACTGTCATCGCTACCACCGACTGTCATAGCTAACAACATAGTCGGTTCTGTTCTGTCTGGGAAGCTAACGTTAATATACACTTTTGTTTACATTTGTTGTTGCATGCATTTGTTGTTAATACCGTTATTGTGGGGTGAATTGATGCTATTGTGCTTTATACACCAGTTACTGGCTTTGTTTAGCTTTGTTGGCTAGCAATGTATAGTTGACTAATTAACGGCTAAATTAACGGTAGCTCATCTGGCTATAGTTAGCCTACTTTTATGATTTACACTTTTATTTTACATGGTGTAGATTTTTAAATGGTTCTTCAGTTCATGGGTTCTTTAATAGATATCAATACATAGTATCTAAGTTTGGGGTTTCCATTAGAAAGCATGTATAGTATGGATTTTGTGTTCCTATAGTAAGCTAGCAGGGTGAACTTTATATAGATACCTAAAACATATTACATCATAGCTTCTGTTTCTATCATAACATAACCATATTTATAGCTTAGCCTACTAGCTATAAATTAGTTTTATAACAGGTCTACAGACTAGGTAGATGTACTACCTTCTCCTGTATGAATATTTAGGTTTCAGGAGCTAACTCCTATAATATTATGTAGTAACTATATTTATTGTATATGTTGTGTTTCTCAAGACCAGGGATGGTAGGTATGGACCTAATTGGCTCTACTCTTCTTTTTTTTTTTTTTTTTTTTAGATATTTAGATATACTTTAGCATACACTAGTAGAGTTCTACCTTAGATTTGGAATATATAATAGAAGCTATACCTTACTGAATTTTCATGTGTTTAGTTCAAGTGCGAAACTGGACATAATTTAATTTAAAACAAACTATATTCAACAATACCATGATGCTGATTATGTTTGATGTTGGGTCAAAAAAACTGCAGTATTTGTTCCAAACAAATGACATGTTGCACAGCATCTGCAACAGAGGTAGTTGCAGCTCACCTGGGCTGCGAGTTTTCCTCGTACATGCGTTCCTTGCCCTCCTTGAACAAACTGATGGTTTGTTTGGTCTTTTTGGTGAGGTTCTCCATGAAGACCCGGAAGTACTCATTGTCCCCCAGCGTCTCCATTTTACCCTCATAGCGGGACAAAATGGTGCGCAGGTGCTGGTAGGTGTCTGGCAGCAGGTCCAGGATGTAAGGGGGGCTGTTCTTCAGAGCCAATTTAGGGTGTTGGCACAGACGTACCACCTGCAGAAACAAAGGATGTGAGCGGGTTAGAAAAGACCGTTACAATGAAGCAGTGGGTGTCAGAAGATAAAGGCAAGACAGATGTGCTAAAGAAAAAAAAAAAAGAAAGAGTGAGAAAGAATGGTAGACTCACGAAGAGGAAAAAACCATGTAAACATATTTTAAACATTTATATTTTATTATAGCTTTTTTTTCTTTTTTGACACTTTTCCTGAGTAAAAATATTGTCTGTTGGCTGAGATGAGAGACGCACAGAAAACAATAAGACACCATACCAGAGGTCAAGATAAAGAAGAGTATGATTTTTTTTGTTTCGAGCAAACACAAAGCAGATTGGCTTGTGCAATGTAATAAAGGCATTTCCCACAAATTATGGCAAAACACCTCAGATCTACGAGAGGCCAAAAGCAACAGTTTGGAGACATATCTCTGTAAATTTTGGTGTAGCTATGACTTTTTGAATATGATAGACTTCAAAGTGGATGGTGGAAATGTGGATTAAGATGCAAGTTTCTTCTGATTCTCTCTGCACACATTGAAACACTACATTTCTGCCTCTATTAAGAAAACTTGTAGACAACATAATTTCAAGATGACTGCAGTTGCCTTCCACAATGTCACAGAAGACTAAATTTAACTTTATGATATAATAACTATATATTAACTTTATGATATAATCTGAATATACAGCCCTAAACCTTCCCTTGGATATGCCTGATGTTATGGCCCAGTCACACGGCACTTAATGAAGGGCAACAAAGCCTTAACAATACAAGAAATCTGGACTTTCATTGGCATCGCTGTCATCCTGCAGCTGGCGCTTCGTCAGGATTTTTAAACTGTTGAACAATTTGAACGAAGGGCAACGAAAACCTCAATTCGTCTGTGTTTCGTTTTGTTGTCGTTCTTGACATTTTTTAAATCGTTTGTTTAGTTTTTGTAACGTTATTGTTTAGTCTGACTGCGTTCGACCGTCTGAATGTTTTCACAGTGTAGAGACTGGTTTGTGAGCGCTGAGGCTGCTGCTGCGTTGATGTACTGTTGGAAATTACAGGGCAAACTCAGCCTGTTTTCTTGGATTTTTTTTTTTTTTTATTATCTGGGTGGGGGGTCAGCTTCAATGGGCTCAGGCACCTTATATAGGCCATAATTAATCTTTTGTGTGGATACAATTAATTATTTTGCCACAAGCAACTGCTGAATTTGAAACAACAAAAACGTTGTGTAATTTCCAACGGTACTTGAACGCAGTGGCAGCTGCTGCATGCGCTTATTATTTTTTATTAAATATAACAATATGAATGTAGGAATGACAATCCAGCCCTTACGTACATGTGGCAACAGGAAAATAATTCAAATGATTATACACTCAACAAAAATATAAACGCAACACTTTTGGTTTTGCTCCCATTTTGTATGAGATGAACTCAAAGATCTAAAACTTTTTCCACATACACAATATCACCATTTCCCTCAAATATTGTTCACAAACCAGTCTAAATCTGTGATAGTGAGCACTTCTCCTTTGCTGAGATAATCCATCCCACCTCACAGGTGTGCCATATCAAGATGCTGATTAGACACCATGTCTTAGACTGCCCACAATAAAAGGCCACTCTGAAAGGTGCAGTTTTATCACACAGCACAATGCCACAGATGTCGCAGGATTTGAGGGAGCGTGCAATTGGCATGCTGACAGCAGGAATGTCAACCAGAGCTGTTGCTCATGTATTGAATGTTCATTTCTCTACCATAAGCCATCTCCAAAGGTGTTTCAGAGAATCTGGCAGTACATCCAAACAGCCTCACAACCGCAGACCACGTGTAACCATACCAGCCCAGGACCTCCACATCTAGCATGTTCACCTCCAAGATCGTCTGAAACCAGCCACTCGGACAGCTGCTGAAACAATCGGTTTGCATAACCAAAGAATTTCTGCACAAACTGTCAGAAACCGTCTCAGGGAAGCTCATCTGCATGCTCGTTGTCCTCATCGGGTCTCGACCTGACTCCAGTTTGTCGTCGTAACTGACTTGAGTGGGCAAATGCTCACATTCGCTGGCGTTTGGCACGTTGGAGAGGTGTTCTCTTCACGGATGAATCCCGGTTCACACTGTTCAGGGCAGATGGCAGACAGCGTGTGTGGCGTCGTGTGGGTGAGCGGTTTTCTGATGTCAATGTTGTGGATCGAGTGTCCCATGGTGGCGGTGGGGTTATGGTATGGGCAGGTGTCTGTTATGGATGAAGAACACAGGTGCATTTTATTGCTGGCATTTTGAATGCACAGAGATACCGTGACGAGATCCTGAGGCCCATTGTTGTGCCAGACATCCAAGAACATCACCTCATGTTGCAGCAGGATAATGCACGGCCCCATGTTGCAAGGATCTGTACACAATTCTTGGAAGCTGAAAATGTCTCAGTTCTTGCATGGCCGGCATACTCACCGGACATGTCACCCATTGAGCATGTTTGGGATGCTCTGGACCGGCGTATACGACAGCATGTACCAGTTCCTGCCAATATCCAGCAACTTCGCACAGCCATTGAAGAGGAGTGGACCAACATTCCACAGGCCACAATTGACAACCTGATCAACTCAATGCGAAGGAGATGTGTTGCACTGCATGAGGCAAATGGTGGTCACACCAGATACTGACTGGTATCCCCCCCAATAAAACAAAACTGCACCTTTCAGAGTGGCCTTTTATTGTGGACAGTCTAAGGCACACCTGTGCACTAATCATGGTGTCTAATCAGCATCTTGGTATGGCACACCTGTGAGGTGGGA
The DNA here is from genome assembly GCF_902500255.1 of Thalassophryne amazonica. Taxonomy (NCBI): domain Eukaryota; kingdom Metazoa; phylum Chordata; class Actinopteri; order Batrachoidiformes; family Batrachoididae; genus Thalassophryne; species Thalassophryne amazonica. The sequence continues at coordinate 26,217,953 of NC_047106.1, forward strand.
TGGATTATCTCAGCAAAGGAGAAGTGCTCACTATCACAGATTTAGACTGGTTTGTGAACAATATTTGAGGGAAATGGTGATATTGTGTATGTGGAAAAAGTTTTAGATCTTTGAGTTCATCTCATACAAAATGGGAGCAAAACCAAAAGTGTTGCGTTTATATTTTTGTTGAGTGTATAAAGAGCTGTTCTGGAAGGCAGAATTCACGTTGTGGATCTGTGATCAGCTGGCTGAAATAACCGCACGAGTCAATGCATGTTCACACGGACGGATCAATTTACTGCTCTGATATATTCAATCATCTTTACACTTATGTTTATTCCCCCTTTTGACAGTTTTCTGTTATAAATCAATCTACAGTAGTGTTCAGAATAATAGCAGTGCTATGTGACTAAAAAGATTAATCCACGTTTTGAGCATATTTCTTATTGTTACATGGGAAACAAGATACCAGCAGATTCAGTAGATTCTCACCAATCCAACAAGACCAAGCATTCATGATATGCACACTCTTAAGGCTATGAAATTGGGCTATAAGTAAAAAAAAAAAAAAAAAAGTAGAAAAGGGGGTGTTCACAATAATAGTAGTGTGGCATTCAGTCAGTGAGTTTGTCAGTTTTGTGGAACAAACAGATGTGAAAGCCAGCACCTGTTGAACATGCTTTTCTCTTTGAAAGCCTGAGGGAAATGGGACGTTCAAGACATTGTTCAGAAGAACAGTATAGTTTGATTAAAAAGTTGATTGGAGAGGGAAAAACTTATACGCAGGTGCAAAAGATTATAGGCTGTTCATCTACAATGATCTCCAATGCTTTAAAATGGACAAAAAAAAAAAAAAAAAAAAAAACACGCGTGGAAGAAAATGGAAAACAACCATCAAAATGGATGGAAGAATAACCAGAATGGCAAAGGCTCACCCACTGATCAGCTCCAGGATGATCAAAGACAGTCTGGAGTTACCTGTAAGTGCTGTGACAGTTAGAAGACGCCTGTGTGAAGCTAATTTATTTGCAAGAATCCCCTGCAAAGTCCCTCTGTTAAATAAAAGACGTGCAGAAGAGGTTACAATTTGCCAAAGAACACATCAACTGGCCTAAAGAGAAATGGAGGAATATTTTGTGGACTGATGAGAGCAAAATTGTTCTTTTTGGGTCCAAGGGCCGCAGACAGTCTGAGACGACCCCCAAACACTGAATTCAAGCCACAGTTCACAGTGAAGACAGTGAAGCATGGTGGTGCAAGCATCATGATATGGGCATGTTGCCTTATGCTGAAGAGGACATGCCCTTGACAATGCCAAACACAATGACCCCAAGCACACTACTTAACGAGCAAAATCATGGTCCCAAACCAACAAAATTAATGCCTCACAGATGTGAAGAAATCATGAAAAACTGTGGTTATACAACTAAATACTAGTTTAGTGATTCACAGGATTGCTAAAAAAAGCAGTTTGAACATAATAGTTTTGAGTTTGTAGCATCAACAGCAGATGCTACTATTATTGTGAACACCCTCTTTTCTACTTTTTTTTTTACTAATAGCCCAATTTCATAGCCTTAAGAGTTTGCATATCATGAATGCTTGGTCTTGTTGGATTTGTGAGAATCTACCTTGTTTCCCATGTAACAATAAGAAATATACTCAAAACCTGGATTAATCTTTTTAGTCACATAGCACTACTATTATTCTGAACATTATGACTTAGAACATAATACAGTGATACAGCAGTGACCACGGCATACCAGTTTTTTTTTGTTTTTGTCTTTTATTATGGAGCAAGATGTAGCGCGCAGCAGGTCGACAGACAGTGTGGATTCTGATGATGAAGATGATCCTCTTTTGTTCTGGACGAGGAATCAGAGCAGGTGGACCCATCGACATGCACACAGATCTCAACAGCTTCTGTTTGCAGTTTCTCCAGGACTCAGGCACTATGAGCTCCGTCCCAGCGTAGAGTCCTGGAACTCAGAGATGCAGACACACACTGCTCTGGCAGTGGCTCCAGGCACGTGTCATTTAAAGCGTTGAGATCGTTAGCTTCGGTTTTGTTTAGTTCCTCTTTAGTCCCTTTTGCGCTCTTGCTTCGTAGGCTATTCAGCAATAAAGCTCTTTCATCCACCTTTTCTCAATGGATTGTGACTTTTTTTTTTTTTTTTTTTACTTTTTCCCTTCATTCAGGAATCATCGTGTGCAGTGTGACTGGGCCATTAGTTGTTTGAGCCCACGGATGACTTCCACTCTGATCTCCGGGCTGAAACACTGGGCTTTGGTGATGGGGGATTCTATCACCTGCAAAGTCAGGTCACAGACGCGGGCTGACAATAAATGTATTCCTGGGGCCAGAGCTCCAGACCCTGCCACCCAGCTTATGACAAATGTGGGTGTGGAATCCAATAGTTTAGCAAGAAAATTAGCGCAGAAAATCCACTATGGTGAATGTGCAGTTTATCTGCCAGGGAAGAAAATTCATCAAGTTCAGACTGTGGCCTGTTTCCATAGACGTGTCTATAAAAATCATAAAGGGATACGTTTTGAAAACTTAATACGCATAACTACTCTTTTAAATAATTTTATTAGGAAACGGAGTGGGCCACAGCCTCAACTTTATCTAAATTCTTGGTCTTTTAGTGAAACTTAGGGCTAGTGGTCAGCTATCACCTTGGTATGCCTGATTATTTTTTTTCCTCTTTCCAAGGTGCGGCTCCATCCAGAGATAGGTGTGGTGTTTGCTTTGGAAACCCTCCTGTCCTGTGCACCGGCAACATTTCCTCTATATTGTTTTGTGAAATTGTTTTGTAATATCTGTCGGTAACATGGCCAAGCAGAGGGTCACCCCTTTGAGTCTGGTCTGCTTGAGTTTTCTTCCTAAGAGTGAGTTTTTCCTTACCACTGTCACCTGTGTACTTGATCTGGGGGTTGGTAAGGTTAGACCGTACTTGTGTGAAGTGCCTTGAAGCAACTTTTTTTGTGATTTGACGCTATGTATATAAAATGAAATATAAATATATAAACCTGCCTGCTCCTATTTGGATAGAAAAACAAATGCTTTGTTGGGCATCGTCAAAACTCACTGGATCTCCAATATGTTGCTGACCATGAAAGCTGGCTTACACACAGGTCCTTTGAGTGCTGTGCAGAGCAAGGCGAGTCTATGACCTTCTGCCAGTAAATTCTCGCCTTTGTCAGGGATGTGTTTCTGACCACTATCCTGTTCAATGTTTGCATGGACTGCATGCTGGATAGGGTTTTGGAGAACTGTGGCTTAGGTACCTTTGTAGATGAGGAAAGGTGTACTAACGATGCTGTGATCTTCAAGGAATGAATGCACAGCCTGACTGATTCCTTCATCAGCTTCTCAATAGCTGCAGAGTGTCTGAGTTTGCAGTTCTTGGAAATCAAGACTAGGATCCAGGCTTTCAATAATTTCCCAGACCCAGCCATCAGAACCGTGTCTGTATGCGGTGAAAGAACTTGTGGTGATTCACATGCACATTCACTCATCTCTGCAGTGACACTCGTGCCTCAGGGTTCAAGATCAAGAAATGCCTGGGAAGACCTTACTGAGTCACGTGGTCCATGGACAGAGGGGTTTGGTAATGCCAATACCTTTGCAGGACAATAATGGTCCAATATGGCAGCGCAGTCTCATTTGAACCCTGGTGTACTGTTCTGTTTTCGGCTGTAATCACCGAAGCAATCGCGAAAAATATTTTTTTCAGTTCTCAGTGGAGAACGCAAGACGAGGCAAATGGGAAACCTTGTGTCGGTGAGTGTTAGCCTACACAGCTAACCAGAGTAGCTACGTTCTCTCGCCTGCAAAACCGCCTCGACATGTTTGAGCTCTGGGTCATAAACAAACTGCAACACATGTCCACTTTTCCACTGCACTGTCACTTTTTCTTTGCATTTTCAGTTTGTTTGTATGTAATTTTCCCAAAAACTGCAGTGTTTTTGTCCCTGGAAGTAGAGAAATTATGTCAACCATACCACTTGCATCATGAGGAAACATTAGTTGTGATTTTTTTGGCTACACTGTGAGCTTCTTTGGGCATAATAGAGCATACGTGTGCCTCAGTGACCCCAGCAAGATGAAAAGGCCAAGTAGACACAAATGCAACACCTGGCTGCAGCAGATAGATTGGTACTTTCAATAGTTTGGAATGGACTAGCAATTTTTTGAGATGTTTCACATCTAGGACCCACAGGAGATTGGTATTATGGTGTAGATGCAGCACTAGTGCATGCATACCCCCCCCCCAGATGCGACCTACACAAATAATCAACTCATTTCCTATTCAGTTACCACAGTAGTTGCTGCAAAGCTGCACAAGAAGGCAGGCATCATGAACTGTTGCCATTTATTATACAATAATTACAGGTCACCACAGTCTCAAACTCCTGTTAATCAGCAGGTTCAGAGAAACAGTTGTCATGTTTGCGCATCCTGCTCCAAAACCACACATAGCTTAAAAATGCACTCTTTACTCTGTGATTGTTGAAGAAAATCGAACAGTTAAAGCAAAGAAGACAAGCTATGCTATGCTAACTATGCATCCCTGAGGTAAAAACAAAAAACCTAACATAAACTGTAAAAGTCTGACATCCGTTTTATGCAAGTACGAGGTCTATTAGAAAAGTATCCGACCTTATTTTTTTCAAAAACCATATGGATTTGAATCACGTGTGATTACATCAGGCATGCTTGAACCCTCGTGGGCTTTTTTCATTGTTTAGGAATGGCTCAGAGACTGCTGCTTTGTTTGAACAAAATTTTTTTCAAAACTGTAAGGCACAACTGAATGGACACCATTCGATAAATTCAGCTGGTTTTCGGTAAAAATTTTAACGGCTGATGAGAGATTTTGGTCTGTAACTGTCGCTTTAAGGACGGCCCACGGCGCCTGACGGCGATCTGCGCTTCGAGGCGGCAGCGTCTCGCCGTTTCAAGTTGAAAACTTCCACATTTCAGGCTCTGTTGACCCAGGAAGTCATCAGAGAACAGAGAACTTTCAGAAGAAGTCGGCATGAGGAGTTTATTCGGACATTCCATTGTTAACGGACATTTTGTAATGAAAGAACGTGCAGGCAGAGTCGCATGTCGGGCCGGACCCGACCGCGGGGGGTCGCGACAGGAAAAACACCTCCGTTGGAAACCTTAACGGGCAAGTTGGAACATGCCAAAGCTGTTAAACAATTTCTCAGTTACTTGTTGAAAGCCATCAAAAGCCGCCTGAATTTTACAAATGGTTTTCAACACGGAGGTGTTTTTCCTGTTGCGGCGCACACAGATTCGCTGAGTCGTCACGGAAACGACTCTGCGAATTTGCGCACACGTCTTTCATAAAAAAATGTCCTTAAACAGTGGAATGTCCGCATAAAGTCCTCATGCCGGCCTCTTCTGAATCTTCTCTGTTCTCTCACGACGTCCTGGGTGAATTAAGCCTTAAATTAGGATGTTTTCAGGTTGAAACAGGCCGACGATGGCGCCTGGAAGCGCTGCAGGACGTCCCGGTCCGTGGGAAGTCCTTACACCGACAGAAACACCCCATAATCTCTCATCAGCCGTTAAACTTTTCACCGAAAACCAGCTTAATTTTTCGAATAGTATCCACTCGGATATTCCTCACAGATCCAGAAAAAATTCTGATAAAGCAACGCGCGCCGTCTGGAGCAGCATGTGAAACAAAGGAATTCAGCCGAGAGGGCGGGACCACATCTCACTCAAGGCCTGCCCACAGGGAAATGACGTCACCGACACGCATGAAAAAACTAATGCATGCGCACGGGGGTTCAAGCATGATTGGTGTAATCGCATGTCAATCAAATCCATATAGGTTTTTTTTTTTATAAAACTGCCGGTTAGTTTTATAAGATACCTCGTACAAACACCTTAAAGTCAATCAGCCCATCAAGCACCAAATGTTAACACGAAACAGTGAAATTTTGTAAAGTCGGAGCAGAGTCTATAAAATATCAATAAAAATGTTTGCGTGGTGCCATTCTAATATACTACCGATTACCCATCCCAGGGCAGATTTGATTCAGAGACTAAAATGGAAACTTCTTCACCAACAAAACATGTATCACCTCACACTTATCCCAGATTCAATGCACAGGTGGACAGCAAATTTCTCTACACTTTCTTCATTTTTTTTTCACTCCATTAATTGAAAATATGTTTTGCGATGATGAGGTCATGTGTCAGGATGGTAATAAATGCATCTTGCCACAGAGTGAAGAGTGTTATAGCTTTTCTGCAGGAAAGGTGTATGAACACAGTGACAAGGCCAGCAAACAGTGCAGATCTCAGTCAATCCAATTTGGAGAAAGAAAAAAAAAAAAAAAAAAAAAAAAAAAAACTGGTTAACGCAAAGGCTCCATCCCGCAAAGCTGATCTGTCAAATGCTACTCAAGGAAGTTGGAAGTAATATGGGGAAGAATATCCCCCCTTCCATTAGTGAAGTCCAGGGCTCAAAGAATAAGCGAAGTGCACATCTTGGGCCGCGCGGTGCATTATGGGTACACTAAATTTTTCAACTACCAATCCACAAGCTATGATGGCGGAAAGCAGTGAGGAGTGCTGTGATTTGGATCATTTCAACCGCTGGAAGGTTGATGATTTAAAGCGGTTTTGTAAGCTCCGAGGATTGCCTGTTACAACCAGGACTACGTACGGCAGTGAACAGAAAGGGAAAGAAGAGCTGGATACGCTTGCGTGTGCTGCATCGTTACAGAAACTACCGTTGGTGCCAACAAAGGAGGAAGAGAGTGCTGCTGTCAAAAATGACCAGTCCTTGTTGATAGTTGGAGACAAACAAATTTCTGACCCTTGAAGGCAACTGACGGATGGTTAGACGAAGTCCAGAGACTGAAACTGTGGATATTGCATAATATTTGCTAAGCAGGGATGAGAAATCGCTACTCCACCGGCTTCATAATGACTACAAGGAAGGTGAGTCTCACATATAACCTCTTTGGTGTCACGTTTGTTTTGATAAGTTGACAGACATACAATGATGTGTGCATGCATGCAGTTTGTTTATGGAACATGTCAATATTACAATATTACACGCCACGTCATTCATGGCGCGACATTAGAGTCATAAGCCGATGCACGAAAACGGTGTCATCAGCCACATTATAATTCGGCACAGTTTCAGGATATTGACAAAATAAATGTGTGCAAGAAACTTACAATTTTAGTTCGACTTTTACGTCCGTCTGGATCTTTCTTTTCTGTGGGGAAATTGTGTAGAATAAACGGAGGTTTACGACCACATTTCTTCTTCTTTCCGCCTTTGTGTGGACTCGGCAGAGCTTTGCAATCGTGTGTTTTCAGCCAACTTTCAAGCCTATAAATTCCGTTCAAGCATTTGAAAACAGCACAATGAGCACCTGTCTATGCGTCGCTTAAGGCTTAAAGCCTTTGAAACAATCCCTGTAAGCCTTAACTTTTACCGTCTGCTAATGCTGCTGTATACGAAATTCAATGGAAGCGGTGTGAGTTTGGTAGCTGGAATTTTTGTCCCTGTTTGACCCACGCATGCGCAGATGCGTTGCGCACTTCGCTTATTCAGGTCATCATTTAAAGGGAGCAACACAGTACTGTCTTTTTCTTTCATTTTAATTATTACGTAATTATTTCCTCTACTTGATGTGGAAAACAATACAGCATTAGTGCAGAAAATCATATTTAGTTTCATGTCCTAGACTTCAAGTCACACCAAAGTATTTGTCACATTAGTATTTGAGTATGTTGCATCTGTCCAAAACATGCATCATGGAGAGAGAGGAAGAGGTAAAAAAGAACAAAAAACAAATCCCAAAAAAATAAAAATGAAAAACCCATATCAGAGTTACATTTATTTTTGAAACGTGGTGGTACTGCTTTGTGCAACAAGAACCAAGATGAATTGAATGAGCACATTAATAATTTATAATGCAAACACCACGTTAGTGGTCAGAAGCTAAGGAGCTAAATAATGTTACAGTGTGGGCCAAAAACTCAAGTAACGTGCTTCTTTTGGCCCTGAACAATCATTGGTGATGTAAACATGCCATGCAATTAAACATTTCAAAACATTTGTAAAAGATAACAGCCTTAAATTAGATTCGGCTTGCTGACCTGCCATTGCTTTTCTTGTCCCACAGTCCAAACAAGTGTATTCCCTCTTCTTATTCCAGAGCCTGGTCATTTAGTTTGAGAGCATGTTATTCTTTTTTTTACTGACTCTCATTGAGATCTTCCGTGTTTTACGGCACTTGCCATCCAGCTTAATGATACATTAGACACCTTCGCTTTTTGAGTGTGAATCACAGTACCTCATCCAGTATACAGGAGCAGCTTATAATGCGTGTAAACGGTGCGGTCGTGTGGCCATAGATGACAATGCAGTATTTTTTTTCATATACAAAGTTGCAGGATATCCAAAACTAAAGAAGGAAAATGTGATTCATAATCTCGACAATACAGTGTTTCATGAAGCTGGAATGTTCAACTGCAGAACAAAAAATGTTTTGTCATCTCGGATTTGTTTATTTGCTATGAAAATAAGGCTAGTTAAACATCCTCTAAATGTCACCTGTTACTGGCCACACTTTAGAAAATGTGTAATAAATTAACTATGTGCACAAAAATATTTTCAACAGATCAGCCAATGAGCTGTGTGAATTGTATGCCCAAGTGCTTCATTTGAAATAATGATCAATGTACTGACGCAAAGTTTCTGAACGACGAGCAATAATTAAAAAGACAGTGGCCTTCAGCTGAGATTAAATTTTGTTTCGACACAGTGGTCATTTTAATCATTTATAAAACCTAGGTGAGAGTTTGCCAGAAGTTGTATCTGGATTTCATGCAACTTCTTTTCTTCTGTTTTTAGCCAAGGCCAAAATATGGTCATCGAGTACTGCAAAGACTTTGCGTCCATCCGTCTGTCTGCATAAGTCCAGTCCTATTACTGCCAGGGTCTTCAAATTCACAGGGAACATTCTTGGGACACATGCCTTGGATAAGTTCAAAGACGGCTAACCTTGACCTACTCTAAGGGGTCAAAAGGTCACATTCTTTGTACACACTCTTTCATTGATTACATGCTCATATAGCCAAAGGTATTTTAGCCTTGCGTTATATTTTCATTAAACAATGTTTTTCTGTGTGCCACTGCACCACTAAGCTTTGATCGGAAAAACAACAATTTAGGCATTCACACCAATAACACTGAATGATGCTTGTAGCTCCTCCAGAACTGTCACAGTGGCTTCCCTTTTTAATCTCCTTGAAGAAAGGTAATCAAATTTTAAAAACAGCCCTCTCCAAAGCCAGATTTACAGGAATATAGACTGCACTCTTTACATTTTGTTTAAAAGGATTTATTTAACTGATATCTAAGTGTGTTTCTTAACTTAGTGAAGTTCTTCAATCCAGTCACTGACTTGTCTAAGGCCAAATGGCTGTAAAAGTGACACTGTGTTATATTAAAGACAGAGTGTGTCTATCTACCCAATCACATGCAGGCTCATGTATAAATTCCAGTCCAATCTGAACTGGCAGTAAGGCTCTAAAGAGGAAGGTCACATCCAAAGGCTTGGAATCATCCAGACTCATCTGCACTGATGAAGCCCTCATCACTGAAGTGCTGCAGCCCCAGGAGCAAGAAGAAGATCCCGATACCCACTCCAGATGAAGAAATCATCACCATCCAGGAAGCAATTATGCTTGCAATTATGCAAAACTCAAAACTATAGCATTATGGCAAGGTAAGCTGTTTTTAAGGTGTTTTTTTTTTGTCAATCTCATTAACTCACGGTTTCATATAATTCACAGCACGATTTTGTGGACCCCAACTTGCACGAGTTAACAGGGTTTGCCTGTATTATGCAGAAAGAAACATAACTTCATTTTTTAAGCACAAGTAAACCTTCTAAAGTGAGAAGGGCCTCAATCACATTATGTAAGTCCCTTCGACTGTTGTTCTTCACTTGGGGTTGCCACATGTTGAAGGGGACAAGAAATGTGGCAGGGGTGGGGTTTGAACTGGGAACTTTAAGTGCACTAAACACTTGGTCACCACCCCTGCCAGCTTCAACTACCTTATAATTACAATAAAATAAGGCCCACAATTTCAATATAGCAAAATTAAAACAACGGTTGATGTTTAAAATATGTGGGAGTACTACCTACATCCTACTAAGTATACTGTAGATCAGGGGTGGGCAATTAATTTTTACAAGGGGCCACATAGGGAACCTGAATTATGTCCGAGGGCCACACCATCGATAACTCGGCTGTCTCCATTACAAATTTTACAAATAATTACCTATTTAATAGCTTTTATGGGTAATTTTTATTCCTGTAATAATATGTAAATATTTAAATATACCTAAATAAGCCTCTCTAATGATTTGCAACACACAAGCTTGACATTTTTAATATATGTAATAATAATGACAGACCTCATGAGGGCCGGACAGAGACATGCAAAGGGCTGCATGTGGCCCCCAGGCCGCAGTTTGCCCAGGTCTGCTGTAGATGATAATCCCAGTTGAAGGGGTTATAAAAAGTACTGTTTTACAAAGCTGACTGCAGGTCAAAGCAAAAACCTATAATGATTTTGAACAGACTCCAAGGTTCACCAGGGATGACAAAGCACTGCTCAGTTGGATAGTGCAAAACCCTGAAGGAGCACTCAGAGTAAGTTCCACTTGAAAGGAATGATAATCCGGTCTATCTATGTACACTATGTGGATCTGAACCAGCTGTATTGAGGGACAGCGTCTTCAAAGTACGGATATGAGTAGAGCCCAACCGATATAAGCCCTTTTCAAAGTACTATCTAATCGGCCAAAATTTTGCCGATAGAACGCCGATAATTTCTCATAAACAGAACAGTTAATGAAATGTTTGTGTAGGCAATGTAAAATGTCCTTGCACAATTTGTCCAGTAGATGGAGCTCTGACTCCATTCAACTGAGAGCTGCTTACACCCCTGCTTAAATGTGTTCATCACCGCCCCCGTAGTTTGCCGCCACACTGCACTGATCGGCTGACAAAAGCATACAAGTAAGTTTATAAGGATGTTTTTGTAATAACTTTGCGATTACATTCACCCCACATTTCTTCCATTTCAGTTCAACTCAGTTTGATTAACTCATTTTATGTAGTAATGTGTCAAATGTGCTTCATTGCGTCGTTGTGTAGACCTTATTTCTATCATGAAAAACTTTTGTTTACTGCTAAGAGGTTGAAACATTCAGATTTACTGGTCGTCTGGAAGGGTTCTGGGAATTATTGCCGTTCGCCATTAACCCTCTGGGGCCGATGCAGTTGTATACGATGGCTGGGACCAAGCTTTACTAAATTGTAAATAACGTTTTAATGATATGAGATAGAAACTTACTTTTTTTTTTTTTTTGCTGAAAAGTTAACTCCACGGACTTTCGATCCACCGTCGACCATCTTGGTACTCCTCACAGAAGATGTGTGATGACATGCGCAATGTGAGTGTCCAATCGGAATTGGTTCTCCATCACATGGTTTTCCAAAAAAATAATTCCATAAACAAAAGCCCAGTTTAAAAAAAATATGTCCAAGCAAAGCCCACCGTCAAGTGTAGCATGCCAAAACAACAGATGGTGATACCGTACAACCACTTTGGTCAATCAGCAGCCTGGGGGAGGGGGGGCTGGCTCTTGTTTTCCTTGTCTACACATAAACCCTGAAATAAAGGTTTGGAAAATATTCACCCTGGAAGCAGTTTTGCAAATGCTCAGTTTTCAGTAACCTGAATACAGTGTGCCTCTGGACGAAAAGTCAAAAGGCACCGAAACATATTACAGGGTTAGGGTTGGGTATCAATCAAAACTTTTTGATACCGGTACCAATTTCCATACCTTCACTTCGATACCGGATCCTGAACGATACTTTTTTGATACTAATTTTATAAGATCAATTCGAACAAAAAGAAAATTACATTACACACAGTACAAATCTTGAGTTTCAATTTCCACTCCAAGCAGTTTTCTTACAGAAAAAATAAGCAATAAATAACTTCCAGTGCAAAAGAACATTTGAAAGCACAGTTTTTGTCAAAAGTATTTCCTTTCAGACATTTTGGCCTGAATGTCTCGCCACAGAATCTCAGCTGAGCTCAGCTGGCTGCTGCACGTCAGCGCAGGACGTCTCATTTTGGGAGGAAAAAAAAAAAGAAAAAAAAAAACAAAAAACACAAACTTTTGATTGATTGCAGTTTATTGTTTGTATTACATTTGTAAAGAGGTGTCATTTGATTTAAACGCACATTCACTTTGAAGTTATTAATTCAGACCGGACTATGATTCTAACACGACTCGCTCGGCAGAGAGCCGTGCAGCGTTTGGAGCTGTTTGAAGGGAAAGTTTCTTTCTCATAACAAGACAGGAGACCCATTTAGTGACTTTAATCCACACAAAAGTGACTCACGATTGACATATTTTAATGACCACTTCTGAAAGGCAGCGAAGCAAAGAACCAAAGCAGTGGGTTGGAACAGTGCTTCATTGCTTCAAAACGATGCACGTATTAAGTTCCAGTTGAAGAAGAGTCTGGTGGTGGAGATTTTGAATCAGGCTGCTCGTGCTCTGTAATGTCCACAGGCAGACTTGAAGGCTGAGAGGAGGACGGCGGCGGGCTGCTCTTCTTGCACGTGATTAACCTCTGGGTACCGAAACTTGGCACCGAAAAACGAGGCAAGTTTCGATATTCTGTACTACCGAAGCATTTCGGTCGGTGCCACAAAAGAACAAAAGAAGTTCGGTACCCAGCCCTATACAGGGTGAACACAAAACACTTGTTTCAAATATTTATAATATCAAGAGTCACTGGAATAATTTTATCATTTTGGTATCAACAGTTGCAAAAACTCAAGTTTTTTTTTCTCTTTTGCAGATTCTTCTTCCAAATTGTAAAATTATTCATGTGACTTTTGATATTATAAATATTTGAAACCAAGGAGTGTTTTTGTGTTCACCCTGTATTTTTCACAAAATACACATATACTTATGGACTTTACCTGAGAGTAATTTCATGAATGATGTACACAAGCTTCACCAAGGCTGGAACATATGCAAACTACCACGTCACCATGCAAAACCACTGAGTGCAACTACATATACAACACACGGACCTCAGTGTTTCTCCTACAGTATTATACGTAGGCCTGGCAGCCCATCAGGCTAATGGGAAATCACCAATGAACAAGACACTTTTCACCAGCAAAAAAAAAAACAAACAAAAAAAAAAACCAACAGACAAAAATCATGAAAAATAACACCAAATAACTACGAATCAATAATCAGTGCTGAGGCTGTTCAAATGACCTACGGGTCAGTTTTTTTCCCCTATGATGTAGCGCTTTACACCCGGGTCAAAACACTGATTAAATACTTTTCTTATAGAAATAACTCACTTGTAGTTATTTTCAGCTCAAGTCCATAGTGATGGAAAAATTGATAAAATGTGATTGTTTAACGTAGCAGCATACTTTTGCGCTCCATCCACATTTAAGCCTTAATGGTCAGTAGACCCATTTAAGAACAACAACAAAAAAACTTCTATTTTCCCCGCCCACATGCCGAAATCAGTCCACATCAATTTTATGTTGAATTTCATTGAAAGCAGTCAGCTGGTGCAAGAACCAGCACATCCCCTAGGTGGCAATTATGCTTCGGCCAAAGACGGCTGTAGTGTACCAAGCCGGGCCTGGAACTTGCCGCTTGTTGTCACTGACAAGCACACACGCAAAGATGATGCCATTTATTGTGATACAGATTTCCAACACATCCATTACAAATGGTAAATGGACTGCATTTATATAGCGCTTTTCCATCTGAATCAGACGCTCAAAGCGCTTTACAATTATGCCTCACATTCACCCCGATGTCAGGGTGCTGCCATACAAGGCGCTCACTACACACCGGGAGCAATAGGGGATTAAAGGCCTTTTATTTCATTACAAGGGGACATTTCATTTCCCAACTTCAAAATTTTACTCTATTGTTTGTTCTGTTTCTAAGAAAGAAAAAAGAAATCCATCCTCCCTCATCACCTGTTTCTGATGTCAAGAATGATAAACTCGTGGTTTTTTTTGTTTGTTTGTTTTTTAAATGGGGCCTTAACTAAACACAGCCACATATGTTAAAGATGTAAAAATGTGTAAAAATCTTTGCTTCATCATTTAACTTTTAAGGAGCAGATTTAAAAATGAAAACAGTCTCACTCAGATAAGAATTATTAAATGTTTCATGCAGTGTAAAACAAGTTTTCATCGACCTATAAACATTTTGGCCTGCAGATCTTGTTTGAGACCTCTGTGACATGTGTGACAGAAATACCCTCCAAATGCTCTAATTTTTACCTCAGATTATTAAAGTACACCCCCCAAAAGGACCAGTATGTTCCGTAAACCATGTATGTAAAAAAAAAAAAAAAAAAACACTTGTCAGAATGGGGCATTTTCAAGATCCCGCTAGAAAGCGCCTAAGCACATGCATGATGACCTCAAAACTATCTGGTTAAGGAGACGTGGTTTTGTTCAATAAGAAGAACTGCCAAGAAACTTTCTTGTGTGTGGTTGGAGTTGTGTGGAGGTAGGAATAGCCTTTTGAATGCTTGAATAACGATGTCAGTCGCACAAAGAAATCAAATAATAGTGAAAACATGTTCATTGCACCCAGAATGTTGGTATTTTGGTCGTTGAAATTTCCTAGCAATGAAGCCCCGGTCACACGGCACTAAGACACTGAAACCAAAACTAAACAATAAATCTGGACTTACACTGACTTTCAGAGACATCATTTAACCGTCGTCCAACTTTGTTCCTGTACGAAACCCGACGACAACTTCAAGTCTTTCGTATTCTGTTTTGCTTTCTGTCTTGATAGCTCCTCATCATTTGCATAATTCTCGTATCGTCAGCGTTCCTTTTGACTGTCCAACTTCGTCCAACCTCCCAAGTCAACCTCTCCAGCCAAAGATGGCATGTGAGTGTGTACACAGTCGTCTGTGTGCGTGCACAATATTCGTGCAAGACGTCGGACTTGGGAGGTTGGACGAAGTTGGATGACAGTCAAACGGAACGCTGACGGTACAGGAATTACGCAAACCCCCCCCCCCCCCCCCCCCACACACACACGTACATACACAAACTGCAGAAGATTAAATTGCAGCAAAAATAGCTACAACACACAGAAACATCATCTTAATTCTCCCTACCGCATATATACTGCCATAAGGGGGGCACTATTTGCATTAATTTTCCAAGGTTGGCCGACCAACGGATTTCCGGCTATAGCAGCCTATCCCAGCAGTCATAGGGCGTGAGGCATGGTACACTCTGGACAGTAAGCCAGTCTATCACAGGGCTACATGTAGACAAAAACACATTCACACCCGCATGCACGCCTATGGGCTATTTAAAGTTTCCAGTTCATCGAACATGCATGTTTTTGGATGCGGAAGGAAGCCGAAGCAGTCAGAGGTAACCCACAGAACATGTAAACTCCAGACAGAAAAACCCCAGACGGGAATTGAACCCACGACGAAAAAAAAACTCAAATACATCTAAATGAGACTGAATAACCACAAAACATAGTAATAAACACAAATCCTGAAACACACCAGCATCCAGCTGATTTTACTTCTCCTGCGTTCGCACACAGCGGCTGTGTAGAATATCATTCTGCTGTATGCCGCTGCTCTGTTTTCACACTAATTCATAAGCAAAGTCTCCCTTGATATATTTCCGAGTTCTACGAGTAAAGATCAGATAGCCATCATCATGTATTGCTTGATTCTTTCATTTGTCCGTCTAGTCAATAAGCAGGTAACATCACTAACGGGAAAAGTCAATTAAGATATTTCTTTGTTTTCAATGACGGTGAAGTTTGCTCGCTCTGAGTACCTTACATTTTTCCGCTGGATTTTCATGGTGATTTGAGTTTTCTGTGAGGAGCACTGGGCCTTAGAAAATAAAATTCTCAGGGAGACACTGGACACTATAAAGATGGATGAGATGTGCACATTCCTTCAATGTTTTTCTCCACCTCAAAATGCAAAAGAGTTATCAGGGTCACGTTTGACAGCAGGTAAGACTGGTGCCAAGATCATCAACACTCACACACATGCATACTCACACAATATTTAACCAGTATATAGATATATACACACACGTCAAACAAAGCTACTTGTCATGAAACATTCCACATTCTGGACAGCTTTACTCTTCCTTTATCGTGTCTCTACACTGATTCCTAGCACAACAGCGGCACTTTTGAGAGTTTAAAAATTGGCCATTTTTATGAAATGTGTTGCATATATATGTGTGTGTGTGTGTGTGTGTCTCCATTTGAGACCTCAGCCGTAAACAGATAATTTGTTGTATCAGCTTCTGTACACAGCTGTAAAATGTAACATGTTGACCATTTTTCAAGGTGCATAGTGTGATCATGTCATGTGGCAAAAACATTAAAATTATTCAAAATTTCACAATATGGATTCTATTTTCTGAAGTACATCTTATGTAACACTGCAACTGTCAGCCATTTCATAATTAGGGTCTTAAGTTGATATATAGTAAGGTTGTCACCAAACTACAATTTCAAAATCAATACAGATACCCAGAAAAATACCCAGTGCCACGGAGAGAAAAATGGAATAATTAAGAGGTGTATTTAAAAAAAAAAAAATAGTAATAAAAAATTAGAACAATACAAACAATAACATCAATGAAATGTAAAACAAAATAATCACATAATTGTAAGGCATGTACCATTTTGTGCTGCAAATTTTATATACAGTCATCCTCAGAATTACCAGAAATAACAGAACAAAAAGCTTTTAAAATGAGATGAAAAATATAATGTATGCCGGACAATTATTGTCATCCTTAAATTTACAAATTCAAAGAATGCCAATAACTAGGTCCATCATACATTACCTATAGTTTTCATATCGTTTTGTAAAAACATTTTGTGTTGTTGTTTCTGTTCAATAACTGGAATTAATTAATTAAATATATATATATATATATATATATATATATATATATATATATATACACGAGGTCTGTTAGAAAAGTATCCAACCTTTTTATTTTTTTTCAAAAACCTGATGGATTTGAATCACGTGTGCTTGCATGAGCCAACCTTGAACCTTCGTGTGCATGCGTGATTGTTTTCACGCCTGTCGGTTGCGTCATTTGCTTGTAAGCAGCCTTTGTGTGAGAATGGGTGTTGTCTCTCGTTTTTTCTTTGCAAGGAAATGGCGGAACGACTGGAGCAGCGCAACTGCATCAAATTTTGCCAGAAACTGGGCGACAGCCAGGTGGAAACCATTCAGATTATTCAGACGGCTTTCGGTGACGATCCTCTGGGCATCACACAGATTAAGGAGCGGTACAACCGGTTTAAAGACGGCTGCACAACGGCGGAGAGCGCGCCACGCTCCGGTCGGCCATCAACATGCTGAAATGACTGGATCATTTCCAAAGTGAATGCTGTGATGAAGTGGGGCCATCGTATGACTATCCGAAAAATTGTGGAAGAGGTGGACATCAGCACTTTTTCGGCACATTCCACTGTGACAGAAGATTTGGCCACGAAAAGAGTTGCAGCGAAATTCATCAGCGCGAAGCTGCTGACAGAGCAAATGCGCCTCCGTGTTGAAGTCTCACAGGACATGTTGTGACATGCCCAGCTCTTCCACCATTCGGAAGATTCAGACGGCTTTCGGTAGCTTTTCAGTCGCGTGACTATCCGAGAAATTGTGGACAAGCTGGGCATGTCACAACATGTCCTGTGAGACTTCATCACGGAGGCGCTTTTGCTGCGCCATCAGCTTCCTGCCGATGAATTTCGCTGCAACTTTTTTCATGGCCAAATCTTCTGTCGGGGGGGGATCCCCAAATACAACTCATTTATGTGTTCCTTGTAAGACAACAAAGTCTGAATATGTTACTATGTGCTCCCATGCTGTTTTCTGAGTTCATTAAGGGAACGCAGTTTTTAAAGTTTCAAGCTTGACATTTCCAAGTCATCATGAACACAGCATAACAGAGATGCTCTCTGTGGCATTGGAAGTCACAGCTTCCACGCCATATGGCTCTTGCACACTTTTCTGTGGCTTTTTTCTTTTGTGAAAATTTCATTTTTACTACCAATGGCTTTCTCTGACTATCACAGCGAAGAAGCACTGGTTCTTCACCTCGAATCAATAGTGAGCAGTTGGAGCATTGGTTTATGTGTGTGCGTGCATGCAAGTGTGCAATGGGGAGAGGAGGAGCTGTATGCTTGCAGCAGCAGCACTGATAAAATGTGTGTAATCTGGAGGAGGAAAAAAAATGACTATCAATTCCGCTGTCAGAGTATGTAATCAGATGCAAATTGTAGTTTTGATTAGGATCAGAGTATCAATTTTTTTTGGACAACCCCAGAAATATTTAGCCAAGACTCTGAAACAATGAAAGAAATGTAGTATACACAACTGAAAGATGCAGATTAGAATAATTCTGGATTATTTTCACTGTGATGTGCTGCGGTCAGCTACAAATTAGTTATTTCATGTAAGAAAAATGAACTAAAATATGAATATGAAAGTCTCAAACCAAACCTGCAACATAAACGCAAGCCACAGGTATGGGATTAACCCAAAAGGACCAGTATGTTCCGTAAACCATGTATGCAAAAAAAAAAAAAAAAAAACTTGTCAGAATGGGGCATTTTCAAGATCCCGCTAGACAGCGCCTAAGCACATGCGTGATGACCTCAAAACTATCTGGTTAAGGAGACGTGGTTTTGTTCAATAAGAAGAACTGTCAAGAAACTTTCTTGTGTGTGGTTGGAGTTGTGTGGAGGTAGGAATAGCCTTTTGATTGCTTGAATAACGATGTCAGTCGCACAAAGAAATCAAATAATAGTGAAAACATGTTCATTGCACCCAGAATGTTGGTATTTTGGTCGTTGAAATTTCCTAGCAATGAAGCCCCGGTCACACGGCACTAAGACACTGAAACCAAAACTAAACAATAAATCTGGACTTACACTGACTTTCAGAGACATCATTTAACCGTCGTCCAACTTTGTTCCTGTACGAAACCCGACGACAACTTCAAGTGTTTCGTATTGTTTTGCTTTCTGTCTTGATGGCTCCTCATCATTTGCATAATTCTCGTATCGTCAGCGTTCCGTTTGACTGTCCAACTTCGTCCAACCTCCCAAGTCAAACGTGTGTGTGTGTGCACACAGCCTCTCCAGCCAAAGATGACATGTGAGTGTGTACACAGTCGTCTGTGTGCGTGCACAATATTCTTGCAAGACGTCGGACTTGGGAGGTTGGATGAAGTTGGATGACAGTCAAACGGAACGCTGACGGTACAGGAATTACGCAAACGATGAGCCGTCAATACAGAAAGCAAAACAGAATATGGACGACTTGAAGTTGTTGTCGGGTTTCATACAGGAACAAAGCTGGACGACAATTAAATGATGTCTCTGAAAGTCAATGTAAGTCCAGATTTATTGTTTCATTTTGGCTTCAGTGTCCTTCATTAGTGCCGTGTGACTGGGGTTAACCTTGTGGGTTAACAACAACGACAACAACAAAATTACTTTCTGATATTGCGTGGAATTCGCCTCCATTGGCCATTTCACTCCCTGGAAATCTGACAGCTGAGCAGGTGTTTCTAATGAAGCCAAACACGAGCGAGAAGCTCACGAACTGGAAGTCTCAGCAGCACAACTTGAAAGTGTCCCATTAAAAAACGTTTGCAATTGCAATAAATAAAGAAATTTTTAAAAGAACCAATGACAGGTAAACAAAAGCCAGCATTAGCCACCAAAGCTAACCATAATCCACGGAGAGTGCATTTGGATGCATTTCATTTCAGTATATTTAAAATATGAATAATGTAGATGAGCAGAAAATCAGGAAAATTACTTTAATTATGCTGCTAGTGGTTTCAAAAGGTAGTACGGATGCTGTAAATATCTTTGGTCTAACTCTACAAGTAATATGTCTCTCAGGGTGTCAATGAACACCTTCCCTTGCCTTCATTGCTCCTTTGCAAGAAAAATGACAAGGTTAAAGCAATTCCTTTTGGCAGAAAATACACTTACTTTTATGACTCAAGCTCCTAAAGAACTATTTCAACACTGCTCCTGATGAACAGTCCGCAGCCTGACTGTGTTGTTTCGTACACATTCAGCGCTGGGAGTGCTTACTGGCAGCTTCAAGCCAGAGTCCACAGCTTGACCAACTTGCATGGACATCAGTTCAGTACACATTATTGAGGACACCGATTTGAGGAGATGATGGTGGTGGCCTGAAGGTTAGAGAGGCATGCCTGTAATCAGAGGATCCTCATTTCAATTCCCGCCATCAGACGGGTGGGGACACAAAGGCTTTTTGACGCACGTGCGAGAGGGACAAAAAAAAAAAAAAAAAAAAAAATCTACCACTGAGTAAGGTCATATAGTGGGGCGGCATAGCAAAAATTGTTCATTTTGTGATAAAAGTATGGAATTTGGCACACATATTCTAAATTAACTATTGTTTATTTTCAGATATGGAGCCATCCTGGAGCTGACCTCAAATGAGATACAGGGGTCAATAAATAATTAAACCAAGGTCAAAATTTAAAAATGCTCCAATCATGTTGAAAACTATACCACATTATTTGTCTGACCATAACGATTCCAAAAAGGTATAGTTTAGACTATGACTGAATTCAATGGCGTTATGGTGTAAAAACGGCAAAACTGTGACAAAGATCACTTTCGGTTTGTACAGGGGTCAAAAGTTAAAGTTGCTTCAATTTTGGTAAAAAGTGAAGCAAATTATCGGTTGAAATAAAAGGATGAACAAATGGAATAGTTTTGATATTGCTGAATGCTTGGTCTCCAAAGTAAAGGTCAAACTAGGACGATGTCCATTGGATTCTATGACATATGTTACCCCATAACATGATAACTAAGCATGACAGATGGTGCAAACTATTCATTATTAAAATGCTATTAACTCAACCAATAATTTGCATCTTTTTTTACCCGTGTACAGTTGGCACCTGTAGCAGCACCCTGACATCAGTGTGTGAATGAGTGAATATGAGACATTTTTGTAAAGTGCAGTGCAATCCATTCACCATTTATTAGCTCTCCACAATTATCTGGTAATATATAAACATGTGTATATGCCAAAATGTTGATGAATGCATGTATTTCAGACAATATCTAAATGTTTCGTGGTCCCAAAACAATCCACCATACTCAGAGCTGCATTCAGGAATTGGAAAAGTCTATAAAATGATGTCTCGCCAGTCTAGAAAATCACATTTTCTTAAAGGGTTCGAGTTGAATTTATCTGAAATGCACAAAAAGTCTTTGATAAACATTCAGAAAAATCTGAAATCTGAACAACACTTGCACTATGATTCAACTTCTGAAGTTGTGCACAGCAGATTTGCATACTTCTGGAAGCCTTGCATAGGATCATATTTCCAATATCATCTGGGTCCTCTTCCAAATGGAGAAAAACTGATACAGCATGAAACACATGCATTCACAAAGAGGTGAAAATGTGAAAAACACACAGACTAATAAATATATGAAACATGTTGTAAATCTGTGTCTAGTTTCCAGCACATTTTTTTATTATTTTTTGTTTTTAGGCCGACTTTTTTGTGTATGACATTAAATCCAATATTAACATTCAAAGCTAGAAGTGCTAACAGTACCTGCAGATGTGATAGCAAGGCTTGTTTGTGTGATACATATCCTTTCTAACATGTCATGAAAAGTAAAAGATCATCGACAAATAAGATCTCCAGGGGCTGAGTAATGGCTTTTTATTTGTTTGGTTTGTTTTTTCTGAAACAGCACTAAGCATAATCTCTAATCTGCTAACAGTTTACACTTCAGTGTAATCTAAGATTGACAAATTGTGATAATCTAAAACCCCACAAGTATTAAATAATTAAGGTTTATATAGTATAGTTTCTAGGGATGTCCCGATCAGGTTTTTTTGGCCCGGTCCGATTCCAAGTCATCTGATTTTGAGTATCTGCCGATACCGAGTCCCAATCTGATACTTTAAAAAACTGAATGAACAAATGCTAAATATAAAATATTTTCATTTTAATCACCTTATTTTATCATTTATCACTTAAACAATGCACTTCTCCTTGAGGTAGCTTGAACAATCAAGTAATAATCTACCAGACTTAAAAAATGTACAAATTTCCATGTTATTTTATTTGTCTAAAAATAAATGTCCAAGGTTCCTTATGTTAAACAAGAAATTATCTCATCTGAAATAACAGGTAATTTTAATTTACTGATGAAAGGTTTCTAAAGAACCATTTATTGATTTAGCTATTTTAATTACAAGTGTTCTAAACGTTTTTTTAACAGTAATCAGAAATTTTGAGGTAATGAAACAACAACAACAAAAAACAAACTGCTCTATAAATAAGCAGTCCTGTGACACGTTTCTGTTTTGTGCAGATCAGTGGTTTCTGCCACTAGTCTTCCATGTTTTGGCCCGACGCGTCGTTCCTATTGGACAGCACAAAGCTACGTCACAGCTCAGAGCGTCAAAAGCTGGATTGGGTTGAACTTTGACCGCGTCAGCCTCCCAACAAGTGGCAATGGGCGCTCCCGTCAGAAGCGTCACGTCAAAAGCCGAGCTAAAGCCACGCTTCTGACGCCTCTAAAAAGCAATGCGTCTCATTCAAAATAATGCTTTTTAGACCAATCCTTGACGCCTTTGACGCTTCCGACGCTTTCAGTGTGAAAGGCCCATTAGCTCAGCTTTTGACGCGACGCTTCTGATGTCTCTAAAGAGCAACGCGTCTCATTGAAAATAATGCTTTTTAGACCGATTGACGCCTCTGACGCTTCCAACGCGTGAAAGGCCCATTAATCTGCAATAATGAGCTTGAAATAGCGCTGATCAAAATAATGAGGATAAAATCTATACCAGATTCCTGATCGGGATGCAATGTCTGATTTCAATCAAGTCTGAAAACACGTAATTGGGCCCGATTTCCTATCACGTGATTGGATCGGGACATCCCTAATAGTTACCATTTCCCTATTTTAGTAGTATGGTCAATCTTGAAGTTGGAAATGGTTTAGATGAAATTTACCTCAGACCTGTTCCAAAAACTGTTTCGTATTTCTGCTGCTATTATGAAAGTTCTGGTGGAGTAAAAATACTTGAGGTCTTTTCGCTTGATGGTAAGATCATCTTTTTTCCACCTCATTCGCTTCACCGGTTTGGATGAATGCTGTCAATTATTCCCACAATGTAATCTTCAAACACAAACTAGAAAGTGCAAAGTGCTGGTCAGGTATCACTTAACTCTCAGCGCCGTATGCTTACAAAAACTTTTTAAAAGCAAGGATGGGAAAAAGGAGAGAGCAAAAGGCGGTAATGTGTTTTTCTGAGTTTAAAATTGCACTGGTTAATAATGCAACCCATCTGCAGATGCTTCTGGAGTAAAACACACTGTAACGTTTCTTAATAACAGCTTTGAAAAAAAACCTTGGTCTCTTAACATCAGAGCTCTAAACTAAGGCCTGAAAGAGGAACCAGAGGCACAAAAGACTGTCTTGTCCTCTTATTCACTATGATATTGCTGTGTGAATCTCACAGGAAACTGGGGGTCAAACAGCTACACACTTTTTCCGAGAAGTGAAGCTGTGAAACGAGTTTGCCCTGGAAAAGAACATAATATTACCATAGTTAAATGGACACGGTTTTCACTTTTCCTCTGCATTATGTTTCAGTGTACAAAGGACTGTTTTTAAAAGAACTACACACATCTGACTAATATACAGCAACAACTGCGATACTGTCAGGTACACAAGCATTTGGACAGGGAGAGTTTTTGTACTTTTGCGTCTGTGCGCTACCACAATAGAGCCGAAATGAAACGATCAAGACAAGCTTGTTGTGGAGACTTTCAGCTTTAACTCAAGATGTTTCAAAAAAAAAAAAATCACTAACTATTTACAAATTAAATACATTTTTAGAAACAGTCCCTACATTTTCAGAAGCCATAAGTAACTGGACAAAGTAAATACCATTTTAACTGTCAATTTTCTTTAGATAAGTCAAGGGATGGACACATAAACATGGCCAATTCATTGAATATGTCTGACTTCATTTACATCAATCAAGAAGAAAGAAAAACAATATGGCGCTGTAATCTGTCTAGAGTAAGCTGTGCAAGAAGGAGACTAGTAAAGGAAGCCACTAAGACACCCATGATCACTTTAAATAACTTACAGGCTTCTGCAACTGCAACTGGGGATGGTGCAACTTTTGTCTGTTGCATCACCAGACACACATCAGAGCAGAGAAATGTTTTTTCCCACACAAGAAAACATCACATCTAGGCTCAAGGCTCCATGCAACTAAAGCAAACTGTAGCTGAAATTTCAAGCCTTCTTTTAAAGAAACCCCTCTGTGGTGGTTCACCATAACACATACGCTGCCAGTCAAAGTGTGTCCAAAGGTTTGACTGGTAGTGTATAACTGATGATGCAACAGACAAATTTTATACAATGCACAGAATCTCCACTCACAACTACAGAAGCCTATAACTCCTTCACAAGTGTCTCTGTCTGATTCGTGAACTCTAATCCTGAAACGGAAGCTTGACACTTCAGCCTTGTCAACTCCCACTCCCCTACCATTTTGCCCCTAATAGAAACTACAGTATACTGACTATTCATGTTGTACTGCGATGTTACATATCACATTATATTAGATCAGAACAAACTTAAACATAAATATTTCCATTTTTGTTTCTTGAGCCCATAACAGCCATTCTTGGTTACATAAGCCGCCAGACAGCATCACGTTATTTTCGATCACAAGACACATTTCAAAACAGATAGCTCACTTTTATTTTATTTTATTTTTTATGTGCACATAAAATTTCAGAACAGAAACATTACGTTTTGCACATGACCTTTTCACTGATGCTGGTACTCTGTTTTTGTACTTTACCTTTTGCAAGTTTGGTGATTTGCTTTGGGCTTTTTCTTACAAATTGTATACAATTAAGGTCAAACCTCAGCCACCCTACTGTCGAGTACATTCTAAAACATAATAATATAGAAATAATGAATGTTTATGAGTGCAATGGTACGAATATTTCATGAGATGAAAAGATGAACATTCCATCTTTCACCAAATGAAATATTCCTTCCACTGCACAATGAAAAAAACATTTCATTATTTGTTTTATATAATGCCTAAAATAGATTCTTGTCATTTGATATTTTATTAATTTATAAACAACAGAAAAGGGACTTACGCCCTTCCCGGTGCTATGGTGTACGCCAAAGCTCAGCAGCAAGACAGAGATGACACCCAGGTGTCATCTGACAGAGCCTGCTGTGCCCCAGTGGCCCCCCACAAGCCACGAGCTGCAGCGGGGCCAACCCGGCCTCTGCCTCCGGCAAACACTGCTTTCTCAGAACTCCCGACTTGCTCTCAAGCCCCCTCTGCACAGCCATTACTCAGTGAGTCTGGGCCCTGTGTCGGGCCGCCGTTTGTTTTTAAGATAAGCGCCGTCACTACTAGTGTGAGTGTGCAGCGCGCAACAACACAAAACGTATAGAACCAAAATTGCTCAGTCAACAGAACACAATGGCCAATGGTATGAATAATCCATATCACATGACATACAAACCACCAATAAAATGACAAGGATCTACTCAGATGTTATATTAATTTGTATAGCGCCAACTCACAACAGGGTCGCCTCAAGGCACTTCACACAACACAATTTGAAAACAGAACAAAATGAATTAAAAGATCAAAAAGCACAATAAAAGAGTAAAACATTAAGGGTAATAAAAATAAAAACACACATAAAAACATAATATACTAACAATAAGACTGGGAAAAACAGATGGGTCTTAAGTCTAGACCTAAAACTCTCCACAGATTCCGACTGCCTTATTTGCGCAGGAAGATCATTCAACAGAGCAGTAACACGATAAGAGAAAGCTCTGTATCCCACAGACTTTTTATTCACCCTACAAACACAAAGTAGTCCTGCACCCTACGAACGCAAGGCCCGAGCCGGTACGTAGGGTTTAATTAGGTCAGCTAAGTAGGGAGGTGCCAGTCCATGAACAATTTTATAGGCTAATAACAGAACCTTAAAATCTGATCTCACAGAGACAGGAAGCCAATCAAGAGATGCCAGAATGGGTGTAATGTGGTCAAACTTTCTGCTTCATGTCAAAAGTCTGGCAGCAGCATTTTGAACCAATTGAAGACCCCGAATGCTAGACTGTGGTAAACCAGAAAATAGAACATTGCAGTAGTCCAATCTAGAAAAGATAAATGCATGTATCAGAGTCTCAGCATCAGCCATAGACAGGATGGGAGGAGTCTTCGCTATATTTTGCAGATGGAAGAAAGTAGTCCTCGTAATGTCTCTAATGTGGGGGTCAAAGGACAACGTACGATCAAAAATTACCCCAGGGTTCCTCACTTTGTCCGTATGATGTACAACCCCAACTCCAATGAAGTTGGGACGTTGTGTGAAATGTAAATAAAAACAGAATACAATGATTTGCAAATTCTCTTCAACCTATATTCAATTGAATACACCACAAAGACAAGATATTTAATGTTCAAACTGATAGACTTTTTGTTTTTGTGCAAATATTTACTCATTTTGAAATGTGGAATGTGGATGTTTGGAACATTCCACAGGTGAACAGTAGGGGAGCCGGGGGAAAAAAAAAAAAAAAAAAAAAAAATCGATTCACGTCGAAATCGCGATTCTTATTTATTACGATTCTGAATTGATCCAAAACGTCCAAGAATCGATTTTTAAAAGGAATTTTTTTAAAACATTTTCTTGCTTACTCACTGCATGTACTGTTTGTCAGGCAACGGCTTCCATACTACAGCGTCCCGTGAGGGGAGGGTCCAACGTGCTTCAAACATTCGTGAGCTACAGCTTAGCACGGCGGACGAAGAGATAATTCAGCCAGCACCGTCTTTGCTGAAGGCAAATGTTTGGGTGCATTTTGGATTTTATTATTTGCTGCGTAAGAAGGAGCTTGACGTGACTTATGCAGTGTGCAAAATCTGCAAAATTAAAGTCAAGTACTTCGGAAACACTTCATATCCGCAAGCCCACATGCTACGCCATCACCCGGAGCTAAAAGAGGGGAGCAGTGGTCTCTACCGACTACTGACCAGCGCTTCGCTAAAGTGCCAGCCAACTCTAAACGAGCAAAGCAGATAAGTAAATTTACATCTTTAGAATCACTTGATTAACCTTGTAAAGCTGCATTTTCTTAAACAAACATTTTTTAAGTAATATAACTATTTCTCAGAACTCTTTGAATCGAAAATCGATTCTGAATCGAATCGTCCCCCCAAGAATCTGAATCAAATTGAATCGTGAGTTGTTGTACGATTCACATCTCAAGTGAACAGGTTAATTGGAAACAGGTGAGTGTCATGATTGGGTATAAAAGAAGCATCCCCAGAAGGCTCAGTCATTCACAAGCAAAGATGGGGCGATGATCACCACTTTGTGAACAACTGCGTGAAAAAAGTGGTCCAACAGTTTAAGAACAATGTTTCTCATCATTGGGATTTCACAGGGTTCCATCATCTACAGTTCATAATATAATCAGAAGATTCAGAGAATCTGGAGAACTTTCTATACGTAAGCGGCAAGGCTGAAAACCAACACTGAATGCCCGTGACCTTCAATCCCTCAGGCGGCACTGCATTAAAAACCAACATCATTGTGTAAAGGATCTCACCGCGTGGGCTCAGGAACACTTCAGAAAACCACTGTCAGTTAACAGTTCGTCTCTACATCTACAAGTGCAAGTTAAAACTCTACCATGCAAAGGGAAAGCCATACATCAACAGCATCAGAAACGCCACTGCCTTCTTTGCGCCCGAGTTCATTTGAAATGGACAGACGCAAAGTGGAAAAGTGTGCTGTGGTCTGATAAGTCCACATTTCATATTGTTTTTGGAAGTCATGTACGTCGTGTCCTCCAGACAAAAGAGGAAAAAGACCATTCAAATTGTTACCAGTGCAATGTTCAAAAGGCAGCATCTGTGATGGTATGGGGGGTGTATTAATGTCCATGGCATGGGCAACTTACGCATCTGTGATGGCAACATCAATGCTGAAAGGTACATCCAGGTTTTGGAGCAACACATGCTGTCATTCAAGCAACGTCTTTTTCAGGGACGTCCCTGCTTATTTCAGTAAGACGATGCCAAGCCACATTCTGCACGTGTTACAACAGCGTGGCTTCGTAGTAAAACAGTTCGGGTACTAGACTGGCCTACCTGGAGTCCAGACCTGTCGCCCACTGAAAATGTGTGGCGCACTATGAAGTGCAAAATACAACAACGGAGACCTCGGACTGTTGAATAACTGAAGTTGTACATCATGCAAGAATGGGAAAGAATTCCACCTACAAAGCTTCAACAATTAGTATCCTCAATTCCCAAATGTTTATTGAGTGTTGTTAGAAGGAAAGGTGATGTAACACAGTGGTAAACATACCACTGTCCCAGCTTTTTTGAAACGTGTTGCAGGCATCCATTTCAAAATGAGCAAATATTTGCACAAAAACAACAAAGTCTATCAGTTTGAACATTAAATATCTTGTCTTTGTGGTGTATTCAATTGAATATAGGTTGAAGAGAATTTCCAAATCACTGTATTGTTTTTATTTACATTTTACACAATGTCCCAACTTCATTGGAATTGGGGTTGTATAACACATGAACCTAAGTGGTAGCTGGTCAAATTAATGCTGATGTCTCGCTGGGCCAAAAACCATCATTTGTCTTATCAGAGTTTAAAAGTCAGAAGTTACTAGACATCCAGCTTGTCATTGATGCAAAGCAATATTCTAAAGATTTATGATTTATATAATGGAGCATATTTGATATGCTCCATTATCTACACTTATACAGTGTTGCCACAGTTACATTGAAAAGTTACTTTATTTGTTAATTTTTACAGTTACAATGAAGTAACTGTATAAAGTAACTAATAAAGTAACTTTTCAAAGTAACTGTGGTAACTCTGCTTATAAATTTGGGGCGAACTGGCACAAAAGTGCTGTGGAGGAGAAACTAACAGGAAACAAAGTGTCTTGAACTCCTTAATACTATCCCAAACACTAATCTTGATCCACAGGAGCAGAAATCTCCCCCCCCCCCCATCCCCTGTGTACAAATGTTTCTTGTAGCTCCCTGCTTCTTGTACCATATGTGAAGAATTCAAGTTTAGGGATAGCTCTTCTGCAAATGTAGACACTTTGCAAAATCCCTTGCATTAAAGTTATACACAAAACCGACAAAAATTTAGTTTCTATCGAAATCCAAGCATTATAAGTTCATTTTTGTAATGTGTTGCAAAATTACAGTACATTTTATTGAGAACATATTTATCTGGGGGGCAATTTCATAAATATTTTCTTTTCCTTCTTACACCACAGACAGGAGGAAGTGTGTACGCACATGCGTGAAGTATTGCAATTACTTGTGACCCTGACCCACTTGCATGATTTGTGTATCCAGGGCGTAGATATTAACATCCATAAGATGTCTTGTATATCACTTCAGTGGTGTCATCTGGTTTCAAACACGGCATTTTTAGATTTAGAAGCCTTTATTTCTCACTAACTTTTGCAAACTATATGAGAAACAGATTTATACAGAAATAAGCTGTTTTGTATTGTTTTCCACCATGTTGGTTTAGTTTGATTGAACAAACAATTCTTTACATATTTACTCCAACTGACTGTCATATCCCCTCATGCTGATCGGAGGAAAAGCCCCACATGATCTATGACATCGCTACCAAACGTCAGACATGGTGCCTGATCACTTGAATTTCTCTCCTTCAGGGGTCAAAATATTCAATCATTTCCAGTGTGAAATTCTATCATGCTGCCAATATCATATTATGAATCCCATATTTAAATGCTAAGGAATAAAATTATAGTGGTGCCAAAGAAAATTCTTTTTATGACTTAAAGCTTAAAAACCCAGAGGCCGTACAGCATTAAAGCTGAAAGCCTACATTCCAAGTAAGAGAGTAAGAGAAACCTATTCAAACAATTATGTCACAGTAATCTGTGGTGAAGGTTTTAAATTGAAAGAAAATAATTATTCTGTAATATAATTCAATCAATCAATCAATTTTTTTATATAACACCAAATCACAACAAACAGTTGCCCCAAGGCGCTTTATATTGTAAGGCAAGGCCATACAATAATTACGTAAAACCCCAACGGTCAAAACGACCCCCTATGAGCAAGCACTTGGCTACAGTGGGAAGGAAAAACTCCCTTTTAACAGGAAGAAACCTCCAACAGAACCAGGCTCAGGGAGGGGCAGTCTTCTGCTGGGACTGGTTGGGGCTGAGGGAGAGAACCAGGAAAAAGACATGCTGTGGAGGGGAGCAGAGATTGATCACTAATGATTAAATGCAGAGTGGTGCATACAGAGCAAAAAGAGAAAGAAACAGTGCATCATGGGAACCCCCCAGCAGTCTAAGTCTATAGCAGCATAACTAAGGGATGGTTCAGGGTCACCTGATCCAGCCCTAACTATAAGCTTTAGCAAAAAGGAAAGTTTTAAGCCTAATCTTAAAAGTAGAGAGGGTGTCTGTCTCCCTGATCTGAATTGGGAGCTGGTTCCACAGGAGAGGAGCCTGAAAGCTGAAGGCTCTGCCTCCCATTCTACTCTTACAAACCCTAGGAACTACAAGTAAGCCTTGCACCATCAAGGGCTACAATATAAATTGTAGCCCTTGATGGTATCGTTTCGTATTTGCATATTTTAGAAATCATTTATGATTCTTCCCCAAGAGCTGGTCATTTCTTAAGTGCAACAGTTGACTTTTCATTTTTTAATTAATGCAATTCAATACAGGCTACATCTTTCAATTTCATTGTGGTGAAGCACAGGGGCAAAATTCTAAAAGTTGTGCCACTGTCCAAACTCTGTCTTTCTTCCTGAATAAATGGCACTTTAAGATTTTACTGATAATAAGTGGTTAGGATAATGTACCATGGCACACTGAGTGGCACAGTACTAGCAAACAGATGTGTTATAAAGGAACCACTGTTCTACGCCTGGATTAAATTTACTGCTCGGAAACGTTGCTGAGTTGAACAGCAGTCACTGGTCCCTTTCTTTTAAAAAAAGTGTTGTGCGGCATCTTGAAATGCAAGGAGAAACAAAAGTAAAATTAGCTTAGCAACGTCTTCGCCCAGCTGACGAGCTAATGTTAGCAACAGGCGGAGATTAGCTAGCTTATCGCTAGTTAGCCTCAAGCTTCACCGGGAGCGCTAACGAACGCCGATCATCACCACCAACCTTATCCATCAGCTTCCAGCACTTCTCCACCGTCTTTTTGTCCACAGCCCCCGGCTGGTGATGGGAGTGGAGGTGGTGATGGTGCGGCTGGAAGGCATCCTTCATCATTCCGATGAACCCCCCGCCTTTCTTCAGGTTGCCTGCCATGTTCGGGTTCGGCCAGAGCGGCGGCGGACAGGAGAGGCAGGGCAGGGGGTCAGGGGACCGAACCACCTCCTGGACTTAACTTAAACCGGGTGATGGTGATCCGGCACCCCCCTGGAGTGGACAGTGCCCGAGCGGCGGAGCGGAGCCAGGGTCCGGCGTGGGGGCAGAGAGAGTCTGCCGGTGAAAAGAAGCCCCTCGCTCAGCTAGTTGCCGTGTCTCCGCAGGAAGCCACGCAGGCTAATTAGCAGACCTGTCTGTGCCGGAGGACAATAGCACCGTGTCTCCGTTAACCGTACTGCGTCTTCTGTGGCACCCGTCGGCGTCGTTCTGCTTTTTTGTTGACGGGAAGTTGTGGCTGCTGTCAGCCCTCCTCTGCGGGCTGACGACACACAACAACAGGGGAAGTTGCGCTTACGAACGCTGAAACCTCGCGGACGTGAACGGGACCCGGATCGAATAAATAAATAAACGTGAGAATTAAGCATTCTTCCGTCTCCCCCGTGACGTGTTCGTGCGGCCTTTTCCTGTCCTGTGCGGCCCCTTCCTTTCGGTGCTTCACTCACACAACCCCCCAAAACGCCAACTCCTCCACGCCTTCTCTGTGCGCGTTCACGAAGCAGGAATAATGCCGGGCTCGCGCCTGCGCTTGTGCAGCAGTCAGGACAGGGGCGGATCCAGATATGTTTTCCTGGGACACAGGAGTGGGGGGGGGCGGGGGGCGGATTTGTCTTATCCAGTGAGTAATGTTTGTTATGTAAGGTCTTTTGTGTTTTGTTTTGTTAAATGTCAGTCAAATTACCTTATTGGCATTTCGAAGACTGAGGTCTATCGATGTTTGTCCTTTGTTTTGTTTTTTTGTAATTACAAATATGCTTTTCTGGAAATAACCCCCCCCCCCCAAAAAAAAGCTGAGGTTCCAACAAAATTGTCATAGCAATAATAAATTTAAGTCAATTTGCAAGCAAATATTAAGGGTCCAAGCACCCCCTGTGCCACCGTGGACCCAGGCCTGCCCCAAAAAGGGACCAGGGAGAAGCAAACAATAACACAAAGTGCACATTTCATTTTGCCCAAAATATATTCTTTTGTATCCACCGTTTTCAGGTTTCAAATCCCGCAAAACTTCAGAAAGGACGCTGTGCTGCGAGATTTCACTAACACTGAGAACTGCATTGAGACGCTCTGATCATGCTGCACTTTAACCGCTGCACACGGACAACACCATTAACATCGCAACATAAAACTATTTTTTTATGTTGTGGCTAAAACTCTTGGGAATATATTCTCTGGGTTTATAGATGTTGTTATTGCATTTGTTTTATGTAAACGTGAGAATCACAGGCTATCTCTCCGTTATTTTCAATGGGAGCTGCTGTGAGCTACGCTCGCTTCCTGATCATGTCGTTTTGGGGGAAAGTGAAGTTTGCTCTTTAATGTCTTGATTATTGTTCTTTACAACACTGTTTGTCCTCTTTGTTCCAGACTAATATATGTAATATGTCTGAAATTCGGTTTCCGTTTATTAAATTCCACGCAGATTAAACGTAGCAGACACGGATTATTCGTTATAATTGTTTTAGCAAGTTTTCAGGGTATCATGCAGCAGTCTCTTATTAACGTGACAAAAAGCATAAAAAAAATTACATTTTTGTAGTATAATATTCATTTACAATTGTCATCATGTGGATTCTCTATGTTGTTTTGACTGCAGCGACTCTCTGGCACGCAAGGGATTATGGGATACATGAAAACCCTGGATTCTGAGGAGTGATGGACTTCCCACCAAATGGTGGCAGTACTGCACCGGTTAGCCTACCACCAAAACATAAAAAGAAGAAGAATCACTGTTTGCTGAAACCATCGATTTCTATTGATTCTCTAGACTAGATGGAGGACCGCGACGATTTGCTCATTCGCTGACTGTGGCCAGAGTGCCGCCATCTTGGTTCGCATGTAACCAGACATCAATAGAAATCAATGTGAGCATGATCAATGTTTTTAGGAGAGTTTCACCATGAATCTGCCTTTTCTGTTGTGTGGGCCGCTGAAGAGGAGGTACTGCTGGCCCACCACCACCAGAGGGCGCCCTGCCTGGAGTGCGGGCTCCAGGCACCAGAGGGCGCTGCCGCCTCACGGGAGCAGCTACGGTGACAGCTGTCACCCATCACCTGAGACAGCTGACGGCAATCATCAGTGGGGTATATCAGCAGGACGGCACCTCCACCTCATTGCCGAGATATCGTTTCTACCGGAGAGGTAACGTATCGAAGCTAACGGAGTGTATCTTTTTGGATTGTGCTAGTTTGTGGATTACTGTTCCAATGAGAGGTGGAGGTAACTTCCCTGCTGTTCGGAGTCCTGGGTGCAAACGCGCCCCCATCTAACTGTCCTTTGTTCCTCGCCAGCAGTACCAGGTCCGACACGCGGAGGCAGTGGCCACCTGGGAGTTCGGGACTTGGCGGTTCCAGTATTCCCGGGGTCCTGTGGCGGAGGAAGCCGTGTGGTTCCGGTCTTACCTTGGAGAGGCGTCTCCTATCTTCGAGCCTGCCCACACGACACTTTTGTGAATTGACTGTTGTTCATTTCCGTGATTGGTTGTATTCGTTGTGCACATTCACAACAGTAAAGCGTTGTTATTTTGACTTACTCCATTGTCCGTTCATTTGCGCCCCCCTGTTGTGGGTCCGTGTTCCTACACTTTCACAACATTTTCCATGCTTTCACTGTGCTGTTACATTTATTCAAACTCACTCCCATATTTGTACAGCAACTATTTGTCAAAATAAATGCAGAAGAGGATCAGACTGTTTATATAATTTTGTTTATATAATAGACTTGAATTAATTTGTTTGTTCCAGTCCAGATAGAAAATAATACCATCAGTTTGTCAAACACACTATGTCTGCCACAACACGAAATACTTGTCTGATCCTTAATTAATTTCATTATGAAGTTAAAGATGGAGCTTTGCACACTTGCATCATATTAAAGATATTAATATTAAAGACTGCTCTTAACCCACCTGTGGCGCCACTTTTTACAGAGCGCTTCTCCGCAAAAATATCAAACAATATAATTAAATAAATGAAACAGCCACGCCAGCCAGGGTGAAAGTAAGATTATTCATTCATTTCTGGACCAAGTTGAAAGAAATCTGATGACACTCGGCTGATCACACTCGGCTGCAAACCGCCCCAGTGCACGCTGAAGGTCCTGATTTGACGAAGCCAACAGAACCAACAAACAGCAGAGATGAGATTCTGTGGTTCCCAAACCAGACCCCCTCTGCACCCTGGCTGCGCCTAAAAATTCTGTCCATAAAAATAATGAACAGAACCGGTGACAAAAGGCAGCCCTGGCGGAGGCCAACGTGCACTGGAAACAGGTTTGACTTAATACTGGCAATGCGAACCAAGCTCCGGCTGTGGTCGTTTAGGGACCGGATAGCCCTTAGCAAAGGGCCCCGGACCCCGTACTCCCGGAGCACTCCCCACAGGGTGCCCCGAGGGACACGGTCGAACGCCTTCTCCAGATCCACAAAACACATGTGGACTGGTTGAGCAAACTCCCATGAACCCTCGAGCACCCGATGGATCGTGTAGAGCTGGTCCAGTGTGCCATGACCAGGACGAAAACCACACTGCTCCTCCTGAATCCGAGGTTCGACCATCGCTCGAATTCTCCTCTCCAGTACTCTGGAATAGACCTTACCGGGGAGGCTGAGGAGTGTGATCCCACCTACCAACAAAGATAAGTAGGACTCCTTCTTCAGCTTAACGGCATCCCTTACTTCTGGTGTCCACCACCGGGTTCGGGGATTGCCGCCGCGACAGGCACCAGAGACCTTGCAACCACAGCTACGAGCAGCTGCATCGACAATGGAGGTGGAGAAAATGGTCCACTCGGACTCCATGTCTCCAACCTCCCCCGGGATCTGGGAGAAGCTCTCCTGGAGGTGGGAGTTGAAGACCTCGCTGACAGAGGGTTCCGCCAGTCATTCCCAGCAGACCCTCATGATACGTTTGGGCCTGCCAGGTCTGACCGGCTTCCTCCCCTCCCAGCGGATCCAACTCACCACCAGCTGGTGATCAGTCGACAGCTCTGCCCCTCTCTTCACTCAAGTGTCCGAGACACGTGGCCAAAGGTCAGATGATATGACTACAAAGTCGATCATCGACCTCCGGCTCAGGGTGTCCTGGTGCCACGTGCACTTATGGACACCCTTGTGCTCGAACATGGTGTTTGTGATGGACAAACTGTGACTAGCACAGAAGTCCAACAACTGAACACCACTCAGGTTCAGATCGGGGAGGCCGTGCTACATCACAATTTATTATTATTTATTTAACCTTTATTTAACCAGCTGACAATACTTTGTGAGCTTGTTGCTGTACTCGAACGCTGCACAAACCAGCATTTTCAGATCGCTTTAACCCAAGTTTAAGTCAAGACATCATATTTCTGTTTAATGTAGTGCCTGATGTATGATAACGCTAAGCAAGCTGGAGGCTGCTGGCAACAGCTCACAGGCTGCATCCGCCATCTAGTTAATTAAATAGTATACAAATAATGAATGTTATGAGTTCAAGGGTCCGAATATTTCATGAGGTGAAAGCTGGAACATACCATTCAGTGAGGCTAACCCTCACTGAATGGTATGTTCCCGCTTTCAGCCGAGTGGATTTTGTGTGTGTGCATGCAAGAATTAGCAGCATCAGTTAGCTCAATCGTCTCAGTAGAGTCGTTATCCCCCGCGCGCGCACACAACCGGGTCGGCGCTTGTGCGCGCGTGTACTACCAAAAGAAAAAGAGGCCGCATCAGTGCAGCAAAATAATAATAAAAATCACATCAGAAATTAGTCCAGCTTTTCATTCTAACTTCCTGCTAACAATCAATCAATTTTTTATATAGCGCCAAATCACAACAAACAGTTGCCCCAAGGTGCTTTATATTGTAAGGCAAGGCCATACAATAATTATGTAAAACCCCAACGGTCAAAACGACCCCCTGTGAGCAAGCACTTGGCTACAGTGGGAAGGAAAAACTCCCTTTTAACAGGAAGAAACCTCCAGCAGAACCAGGCTCAGGGAGGGGCAGTCTTCTGCTGGGACTGGTTGGGGCTGAGGGAAAAGACATGCTGTGGAGGGGAGCAGAGATCGATCACTAATGATTAAATGCAGAGTGGTGCATACAGAGCAAAAAGAGAAAGAAAGTGCATCATGGGAACCCCCCAGCAGTCTACGTCTATAGCAGCATAACTAAGGGATGGTTCAGGGTCACCTGATCCAGCCCTAACTATAAGCTTTAGCAAAAACAGCCTCCAGCCTCAGCAGTGGATTTGTTTTGTGTGTGCGGTGTGTGTGTGTGTGTGTGTGTGGGCATGCGTGTGTGCGTGTGTATGCATGTGCAGAGTGCAATGGTACCAAACCTATGGAACCAAATTTGCACTCTAAATGGAACCAAACTGTACTCTAAATGCAATGCAACACAAATGGGACAAATAATCCATGTCATATGACACGCAAAGCACCAATCAAATGACAATGATCCATTCAGCCGTTATATAAAAATCGATGGCAGAAACCCACTGATCTGGATAGCTCATTGGCTCACACACTTAATACAAACCACTGAAGCAAACTGCGGCCATCTTACCACTCACAGGTTATGTGGACTGCACATAGACGGCTTATTAGAACGTCAACAATTTTGAGCAATAACTGAGGGGATTCTCTCATTTCCTTCTTTTTGTTCTCCACTTAATGTAATCTTCATCCCTCCTAATCTGTCTGCCATGATTAGCAATTTATTTCCTTTCTTTCTTTTTGTTATGTTTGGGACGCGGGTTAGAGGAGCGAACCAGCGTCTGACAAGGACCCAGTGCTAAATAAACAGAGAGCGGTTCCAAAGAACATAACAGATTTATTTCAAGTGAAATGTATAAACAAAAAGTGAATTAACGGCCTGGCGGGGTGGAGGACGACGCGCTCTTCCTAGCGCCCAAGGGATTGGAGCCCGACAGTTCTGGACCCAGAAATTCCCGCCGGCACCCCCCAGGTGGTTAATGAATCGGACAGCGCCTGTTAAGGACGAGAGGTGAGGTAAGTCACTGTTCACACAAATACTGTTTAGGATTCACACCATCAGCAAACACATTCAGGTTCTACTTCAGACTCAAATTAAAGAGACAGCTCTCACAGCCTGTGGAGGACCATCAATCCGCACGCCACAGCTGTGAAGAGCGAATTTACACAATTATCAGAGTAGCTCAAATATTGCTGCGTGCAAGATGCCAAATTACTACTGTTAATTACTTAAAGTCATTTACGCTTTAGTTACCTCTGAGGTGTGCTGATGGAGCGTGTCCCTCACCCTTCTCCTTAACAGGCACGGTGCGTCAAACCTGGAGTGATCCTCGGCGTCACAGTGTTGGACAAACGGTCGTCACACAGAAGTAACAAGGTTGAGTCCCCAGCACCTTACACAGAGCAGTCATGGCTTAAATGTAGTACATCATTAGGATATCTACTTCAGCTGGAAGTCCTTTGGAACTGCACGTGAACTGCTGATCAGGATATCCACTTCAGCTGGTAGTCCTTTAGCTCTGCACGTGAACTGCTCATCAGGTGCATGGGGTTGGCGTGATGACAGTGGAGGGTGAGAGACGCTTCATCCATCATCACAGCTTCAGACACGCCCCCCACAAACCACCTGGAGTGCACACAAAACACACAAACAGTATCTTGGCCAGCCAAATCCCCCCAACACATAACACTTTTATTACTTTAACACTTTCTTCCCTTCTATTCTCAATTACTCATATCTCACTGGGGCAAATACTCAGTTCTAAAAATTATTATACTTTAATCAAAGTTTATAAAAGTGTTGTGTAATCATCAGCAAGCTTTTCTATCTATAGATAGATACCGTATTACAAACAAAAGTGAACAAGAACAAAAGTGGATGGATAATACAGAAATAGTGGATTTTTAAATAGTTGCACTAAAAGAATAAAACACCACTTAACTAGTTCCAGGAGAGTTGGTTTTCCCTTACAATGACAATATTTATTACACACAGCTCTGAGCTTCAGCCTAATATCAGTAATAAAGTTCGTAGCAACAACGCCTAAATCTCCCAAACTATACACAAGTAGACCTAATAAATGTCTACAAATAGTTCACCCAACATGTGGCTACACACAAGCCACTTATTATC
This sequence comes from Thalassophryne amazonica, assembly GCF_902500255.1. NCBI lineage: Eukaryota > Metazoa > Chordata > Actinopteri > Batrachoidiformes > Batrachoididae > Thalassophryne > Thalassophryne amazonica. The sequence goes on from NC_047106.1 coordinate 26,256,761, forward strand.
TGTGCCTTTATGCTGGAATAAGGGATAGAATGTTGTGGTTATCAATCAATCAATCAATTTTTTTATATAGCGCCAAATCACAACAAACAATTGCCCCAAGGCGCTTTATATTGTAAGGCAAGGCCATACAATAATTATGTAAAACCCCAACGGTCAAAACGACCCCCTGTGAGCAAGCACTTGGCTACAGTGGGAAGGAAAAACTCCCTTTTAACAGGAAGAAACCTCCAGCAGAACCAGGCTCAGGGAGGGGCAGTCTTCTGCTGGGACTGGTTGGGGCTGAGGGAGAGAACCAGGAAAAAGACATGCTGTGGAGGGGAGCAGAGATCGATCACTAATGATTAAATGCAGAGTGGTGCATACAGAGCAAAAAGAGAAAGAAACAGTGCAAACAGACCTCTAACAGTGGTTAGAGGTCTGGATAGGACCGAACTGGTACAGTCTATGGACTCAAACACTAGGGAGCAAGGAAGAGAACTGGTTGTGAATAAAAAGAGATTTATTTACAATAAATAAACAAATAATACTGCTGCGCTGGGGGTGCCTGCAGAGTGGAGAGTCAGCCCGCTTGAAGCGGTGGAAATTAGGGAGCTGCAGGTTCCTGGGCCAGTCTTGTAAGAAAACTGAAGTCCAGGAGTATATGGGACTGGAGCCGGAGCTAGGTGAGATGCACTGAGCCAAGGAACTAGGAGAACAGAGGTGAGTGATTGCACTCATAACACTGAAGCCTATAACAACAAGCAGTTCACTGAAGGCTTAAAGCTTCTTGGAACAGTCCTTGGAAATAGTTTGTAAATATAGTTCTTGGTCATGCACAGTCACAGACAGGAGCAGCGTGAGAACGGGATCTTATAGACATGCAGGAACTTAGCTGAGCATGGAAGAGCTGTGCGCTCTGAGGCAGAGAGCAGATGAGTTCCAAAGTGATGCCGCACAGAGAGTGGTGTGGGAACCAGGAATAATGCAGCATGGAAGCCATGCAGGAAAGCATCTGGAACACCAAAAGATCAACGAGCTCTAATATGAAAATTAGAGGAGGCCAGGTTACCTTGAAATGAGCTGCAGGAAGCTCAGATGTTAGGGCGCATAGAAGCGTCAGCATAGACAAGGTCATGGATTTCTCATGGAGAGTCACCGTGTAGAATCCAGCAGTGACTGAGCTCAAAGCCGGGTTTAAGTAACCCTTCCTGATGAGCCGCAGATGAGCTGCAGGTGTGAGTAGTTGATGAGCGGTAGGTGTTCCTTGGCTCTGCAGTGTGCCTCCTGGAGGGAAAACAGACAAACAACACACAAGAGGAGAGAAAGGGAAGAGGAGAGAGGCAGCCAAAAGGCTGGCCACAACATAGAACTCTTGAAATTATTGTTCATTATTATTTTTCATTTTAATCATACTCGCAGCCTTTGAACTGGCGATTTGCGCAGTTTATAGCTGCACATGAAGGCATTCTTTTGGCAAAATCACAAAGCATAAAGTTGCGTGAGCCTAGTTAAAGATGGGTAGAAAAGGCCGTTCAGGAGCAGTACATGCACGTGGTCATATGGCAGCCGATTTACTTCAAAAATACTGGCCAATGAGGTGTTCAGTGTTATATACAGATCAGTGGCTGAAACCACATCCAGATAATCACCCTTCAGTCTGAAACTACTAGCAACAGCGGAACACCACATTTCCAGCCTAACAGTTCTTCAAAATGTGATCTTGACAAATATGGATACATGTGTTATTCGTTGTGAACATCTGAACAACATTTGGACACGTCGTGGCACATCTTACCAAATCGAGTACAAGAAATGTTAATGTTATCCTGGATGAAGCTGGCAAATATGACATTTGGTACATCCATTAATGTGAGGGGATTTTGAGTTGTTTAAGCTGTTCTAAAATGTATTAAAAAATGAAATGATTTTTTTTGTAAAATTATTTATCATCACCTTTGGTCTAATAGCAAAAATGGGGCCTTGTAAGACTCTCAGGCAGCATCTACATTAATTTTGGAGCATGTTAGAGCTCTGAAATTTATAAAAACATGCTTTGCAGCGCCATCTACTGGCACAGTTGCACCAAATTTTGCACTGTTGTTCTAACAGAGGCCATCCATAAACATGTCAAATTTCATGCTATTCTGTTATCCCATTAATGAGAAAACCCATCATAAATTAAATAGCTGTGCACATGGTCAAAGTCAAAGCCAGAAAACCTGCAAACAAGGAAGATAATTGAAAATTTCTGCTCCAATTTTTCAGAGTCATGAAGCAGAGAACATTTTGACCCCAATCTGGATTTTCTGTGTCAAAAATCGAGAGACTAGTTTTGTTAGGGTTAGGGTTAGACTGCACTGTATATGCATATTTTGCATATTTCAGAATTTTGCAAAAAAAAAAAAGTATCAAGGCACAAATGGGTGTGGCCTATGCCAGTGGAAAGAGATCATTCCACTGATCGCAACAAAATAAAGTTTTCCTATGTGTGACTGAAATTTCACGCGTTGGAAATTGTTTTTGTCAAAACATATTTAATATTTATAGCACCACCTATCGGTTTTTACTGGACATTTTCTGGATATGGCTAGGTTGTTCTGTGCACTACCAAAATCCCAAATTTCATGCCATTTGGTAATACCATTAATGAGAAAAGTCATTATTTAAATAGCATCACGTATGGTCAAGGATTAGGATCAAGTTTAATTTTATAGATAGGCTTTTAAGGTTTACGTCAAAACTACTTCACAGATTCTCACCAAATTTGCACCACAGATAGATATTTGGGCATGGAAGACTCAACTGAATTTGAATTTAGGAGGTGATCCAGATCCAGATCTGGATCAAGCTTTCACTTTGTTTATGTTTTGAAGGATTACATCAAAACTGCTTCATGGATTCTCACCAAATTTGTACCACAGATAGATATCGAGACATGGAAGACTCCACTGGATTTGGAGGTGATGTGGATCCTGGATCAAGATTTCACTTTATATAGTCTTTGAAGATTACGTCAAAGCTACTTCACAGATTCTCACCAATTCGCATGACAGATACATATTATGTAGCGGCTGCACTCTGCGTTGTGTTGTTATGACTCCGCCCATTCGCTCCCCTCGGGACGCGAACTCACGAGCTCCGGCATGGGAGTCGGACTCTCTAACCAGAAGGCTAAAACCCAGGGCTCTGGCCTTGTGACCAGAGAATCCTTTTGAGCTGTTGGGAGTGAGGTTTACTAACTACATCTGCACAGCGACACCTGCTGGCCTCCGTTACACTCACCCCCCCTAAACTCACTCCCATCCGGGTTCACGGCACCATTGTAGCGGCTGCACTCTGCGTTGTGTTGTTATGACTCCGCCCATTCGCTCCCCTCGGGACGCGAACTCACGAGCTCTGGCATGGGAGTCGGACTCTCTAACCAGAAGGCTAAAACCCAGGGCTCTGGCCTTGTGACCAGAGAATCCTTTTGAGCTGTTGGGAGTGAGGTTTACTAACTACATCTGCACAGCGACACCTGCTGGCCTCCGTTACAATTACACCATGGAAGACTCCATGAAATTTTGGAGGTGATCTGGATCCGGATTCTGGATCAAGTTTCATTTTATGGACTTTTAAGGATTACGTCAAAACGACTTCACAGATTCTCACCAAATTTGCATCACAGATAGATATTGAGACATGGAAGACTCCACTGGATTTTGGAAGTGAGTTCCAGATTGTGGATCAAGATTTCACTTTCTATAAGTGTTAAAGGATTCCGTAAAAACTACTTTACGGATTCTCACCAGATTTGCACCACAGAAAGATATTAGGGCATGGAAGACTCCGCTGAATTTTGGAGGTGATCTGGATCCGGTTTGGCGGATGTCAGAAATCTGTCATTGCTCTTGTTTATCTTATAAAAAGCCACTTCTAACAGGACTTTGTGGAATTGGAAACTAGTATTGGCGGAGGTTTGCAGTCTACAAGCGTGGCACAATATCTTGAACGTCCCATTTTCCTCAGGCTTTCAAAGAGAAAAGCATGTTCAACAGGTGCTGGCTTCATCCTTACATAGGGGACACCTGATTCACACCTGTTTGTTTCACAAAATTGACGAACTCACTGACTGAATGCCACACTACAGTTATTGTGAACACCCCCTTTTCTACTTTTTTACTAATAGCCCAATTTCATATCCTTAAGAGTGTGCATATCATGAATGCTTGGTCTTGTTGGATTTGTGAGAATCTCCTGAATCTACTGGTACCTTGTTTCCCATGTAACAATAAGAAATATACTCAAAACCTGGATTAATCTTTTTAGTCACATAGCACTACTATTATTCTGAACACTACTGTATAAGAAGACAAATCTTTTCAGGGTCCTTTCTGCCTGATTAATGAGCACCATTTTGTGCAGCGGCTGTGGAGAGTCTCAGTTGCCCAGGTCATAGTACTGTATCCCAGTTTGCTGAGTCAGGTCAACTGAGCATGTTTAGGACCTTGAAGACATTCTGCTCTTTATCCAGAACTGATTAAGTTTTCTGGATGAAGAGCAAAACATCTTCAAGGAGCTAAACATGCTCAGTTGACCTGACTCAGTCTTTTGGGATTTTGCACAGTGTAGTTTGGGGTTTCCCAATGACGTTGGTCCATCGGCCCGAGGCCAACACTATTTTGATGTGGCTACAAGAACGCAGAGATCTCAACTCAGTTTCTCAATAGATTGTTGATGAATGAAGAGAACTATATAAAAGAAATACACAGAAAGTAATTTGAGCATGTAAGTATGAAATATTTTATTGAAGCAGCCTTTTTTAAAACATTGTAAAGCAGTTAGCTCAGTGAGATAGGACTTGGGTTACCAATGTCGACCTGGATTCAGTTTCTGGTCATGCAATTTGTCTGTGTTTTTGGACAAGGTGGAATAGCGTCCTGTCCAGTGGCAGTTACAGACTCTTCCTCTGCTTCACATGACATAAATTGTGAACTAGCACCAGCCTCTGGGCCTATATTGTGCTACATGTTGTAAATTTGAATTCAAATTATTAGTTCAATTCTGGTAGCATGTGCTGGTGCTGCATTCATGCACCATAGAACCAACTGCCTTAGGTCCTGGAGGGCAACCGATCCATTCCTACATCTCTAAAATAACATCTACCTACCGCAGCCAGGTGAAATGTGGATGTCCCCTTGGCTTTATCCAGCTACTGGAGTCCTCAACATTCATGCATCTGTGTACCGGATCTCACACACACAGAGGAAACAGGCCACATGGCCAAAATGTCGAAGCTGACTCTTCCTTACAATGCAAGGGACACTCCTCCTTTTTGTCTCTCTTGGTAACAGCTCATTTGATACAAACTCATTCCAGTAGTACCCAAGGATCCTTTGAAGACACCTAGTATGAAAGACATCCAGTTGTCATCTTAGGTCACTGGTTAGCATCCAGGTCTCACAACCACACAGCAAGACAGGCAGCACCTGTTCGGCTGTAAAGACACTTTCATTGCCACTCGCCTCTGTCCAGCAGCATCATGACTCTATAAGGTCCTCCCAGGTGCCTCTTGATCTCAAAGGCAGAGGACTCAGAGACATGTTTGTCACTGAAGACACACACTATTAAATTACCTCAAAATAATGCTTCATTTCTGTCCAATACTAAAGTCTTAATCAGTTCTTTATACTTTCTTTAAAAATCTGGCTAGCAAGCGGAGAGCACGTACCTCAGTGGAGTGAAGAGTTGGACAAAAGTCACTTAAATCTCCTTTCTTTCCCATTCTGATGCTCGGTTTGAACTTCAGCAAGTTGTCTTTACCACATAGATGCCTAAATGTATTGAGTTGTTGACATGTGATTGACTGAATAACTATTTGTGTTGACAAGCAATTGAACAGGTGTACCTAATAAAGTGGCTAGTGAGTTTATGCAGACCTGGGTTTGATTCAAGGTCATGGTCAAGGTCAACTTTATTGTCACATTAGGGAAATTTGTCTTAGGCGTTGCACTACATTATCACTTCACAGGGCAGAGAACAATTGAAAAAGGACACAAATCACATAGGGGTGATTCTTAGACTACGGGCACTTATGTCCTTTGATCATATTGTATGAAAAACAGAAAAAAGGGGAAATTTCACACTTTTATAGTTATCTTTACAATGAAAGTGTGTTAAGAAATTTGTTCTAGTAGTCTATGATGACTTTTTCACCTTTTTTCAGCATCATTATATGCAAATATTGCCATTTTGTGCTTGTCCCACACCACGACTTTTGATCTTCAATGATAAAAATGAATGGTAAAGAAACATTTTTTCTAATGTTAATGTTAATGTTTGCTAATATCTCTGAATAAAATATCAGTAAAATAATCAAAACATAATTGGGGTATTCAATGTCATACAACTGTTGTGATTTTTTTTTAAACAAAATGCAGTTGTCCCACACTATTGCCGTAATAATGTCCCTAAACAGTTTGTATGAAAGATTTTTTGGGTAGTTTCTATGGAGATAAACAGTGACATCAGAGCACATGTATATAGCGCCAAATCACAACAAACAGTTGCCCCAAGGCGCTTTATATTGTAAGGCAATGGTGTGGTGGAAATTACATTTACAAGGCCAATAGTGCCCGTAGTTAAAGAATCACCCATACAACACAAGAATTCAAATCGAGACTAAAATCAGGAAATACATTACAATGACAACACAGAGACATTCAACTATTTAAAGTGCTAAGAAAAGTGCCAGATGCTTGTTGCACGTTGTTCTATTGCACTAGTTACTTGCATTGTTTAACAGTTTGATAGAGACTGGAACAAATGATAATTTGAAACGATTTGTTTTACACTTTAGTATACGAAATCTTCTTCCTGAAGGGAGAAGTTCATACTCTGAGGACAGTGGGTGAGTGGAATCTGAGCAGATTTTTGCTGCCTGCGTCATAACTGACTGCTTATACAGCTTCTCAATGGACTCGTATTTTTTCATACCAATTATTTTCATTGCTGTTTTGAGCATGTTAGACAACCTATTGGTGGCCGCAGCAGCACAAAACAACATGCTCCCAAAGCTGCCCTGAAAATTTACTGTGTTTGTAGCAAATAAATGACAAATTTGGCACAAAACAATTTTTGTTCAATATCATTGGGGGTCAACAAGCCAGTGCCGGCCGAGTGCCGGTCCCAAGCATGGATGAATGAGGAAGGCTGCTTCCGGAAGAAGATCTGGCTTCATCCAATCCAAACATACAGATCACAAATCTGGATTGGTGGAGGCCCAGGTTTATGACTGACACTGCTGTTGATGTCCAGCAGAGTGCGGGAGCAAATATGCTACTGTTGTGTGGAGGAGAGGTGTAGATGTGAGAGGCAGAACTTGGAATGCTGGCAGTATGACCAACAAAGAGAGGGAGCTAGTTAATACTTTAGGGGAGAAAGGTAGACATGTTGTGTGTACAAGACATCAAGTGGAAGGGAAGTAAAGCCAGGAGCATTTGAGGTGGGTTCAAACTGTTCTTCCAAGGAGAGGATGGGTGGAGAGATGGTGTAGGAGCAATTCTGAAGGATGTGCGTATTAAGAGTGTGTTGGAGGTGAAGTGAGTGTCTGACAGACTGATTCGTGTGAAGCTGAAATTGAAGGGGTGATAACGAATGTCATCAGTGCATATGTCCCACACGTGGGGTGGGAGTTGAAGGAGACAGAAGATTTCTGGAAAGTGTTAAATGAGGTGGTAGAGACTAGAGAATGTACACAAGGAAGAAAGAGTGGTGAGTGAATCAGGCATCATTGGGCATGTTGGTGAAGGGAACAGAAGTGATGAGGAGGAGACAGGTAGATACGTTGTTAAGCTGAGAAAAGCAGTAGGGTTGATAGTGGTGGATTTTGTAAAAACAACGATGGAAATGGCTGTGATGAGTTCTTACACTGAGTAGGAGGAGGAGCACAGGGTGGTGTGTAGAGTAGAGGAAGGTGACAGGTGGACTATATCCTGCGCAGGAGATGAAACCCAAAAGAGACGGCAAACTGTAAGATGGTGGCAGATGAGGCCACAATTAGTATCAAATGGAGGTTTCCAAAATGCCGTCGGAGCTTCAGGTGGTGGTTGGGGGCGCCAAAGTCAAGCCCTTCAAGGGAGCTCTGGGGGCATGCCCCCCGGAACAAATTTTAAAAATCCATAGCCTTTTTTCTGTAATGTAAGGCCATGTTGGAAAGCTAAATACTCATCATTTTGAAAACACAATTCATATCTATCTATCTATCTATCTATCTATCTATCTATCTATCTATCTATCTATCTATCTATCTATCTATCTATCTATCTATATATATATATATATATATATATATATATATATATATATATATATATATATATATATATATATATATATATATACAGTTGTATGCAAAAGTTTGGGCTCCCCTGATAATTTTCATGATTTTCCTTTATAAATCATTGGTTGTCTGGATCAGAAATTTCAGTTAAATATATCATATAGCAGACAGACACACTGATATTTGAGAAGTGAAATGAAGTTTCTAGTATTTACAGAAAGTGTGCAATAATTATTTAAACCAAATTAGGCAGGTGCATAATTTGGGCACCCTTTTCATTTTATTAATTTAAATACATTTAGCACTAATTATTGGAACAGAGAATTGGTTGGTAAGCTGGTTGGTGTGCAATAATTATTTAAGTGTATTTAAGATGGCCATTTACAAATGTTTCTCCTCTTTGCATCTCTTCTAATGAGTGGCAACATGGGACCCTCTAAACAACTCTTAAATGACCTGAAAACAAAGATTGCTCAACTTCATGGTTTAGGGGAAGGATACAAAAAGCTATCTCAGAGATTTCAGCTGTCAGTTTCCACTGTGAGGAACATAGTGAGGAAATGGAAGACCACAGGCACAGTACTCGTTAAGACCCGAAGTGGCAGGCCAAGAAAAATCTCAGATAAGCTGAAGCGAAGGATGGTGAGAACAGTCATAGTCAACCCACAGACCTGCTCCAAAGACCTACAACATGATTTTTGCTGCAGATAGTGCCTCTGTGCATCGTTCAACAATACAGCGCAATTTGCATAAGGAGATGCTGTAATGCAGAGGAAGTCTTTTCTGTGTACACGCCACAAACAGAGTCGCTTGAGATATGCTAAAGCACATTTGGACAAGCCAGCTTCATTTTGGAATAAGGTGCTGTGGACTGATGAAACTAAACTTGAGTTATTTGGACATAACAAGGGGCGGTATGCATGGCAGAAAAAGAACACAGCATTCCAAGAAAAACAGTTGCTACCTACAGTAAAATTTGGAGGTGGTTCCATCATGCTCTGTGGCTGTGTGGCCAGTGCAGGTACTGGGAATCTTGTTAAACTTGAGGGTCACATGGATTCCAGTCAATATCAGCAGATTCTTGAGAACAATGTTCAAGAATCAATGACAAAGTTGAAGTTGCACCGGGGCTGGATCTTTCAACAAGACAATGGGCCTCATGTATCAACGTTGTGCACTTGTGGCAAAAATTTGCGGTGTAAATTTGAAGTACACCAAAGTTGCCGTGACATGTATCAAGCAGTGCGCACCTGCCCATTTCCAGCGTACGCCTGACGTGACCTTGATAAATGCTGCGGGTGAAAACAATCGTAATTATAATAAACACTCCGCTTCAGACACACCCTCATTTTACGACATGGAAGCCAGGAAGACGGCAAAGAAAAAGAACTCCACCAAACACGATGCGTACCAAGGGAGACCTAGAAATGATAAAGCTTCCAATTCACGTAACCTGCATGTCTTTAAATGTGGGAGGAAATCGGCGCACCCGGTGGAAACCCACGCAAACACGGGGAGAACATGCAGACTCCACACAGAAAGACCCCATGTGGGATTCGATCCCATGACCTTCTTGCTGTAAGGCAACAGTGCTAACCACTAAGTCAGAGATGTATCTACAGATTAATTTGAGTCCACCTGGGGTAAATTTAGTTGATTGGACATGATTTGGAAAGGCACACACCTGTCTACATATAAGGTCCCACAGTTGACAGTGCATGTCAGAGCACAAACCAAGCATGAAGTCAAAGGAATTGTCTGTAGACGTCCAAGACAGGATTGTCTCGAGGCAGCATCATGCTGTGAGGATGTTTTTCAGCGACAGGAACTGGGAGACTAGTCAGGATTGAGGGAAAGATGAATGCAGAAATGCACAGAGACATCCTGGATGAAAACCTGCTCCAGAGCGCTCTTGACCTCAGACTGGGGCGACGGTTCATCTTTCAGCAGGACAATGACCCTAAGCGCACAACCAAGATATCAAAGGAGTAACTGCAGGACAACTCTGTGAATGTCCTTGAGTGGCCCAGCCAGAGCCCAGACCTGAATCTGATTGAACATCTCTGGAGAGATCTGAAATGGCTGTGCACCAACAGTCCCCATCCAACCTGATGGAGCTTGAGAGGTGCTGTAAAGAGGAATGGACAAAACTACCCAGATAGGTGTGCTAAGCTCATGGCATCATATTCAAGAAGACTTGAGGCTGTAACTGCTGCATCAACAAAGTATTGAGCAAAGGGTGTGAATACTTATGTATGTGTGTTTTCTTAGTTTTTATTTTTTAAAAATTTGCAAAAAACAAAACAAAAAAAAAACTTTTTCATGTTGTCATTATGGGGTATTGCAACCACAGTAGTAATATTTGTAGGTTTGGACTTTTGAATTGCATTTGATGTTCAATTTGAATTGTTATTATTGATATGAAATGTTTTATTGTTCCATTTTGATTTTTTTTGTATTTTTTTTTTTTACTTGAAAATGCTGTAAATTATTATTTTCTAGGGGTTTTTCCCCTCTACTAATCTGATGAGAGATGTCTTTTCTTCCAGTAATTTTTTTTTTTTTTTTTTTTTGCACGTGCTTCATGGAGCCAGTTATTGAACAAAACCTGTTTTGTGTCATATTTGTAATTTGTGTATTTGCTGTGAAGTAACAAAGCTGAGCAAACAATTTCTCACTGTGGGGATTCAAACTCTTTTTTTTTGCCAGAGGAGGTAAAATGGATGGTTTAAAACACAAGAAGTTAATTTATTAGACACTGCAACAAGTTACAAGATGACGGAAAAACAGTTTTTGGCTGTTCATTGAGTTAATGCATTTTCAACAGTAACCGTAGTCAAAGATTTGGTTTGTTTTTCAAAAGAGCAAATGACCCATTTGTCAGATGGAGAGGCACAGGGAAGAGAAACAAAAGCTTTCTAACACTGGGAAGTTGAGGTCATAAATTCTATTTCACAATATGGATTAGAGAGCAGTTTTTCAATTTTTTTTTATTTTTACGTGCCAAAAGCCTTTGTACATTAGTTTAGCACTGCAACAATAATTTATTCTTATTTCTGCTAACAAAGTTGGGTGGAGGTTATGTTTTTGCCCTTTTGATTGTAAACAGCCTGGAACCCACAATTTTTCATATATCGTTATGAGATGATGGGCAAGAACTGATTAAATTTTAAAGGTCATAGGCCAAAACCAGGAAAAATTTTGGAAAAATCTCTGTCCTTTAACACTGAAGGAATTTTCAAAAAATAGTACCTCTGTCAAAAAATTCTTTCATATTTTTTTCATATTCTTTCATATTTGAGTGCCTTATGTAGGATGATATCCTTTATTGACTGGCGAAGTTTGATCCGGATCTGATCCAGATTACAGATTTTGTGGCCATTTAAATTTAACATTCAAAACTCCATTTAATTAATATTTTACATTACATCTTAATCAAACGTGCCTCAATCACTCTCATATTTCAATGTGAGGTGCAGACTGGCACTCACTATCAACCTGACAAAGTTTAATCCTGATCTGATCTTTATTGTGGATTTGTGGACGTTTGAATTTAATATTGAAAAGCCTATTTAATGTACATTTTGCACTATATCTCAGTCAAAAATGTCTCAAACACTCATTTGTGACAACAAGGTGTAAACTGGCACTCTCAATGAACAAACTAAGTTTGATCCTCATCTGATCCATATTGCAGATTTAGCAAATACTTGAACTCATCATTGAAAAGCCCTTTTGATCCATATTTTGTATTATATTTTAGCTTATGAAAAGTCACGTCTAACAGGACTTTGACCTTGAAAACCGTTTCCAAGGTAAAACCTTTTGGAATTAGAAACTAGTTGTTGATGGAGGGTTGCGCTCTACAAGTATGGTTCTCTAGTTTAACAATGTTTCATGTAACTAACACTTCTTCAATTGAAGTACAGTATTTGGACAGATTGATGATGGTAGCTTCAAACTTCCTCAATATCATTTGACATTAAATTATGTCCTGAGGTCTTTGGGGTCCTGGTGTTTCTTGTGTTATTGCATGGTTGTGAGACATGGATGCTAACCAGTGATCTAAGGCAATGACTTGAAGTCTTCAGTACTATGCCTGTTTGCAGGAGGCCAAGAAGATGCTCACGTTTCACCTGACTGTGGCAGATTGATGGTTGCTTTTGAGAGGTGTCGATGGACCTCGGTGGTTGCCAGCCAGCACTTAAGGTGACTCCATAGTGTGGTGGATGCGGTGACATGATAACCCGCATCCCATGGTTCTGCAAGTATATGAACTGCAGATTAACTGCAAAGTTTATATAATAATGTAATACAGATGTGTTGTCATGGTGACTTACTTTAAAAGGAAGGATTCTGTAAATTTTGATGCATAGTTGCAGTTAAAGCAGATATCTTTTCACGTGAGTGTGGAAAAACAGGATGTGAATTCACTTTAATGGCGCATGCTCATTCTGAAATATTAAGAGTTGAAGAGAGAGTGTGTGTGTGTACCTTCCCTGTGCTCTCCTGAATTCACTGAGCCGAATGTAGGTGGAGCGGAGGTGTCTGGGGTCCACTAAACTCCAGAGAAGACTTTTCCTGAGTTATATTTGTCTCATCTTTTATTGATGATCTGAAAAATTATTCAATCTGCAACTAATCCGTGATTCCATTTGAACAGTGACTTTTATCTGTTGCACCCTTAGTAATCTTGTAAAGTGTACTTTAAAGACAGCTTCGATTCTCTTAAAAGTCTAAAAGTTAAAATGTGCAATATGATTTTTGTAGTTTTTGACCACAGTCAAAAAATGGCTCATTGGATGAACTCAATTAAATTATGTGCAGGATTTAATCTAATAAATATATGTAGCCCCAACTCAAATAAAACACATCCATGCAAGATAATGTAATTTAATTTAGTTGGGACTACATATATTTATCAGATGGAATCCAATCCAATGAGTCAGTTTTTGAGTGCATCACTCAAACAAATGACTCATTGGATGAACTCAATTAAATTATGTGCAGGATTTCAATCTAATAAATATATGTAGCCCTAACTCAAATAAAAAACATCCATGCAAGATAATGTAATGTAATTTAGTTGGGACTACATATATTTATCAGATGGAATCCAATCCAATGAGTCAGTTTTTGAGTGCATCACTCAAACAAATGACTCATTGGATGAACTCAATTCAGTTAGGGGCAAGATTTCCAACTAAAAAAATATATGTAGTCCCAACTAAATTAAATTAAATTATCTTGCATAGATGTGCTTTATTTGAGTTTGGGCTACATATATTTATCAGATTGAAATCCTGCACATAATTGAATTGAGTTAATCCAGTGCATTAGTTTTTAAAGTGCACTTTGTTCTTTAGCATTTCAGAACAGTGAATTGGTTGGTCTATTTGACTTGTAGCTTTAACAAGTTAGTCTGTTTATCTCAGTTTCAGTAAGGTTCATTACTGGATTTTTTGTTTGCTTTTTTTGGGGGGTGGGTGGAAGCTTTCCTTTACACTAAATTAACTTGTGTGCACTACACAGGCATCTTTTGGAGCATAGGATGCTGAATGCAGCCCTAAATTTTCACAGTGCAGTCCTTTGTCACCCCAAACAATAAAAGACGCTTTGATGTGACTCATTTAAAGCAATGAGCCAATGACACGGATTGTGTGCCTCAGTGATAAAGGCAACGGGGTTGTTAGAATCCGCGAACCCTAAAATGGACTAAGTGGTAGAAGATGAATGAATGAATGAACTTGACCGACATACTTCTCAAAGGTCATGTCACCAATGGAAACGTCAAAGATGACTTTGTATATTTGTGTTTCATAGTAACCACAGATGTACAGTACCAGTCAAAAGTTTGGACACACGTTCCCATTCAGCTCAGTGTGTCCAAACCTTTAACTTGTACTCCATCTTTAACCAGTTTCTCAGAATAGCCACCCCCACCTCGACCTGTGTTAATGAGTTTTAAGACTTATTTTTTCTTAAAAATGTCCTTAGCTGACTTAGTTATTCCACCACGTTTGGGCCAAATCAGATCAAAACTCCCGCTGTGCGGATATAATGACTCAAGTTGCAAAGAAGTGAAATGACCTTTTAAATAAGGGTTGTGCTTTAATGAAGAAACATGAGAGTCACATGAACAGTGAAGGTGTGTCTGCACAGAGCTGGGTCAGGACAACCTGAGGAGACAGAAAAGACAGAGTGAGCAGGTGGAACAGCAGAAACATCCCACTCGGCATGGAAACAGACTGAAAACATCTGACACGAGCGTTCCCACATGAGCACTAAACCAAGCCCATCTTATATATTCAAGCACTGTAACTGAGAATCTTGTCAGATTACAGGCTAATTTAGACAGGTCTGACGTCTCTGAGGACGGTCCATTTCCACCTCTCTAAGTCAGTGGAGGCCACAGTTCAGTCATCCTATGGCCACATTAGCTGCAACCATTGTGGCCAAAGGGTGCGACGAAGGGTATACGAAGATTAGGGGAGGTGATGGTCTTGTGGTTAAAGCGTTGTACTTCAAACCAGATGAGCCTTGGTTCAAATCCCAGCCTGACAGGAAAATCACTAAGGGCCCTTGGGCAAGGTCCTTAATCCCCTAGTTGCTCCCGGTGTGTAGTGAGCGCCTTGTGTGGCAGCAGCCTCAGATCAGGGTGAATGTGAGGCATTTGATGTGTAAAGTGCTTTGAGCATCCGATGCAGATGGAAAAGCGCTATATAAATGAAGTCCATTTACCATTTTCATTAGAAGACTCCAAGATGATTTCCTGTTGTAGCATGTAGCCAATGAGGTATTTTATCTGTCTGTATTTTATCTTCATTTTGTGTTATTTTACTGCTGTGTTTGCTAACATGATGTGTATGTGTTTAATACTGTGTATTATTAGTGTTCACGGTTCAACTTGGAGCAAAGACTTCAGTAAAACCAGTAGAGGAAACCACTTGTATCTGTAATCCTTGACACACTTGGATATAAGAATACCCCCTCCAAAGGGAGAGTCCTCCATGGAGAGGATTGGAGGCTCCAATCCGGAAAGCTCGGAAGGATGTTAGCCAACTAACAGAGGTACAGAAGCGCATCATGAGACACAGGTCCTGGATGGATAAAAAGTACAACAAGATGTCCACACCTGAGAAATTTCCAAACAAAGGCTCGCTGCTCTGGCTACTCAGCTGACGAGATACACCAGAGAAGCAGAGGCCAAAAAATAAATGGTCTGCTCTCCAACAATACCAGAGGGTCAAAGCACCACCTACTGACCGAGCAGTACATCAGGACTCGAAGACCATGCAGACCAACCTGAGCACAGCTTGGATTGACTACAGGAAGGCCTATGACTCAGTGCTTCACACATGGATACTGGAGTGCTTCCAGTTTCCACCCAAAGTCCAGTAACCTGAGGCTCTGTGAGCAACGGAAAGAGGGAGGGTGAGGATTAGTGAGTGTCAGAGCCACAATCCAGGATGAGACCAGGAGCATCCATGAATACATAGAAAGATGGCCCCGCCCCTGAGATCAGCTGCAACAAGAATGCCTCAAGCAGCTGGAGACAGACGGTGAAAAGGAACAGGAGGAGGAGATATCATGGAAGACCAAGCCCCTATATGGGAATCGACAGATAGAGGAAGTGGCTGACAACAAGAAGACCTAGTGGCTAGAAAAGGACGAAGGGAGATTTTTTTTTATATATATATATACTATTATTTTATATACATGACTGGAAATAAAGATTTAATATGACAAAGTTAGAAAAAGGTGAGCTGATTATATAAAATCTGTTCTCAGATCCAAAATAAGCAAACAAGGACAACTAAAAGTAAAGTTGTCAGAAGAATAGGATCCAGAACATCTTCAATACTCTTTGCCACTGATGTTAATCATCATTTATGTCTGAGAGTATTTTAAGGGGCTCTTTTAGACTGTGTTGCTTTTCAGAGGTCAAAGGTCAATCGTAAAGAGACCTGCTGAACGAGCATCATTATTTCTCTCTTTCCCAGTATGACACAAAATGTAATTCTGCTGCTTCTCCCATCAGCTCCATCAGAGGTGAATAATTAATATTATCTCACACATCAAGAAAGCATCTGAAAGGACAGCTGCCTTTTTAATAATGAGGCGGGGTGGGGTTGGGGGTGGGGGGAGTTTCAGTATGTGTCTAAAGTCTAATTTCATAAATGCTTTCTAGGACATGATATGAATTCCAAACTGTGTGCGGCTCAGCGGGGATGGGAGGACAAGAGCACTGCTGTCCATCAGGAGGACAAAGACGAGCTCGCTGACTTTGGTCTTAATGTGCTGGATGTCTAAATGACAACCCCCCCGACACATTTAACTGCATCGACACTTGTTCACCACTGATTCCATTCATTACATGGCTGCTGCCTGTTGGTTTTGTGCACTATTTCTCCATCAGAGTGCAGAATATTATCCTCACTGTAAAGGCTGCAATGTTGCATAATGTCCACTAGATGGAGCAAATGACTGTTTTGTCGTCAGAGACTGTGGCCCAACTGCAGTTTACAGAATATTTACTTCTCCCGAGTATTTTTGTGCATTAGTGCATGTTATATGCATAGATTGTATATATACACGTCATTTTTGCTTCAGTTTGAAAGGATGTGCAGTTAGGCCCATAAGTATTTGGACAGTGATGTGAATTTAATCATTTTGCTCCTGCACATCACCACAATGGGGCTGAAATTAAACAATGACCATTTGCTTTTAGTGTAGATTTTCAGCTGTAATTCAGAGTTCGGTAACCATCAAGGAATTTCAACCACTTTTTTATACCAGCTCTTTGTCAGCCTTTAGTAAGTATCATTACTACTGAATGTGTCTTAACATGTCTAAATATCAATTGTTAAGGAATGCAAACATGATGGTTCTGTACGGTAAATCTGTTTAAAGATGGTAATTCTCAGAAACTGAGTGTCCTTCCAATAAGGGGTCTAGTAAGGGAAGCCACCAAGACACTCATGCCATCTCTGAAGGAATTATAGGCTTCTGTGCCTGTGATTGGAGGAAATGATGCATTCTGCAACTTTTGTCTGCTGCATCACTAGTTCCACAGCTTCATGGTTGAGTGGCACAAAATAATTTTCTTAAGCTGTGAAATTTTAGCAGTAGTTTGCCAGAGGTCACATGGGAAATTCAAACCTAGGAACGATCTGTTTTCTCGTATGAAAGTCCTTCTCAGTCTGGTGGTACAACAGACAAAAGTTACACTCTGCACAATTTCTCCAATTACAACCAAGGAAGCCTATAACTCCTTCAGAACAGTCGTGTATTTTGGTGGCTTCTGTCACTCATATTCTTCTTGCATGGTAACTCAGTTTTTGAGATTTACAATACATTTACCATCTATTTCTTGTTTGATGAAAATTAAAGGTGTACAGCCTCTGGATTTTTATAAGATTTAAGGAATTAAAATTTTTCTTTGGCACCACTATAATTTTATTCCTTAGCATTTAAATAAGGGATTCTTAATGTGATATTGCCAATATGATCAAAATTCACTCTGTCTGTAAAGAATTTTGAATTTTGACCCCTGATGGTAGAAATTCAAGTGATCAGGCGCCATGACTTACATTTGTTAGTAACATCATAGATTATGTGTGGGCTTCCACCGAGCTGCACGGGAATGCTGGGAAGGACACACAAACCCCAGCCTGACCTGAAAATCACTAAGGACCCTTGGGAAACCTTAATTAAGCTGGTCCCGGTGTGTCGTGAGTACCTTGTATGGCAGCACCCTGACCTTGGGGTGAATATAAGGCATTATTGTAAAGCGCTTTGAGCGTCTGATGCAGATAGAAAAGTGCTATATAAATGCAGTCCATTTACCATTTAGAATGGTATGTCCCTTTGTAATTTCTCCAAAAATATTAGTCCTACCAATGTTCCATTTCAGCGGTGTTCATCCTTGACCCAAATTACATAAGCATACCAAACAGCAAATGTCAGCTGTCCACAGTTTCTCCATGTTTGAAGGTACATACATGCATACACATACACAGAGGCCACTTGACTTTTAATGTATAGATTATAATGCTTGGACTTCAGTAGAAACTTTTTAGTACAAAGTTTTTGTCATGTTTGTGAAATTTGAAAGGCCATACAGCTTTAAATTAAAGATATATTCAGTGACTTGGAAATGTTCATGTATCCATTGCCTGACGTGTCTCAAGAAAGCTGCCTTATTGATTCATAAAACAAACAATCATTATATTTAGTGTGTCCAATTACTTATGGCCTCTTAAAATGTAGCAGCTATGTATAAAAAGGTTGTAATTCCTGAATGATGAATACAATATTTTTGTTAAACCCCTTGAATTAAAGGTGAAAGTCAACATTACAAACACATCCTGATTGTTTAATTTCAACTCCGTTGTAGTGGCGCACGGACGAAACATGACAAAAATAGCCACATTCCAAATACTTATGGACCAGACCAAGTAATAATGGCACATTAATAAAACATGTACTGCACATACGTATGCAGGAATATTGGTAAACTATTACTTAATATTACTAGTAAAATTAGCAAAAGCTGAAGTGTACATGCAGTTTTTTCTTGGTGAGAATAAGTGAGTACATTATTATTTATTGGTGTAGAATTGATGCATTACTACATACATGTTACTTACGCATACACAGAATATACAACAAATATAACGCAGTGCTAAAATACCCTCGGCGGTATGAGCATGTTATAAATGAAAGAGCATGTAGAAAGAATGTGACCCCTTTTGACCCCTAAGAGTAAGTCAAGGTTAGCCATCTTTGAACTTGTCCAAGGTCTGTGTCCCAAGAATGCTCCCTGTGAATTTGAAGACTCTGGCAGTAATAGGACTGGAGTTATTCTGAGCACAGACAGACGGATGAACTGATGGATGCAAAGTCTTTGCAATACAATAATAATAACAATAGTAATAATAATATAATACAATAAAACAGTCAGATTCTGTGGAGATTTTCAAGTCCAGACTTAAGACGCACTTATTTTCCTTTTCATATGGCTAGCATACTGGTACAGTTTTGTTTTAAGCTTTTTACTCTTTTAATTCATTTATTAGTAATTGGAGCTGGCTGCGGCCTCAACTTTACCTAAATTCTGGGTCTTTTAGTGAAGTTTAGGGCTAGTGGCCGGCGAGCACCTTAGTATTTCTCTGTTTTTCTTGTTGTTTAATGCTGGCAAATTATACAGTATTTTTTGTCTTTCTGATGCCTGATTCTGTTTTTTCTCTGTTTAAGGTGCAGCTCCATCCAGAGATGGGAGTTGTATTCGTGTTGGTGATCCTCCTCTCCTGTGCGCTAATAGCATTTCTTGTATATTCGTCCGTGAATTGTTCTGTGAATTGTTCTGTAATTTATGTTTGTAGCATGGCCAAAGCAGAGGGTCACCCCTTTGAGTCTGGTCTGCTTGAGGTTTCTTCCTCAGAGGGAGTTTTTCCTTACCACTGTTGCTCTGGGGGTTGGTAAAGTTAGACCTTACCTGTGTGAAGCGCTTTGAGGCAACTCTGTTGTGACTTGGCGCTATATAAATGAAAATAAATTGAAAAAAATTGAAAAAATACCAATGGCCATATTTTGGCCTCGGGTAAAATCATAAAAACTGAGCTGGCTGGGCACAAAAGTAAATTTGGAAAAATTGGCAAAACGTGGGTAGAAAAACTGCACAGCTAATAAGCCGTACAGACAGGAGAGAGGCTACTTTCCTTTAGGTGGTACTATTCTTCACGCTTTCTGGATGTTGGACTGCTGTTATTATGTTCCTCAATTATACAGGTTTGGGGTTCTGGATGGAGTTTTTTGAAGAAGACAGTCTATTTTTATTCATGCTAGAGTATTAAAGCAGCTGGAAGAAGAACACAATATTCTTTGATCCTACTGCAGTGCATAAAGTATAACTCATGGGTGCTGTGGAAAATGGGGGCACTATAGGTTCAGACCAGCTGGAGAAACTGAGGTTAACAACAAGACTTTTACCGGCTAACTTTGATTTGAAACACTGGGGGGACTGCGGTGGGTTTAATGATCTTGCTGGGGGGGCTACAGCCCCATTAATCCTCAAAGTTGGAGCCGCCAATGTTTGGTGTTAGGAATCCAGTCCACAGTGTGTTCACATCACTGAATTTCACTCAAGCCACGCTTGACAAACAATTTGAAAGCTGAAGTACCTTAATAAAAAGTAATAAAAAGTTCAATATGAGGTAAACCAACAAAAGGCAATAACATCAAGTAGGTAAAGTAACGGTGCAGTGTGTGAGTGAGCCGGCCTCCTTTCCCTATGGGAATCCGGATAAACACATTTTATCTCCAAGTATGTCATTTGTGTGTCTTTTTCACAGCCCAGTGCAATTTCTTCAGCCACTCATCTGTGAGGTAATGATCCATTTACTCAGGCATTAAGATGATTCTCTGCTCTAATGACCAATTAACATGGAAACTCAAGAGGATTTTGTCTGCAAACATATTTTCTACTCAAACCCTTTTTGCCTTTTGTGTTCAGGTCTGATTTCAGCCATTGTCATCATCAAAAAGACAAACATCATGCAGCTCTTGTTGAGGAAGGAAATATTTATTACCAGTGTTGCTGATCGTCATGTTTGGAGAGTCTGAAAGGGTTATGACTGAGGAGAGTGCCATCTCTCTGTGTTTTCCAAAGGTTCCAGTGGAAGCTGACAGGAAAGTGATGAGTAGAAAGATGTCCTAGCTTTACGGAGGGCTTTTTTTATAGAGCAACAGACTCTTTTTCCAGGCTAAGTGAAGATCTTCTAAATTAGTGAGACGCCATTTCCTCTCCAACTTACGGGTTATCTGCTTTAAGCTACGAGTTTGTGAGTTATACCACGGGGTCAGGCACTTCTGATTTAAAGCTCTCTTTTTCAGAGGAGCTACAGCATCCAAAGTTGTCTTCAATGAGGATGTAAAACTATTAACGAGATACTCTATCTCACTTACAGAGTTTAGGTAGCTACTCTGCACTGTGTTGTTATATGGCATTAGAGAACATAAAGAAGGAATCATATCCTTAAACCTAGTTACAGCGCTTTCTGAAAGACTTCTAGTGTAATGAAACTTATTCCCCACTGCTGGGTAGTCCATCAGAGTAAATGTAAATGTTATTAAGAAATGATCAGACAGAAGGGAGTTTTCAGGGAATACTGTTAAGTCTTCTATTTCCATACCATAAGTCAGAACAAGATCTAAGATATGATTAAAGTGGTGGGTGGACTCATTTACATTTTGAGCAAAGCCAATAGAGTCTAATAATAGATTAAATGCATTGTTGAGGCTGTCATTCTCAGCATCTGTGTGGATGTTAAAATCGCCCACTATAATTATCTTATCTGAGCTAAGCACTAAGTCAGACAAAAGGTCTGAAAATTCACAGAGAAACTCACAGTAACGACCAGGTGGACGATAGATAACAAATAAAACTGGTTTTTGGGACTTCCAATTTGGATGGACAAGACTAAGAGTCAAGCTTTCAAATGAATTAAAGCTCTGTCTGGGTTTTTGATTAATTAAGCTGGAATGGAAGATTGCTGCTAATCCTCCGCCTCGGCCCGTGCTACGAGCATTCTGACAGTTAGTGTGACTCGGGGGTGTTGACTCATTTAAACTAACATATTCATCCTGCTGTAACCAGGTTTCTGTAAGGCAGAATAAATCAATATGTTGATCAATTATTATATCATTTACCAACAGGGACTTAGAAGAGAGAGACCTAATGTTTAATAGACCACATTTAACTGTTTTAGTCTGTGGTGCAGTTGAAGGTACTATATTATTTTTTCTTTTTGAATTGTTATGCTTAAATAGATTTTTGCTGGTTATTGGTGGTCTGGGAGCAGGCACCGTCTCTACGGGGATGGGGTAATGAGGGGATGGCAGGGGGAGAGAAGCTGCAGAGAGGTGTGTAAAACTACAACTCTGCTTCCTGGTCCCAACCCTGGATAGTCACGGTTTGGAGGATTTAAGAAAATTGGCCAGATTTCTAGAAATGAGAGCTGCTCCATCCAAAGTGGGATGGATGCCGTCTCTCCTAACAAGACCAGGTTTTCCCCAGACGCTTTGCCAATTATCTATGAAGCCCACCTCATTTTTTGGACACCACTCAGACAGCCAGCAATTCAAGGAGAACATGCGGCTAAACATGTCACTCCCGGTCCGATTGGGGAGGGGCCCAGAGAAAACTACAGAGTCCGACATTGTTTTTGCAAAGTTACACACCGATTCAATGTTAATTTTAGTGACCTCCGATTGGCGTAACCGGGTGTCATTACTGCCGTCGTGAATTACAATCTTACCAAATTTACGCTTAGCCTTAGCCAGCAGTTTCAAATTTCCTTCAATGTCGCCTGCTCTGGCCCCCGGAAGACAATTGACAATGGTTGCTGGTGTCGCTAACTTCACATTTCTCAAAACAGAGTCGCCAATAACCAGAGTTTGATCCTCGGCGGGTGTGTCGTCGAGTGGGGAAAAACGGTTAGAAATGTGAACGGGTTGGCGGTCATTGTTTATGTCATAAACATAAACAATGAGCAGGTTTACATGACCAGAATAATTCGATATCTTGGAGTAACCAGATAACTGTAATAATCTGATCTGCCGCGCTTATGTGCATTTCAGTAACCTGGTTTACATGATTTCATTTCATTATATTAGTTGGATTTCTGGAAGTGGAGAAAGGACAGTTATTGAAAAGAAAACACTGTATTTCAGAACTGCCTTGGTAAAAATCATTCATGTCAAGGTCGAGATCATTGGGGTCAAAGGCCACATTTCTATTTGGCAAAAAATGATGCTGTTAACCAGGGAATTCCATGGACTCTGAGCTTAGAGCGGCGGCCTTGTAACCAGAAGATCGTTAATATGATTCCGCATCAGACAGTCAACTCTCTATAGTGTTCCAGAGCAAGTTCCCTTTCTCTTTCTTTCTCTCTTTCTCTCTACCCCTACCCTCTGTCGCCCCCCCCCCCCCCCCCCCCCCACCCTTAGCGAGGAGGTTTGCAGAGTTGATGTCCTGGCACATGAACATGAAATATGACATCATGTTTTTAGATCATAGCAAACTCCGCTCAACTCCAGCATATACAACTATAAACCTCATAGAAAATTGCTCTTTAGAATACAGATACAACACACAATGCACATTGAAGTAGCCTTGTGCATCCTGGCAAATTTTTTGGTACTCTTGGAACTTTGAGATCTGATGAAGAATGTTATGAGCCCCAACGAGACAACAGTGCGTCCTGTTGTATCTCTGGAAATGTGAGTGGCAATTGCTTTTACATGTGAAAAAATGTAAAAGAACAAAATGAATCAGATTAATTGTATACATGTAAGTTCCTTCAGCTGCTCCCTTGTTTTGTACTCGGGGTCGCCAGAGCAAATCCAAGGCGGATCTGCATGTTGAATTGGTACAAGTTTTACGCCGGATGCCCTTCCTGATGCAACTCCACATTACATGGAGAAATGTGGTAGGGGTGGGATTCGAAGTGGGAACCTTCCGCACTGAAACCAAGTGCATTAACCACTTGGCCACCACCCATAATATTAATTGTATACATGTACTGAGGCAATCTGAGTACTGGGGAGAAATCCAGGTGTGTTCATCCAATTTCTCATAATCAGATAACATTTGTTATCGGATAAAGCATATCGGATTTTGCTTTTTACATGACCACTTAATAATCAGATAATGCCAGTAATCACATAAGGATCAAGTTTTTTGTGTACATGTAAACTAGGCCAGTATTTCATGTGCACTCTTGCAAATGGGACACGATGGGACCAGTTCAGTCAGAGAAAAGTTGATGATGAGAAAGTTCAGACTAAAAATGTGAAATCTCAAGTGTCAATTCTTGTGTGTGTGTGTGTGTGGGGGGGTCTGTCCCGCCCCAGCTGCCGATGAGCTCAAAGTTTGAAGGATTTCTTTTTATGTCACCTCTTGCATTATTTTATGGGCAGCTTCATTACCTCGATATGTGCACGCTGCATGCGCTGTTGCTGCATAAACGTGTGATAACATTCTGCAATTTCTATGAATGGAGCATTTACAAAATGTGGAGCAAAATCTACGAAATCTTCCAAACTTGAGTATCTGTCAGGTGCATGAGAAAACCAGTGCAGTCTCATGCTTTTTTCAAACTCTGTCACGAAATGAGTCACATTTTCGTGATGCGTTTGTTTTGTATTTTTGCTATTTCTAACCCTAACCCTACCCCTTCCCCTAACCATAACCACGACTTCCCACCCCCACGTCACCCCGCATTTCGTGATGCTGTCATGAAATTAATTTGTTGTCCTGTCACGAAAAACGGCACATTTTTGTGACAGTATCACAAAGTAATAGATTAATTTACATTTCGTGACGCCATCATGAAATGACGTGAGATTGGGTTGGAGAAAACACACCTGTCCATGGATGTGCACCCTGCACCACCTTCCCTCCCTCCCTCCCCTTTGGGACACCAATGTGTCACCATCTGGGGACCATCATCAATGTAAGAAAGAACAACAAGGGACCAAAATAAAGTAAATGAAGCTCTATTTTATTCCTCTGAAAGACAAACAACAATGTCAAGATGTTTTGGTCAATATGTTCAACAACTGTCAGCGAATAAAACGCTGTATAACAGCCTTGACAACATCTCACCTTGGAGAAAATTACAGCAGTTTTTCTCTGAGCACACAACAACAAGCCTTTTGTAATTAACTGCCAGCAAATCAATCAGAAATCTCTCAGCGCTTTTATTAGCTACGTCTACTTGTGTCTTCTGTTGACGAGCTGGTGCTCATTAGAGCCTCTTAAGGAGGCTGATGAACATGTGTGCACTATTAAAGGATGTGATTTCACTTTTTTTTCTTTTTTTTTTTTTTTTGCAACCACAGTCATGTTAAAACATTGTTTACAATCGAGCCTTTGAGTGTGCTTTCGCTTCATTTGCGAAAAATCCTTTTTGGAAAAATACGTTTTGGAAGTTAAGCCAGGAGAGCCAATCGGGCTGCACAAATTAGGGATGAAATAACGCTGATGATGTAATTTCAGAATAACAACTGAATACAGCCATCTTGGTGAATACTTACTAAGATACTGGCTTATATTAACACTCTGTTGGTGTTAGAAAATGGCAACAAGGTCTGGATGTGATATATTGATGTAGCACTGATGTCATAATCTGAGCAACAATTGTTTGTTCTGCTGCACCGACAAGGCTGATTTCTACCACTCACAGTATGTGGATGAAGAGTGACTCTAGAACTGCCCTTGAAGGTTTGATTTTGACAGAGGTAAAGGTCGTTGAGGTCAAAGCTCACAATTTACACACATATATGTAGGTGGATTCCAGAATCACCCCGGTGAGGTCAAATACGAGGTCTGTTAGAAAAGTATCCGACCTTTTTATTTTTTTTAAAAACCTGATGGATTTGAATCATGTGTGCTTGCATGAGCCAACCTTGAACCTTTGTGTGCATGCGTGATTTTTTTCACGCCTGTCGGTTGTGTCATTTGCTTGTAAGCAGCCTTTGTGTGAGGATGGGTGGAGTCTCTCGTCGTTTTTTCTTTGCAAGGAAATGGCGGAACGACTGGAGCAGCGTGACTGCATCAAATTTTGCCAGAAACTGGGCGACAGCCAGGTGAAAACCATTCGGATTATTCAGACGGCTTTTGGTGGCTTTTCAGTCGTGTGACTATCCAAGAAATTGTGGACGAGCTGGGCATGTCCCAACATGTCCTGTGAGACTTCAACACGGTGGCGCTTTTGCTGCCCCATCAGCTTCGTGCTGATGAATTTCGCTGCAACTCTTTTCATGGCAAAATCTTCTTTCACAGTGGAATGTGCCGAAAAAGTGCTGATGTCCACCTCTTCCACAATTTCTCGGATAGTCACACGACGGTCCCACATCATCACAGCGTTCACTTTGGAAATGATCTGGTCATTTCAGCATGTTGATGGCCGCCCGGAGCGCGGCTCGCTCTCCACCATTGTGCGGCCGTCTTTAAACCAGTTGTACCACTCCTTAATCTGTGTGATGCCCATAGCATTGTCACCGAAAGCCGTCTGAATAATCTGAATGTTTCCACCTGGCTGTCACCCAGTTTCTGGCAAAATTTGATGCAGTCGCACTGCTCCAGTTGTTCCGCCATTTCCTTGCAAAGAAAAAACGACGAGAGACTCCACCCATCCTCACACAAAGGCTGCTTACAAGCAAATGACGCAACCGACAGGCGTGAAAAAAAATCACGCATGCGCACGAAGGTTCAAGGTTGGCTCATGCAAGCACACGTGATTCAAATCCATCAGGTTTTTGAAAAAATAAAAAGGTCGGATACTTTTCTAACAGACCTCACATGTCAAAGATCATGTATGTCTGTGTTTGTTCACTGACTTCTCTCAAGTCCTTTGGCCAATTTCTACCACTTTTGGTTTGTGGATGAAAGTTGACCTTGGAATTACCCTTAAAGGCTCAAATTTAGCCAAGGTGCAAGGTCATTGGAATCAAAGTCAGAAAATCTGATTTTCACCCCACTTTGAACCAAAGTTGACACATACAGTATGTAGGCACATTTCAGAATTGCCTTGGTAAAAATCATTCATATCAAGGTCAAGATCATTGGGGTCAAAGGCCACATTTCCATTTGGCAAAAAATTATGCTGTTAACCAGGGAATTCCATGGACTCTGAGCTTAGAGCGGCAGCCTTGTAACCAGAAGATCGTTAATATGATTCCGCATCAGACAGTCAACTCTCTATAGTGTTCCAGAGCAAGTTCATGAATTCTGAACCTGCTCCCCGGTGTGCAGTTGAGCATCATTCATAGTATATGTGAATGGGTGAATGTGAGGCATCATTGTAAACACTGAGCGTTTGCATCAGAAGGAAAAACGCTACAGAAATACCCACAAACATTATTGCCTCATCAATATAATAATATCACCAACAATATACAGTGGTATGTAAAAGTTTGGGCACCCCTGATAATTTTCAGGATTTTCCTTTATAAATCATTGGTTGTTTGGATCAGCAATTTAAGTTAAATAAATCATATAGCAGACGGACACACTGATATTTGAGAAGTGAAATGACGTTTCTAGTATTTACAGAAAGTGTGCAATAATTCTTTAAACAAAATTAGGCAGGTACATAAATTTGGGCACCCTTTTCATTTTATTGATTTCAATATACTTAGCACTAATTGGTTTGTTAAGCTCTTGACCCTTATCCTCCTTACACAGGCGAATCTAATCTAATGAGAAAGGGTATTTAAGGTGGCCATTTGCAAATATTTCCCCTCTTTGCATCTCTTCTAATAAGTGGCAAGATGGGACCCTCTAAACACCTCTCAAATGACCTGAAAACAAAGATTGCTCAACATCATGGTTTAGGGGAAGGATACAAAAAGCTATCTCAAAGATTTCAGCTGTCAGTTTCCACTGTGAGGAACATAGTGAGGAAATGGAAGACCACAGGCACAGTACTAGTTAAGGCCCGAAGTGGCAGGTTGAGAAAAATCTCAGATAAGCTGAAGTGAAGGATGGTGAGAACAGTCATAGTCAACACACAGACCTGCTCCAAAGACCTACAACATGATCTTGCTGCAGATAGTGTCTCTGTGCATCATTCAACTATACAACGCACTTTGCACAAAGAGATGCTATATGATGCTGTCATGCAGAGGAAGCCTTTTCTGTGTACACGCCACAAACAGAGTCGCTTGATGTATGCTAAAACACATTAGGACAAGCTAGCTTCATTTTGGAATAAGGTGCTGTGGACTGATGAAACTAAAATTGAGTTATTTGGACATAACAAGGGGAGGTATGCATGGCTGAAAAAGAACACAGCATTAAAAAAAACAAAAAAAACAATTGCTACCAACAGTAAAATTTGGAAGTGGTTCCATCATGCTGTGTGGCTGTGTGGCCAGTGCAGGTACTGGGAATCTTGTTAAAGTTGAGAGTCCAGTCAATATCAGCATATTCTTGAGAACAATGTTCAAGAATCAGTGACAAAGTTGAAGTTGCACCGAGGCTAGATCTTTCAACAAGACAACGGCCCTAAACACTGCTCAAAATCTACTAAGGCATTCATGCAGAGGAACAAGTACAACATTCTGGAATGGCCATCTCAGTCCCCAGACCTGAATATTATTGAAAATCTGTGGTGTGATTTTAAGCGGGCTGTCCATGCTCGGAAACCAACAAACCTGGCTGAACTGGAGATGTTTTCAAAAGAAGTGTGGTCCAAAATACCTTTAATCAGAATCCAGACAATATAGGAAGCGTTTAGAGGCTGCTATTTTTGCAAAAGGAGGATCTACTAAATATTGATGCATTTTTTCTGTTGGGGTGCCCAAATTTATGCACCTGCCTAATTTTGTTTAAATAATTATCGAACACTTTCTGTAAATTCTATGAACTTCATTTCACTTCTCAAATATCATTGTGTTCATCTGCTATATGATATATTTAACTGAAATTGCTGATGCAAACAACCAATGATTTATAAAGGAAAATCATGGAAATCATCAAGGGTGCCCAAACGTTTGCATACAACTGTACATTTAGGGCCCTTTTTAAGTATCTGCTTTTTCTGTCATGTGCCCCCCCCCCCCCCATAAAAAAACCCCCTGTCATTCATCAAATGCAAGCGGAAGACTCAGAGTCTTGATATTAAAGTTTTCATGTGACTGTAGCTGTAAAAATATACGAATGTGTACTCTAAGTTTGACACATCTGGTAACTGAAACAACAGGAAGAATAATTTTGGAGAAAAGATTGAACAGATGCCATTAGAAAGCAATACAATGATTGTGAAAGCAGAGTTACAGATCACAACATTCAAAAAATGCTTAAATATCACAGGTCTCACAGTTTGGTTCCAGGAAATGTGATAGGCACAAAAAAAAGTTGATGTGAACATAATACATATAAACATCCATTTATTTACACAACAGGAGGCATCACAGTACGCACAACTGTGTGTGTGTATGTTTGTGTGAGATGCGGCAAACAGATTGGACTTGGAACACTAGGATAACAAAAACCTGGAGACTGATATTGCTGTACACTACAACTGGGTAAGTCTGAGGAGTGAAGTAAATTATCACACAGCTTTGCAGGCACTCAAAGCTCATCACGGGCTCCATAAATCCACCAGCAGTGAGGCAGTGGTGGGCAGAGACGCACTTAATTAATGGACCTGAAGCACCAGAGGGCAGAAGAAAAAGCACAATGGCGTAAACATAACATGCAGCCAGCGGTGATGATATGTGACTTTTGCAAAGGGTTTTGTGCACAGTGACGTAAACGGGGTGATGTGTTTTTTTAATGTGACGTTGCAGATGGAAGGAGGACAACACAAGTCAGGCGCTGGGGTAAAGTGTTGCGTTGTGTTCACTCGCTATGTATATGAGGGAGAAACAGCCACTTAAAGTCACAGTGACAGATGGACTAGAGGGGAACGCTGCTTCCCAGTCACACAAGAGAGACATTAAAGGGGTCATATTATACAACTTTCCAGCAAGCTCGCAAATACGGAGCAAAACGACTAATGCAACAAGCAGATGGGCTCTTTATAGACATGGTACTATTTCATATTTATTCTATCTTGCTGCAGATCAGGGTCATTCAAAGTCATTGTTTCAACATCCACAACTTTGAAAGAGTGTAACTCACTGCTGTGACATTCCAAAAGGCAAGCATGGGGATTTAAATTTGCAGTGTATAAGTTGCACCTGTCAAAAAATGCCTCAGTGTTGCACCTTTTTCTGCATTATCAGCTCTTTAATTTGAGGTTTTTGTGCATTCTTGTCGTGTACTTCTTATTATTGGTATTTATTATTTTATTACTGGAGTTTATTTTGTTTAGCGTTTTGATTCCTGGGAAAGCCTGATATAAATAGTTATCATTTATTAATAATGATGGAGTGATTTTTTTTTTTTTTGGTATATAAGTCACAGCATAGTACAAGTTGCAGGACCTCTCAAAATATATACGAATATTAAAAAAACCCCAATAACTTATACTCCAGCAAATACTTTAATCAGACCATCACTAGAATTTGTGTCACAATGATGCAAACTGGTATTTAATGTCAGCACCGTGGTCAGGTCAGGTATGAGAGCATGCCCTGGTGCCAAGGTTCACCACACTCAGAACACTACAGAACCATTTTCGGTCTTGGATTTCAACCATCCAGACAGCAGCCAAGTGAAACACAGGCGTCCCCTTGGCCTTCTCCAGCTGTTGGGATCCCCCACACTGAGGCACCTGTGTGCTGGATCATGGCCCAAAAAAAATGCACCATATGGTCAAAATGTTGTAGCTGAACATTTTGTCACAATGCAAGTGATTCTCCTCATCTGTCTTCCTAAGTGACAGTCATTTTAGCTGTCTAGTACCATTTTAGGTCACTGGTTATGGCCCTATCTCAACCAAGTAACCAAGTTGTAGAGATTTGCTATCACTTTGAGTTTAAGGAAGATCATTTTAGACATTAGAAAACAACTGTTTACTCCACCAATATAATTAGGAGTCTGTGGTTCAGACGATGTGTTCAAATTCAAAACTGCTCAAACATTTTTCTTCTACTAAGGTGGATTAGACCTTTTTTGTGGAACAGAGCACCAACTACTGTACAGGATGGACCTAGCAGTCAATATGTGTCACCGATTTCAAAATGACTCTTTTCAACAAGATGTGTGGTGCCGTGACATGTAAATCATTCGGGTGGCACCTGGGGTGTCCAATCAAATTTCAGGGAAGTCCAGTGCAACCCAGCTACACCCATGCCAGGAAGTGTTCATTTGACATTTCCTGTTTCAATGTGGACTCAAAATTTGGCACTTCCTGTTTCAGTCTCAAATTGCCACTAAATTTCCACAAGATCCCATGAGATGTCCTGTCTTGTCAATCCAGGAAGTGTTCAATATTTGACATTTCCTCTTTCAATGTGGACTCAAAATTTGGCACTTCCTGTTTCAGTCTCAAATTGCCACTAAATTTCCACAAGATCCCATTAGATGTTCTGTCTTGTCAATCCAGGAAGTATTCAACATTTGATATTTCCTGTTTGACTGTGGGCTCAAAATTTGGCACTTCCTGTTTCAGCCTCCACCTCCCACTGAATTCCCACGAGATCCCATGAGATCTCCTGTCTTGTCAATCCAGGAAGTGTTCAATATTTGACATTTCCTGTTTAACTGTGGACTCAAAATTTGGCACTTCCTGTTTCAGTCTGAACTTGCCACTGAATTCCCATGAGATCCCATGAGATGTTCTGTCTTGTCAATCCAGGAAGTGTTCAACATTTGACATTTCCTGTTTCACTGTGGACTCAAAATTTGGTATTCCCTGTTTCAGTCTCCATCTCCCACTGAATTCCCATGAGATCCCACGAGCTCTCCTGTCTTGTCAATCCAGGAAGTGTTCAACATTTGACATTTTCTGTTTCACTGTGGGCTCAAAATTTGGCACTTCCTGTTTCAGTCTGAACTAGCCATTGAATTCCCGTGAGATTCCATGAGATCCCTTCTACTGTCAATCCTGGAAGTGTCAATCCCGGAAGTCTTTGACATTTCCTGTTTCACTGTGGACTCAAAATTTGGCAATTCCTGTTTGAGACTCCCTGCACCATAGAGTGAGCTTCGCGCTGCTGTGCGGCGCTTCGCTCAGATTTACACATCATTTGTGTTCAGCTGTGAGCGTCCACTTCAGTGAGATACCAACTGAGACACGTTCGCTCTTCACGTGTTTGGTCGCTAATTTGTGTCTCTAACTGCTCTCCAACAGTTGCATCCAGTGAGATAGGACCCTTAATATCCAAGTCTCACAACCATACAGTAAGGCAAGAAGCAACAAAACCCTAAAGACCTTGACCTTCATTCTCTTGCAAAGATAACAGCATTCCTCAAGGCTTCACTATCACTTCACAACCATCTCTTCAGCTGAAAGACCAAGACAGAAGAATCATGGATGTAATCACAGAGATAAACAAATCTCTACATAAGTTAAACACTTTGACCATTAACAGATACACGGCGGCTGAGTCCAGGATGGCAGCAAAAGCCTCTGATGCATTTCATTGCGATTGCGGTGTTTCTTGCAAACCACAAGGTTCTTAAAAGCAGTTAAAGTTAAACTGAGGATGTGCATCCTCTAAAACAGCCTTTTTCAAAGAGTGGTCCACGGTCCCCTAGTGGTCCTTGACTATGTTGGTAAAATGTCACATTTTGAATTCATATCGCATTCTAACTAAAAAGTGTTTCTCAAACTGTTTAAAAACAGCTCCAAAGTCTAATAGCTAGTAGAATATATGTATTTTTGGATATTAGGGGAGTGAGATGGCCCGCAAGACTTTTTTTGTACTGGTTAAGTGGTACTTGTTCTGAAAACATTTGCGAAACACTGCCCTAAAACAACCTGTTACCGCGTCTGCTACTTTAAATGAAATGGGCTGCTGCTGGCCACGACCCCCTCCTGCAAGTCTCCCCAGCTTCCTCCTTCACTGTCGCACAGGGTGCAGTTTGAATCAAAGGGCACGTTTCATAGAAGAAGCACGAGTCCAGAAGTCCGTGGCATATGTCACGGACGCCTGAAATGAACCGTTTCAGGACTAAATGAGTTCATAAGCAGCACAGTTTGTACATACACAGCCAAAGAATGATGGGATTTTGAGGATGTTTAACATTAAACTCAAACGATTTTTAACCCCAAAACAGGCAAATCCCGATTTGGCACAGTATGACCCCTTTAAACTCGTTCACATCTCACGCGGCTGCTGAAGTGTGCAGGTGTTAATTAACTTGTGGGCGAGAAGAGAGAGGCACATGCATGAGTTCCTTCCGGTGCCGTCAACAATCGTCATGCTTACTCAGCGAGAAACTGTCATACCCGTTCTGCTGCCCACACTGCCACACAGCAAATACTTTCCCTGCATGAATAAGAAAAGTGCACTCCGACACCATTTAGGATGACAGATGGAACCAGATTACCAGGTCAGTTATATCAGAGCAGAAACAAGTCAAAAGCACAACTCCATGAAATAGAGGCTGTCTGACCAATAGTATTTGTAATGGATTAAACGTGTCAACATAAGAAGAGACAGCAGCCGCGCCGCGTCCTCTCCGAACAGGTCGGCCGGCGCTTCACCGGGAATTCTGTTAATTTTTTCTCTGCTGCTCCTCGTGCCTTCGAGGTAATTGGCAATCTTACTCCGACTACACTTGATTTAGCAGCCCCCTAAATGTTTTAGGATTTAAGAAGTTAGCATCTGTTGCAGCGGGACTCGGAAACTTTTTGCTTTCATATAACTTGCAACTGGAATGTGTGAAAATAACTGCAGATTGTGAATTAACCAAAAATGGGAAACCTCAGCTGCAGCTATATATATATATATATATATATATATATATATATATATATATATATATATATATATATATATATATATATATATATATACACATACACTGGCCACTTTATTAGGCACACCTTGTTCTGGGTTTTACCCCCTTTTGCCTTCAGAACTGCCTTAATTCTTCATGGCATTGATTTAACAAGGTGTTGGAAACAGTCCTCAGAGTTGTTGGTCTATATTGACATGACAGCATCACACAGTCGCCCATTCAACCACTCGGCCTATTCTCCTCTGACAACTGCCGCTCAATGGATATCTTGTCTTTTCTGGACCATTCTCTGTAAACTCTGGAGATGGTTGTGCGTAAAAATCCCAGTAGATCAGCGGCTTTTGATATACTCAGACCAGCCATTTTGCAACAACAACCATGGCACTTTCAAAGTTACTTTAATCTCCTTTCTTCCCCATTCTGATGCTCGGTTTGAACTTCAGCAAGTCATCTTCACCATGTCTAGATGCCAAAATAGATTGAGTTGCTGCCATGTGATTGGCTGATTAGCTATTTGTTTTAACAAGCATGTGTACCTAATAAAGTGGCCGATGAGTGTATCTATAAAAAAAAATGCTGGCATGTGATTGAATTCAAAAAGTGTCAGCATTAGGGGTCTCCAATTGGTTCAAAATGCTGCTGCCAGACTTTCGACACAAAGCAGAAAGTTTGACCACATTACACTCATTTTGGCATCCCTTTACTGGCTTCCTGTCCCAGTGAGATTAGATTTTAAGGTTCTGCTACTAGTCTATAAAGTTGTTCACGGACTGGCACCTCCCTACCTAACTGACCTAATTATACCTTACCTACCGGCCCGGGCTTTGTGTTCTGGGTGCAGGACTAGTTAGTGTCCCTAGGGTGAATAAGAAGTCTGCAGGTCATAGAGCTTTTCTCTGATTGTGCCCCTGTTCTGTGGAATGATCTCCCTGCATCAATAAAACAGTCAGATTCTGTGGAGACTTTCAAGCCCAGACTTAAGACACACTTATTTTCCCTTTTGTATGGCTAGCATACTGGCATAGTATAGTTCTACCCTTTTTACTCTTTTAATTCATTTTATTAGGAAACAGAGCGGGCCGCGGCCTCAACTTTATCTAAATTCTGGGTCTTTTAGTGAAGCTTAGGGCTAGTGGTCGGCGATCACCTTAATATTTCCTGTTTATCTTGTTGTTTAATGCTGACAAATTATACTGTATTTCTTGTCTTTCTGATGCCTGATTCTGTTTTTTCTCTCTGTTTAAGGTGCAGCTCCATCCAGAGATGGATGTGGTATTTGTGCGGGCGACCCTCCTGTCCTGTGCACCGACAGCATTTCTTGTATATTTGTTTTGTGAATTGTTCTGTAATTTGTGTCTGTAGCGTGGCCCAAGCAGAGGTTCACCCCTTTGAGTCTGGTCTGCTTGAGGTTTCTTCCTCAGCGGGAGTTTTTCCTTACCACTGCTGCTCTGGGGGTTAGTAAGGTTTGACCTTACTTGGGTGAAGCGCCTTGAGGCAACTTTGTTGTGATTTGGCGCTATATAAATGAAAATAAATTGAAAAAATAATGTCACTTCAAACAGCACACCATGCTGAAAAGTGCAGGAAAAGGCAGTAAAAAGTGGATTTTAATTCTTACCAGATGATGTCTGACATATATTTTTGCACCAAAGCATGCATTAAAGCTACACTGTGCAGGATTTAGTGCCATCTAGTGTTGAGGCTGCAGATTGCATCATGTCATCCTTGGTCATGATTTTCTTACGTTTTTGCTTGTTTGGCGATGGAATTTATGCTTGCTTGCCTTCTTATATAATAAGCAAAGATTCTCAAAGTTGCACTAGCAACCAGTAGACAATGTATATGTGAGCAACCACTGATTCCCTTTAATATAATATAATAATTTAATATAATTTTAAATGCAAACAATTTCCCACTTCACGTTAATTCACATGCCAGTATTTAAGCCTGCACGATCCTAATACTTCATAATTGAACTTTTCTGCTGTTCTTCATCATCTCTGAGGTGCCAAATGTCAAAGATTCAGTGTTGTTTCAAATGCAGATGTGTCCTACAGATGCAGAGCCAGCCGGAGCCCAAAATGACTTTTAAGCCCTGAAACACTTTTCTGAAAATACGTCAATTTACATTTTAAATGCGGTGAAAAAGAAAAACCCACCCTCAAACACAATCAGTATTCCAGACACTGCTGTTGAAATGCACCACATTCAGAAACAGCAATTTCCTGGAAACGCAACATAAACATTCAGTTCACCTCACATCTAACACCGCGTTCTGGCTTCATCAGTGTCAGAAACGTAACACCGGCCGCCATCGTTAATGCAAGGAATGACCAGCATGCCCAAAAGTATGGAATGATAAACCAGCTGAAAATTGTGAAGTCAAAGTTGGTTTAAGCATCACGTTTTCAGTTTGGGATTTTAAAGAGAGAATTTTGAGAGGATGTCCCCCCCTGAAAGCCTGTACACATAAAAAAACAAAAACAAATCCCCCCAAAAGGTTCTGTAGTACCTTTAAGTCGTGTTTACTCAGTGATATGATTGACAGGTGCTGATGGACAGATGATGAACACATCAGTCTTGTTGGGCTCAGTGAGGACAGGCAGCTCATTCTCACTGCACAACAGCTACGTCTCATGTATCACAGTCGATCACACACAAAATACAAAAAAAAACTCAAAACAATTTCACTGATGTTTCATTTCAACTTTACAGATTTGGGACAGTGTCAGGAATCCTCTGCGTGACAAGTATGAACTGTATAAGACATGATTCAAACGGATACACAAACGACTAAATCATTTTTTAATCTGAATGATTGAATTTGATCATTATTCTACAAATTACGATGTCACTGTGGCTCCAATTCTGAATCAAAGAAGAGAAATCAGAGATCTTAGACCCTAGATCAGTTTCTCACTCTTTCAGACTCTAACCTGAACCAGAATCTGTCATCATCACTTTGGAGTGTTACAACTCTGATCTGAGAGGTCTGACTCTTTGGAAACATAAAAAAGTAATTTTTTTGGTTTAATAGCAGCATTATTAAGTGACATTGTAAAGCAGTTTGTTTTGTTTTATTTTATTGTAAAGTGCCGATTAAACTTGAACTTGAACTTATTTACAATCTAATAAACTGCAAAATCTCCAAAGAAATAAAAAAAATGGGGTGACTCCTAACCCTGGCTTAATGTGGTGGAATCTGATAAAAACACATAAAACAAAAACAAACAGATAGTAAATGTAAAAATAATTAAATAAAATTGTAAGATTATAAGGGCCCCTTCACACATAGTACGAATAAATAAAACTCAGGGTGACTCACGGCGGAACAGCTTGTATAAGCGAACCACACAAACATCGAGCCGATGGGCAGGCGTGCACGATGCTGCTGTGATGGTTTGTGCATGCGACTGTGTCTTTCGAGTAGGAACACAGTGCGAGAAGCTGCACCACATCATGCCGTTGATGTGGAGAACAATAAAATAAAAACCAGCTGTATAATTAGTGAATATCACTGGGTTGATATAAATAATACATAAAAGGAGACGTAATACAGAACCCTGCGGTTAAATAACTCTGGTTAAATTAAAAAAAAGGCACTCACGGGATTCAAACCCCTAAACTCTGATTACCAGATGGAAACTTTACCAGTGCGCTACCATAGCTGTCCTGTAAATGGTGCGGGAAAATGCCTGAAATCAACATCATTGACATATTTAAAAACAATATAACCACACCGCATTTTATTGAATCCCTCTTATCAAGCGGACAATAAAGGTATGATCTGTCTGTTCCACTGTAGATGGCCCATGGTCACAGACGTACAGTCATGAAATGACATGAATGAGAAGCAGGGTGCTCTCATCTTGTCCACATCTGCTGGCGGCGTATCCAGCCGGCCCTGCGCGGGTGTCCTGCCCAACATGCATCTTGTGGACGGTGCGCGGCAGGACTGACACCGCGTCATGTGGAACAGAGCTCACGTGAGTCACATGACATTCAGATCACCGCAGCGTGTTATGATCCAACTTAGGTAAAAACACGATGGCTGTCTTTCAGAGACACCAGCAGTTCAGCGTGTCATGTAATGGGGGGGGGGGGGTGAGGAAATGAGAGCACATCACCCCTGTGTTGGCCTCGCTCCATTGGCTCCCAGTCACATTTAGGATTGATTTTAAGATCCTGCTGCTTGTGTTCAAGTGTTTAAATGGTTTGGCTCCCGAATACCTCTCTGAGCTTTTGATTCCTTATGTTCCGGTCAGATCAGTGAGGTCAGAAAGTCAGCTTTTATTAAATGTGCCCAGATCTCGATTAAAAACTCGAGGTGATCGGGCTTTTTCGGTGGCTGCGCCTAAACTCTGGAACAGTTTGCCTATGCACATCAGAGCTGCTCCATCTCTAGAGTCTTTTAAATCTGTTCTTAAGACTCATTTTTATGCTTTGGCTTTTAATACAATTTAAGCTGTGTGTGTCTGGTTTTATGTGTTTTTGTATATTTTGGAATTTTAATGCTCTGTTTTGGTGGTATGGTTTTTGATATTGTTTTTACTGTGAAGCACTTTGGGCAGCTGCTGTTGTTGTAAATGTGCTATATAAATAAAATTGACATTGACACTGACATGATCTGATGGTCCGTTTCACCTGGTGTAGCCTG
The DNA here is from genome assembly GCF_902500255.1 of Thalassophryne amazonica. Classification (NCBI taxonomy): domain Eukaryota; kingdom Metazoa; phylum Chordata; class Actinopteri; order Batrachoidiformes; family Batrachoididae; genus Thalassophryne; species Thalassophryne amazonica. Next base: position 26,295,146 of record NC_047106.1, read on the forward strand.
TCAATGTGCGCGGCATGCACGCGCTGGCTGCAGCCCATTGCAACAGTGATATATGTTTTTATGTATGTCCACGTGAGGAGAGCAAGCAGACACATGCGCCTCACAGTGGACAGTTGTTACTTCATGTCCGTTCAAACACAGTACGTGTTCCCCAGCTGTGACGTCCAGCTCCACAGATCTCCACAGCTGCTCCTGTCGGCGGCCACACCTCCTGTTGGTTCAGTGCACACACCAATGTGTCACTGTGTCTGTTTGCGAAGCCACACTCGTGGAGTGCTTAGACAAATTTCTGCTGACTGTTGTTGTGCTAATAGTGCGAATGGCCACACATTTTCTAAGTGCCAAGTGAGTGGTGTTAGATGTTTGTGCGTGTCAGCTGGAATTTGGCCAACACCTGCTGCGAAAGGGTTCGATGGGCTCTCACAGCGCACACTCTGTCTTTCAGCCGGTGCGCAAATAGTTGTAGCAACAGGTGTACGAGGCGCTGAAGGCAGCTACGATTTTACATATTTTGCATAAGATTCCTGCTTCATGCGCACGTCATGCGCAATTCGAACAAATTTGCACTATTTGTGAAGGGGCCCTAACATTGTAATGCCCTGTCATGGACTGGTGGCCTTTTCAGGGTGTACCCTGCCTCAGGTCCAATGCCCGCCCCTCTCGTGACATTTAACTGGAATAAGTAGTTATAGAATGAATGAATGAATATAGCATCGCAATATTATGTCATGACACTTTGCAAAAAAGTTGGACCTATGCTGGAATAGACACCATTAATTAGTTTTACTCTAGTACTACTCTAGTACTACTTAAAGGTGTATTGTGACTGCTTAAAAAAAAAAAAAGATTTAAGTCATAAAAAGAATTTTGGCACTACTATAATTTAATTCCTTCATAATATCAGATTGCCAATGTGATCCAAATTTGCACTGTCTGGGAAAAAAAAATATTAGTTTATTCCCCTGAGGGTAAAAATTCAAGCATACGGCCATGAACTACTTTTGGTAGCGACTATAGCGGCATCATAAATCACATGGGTGTTTACCCCGACTTGTGCGAGAGATGCTGGGAAGCACATGGCGACAGCCAATCAGAGTTGAGGAAGTCAGCGTGATGGCAGCCGACTGCTCGCTTGAACACGATAACCAATGATGCCGGAAAACGTGCTTAAACATCTTATTTCTGTATAAATCTAATCTGTTTTTCATACTGTAAAATTTTTATAAACGTTAGTGAGGAAATAAACTGTTCTAAATCTAAAAATGCTATTTTTGAAACCAAATAACACATCTGACATGATTTATGAGACATCTTATGGATGTCAGCATACAGGCCCAGGGAATGCACACTGCGCAAGGTCAAAGGTAATCTCTAAACCTCATGCATGCGGACACGTTCTTCCTCCTGCAGATGCCGTTAAAAAGAAAAGACAATATTCACAATGGAATCCCACCCAGATAAATATGTTCTCGTCAATAAAATGAGCTGTAATAATAAAGCTATATTATAATGCTTGGATTTCGGAAGAAATAAATTTTGTCAGTTTTGTGAAATCTGAAAGACAAAAGTACAAATTCAACGTACCTTATCTCAATATGTCTTTGTTCTGTTAATTTGTATTTGTACACTAGAAGTACAAAGTACCAGAAATATTCACCACTACATTTCAGAGACAAATATTGTACTTTTTACTCCACAGTATTAATGTGACAGTTTTAGTTACTTCCATCAATGCAGGATTATTCTGTATCCCAAAGATTAAAAATTGGTCTACAGGGCAAAGTGCCTTTTCATATTGTACGGCTGTTCTATTGGACAGTTTTCCAGCTGAAATTTGACATTATGATTCTGTAGAGGATTTTAAATCGACACTAAAGAAAGATTTGTTCTCTCAGACATATAATCAGCAGTAACCACTTTTAGTGTCGTGTTTAATGGCTGCTTATTGGTGTCTGTATATATTATTGTTTTAATTGCAGTTTTTACTGCACTATTGATGTGCAATTTTTATTGTAAAGCATTTAGAATTTTATTTATTTGAGCTGAAACTGCTATAAAGATAAAGTTTATTGTTATCATGCTGCTTTGAAGATTCAGATTAAACATATTACAATTAGAGCCATGTCTGTCTGTTTGTTTATTCCTCTACTCCTCCCACGTCATTTGTCTGATGTCCACCAAACTTCGCATTTGGATCAAAGTTCACTTCAGAGTTGGCCTTGAAGCGTTCGTCAAGGCCATTGGGTTCAAAGGTCAAAATTTGATCTGTACCATATTTGGCACACATATGAAGGTAGGTTCGAGAATTTCCCAGGTGAGCTCAAATTTGCCTAAGGTCAAACACAGGAGCCAAGGTCATTGGGGTCAAAGGTAAAAATATACGGTTTTCACTATGTGTTACACCAATCTTGCTAGTCATATGGAGGTGGGTTCTAGAATTGACCAGCAAGGTCACATTTGCCAAAGGTCAATCATTGGAGTCAAAATCTCTACCAAGCAACATTTCTACCAAACTTAGTATGCCAATGAAGGTAACCCTGAAACTGGCCTTCGCTGTGGCAAAGGTCACTTTACAATGAGTGTAGATTAACTGACATTTGTTAATGCAGCAATAATCATAAAGAAAGAGTTAGTTAAGAATTAACTAATGTGTTAAGTATTAACTTATTAATGGTCTTTACATTAGTTAATTCAGTAGTTTGTATGCTTGCTTCCAAAGCAGAAGCTTCTTGGTTCAAGACCATTCTGCATATAATGTGGAGATACATCTGGCCTAAAACCTGTGTCAAATCAACATGCAGATCCATGTCGGATTTGTTGTGGCAACTCCAAGTGAATAAAGGAGGAGTTGACAGGATTTACTTTTACATTAGTTAATGCAGTAATAAGCATTAATGAACAGGGAATTAAGATTTAACTGTATTTAACAATCCTTTATTAATGTATTCATGTTAGTTATTGTAGTACTGAACATGAACTAAATGTGAATTAAGACTTAACTGTGTTTATTAATTATTTGTTAATGGTGTTTGTGTTAGTTATTGCAGTAACAATAATTAACTAACACTGAATTAAAGTGTTAAGTGTGTTTAATAATCATTTATTAATAGTGTTCATATTAGTTATTGCAGTAATAAGTAATAATTAACAGAGAATTAAGATTTAACTGTGTTTCATAATAATTTATTAATGGTGTTCGTGTTAGTTATTGCAGTAAAAACATTAATTAACAGAAAATTAAGATTTAACTGTGTTAATGATCATTTAATAATAGTGTTCATGTTAATGATTGCAGTAATTAGCATTAACTAAATGTGAATTAAGATTGAACTGTATTTAATCATCATTTATTAATGTGTTCATGTTAGTTACTGCAGTAATAATAATTAACTAAATGTGAATTAAGAGTTAACTGTGTTTATTAATTATTTGTTAATGGTGTTTGTGTTAGTTATTGCAGTAACAATAATTAACTAACACGGAATTAAAGTGCTACGTGTGTTTAATAATCATTTCTTAATAGTGTTCATATTAGTTATTGTAGTAATAAGTACTAATTAACACAGAATTAAGATTTAACTGGGTTTCATAATAATTTATTAATGGTGTTCATGTTAGGTAGTGCAGTAATAAGCATTAATTAACAGAGAATTAAGATTTAACTGTGTTTAATAATAATTTATTAATGGTGTTCATGTTAGTTATTTCAGTAATAAGCATTAATTAAGAAAGAATTAAGATTTAACTGTATTTAATAATCATTTATTAATGGTGTTCATGTTAGTTATTGCGGTAGTAAACATTAACTAAATATGATTGAACTTAACTGTTAACTATCAATACTAATGTGTTAATAGTTAACTGTATTTAGTAGTCATTTATTGTGTTCATATAACTTAGTAATACTCATTAACAGTGAATTAAGAGTTAACTCTTATTAATGTGTTCAGTATCTTTAAAATTACTAAATAAAGTATAAATGAATGACACACATTATAAATGAGTATTACACATAGTCAAGCCACTGTTAATTAATATTGCATTAATTAATGTTGCCTTATTGTAAAGTGGTCCCACCTCATTTTAGCTGGACAGAAGCATCGCTATGAAGAAGTGACAAACTGATCAGCAGCGGTGAGGGTCTACAGTCTCTGGCCTTTAAAAAACAAAACACCAAACCCCCTGCCTCTAAAAGCATCGATTATCATCCTGAATGATATTCTAAGCTTGTGCCAGAATAAACGTATGAAAATGTCAGAGAACATCCTGTGAATTTCCTGCGGAGTGTAAAACTGTGGATTCAATAAAATGAAAACTGCTTTGACATTTTAAAGAAGACACCTGCTGATGTACAAAAAGAGACTTTTTAACTTTAGCGGGCATTTCGCGTTTTGAATAATTCTGATATATGATGCGTTTTATCTATGCGGGGAATCAATTTCAAACAGGAGTGATGGATGATGGATGGATGTAGAAAGACGTAACGCTGAGAGGTGAACACGTTGTTGCGAGTGTCCAGCCATCGTGTTTTTACCTAAGTTGGAAATTATCCTCTCAGCATTCATTTTTGCGACTAACCGCTCAGCGAGCGTCTGCCAACACTTCTGGACACACATCGCTGTCTTTCAGAGACACCAGCAGTTTAAAGGTTTTTAAGAGAATATCACTACTATAAAAGAAGTCTGTGTCTTTACTCATCTTCTCCAAGGCTGCAGCATGTTGTTTCCTTCAGCCACAAGTTCACACTCATGGGTTTTTGGCACTTTGAACAAAAAATGATTTGGTGGATGACCTTGCATTAGTCTGTTCAGCAAGCCAGAGCCCATATTTTTTTTTGTACAGTAAATTGGCGGATAAAAAAAAAACAAACGAACAAAAACTATATTTTTTTTTCCAAAGAACAATAGAATATCAATATTTATAACCTGACAGAGGACAGAAATAATTTATAAAGAAAGTAAAAGAGCACAATGATTAAAAACTTAAAATACTGCATAGTACAAAAGGCCCCCTAGCTGTCTGTCCTGTTTCACATAGAGCAGAAGACCAATGGGGACAGACCGTAACAAGACATGACTCATCAGTTTTTCCTGTGACTAAGGAAAAATGTACTCAAGCAGATTCCAAAATTGACTGCTTCCTGATGCCTCTGAGGCATAACGCCGTCCATGGAATTGTCCAGTCTACCCAAATTAAGCTCCGGATGGCTGAATTGAAAAACACACGACCTTTGATCCCTGGAAAATCCCTGGGCTGCTGGGAAACAGTCCCGTGTGAGTATTTTGGACTGGATGGGCGTTATTCAGGTTCACTGCTGTTTGTGGTCTTGTCCCACTCTATGCTCTCCTCGCTATGCGTGGGAGAAGGCAGGGCCCTGGCGGCGGCAGCTCCAGGGCGCATCCTCAGTCCCTGAAAGCGTCGACATTCTGGGCAAATGCGGATGTGGCTGCATCCCCTCGCAACGAGGGCGGCCTCCTGTGCCAGTCTGTGGGAAAGGGGTTCGGGCAGTCCGGTGCCCCCGCACAGCTTACCGTTGCTGAGGCTCACGGCCGCAGCTCGCGCCCGGCGTTCCTCCAGCGGCAGGGGGCGTTGCCGCAGCATGGAAGACGCTCGCCGGCGCCGCACCTGCAGACTGTCATGACAGAAGACGATCCCCTGGAGCTCCCGCATCATCTCCTCGCATACGGACTGCTGCAGGCACACAGACGGGGGGAGAAAGAGAGGGGAGAGGGGGATAAGAGAGGGAGAGAAAGGAAGAGAGGCCGGACAACTCACTGACTGACTGACTCAGCCGGGACAGACTGATACACATCACAGACAAACAACAGACAAACGCCACCGTTATCTTCTATGAACTCACAGTGGAAATCACAGCCAATCAGTATTCACCTCACAGACTTTACTTTTTTCAATAACAGACATTTTTTTAAAACTCTGCAACAACTTTAACACTCAAATAATCATTTCATTTAAAAAACTGAGGAAACTGTAAATAAAAAGCACATCACTGTGTCATACAGCAGAAAATTCAGAGATAATCAAATGGATTTTGACAACAAAGCCACATTTTTCCATACTAATCCAGTTTAAACTAGAGGCTTACTTTTACTTAATGAACACTTTAATTGTAATCATGAGGTACAAGTAACATATAATCAGTGGTGGGAACAGTTCCACTAATCTGCTAATTATCGAGGATAATGTTTTCATTATCTGATTAGCTTTTCAGATAACTTTGAAAACCATCATCAGACCAATTATCTTCCAATAAGGTTTGGTCAGATAATTTTTAAACTGCTAACATATTTTTGCAGGCATGGTGAACAAAGCTTAACAGTTACAAACACCTATTAAGTCTAAAATTAGTTAGGTACCTACCTGTTAAATGTTTTATAATAGATGTGCAATTCTATCTTCTGCGAACAGAGGAGAACTGGTTCCAAAAGAAACTACTCTATCCTCTGCAGGCAAAGGAGAACTGGTCACAGAAAAGAAAAAAGCTAATTTCTTTTGACCCCATACTGTTATGATGGCAATATCACCCAAGTCATACAGAGGCATACAGTTTTAACTTATGGTTAAAATTTTAACCAAACTAATTTTGGACAAGCTGTTTAAATTAACATCATGTCTAAAGTTTTATAAAGTGAAAATATCAGATATATGTTTTAGTTTTAAAGTAATGCACTCATTTTGAAGGTTTTAGTGTGGACATGCTGTGTGCAGGTGCATTATGGGTAATCTCAGTACATTCATGAAAGAAGAAATGCATTTGAGATGCTCTGATCAGGCTCCACACGGACAGCAGCATTAAACTCTTTGTATATTGTGCCTAAAACTCTTGTGAATATATTCTCTGGGTTTATAGACATTGTTATTGTGTTTGTTTTATGTAAAAATGACATAAGAAGCCCAGGTTGCTTCTCCATTATTTTCAATTGGAATCATTGCAATCGATTCCTGTTTGGTATTTAGAGTCCTGCTTATGTCAAACACTGTCTGTCGTCTTTGTTCCAGAGTAATATATATAATGTCTGAAATTCAGTTTGCGTTTATTAAATTCCACGCATCTTAAACGTAGCAGAAACGGATTATCTGGAATTTTGTTTTGGTAAGTTTTCACGGTCTCTACTGCCATCGACTGGCCAGTAGTGTTTATGGCAGTATGAGCGTCTGGGCGCCAGTAGATGGCAGTGTTCTATTTATTTTGACCCCAGTTATATCAGATGGTTGTCAAATCAGTTCACAACTTGACTTTTTGGCTTTTTGCAAATGGCTTTTTTATTTAACCAATAAAAAAGGCATATTTTACAAAAGCACATTTATATGTAAACACCAACACACACACCTCACATTAATGTGTTGGTTTTTACATAGAATGAATGAGTCAACCAATCAGTGTTAGTGGAGTCACATTTTACCCATAATCAATTTGGCATCTGTCTGCGTTTGTTACAAAACTTCAGAATTAGTGCATTATTTAAAATTAAAAGATATAGGTTATATTTTAACTTTGTACAAATGACAGAATTGACATTAATGGAGTTATTCTATCTGTATTAATTTTATTTATAAATCAAAACCATATGTCAGCACTGCTTTATTTTCCAAGACCTCCGCCTCACGGTGACACTACTATTGAGTAGAGAGTTGAGCTTTGCTGCTCCTCTCAACTGTTTCACTGCTGCAAATTATGTACTAAACAGGAGCTTCTAGCTGTGAGCACAGAGCTCAAAGACAGAAATGCTGACTCATTGTTTGGGTCTGTAGTCACCTGTGATGCTACCTGAAGCGACTGTGGTGTTAAAACTCAAAATCAGCATGTTAGTAGTTGTAAATGTACCGAGACAATACTGGAAGTTATTGGTTAGCTGTAGCTTCCGATAAATTTTTGGGTGGTTTATCAGTTTAGCTTTATAAAAGATAACTTTTCAGTTAGCTGATTATCTGTTATCGAAGCTAACTTTTTGGTTAGCTGTGCCCACCACTGCATATAATCACAACTTTTAAGTTCTGGGAACAATTGACTTTAAGTTTCTGAACTCAGAATTGTTGTGGTAACTGATTACCTCAGTATTTCTGCTAACTTGTTTGGGTTTACAGTGTGAAGACGGATGAAAATACTGTATGTATTCCAGGCCTGTAAGTGGCACTGTAACACTTCCACTGTGTTAGTGTTTTGTGGAACTTTCACAAAAAACAGAGAAGAAGATGGGTGTAAGCAGCTCGTCAATGTAGTAGCAGAAGTTACAACTTTCCACAGTGGTAAACTGAAAATAAAGCCTCTCAAGACAAAGAGGGTTCATGCTGATCATCTGAAATACATGTATTGTGAGCATTTAAAATGAAGCAGTGTGTTTGTGTATTTTTAAAAAACAAATTGCTGTGTGTTAATCCACTGACTGATCAGCAAGCAGAAGAAACAGAACATACACTTCAAGTGAACAAAGTTTAACTATTAAAAATATGCCTTTATTTGGATTCAATCAGAGTTTTGATCAACAGGATGAACAGCTGATTTATCAATGTGACTTTGGCAGAAAAGCTGCACTCCACAGCTGTTTTTCAGAAGCTGTGTTCACATTCACACACAGCCTGTCCGGTGACCTGATTAAAGCTCTGAAACTTGTAATGACGTAAAAGAATAATTACTTGGAAAATCACTGTAGCAGCAGAAGGCCAGAACGTTTCAAAGCAGCAAATTGAGTAAATAAAGTCTTTGATTCTGACCTGCTTCGTCATTTCAGCTGGATTCATCATCACAGTCAGCAAAAGACTATTATTGGAAGATACCCTTGTTTTGGAACACACCGTTTAGAAATACTTTAATTCCTTATCATGGAAATTGCTGAACAATAAACAACATTTTAAAAGAAGTCCTTCAGTGTTATAATAACATGCTCTGGGTGAATTGTTTTCGGTCACTGAAAACAAGACAAGATGTCTTTTTTTCAGCTGACAACATGATTGACCCATGCAGTGAAGTGAGGGAGAAGGTGCAGGTCACGCATTCGCATTACCAGCATCCTTTATTCGGGTAAATTCAATGTTGTTTTGCTGGTTAGTCATGAAAAATGAAACGATATATCGTGCAGTCCTAACCCAGACAACTCTGAAGGAATTTTTTTTTGTGGAGAAACTGTGCAACATTTCTCTGTAACATGAGCAGTTATTCAGCTTTATGGTGGAGTGGAACAGAAGATATATATGGCTTAGGGGTTAGAACTTGTGCCTCACAGCAAGAAGGTTGTGGGATCGATTCCCACCCTTCCTGTGTGGAGTTTGCATGTTCTCCCCATGTCTGTGTGGGTTTCTTCCAGGCACTCCGGTTTCCTCCCACAATCAAAATCATGCTTATTTAGGGTCTGCTCCTTTCACTGCCCCTGACCAAGGCAGCATCTCTACATCTGGAGTTGCTCCCCAGGTGCTGGACTGTGGCTGCTCACTGCCCCTAGTGGTTAGATTGTGTCTAACTGTAATTAGGATGGTTAAATGCAGAGTTTTATATATATATATATATATATATATATATATATATATATATATATATATATATATATATATACACTAAACAAAAATATAAACGCAACACTTTTGGTTTTGCTCCCATTTTGTATGAGATGAACTCAAAGATCTAAAACTTTTTCCACATACACGATATCACCATTTCCCTCAAATATTGTTCACAAACCAGTCTAAATCTGTGATAGTGAGCACTTCTCCTTTGCTGAGATAATCCATCCCACCTCACAGGTGTGCCATATCAAGATGCTGATTAGACACCATGATTAGTGCACAGGTGTGCCTTAGACTGCCCACAATAAAAGGCCACTCTGAAAGATGTATTTATCACACAGCACAATGCCACAGATGTCGCAAGATTTGAGGGAGCGTGCAATTGGCATGCTGACAGCATGAATGTCAACCAGAGCTGTTGCTCGTGTATTGAATGTTCATTTCTCTACCATAAGCCGTCTCCAAAGTCGTTTCAGAGAATTTGGCAGTACATCCAACCAGCCTCACAACCGCAGACCACGTGTAACCACACCAGCCCAGGACCTCGACATCCAGCATGTTCACCTCCAAGATCGTCTGAGACCAGCCACTCGGACAGCTGCTGAAACAATCGGTTTGCATAACCAAAGAATTTCTGCACAAACTGTCTCAGGGAAGCTCATCTGCATGCTCGTCGTCCTCATCGGGTTCTCGACCTGACTCAAGTTCGTCGTCGTATCCGACTTGAGTGGGCAAATGCTCACATTCGCTGGCGTTTGGCACGTTGGAGAGGTGTTCGCTTCACGGATGAATCCCGGTTCACACTGTTCAGGGCAGATGGCAGACAGCGTGTGTGGTGTCATGTGGGTGAGCGGTTTTCTGATGTCAATGTTGTGGATCGAGTGGCCCATGGTGGTGGTGGAGTTATGGGATGGGCAGGCGCCTGTTATGGACGAAGAACAGAGGTGCATTTTATTGATGGCATTTGGAATGCACAGAGATACCGTGACGAGATCCTGAGGCCCATTGTTGTGCCATACATCCAAGAACATCACCTCATGTTGCAGCAGGATAATGCACTGACCCATGTTGCAAGGATCTGTACACAATTCTTGGAAGCTGAAAATGTCCCAGTTCTTGCATGGCCGGCATACTCACCGGACATGTCACCCATTGAGCATGTTTGGGATGCTCTGGACCGGCGTATACGACAGCGTGTACCAGTTCCTGCCAATATCCAGCAACTTCGCACAGCCATTGAAGAGGAGTGGACCAACATTCCACAGGCCACAATTGACAACCTGATCAACTCTATGCGAAGGAGATGTGTTGCACTGCATGAGGCAAATGGTGGTCACACCAGATACTGACTGGTATCCCCCCCCAATAAAACAAAACTGCACCTTTCAGAGTGGCCTTTTATTGTGGACAGTCTAAGGCACACCTGTGCACTAATCATGGTGTCTAATCAGCATCTTGATATGGCACACCTGTGAGGTGGGATAGATTATCTCAGCAAAGGAAAAGTGCTCACTATCACAGATTTAGACTGGTTTGTGAACAATATTTGAGGGAAATGGTGATATTGTGTATGTGGAAAAAGTTTTAGATCTTTGAGTTCATCTCATACAAAATGGGAGCAAAACCAAAAGTGTTGCGTTAATATTCTTGTTGATTCCACTGTTACAGGAGATTTTGTAATGAAAGATGTGCGGAGGATTTCGCACGTCGGCACGGAGCCTCTCATGGCGCGCAACAAAAAACACCTCCGTGTTCGAAGTCTCACAGGACATGTTGTGGCATGTCCAGCTGTTACACAGTTTCTCGGATACTCACTCGACTGAAAGCCATCGAAAGCCGTCTGAATCTTCTGAATGGTTTCCAAAATGGAGGTGTTTTTTTTTGTTGCGTGCCATGAGCAGTTCCGTGCCGACGCACGAAATCCTCCGCACGTCTTTCATTACAAAATCTCCTGTAACAGTGGAATGTGCCACAAAAGTGCTATGTCCAGCTCCCTTGCCATTTCTGTGGTAGTCACACAATGTCCCGGATCAACACAGCATTCAGTTTAGAAATGATCTGGTCGATCCAGCCTGTCGATGACCACTCGGTGCACCGCGCACCCTCCGCCGTTGTGGGCCGTCTTTAAAAAGGTTTTAACAGTCCTTAATCCGCGTGACGCCGACAGAATCTTCACCGATATCCATCTGAATCTTTCGAATGGTTTCCAACTGGCTGTCTCTAACAGTTTCTGAAAAAAATTTCATGAAGCAAAGCTGCAGTCACTCAGCCAGTTCCCAGACAAAAGAAATCCGACGAGGGGGGTGGACCAGTGCTCACTCAAAGCCTGCCCACAGTCGAATGACGCAACCGACAGGGGTGAAAAAACTCACGCATGCGCACAAAGGTTCAAGCTTGGCTGATGCAATCACACGTGATTCAAATCCATATAGTTTTTGAAAAAAATAAAAAGGTCCGTTACTTTATGGACAGACCTCGTGTATATATATATATATATATATATATATATATATATATATATATATATATATATATGTGTGTGTGTGCAAAGACAGTAAAGGTTCTATAGGTTTTTGAGAATTGCCTACTCCAGACAGAGTCACCATATGGTATTGCAGTGCTTGTATTTATTAATGATTGACGTAAATGAAGTCTAAGGCTGAATCTCAATTCTACCCTTTGGCCCTTCCCCTTACCCCTTACCCTCCGTTTTGCGCGGGCACGAGAGACAGAGGGGTGTCTCAATTCTCTTTTTGGAGCGAGGCGGAGAGGAAGGCGAAGGGCTTCAAATCGTGAATCTGGATGCACACTCCGTTTGGAGGGGTAGGAGGAGCTTACCGCTGTCTCCGAAAAAACAAACCTGGCGCCGAAAGAGCCACACAAATGAAACGGCTTTCATTACAAATTACGCTGTTTAGAAAGTTATAACTTGCCAAAAAACTTTACAGGCAGTTGTTGTGTATATTGTTGTTCTGAAGAATATCGTAACTTCGCTTGTGCGCTGAGGCGTTATAATGCATATACACATGAACGCTACGATAAGACACTTTTATATCTCACAATGGAGAAAATCATGATAAAGCATAAGCACGTTAATTTGTATGTTCATAAATCTTTGGATAATAGCAACCCCTGCTGTTGGATTTCAAGGTCTGTAATGTGTGTGTATTTTGTAAACAAACAGGAAGCCCTGAGCACACTCATCTCCTAATAAGCTTTCAGGCAGAAAATGAGAAGTTTCATCAATGGGAATAAGTTGGAAAATATATTCACACACATGTATATGTGTAACACATAACCTGACGTCCTAACAGACTGATATTATTTGTCAAGGAAATTTCTAAAGGAAAATGGGGCTGGATGCAAAAAGTGGGAGAATTTGAAAAAGAACGATGCAGCCCATAACATACATACAGGTGCTGATCATATAATTAGAATATCATGAAAAAGTTGATTTATTTCAGTAATTCCTGTCAAAAAGTCAAACTTGTATAATGTATACATTCATTGCACACAGACTGATATATTTCAAGTGTTTATTTATTTTAATTACTAATTCATTAATTACTAATCAATCAATTAATGATTAATCAAAAAATATTATTACTAATATTGATTAATTATTAGTAGTACTTAATTACTAATTAATTAATTATCAATACTATTAATTATTATTATATTATTATTATTATAAATTACAAATTAATTACATTAATTAACATGACATGATTGCGATGCGTTGAAGAAATCTGCAACTTCTTCTATTTCTTTGCATTTACACAGAAAAGCGAGAAAATAAAAACAGCAAACAGGCTACTGCAACAAGTTGCATTTCGGTTGCCATGTTAACAAACAGTGAAGACGGCAGTTTGACACGGGCAGTATTTTCTTTGCTTTGTTGTTGCTGAGATTTTATTACACATTCTGCTGACACAGAATTGCTCACTTGCATTAATTTCTCAACATATTTAACATTCTGTCATTAAAATATAAGCGTGCCAATAAATCCCATCATGTCTGTTTTCCCTGCAAACCATGAAGATGAAACACTTTCACTTTTTTTTTTTCAATTTGTGTTATCTGTTCTGCTCTCTCCTCACTGACACAAAAACAGCACAGCGCGACCATTGGTCCACGTGCACTGCACGTGCACTTTCCACGTGCACATACGCTTGCGCGTGATTTTCCACCTTCTGAAAAAGAAATCACATGAGTAGGTTTTTGACTTTAACACCTTGAATGTTTACTGAATTAAAGTCACGGTAAATTAAATTAAATTAAAGTCCATTTGAAAAGACAGTTATCAGGTGTTTTGCAAAGGAAGAAGAAATAACAAAATTCTTTTTTACTGTTTTTCTGTGCCATTTTTGTTGCTATGCTTCAGTGAACAGAACAACTGCTTCACTGAAGAATTACCTATATCCGCCCTGCCTCCCAAATCCTGGCAAAACCACTCCCTTAATACCAAACAGCTGTTTTTTTGGGACATTCATCATCACAGTCATGCTTTAATCCTCAGTGCTGAATATTGACAGTTTCATGTTTACACGTATAATTTGTAGGATTACAGTCAACACAAACACAACTATTGCATATCAATACGTATACTTGTCACTGTGGCAGAAGTTTGCTTTTTTATGGAGCCACCTCGGAAATCTTTAAAAGCCGTTTTCAGATTCTGCTTCATTACTGATGCACATTTGCACCGGCGCATAAAAACGAGTGCCCATCATCGTCCGTCATCGGTGTTGAGTGTCAATCAAATCATACATAACCGTAAATTAAAGCATGGCTGTATTAACAAGTTGGGTCATAAATGCTAAACGAAAGCAATCAGTCCTTGATTTTATGAGTACTCCCTCACTATGGTGCTATATTTCAACTTTTTTTTTAAGTCATAGAGAAATCTTTCTGTCCAAGATGCCACCATTGCTCTCCGCAAAGGTGTTGTTTGGGAGCAGATGGTTTGAGGGGGGCATAAAAGACATAACTGATGTAAAAACAGAAAAAAAAAAATCTGTCAGCTGGGGAAGAAGCCAAAACACAACTGAAATTTAAAATCAGTTCTCCACAGGAAGATTAGGGGGCGCCAAAGTTAATGACGTGTTTGAGGGCAACTTAACCATTCTCACGGTCGACACTGGCGCCATTGCCACTGTTGATTTGGATGTTAATGTTTGGTTGTAAGTACAAGCTTTCTCACTGAAGTGTATAAGACTGGGCTTCCACATCAATTTACTGGAAGAAGCTGGCTGGATGACTGGTGAAACTTTACGACTGGAGGCCGAGTTTCCCTAAGTAACCACTCATATGCCACAAAGTAGTTCCAGCAGTACCCCAGGATCCTCTGAAGAGACAAAGGTATTCACTTGTCACCTAACAATCACTGGATAGTGTCCAAATCTCACAAGCACTCAGTAACTGAGGAAGCAACAGGAACCTAAAGATTGAGACCTTTCATTTGTTGCAAAGATACTGGCATTGCCAAACACCTCTGCTCAATGACCCCATGACTCCATAAGCTCTTCTCAGGTGTTTCTCCATCTCAAAGGATGAAGACCCAAAGGCAGAGACATGAATGTCACTGCTGAGATTAGCCAGTGTCTCTTGAAGTTCAACAATTTTGCTGCATTCAGATACCTTCTAATGGCTGAGTCCAGGAAGTCATTGAAAGCTTGGATCATTGTCTTGATCCAGGACAATTGCAAGCTGAGACATTACTTACTCAGTGCTACAGTCAGGGTACCCACGGCTTCCACAAAGATCACAGCATCATCCACAAAGTCAAAGTCAATAAACCTTTGCTTGCCAACAAAGGCACTGAAGCCGTTGACTTTCAAAACCCTATTCAGCACCCAGTCAATGCAAGCGGTGTAGGAGCCAGGACACAACTGTGCCAAATGGCAGTTTTCACTGGTACAAATTCAAAGTTTGCTCCATAAAGAGAATAGCCTGGTCAACTGAATCAAGTGATTTGTGAAAATCAACATAAGATGCAAAGAAGTAGTCCTTTGCCTTTACGCTCAGTGGGTACTGACATAGATAGGACTGTTTCACTCTTAGTGAAATAAAAAGAAAGCATTCATTTGAAAGTCCTGCTTGTTGAATTTCAGCTGCATTTCTTGCTGTTTGGTGTAACAACTGAGATCCTCCATTTTTGCTTTTTCTTTGTTATAGTTTAAGACTGTCGCTTGACCGCAACAGTAAATTCAACAATCAACTTCGTTGCCGATGCAACGTAGACAATATGATCTTGGCAGTTTAAAGAGCTGCATGTCATGTCATCAAAAAGGCACTGCACCCTTTGATTACCCATAATTCTTTTTTCTGTACTTGCCAAAAGTTACACTGATCACAGAAGTGAAAACTGACAAACTGTCTACACTTCTGCTGAGGTATTCCTTTAAGGGGTTCCTTTAGAAACATAAACTAATCCAAGATTTTATTTGAAGACCTGGGTGCTAAAAGTACTGAAGTCACAATTTTAGACAATTCAAGTTGACACTTTCATGACTGACAACAGAAAGTGCTACAAGACCTGGATTATGGAAACCAGAACCTTCTGCCAGAGCCAGGCTTGGGGTGAAGAGCTCACAGGTGAGTACGTGGTGCCTATAGCCAAAGGGCCGAGTCGCGTTCAGTCCAAAGAAACAACATGTTGTTACCTCTATGTGGACCCACCACTCACAAGGAGAGAACTAAGGGATGTTAACCCACATAAACTGACACTCGGTTATGGTACTTGACTCTTGAAATGTGGAACATCACCTCACTGTTGAGGACAGATCCATTCTGGTGCTGGAGGTTGAGCAATACCAACTGGACATAGTCCAGCTCACCTCAATGCACAGCATGGACTCTAGAACCAAAGTCCTGGAGAGTGGCTGGAGATGTTCAGGGTGAGAGGCGCCAGCTGGGTGTGGGGATACTCACAAGTCTCTGGCTGAATGCCATTTTCTTTTTTTGAACAAGACAGATGCAACTTCATATCGCAGAGAGGAATCTGACTGTTGAATGTGCATGTGCACCACATGGTTACAGGTCTGATATCTCAGACAGTGGGGTGAAGAGAGGGGCAGAGATGTCAAGTGATCACTACCTGGTGACAAGCAGGGTCCAACTGTGGTTTAAGCTACCAAACCAACCTAGAAGGTCTAAAAACATTGTGGAGGTTCTCTGGGAATATTTGGTGAAAGGTGAAACCTGCAACTCACAGAAACAAAAAAGTCCAAAAACAAAATTGCTCCTATCTCACAATCAACAAAGTTGACCAATCTACAAACACTTTCGACATTAAGAATTATTAAGTGATGCATAAATACAAGAAGATTTAATGCCTGATTTTATGACAAAGATATTTTCATATTAGATTTTCTTGAAATTGACATTTTCTGACCAGCACTTTTAGTTGTGTCTCATGGGTTTGATGAAAGATGAAGTAAGTTCTATATTGGCCCTGAGGCCTGTTGGTGCCGGTGCTTATCTCTGGATTCCATTGCTTGAAGTGGATGAGAATCGGTTACTCCCTCTGGACAGTATGCCAGTCTGACGCAGGTTACTTGTCCAGGTCAATCCAGTACCCATTTACAGCTATAGTGAGGACTGTCCAAGCATATAGACAGGTAGCACGAATGGGAGTCAAACCCAGGTCTACGTACTGGCAGGACAGCTCCTTATCCACTCAGCTACCTGTTCTACATGCAGGATGGACGGTGGCTGGCTGCAAAGTACAACAAAGAAGTCTACAGCATGTTGTGTCAAAACTGTGCATTGTGGGAAAACCGACAAGTTCCATGAGGGTGAAGAAGCCATTGAGGAAGAGGGAGACAAAGCAGAAGCAGGTTAGACAACCCTCTCTCACCTCAGTTCCTGGTGTCTGTCTCAACATCCACACAAACTCCACCACTGCCATGAAGATTGCCACCAGCAGGCCACACACCAGCACTACAAAAATACCACCGATGTTTTCCATACCCAGACCTGCAGAGACAAGTTTGAGTAACGGAGGAGAGACAAAGGACAAAAAGAAATATTTGCTGAAGTAAGAAAGATAAGAGGTCAAGAAAATCAGTAACATGATCAAATAATCTGAAATGGAGCTCAAAACAGAGAATTAAACAGGGTCAAACCTTGGCACGGTGATCCTCCTCCTTTGGACACTTGCCACCATCCCACCACTTCCTCTGAGGATCTCCAAACGATTGTCCTCCTGCAGTTTGAGGATGGCCAGGTCAAACTCATCACGGTACACTGACCCTGGAAGGCAAAGAGCAGAAAAGTCAACAAACATACACCCGATGAAGTGTCCAAAAACATCTTTGGACAGAATGTGTAATTTTCTGAGCCTGCATGCTTGTTTCCAAGATAACCTGGGTGAATATTTTTTAAAATCAGTACTGGAGAGATGACGTTCTCCTATCAATCACTTGTTTGTGTACAGGTCATTTTAAAAGGCAAGGGGTGATTTTAACAAAATGGTATTGATTATTATTTTTTTTAAATTAAGAATTCATAAGATTCAGCTTGGGACTCCGACGAGGGCGGTCGCATCTCCTCCACTCTCCCTTATCTCTCTCTGTTCTCTGCTTTGACCTTCAAGTCCCTACTTCACCAGACTGTGAATTCCTCAAATTATATTGGATTCTGGATCTATTGGACTACTATTGGATTAACCATGGAATTGATCAGCTGGTCTCTGAATACTATTGACACCATTTTTTGTACAAGAAGGTCAGGACCGGGGGATCCTACCTGCCCAGATGGAACGTATCCTGCGGGCTATGTTCTCGACTCCTGGAGTTCCTGGCGTGTGGCATGCTTGGCGCCTTTCTCCGTTGAGGATGTTGAGGATTTATTCATTTTTGGTCTTATGGTAGCAGGGCTGGTACTTTTTGGCTTATGTGCTGCCCTGATCTACCGGAAAACTGACAAGACAGCGGCATCAAGAACCACGGCCCCTCGCTTGTCCGTCATGATTAACGAGGTTGGCAAGGCAGTGCATTCTCAGACTGCGACGACTCTTGAACTCAGACGTAAATTGGATGACATCTTGGAGCAGATGCGTGCCTTGCAGTTGAAGTTGAAGATTCCAGAGGCCGGTGAATATTTTTAATTCATAATTGGGAATATTCTTAATTCATAATTAGGATTTGGTTGTTCAAGTGGAACTGTTAAAAAGTGTTTTTCACTGCGTAAACCATAACATTACAGGCTTATCAAGCCTGAAGGTCAAATTGCCCGACTGTTTTCCGCCCAGAGGAATTTCTTCGGCCTGGGGATCATTTGGCTGTTTCTTATCTCAACTCACAAAGACAATAAACTGCTTTTCACAGGACTGAAGCATGCTCCATTCCCTCCCCCGACCCCCTCCTATCCCCCATCAACACTGCCCACACCGGTGCCTGCTCACGTCACTCCTTTCCCCTTCTGCGGGGGCGGTGCAGTTTTAGCTGCAGCCCCCGTTACTCCCCCCAAGCTGACGGCGGTGCATCTCAGGGTTGCTGCGTGGCCTTCACCCACTTGCCTCAATTCAGACAACGGACTTCTTCAAACTTAGTGCACATAAACAATGTCAAATGTGTATGTGCTGTCTTTAATTCTGATGTGTGCCATTATTACAGTAAACAAGTAATAATTGTGGGACTAATTGCTGTCTGAGGTAACTGGAGTGTAAACGTAATTTCTCCACTGTGAGATCAATAAAGTATATGTCATCTTATAATTTACAGGCATATTCTAAAATGACAGTCAATATGGCCTTAGGTCAGATGCAGAGGCAATTTTATTTTTTATGATTTTTTTTAAAACTGCTTTGAGAGTTTGTGTCACTTTCAGAATATTCCCCATACCTATCAAGAATTTACTGAAGTTTCTTTTATGGATACAAATTATGCAAAAATGAAATTTTTCTACCTTTTACACTTAAATATTGGGGTATGGTTTGATGTTAAACATACCATAATTCCATGATCATGCAGAAATGTCACCAGCACAGTGGCTTAGTGATTAGTACGGTTGCCTCCCAGCAAGAAGGCTGTGGGATCGCTTCCCATCTGGGACCTTATTGTGTGGAGTTTGCACATTCTTCCCTTGTTTGTGTAAGGTCCCTCTGGGTGCTCCTGTTCTGTGGGCCGCCCGAAGAGGAGGTATCTGCTGGCCAATGCCAGAGGGCGCCCTGCCTGTAGTCGGGTTTCAGGCACCAGAGGGCGCAGTCACACCCAGGAGCCAGGACTACCAGCTGTCAGTTATCATCATCACTGCACCATAAAAGCCTGGAGGAGACACCACATCTCTGCCGAGATATCAGTTTACCACTCAGGTAATTCTCTCAGCCGTTGTTTCTGTGCCGAACGCACATACCTTGTTTGTTCTGAACTTTTTGCAAGAGTACCTGGAACTCTACTTACAGCTGGAGCTGGGTTTGTGGACGGTGGGGGAGTGACGATCTTCACTCCTCATTCCACTTACTTTAAGTAGTAGTTCAGGCTCTGCTGTTAACTGGTTCCAGAGTTGGAGGTGGAGGTGTTCCCTCCAAGTGGATAAACATTGTGAGTTGCTGACTGCTTACTGGGTGTCCACACACCCACCATTAACCTGTTTTTGTTCCTGCCAGCAGTACCGGATCTGACAGCTGAAGTAGAGGCCACCTGGGGACTCGGGACTTGGTGGCTTCGGTGTACTGCAGGTCTTCGTTGGCGGCAGAACCTTGTGGGCCCCGGCTCTTCTCTGGATAGGCATCTCCTACCCTCGGGCCTGCCCACACGTCACCTGTTGTATTTGTAATTGACTGTCTAAAAGCAGTATTCGACCTGTTGTGCACATTTGCCACAATAAATTGTATTTATGGACTATCTATTGACCGTTCATTTGCGCCCCCTGTTGTGGGTCCGTGTCATTACACTTCCCCAACAGCTCCGGCTTCCTCCCACATCTAAAGACATGCATGTTAGGTCAACTGGGAAGTATAAATTGACCGTAGGTGTGTGTACAAGGGTGAATGCATTTGTCTGTCTATACGAGGTCTGTTAGAAAAGTATCGGACCTTTTATTTTTTTCAAAAACCATATGGATTTGAATCATGTGTGATTGCATCAGCCAAGCTTGAACCTTCGTGCGCATGCGTGAGTTTTTTCACGCCTGTCGGCTGCGTCATTCGCCTGTGAGCAGGCTTTGTGTGAGCACTGGTCCACCCCTCTCCGTCGGATTTTTATTGCGAATAAATGTCTGAACGATTTGGAGCTTTGCTGCATCAATTTTTTTCCAGAAAACTGTGAGAGACCTCCAGGTGGACACCGTTCGGAAAATTAATATGTCTTTCAGGGACGATTTTATGGGGATTATACAGATTAAGGAGTGTTACTGCTGCTTTAAGGACGGCCCACAACTGCTAAGAGCACAGCGCGCTCCCAGCGCCGATCGATATGCTCATACCCCGCTGAAACAACCAGATCATTTCCAACGTGAAGGCTTTGTTGATCCAGACCACATTTTGGCATGTACACACATTATTATGCTGCATTTACACATAGGCAGGATGCGTTACGAATGTCATATTCGATCATTCTTGGCACATTCCTGACATTCTTAATGTGACTTAACACATCTGAATAGGTTTCTTAATAGTTGCGTGTTGGTGTGTAATATTCATGATTTTCATAGAGCATGTTTTTGGCTGTCAAAAATCTTCCACAAATGTCATGCACCACCCTCATTTTGCCTCATGTCGTGAAGGTCGCAACTGAGCGTCTCGATCCGTCTTGATTAACAGAGGGTGACAGCGTTCTTCTTTGATGCGCGCACAATTAAACCTTGCTGCACCCGCATCCCGTTTCATTGCTGCAGTATGCTGAAGAAGGACAGTGACCGCCAAGTTGGGTAAAAGTTTCGTTCCAATGCTCATCAACGCACTCCTGCACCTGCTGCTGCCTGTGCCTGGCATTTGGGGGAAAATGAGTGAGACGAGAGCCGCTTGGAGCCACACATCTGGCTCTCTCTGTCCTCCCTCCTCCTGTCTGCGCCACTCTATGGCACAGAGTCCAATTAAGCGTGCAGTCACAAAGTTCTGCTTTGGATTCTGAGGAGCAAACTGGAGCAGTCTGAAACTGTTCAGCAACTGACAGTAGGATGAATATGGGGGTGTGTGTGGAGACAATTCACCTCATTCACAATGTGACAGAACGTAACGATGCGCTGTTACATGCAATAGCGCGCAACAGCACGGAACATTATTCTGACCATGCATAATGGTTCCTGATAATTCTCCAGCAACATGCAGCAGGGCAATTCTACGGTAACGGAATTACAATCTGAGCTAATCTGTCGTGGTTAGATGCCATATGTCCAGATTTTGCTGCTGTTGTAATTCCATTACCATAGAATTGCCCAGCAGTTCCTGAAGAAACTGACGCCTCTGCCGCAAATCGTCACATTCGTGATCAGCGGCCAGAATGTATACTTCGTGGCATTCGTGACTTGCCGTCGTTATGTGTAAACACAGCATAAGACAGAATAGCACTCACAGATTTTTTCACAAAGTATGCTCCAGTGACCTTGACCTTCTCATCAATACAGGTCAATACACATGTTGGGGTCAAAATACCTAACACACAGACCAGGTTTGGTGGTAATTTGGCAGTTAAAAAT
Source organism: Thalassophryne amazonica (assembly GCF_902500255.1). Taxonomy (NCBI): domain Eukaryota; kingdom Metazoa; phylum Chordata; class Actinopteri; order Batrachoidiformes; family Batrachoididae; genus Thalassophryne; species Thalassophryne amazonica. Next base: position 26,317,304 of record NC_047106.1, read on the forward strand.
TTAATTATTACATACATAAGATTTTCCCAAAGTATACGCAAAGTATTCCCCAATGACCATGACTCTGAAATTATATATACACTCAACAAAATATAAATGCAACACTTTTGGGTTTGCTCCCATTTTGTATGAGATGGACTCAAAGATCTAAACTTTTCCACATACACAATATCACCATTTCTCTCAAATATTGTTCACAAACCAGTCTAAATCTGTGATAGTGAGCATTTCTCCTTTGCCTGAGATAATCCATCCCACCTCACAGGTGTGCCATATCAAGATGCTGATAGACACCATGATTAGTGCACAGGTGTGCCTAGACTGCCCACAATAAAAGGCCACTCTGAAAGGTGCAGTTTTATCACACAGCACAATGCCACAGATGTCGCAAGATTTGAGGGAGCGTGCAATTGGCATGCTGACAGCAGGAATGTCACCAGAGCTGTTGCTCGTGTATTGAATGTTCATGTCTCTACCATAAGCCGTCTCCAAAGTCGTTTCAGAGAATTTGGCAGTACATCCAACCAGCCTCACAACCGCAGACCACGTGTAACCACACCAGCCCAGGACCTCCCACATCCAGCATGTCTACCTCCAAGATCGTCTGAGACCAGCCACTCGGACAGCTGCTGAAACAATCGGTTTGCATAACCAAAGAATTTCTGCACAAACTGTCAGAAATCGTCTCAGGGAAGCTCATCTGCATGCTCGTCGTCCTCATCGGGGTCTCGACCTGACTCCAGTCGTCGTCGTAACCGACTTGAGTGGGCAAATGCTCACATTCGCTGGCATTTGGCATGTTGGAGAGGTGGTTCTCTTCACGGATGATGCGAAGGAGATTGTTGCACTGTATGAGGCAATGGTGGTCACACCAGATACTGACGGGTATCCCCCCCCCAATAAAACAAACTGCACCTTCAGAGTGGCCTTTTATTGTGGGCAGTCTAAGGCACACCTGTGCACTAATCATGGTGTCTAATCAGCATCTTGATATGGCACACCTGTGAGGTGGGATGGATTATCTCAGCAAAAGGAGAAGTGCTCACTATCACAGATTTAGACTGGTTTGTGAACAATATTTGAGGGAAATGGTGATATTGTGTATGTGGAAAAAGTTTAGATCTTTGAGTTCATCTCATACAAAATGGGAGCAAAACCAAAGTGTTGCGTTTATATTTTTGTTGAGTATATATGCCAAATGGACCTGTACAAGTGAAGTTATTTCCCTTACAATGGAATCGTGCATGACTGACTGATTGACTGACTGACTGACTGACTGACTCTCCGCACATTGTGATGTCAAGCCCACTTGCAGCTACGGGAAAACTTTTTTGGGAAGCTGACTGAGGAGTCTAAAACCTTACTGCTCTTGCTCTAAACTGCTTTCAGCTTTCAGTTCTTATATAACTTGATAAGGAATTAATAAAGTTCATTTTAAAATATGATATTTTCCAGAACAAGCTCATTGCACTTTTTCTTTTTGAAAAAGAGTCACTTGCCCTGACAAATTCATGCCTCTGAACTGACAATAAGACTCCAGGACTAAACGTGTCGTTAATGATTTATTCGACAGGTCACATCACAGGATGGCGTGTAAAACATTGTCTTCTAAAGGGTGACTTTATCCATCTTTAAACACCAAAGGAATTAAAATTAATCTCTCTTACTTTTCGGTGTGCTTGTGTACTTCCTGGGATCAAAATGTACATACACCACCGTGTTTTTGCTCTCATACAGCAACAGGAACAACATCTGAAATGGGTTTTTCTTCATCACAGCACAGAAACAGCCTCCACATTAAAGTCCAGCAGTGTGCTTCTCTTTTATTTTCTACCTTTTTTGCCTCCATTTCCCAATATACCAGCAAATGTATTAACTTTGCGAAACAGGCTTTTCTAACCAATCTAAGTGCCCAGGGTGACGTTTTTTGTTATGCCCTCTATTACAGCTGTTGTGCATTTCACATTTAGTTAGTCACAAGCGACCAATCGGGAATGGATCGCTGGTCCAGCATTGTTTGTGGTGGTCTTTCAGTGCCAAACATGTTCTTGCCAAAATTTCTTCCGACTGTTCTATATGCAAAACACTCAAAAATTAATTACATGACTAATTATCATTTTGGACCATATTTTTAACAGAGGGTCGAAAAGGGGGGGAAAAGAGGCCTGTCTTCTTCTTTGTGAAAGATAACATTTAGCAAATCAGGTAATTGCTGCATTAATGCCACCAACAGGCCATATTAAGTACAACTGCACATGTTCACAGTGATCATGTTTTGTTGTCCACAGAGAGAGCCTGGAGGAGTTCACTGTTCAATTCAATTCAATGCAATTTATTCATTTTATATAGCACCAACTCACAACAGCGTCACCTCATGGCACTTCACCACAACAACTAAAAACACAAGATAAAATTAATTAAAGATTAAAAAAGCACAATTAAAAGATTAAAAAAAATAAAAAGCATAGTAACATACAAGGTCTGTTGTGTCTCTAGGGTGAATAGAAAGTCTGTGGGTCTATAGCGCTTCTCTTATCATGCCCCCCTGTTCTGTGCAATGATCTCCTGCGTCAACAAAGCTCTGTAGAGACTTTCAAAGTCTAGACTTAAGACGCACTTGTTTTCTCTTACTTATGGCTAGTACGAGGTCTGTTAGAAAAGTACCTGACCTTTTTATTTTTTTCAAAAACCTGATGATTTGAAATCACTTGTGCTTGCATGAGCCAACCTTGAACCTTCGTGCGCATGCGTGATTTTTTTCACCAGCCCTGTCAGTTGCATCATTTGCTTGTAAGCACCTTTTGGTGAGGATGGGTGTCGTCTCTCGTCGTTTTTTCTTTGCAAGGAAATGGCGGAACGACTGGAGTCACGGCCGACTGCATCAATTTTGCCACAAACTGGGCAATAGCCAGGTGGAAACCATTCGGATTATTCAGACGGCTAGCTTCAGTGATGCATCCTCTGGGCATCACACAGATTAAGGAGCGGTACAACTGGGTTTAAAGACGTCCGCACAACGGTGGAGGGTTGCGCCGCGCTCCGATCGGCATCAACATGCTGAAACGACCGGATCATTTCCAAAGTGAACGCTGGATGATGTGGGACCGTCGTGTAATTATCCTTGAAATTGCGGAAGAGGTTGACAGCAGCACTTTTTCGGCACATTCCACTGTGAAAGAAGATTTTACCATAAAAAGAGTGGCGGCGAAATTCATCGGCACGAATTTGATGGCGTCAGCAACAGCGCCTCCGTGTTGAGCCTCACAGGACATGTTGTAACATGCCCAGCTCATCAACCTTCGGAAGATTCAGACGGCTTTCGGATGGCTTTTCAGTCGGGTGACTATCCAAGAATTGTGGACAAGCTGTGACATGGTCAGGGCCATGTCCTGTCAGGCTTCAACATGGAGGCGCTATTGCTGCGCCATCAGCTTCGTGCCGATGAATTTCGCCGCCACTCTTTCATGGCAAAATCTTATTTCACAGTGAAATGTGCCAAAAAAGTGCTGATGTCCACCTCTCTGCAATTTCTTGGATAATCACACGACGGTCCCACATCATCCCAGTGTTCACTTGGAAATGATCCGGTCGTTTGCGCACGAAGGTCAAGGTTGGCTCATGCAAGCACACGTGATTCAAATCCAATCAGGTTTTTTGAAAAAATAAAAAAGGTCGGGTACTTTTCTAACAGACCTCGTACTAGCCATAAGTAAAGAGAAAACAAGTGCGTCTTAAGTCTAGACTTGAAAGTCTCTACAGAGGTTTGTTGACGCAGGGAGATCATTGCACAGAACAGGGGCATGATAAGAGAAAGCTCTATGACCCACAGACTTTCTATTCACCCTAGAGACACAAAGTAGTCCAAAAGTTGTCGTAAAAGAGTCAAATTGTAATTTTTTAAATTTATTTATTCATATATTATAGCAACAACAATAACAGTCTCCATAATAGACAATAGTCAATAATAATAGACTAATAATGTTACAATACATTTTAGAGAAAGAGACAAAAACAACATAATTGTCAGGTGATGTGGCACAGAAGGTTGTGGGACCCAAATGCAAAAAACTCACAGACAGTGGAGTTGAAATTGAAAGCTTTATCAGTCAAAACAAGCTTGGATTCGGTACACAGTTAGACAGTCAATGATGCAGAGGCACAGATAGTCGGCAGGCAAAGGCGTCATCAAAAAAGGCAGGCTCAGATCTTTTACACAGGCAAACAAAGTACGTGGTCAGAAGCAAGACGAGGTCAAAAAACAGAGCTGGGTCGGGACACGGCAAGACTAGGCAGAGCTATGAAAAAGGCTGGTACGAGGACTGTGAAAATCAACAAACTGGGGGCTTAAGTGAAAACAGAGGGTTTAAATAATCAAGGAGAAAATGAGAAAAGTGAGAGCAGGTGTGTAGGAAGAATCAGGAAGGGGGCATGGCAAACAGAAGAAACAGAAAAGTTCAGGTGGGCGTGACTAAGTGCAAAAATACTTAACAGCAAAAACCAAAAGGTAATCCTGATGAAGAAAAACAGAAATGACAAAAAACATTTTTCTAAACCTGTGAGACACATCGAAGTGGACACGGTTCGAAAAATTAAGCTGGTTTTCGGTGAAAATTTTAACGGCTGATGAGAGATTTTGAGGTGATACTGTCACTTTAAGGACTTCCCACAGAGCGAGACGTCGTGCAGCACTCCCAGGCGCCGTCGTCAGCCTGTTTCAAGCTGAAAACCTCCACATTTCAGGCTCTATTGATCCAGGACGTCGTGAGAGAACAGAGAAGTTTCAGAAGAAGTCGGTTTCAGCATTTTATCTGGATATTCCACTGTTAAAGGAGATTTTTTTAATGAAAGACGTGCGGGCGGATTGCAGCGTCGGCTCGCAGCCGCCGCGACGCTCCGCCACAGGAAAACACCTCCGTTGGAAGCCTTAAGGACAAGTTGGAACATGTCCAGCTGTTAAACAATTTCTCATATACTCACTCCACTGAAAGCCATCAAAAGCCGCCTGGATTTTACAAATGGTTATCAACACGGAGGTGTTTTTCCTGTGCCACCGCACCGCGGGCTGCGTCCCGACGCTGCAATCCGTCCTGAAATGTGGAGGTTTTCAGCTTGAAACAGGCTGACGACAGCGCCTGAGAGCGCTGCGCGACGTCTCGCACCGTGGGAAGTCCTTAAAGCGACAGTATCACCTCAAAATCTCTCATCAGCCGTTAAAATTTTCCGAAAACCAGCTTAATTTTTCGAACCGTGTCCACTTCGATGTGTCTCACAGGTTTAGAAAACATTTTGATCAAACAAAGCCAGTCTCTCAGCAACTTCTTAGACAAAGGAATTCCGACGAGGGGCTGGACGACTCCCACAAGGAGTGCTCACAGGCGAATGACGTCACCGACAGGCGTGGAAAAATTCACGCATGTGCACGAGGGTTCAAGCATGTCTGACGTAAAAACATATGAATGAAATCCATATAGTTTTTGAAAAAAATAAAAGGACCTATACTTTATTGACAGACCTCATATGATCAATCTGTTTGTTAGTTGGCTATGTACCACAGGCTTTTAAGGTGGCAGTAATTAAACCACTACTTAAAAAGCCATCACTTGACCCAGCTATCCTAGCTAATTATAGGCCAATCTCCAACCTTCCTTTTCTCTCAAAAATTCTTGAAAGGGTAGTTGTAAAACAGCTAACTGATCATCTGCAGAGGAATGGTCTATTTGAAGAGTTTCAGTCAGGGTTTAGAATTCATCATAGTACAGAAACAGCATTAGTGAAGGTTACAAATGATCTTCTTATGGCCTCAGACAGTGGACCCATCTCTGTGCTTGTTCTGTTAGACCTCAGTGCTGCTTTTGATACTGTTGACCATAAAATTTTAATTACAGAGATTAGAGCATGCCATAGGTATTAAGGGCACTGCGCTGCGGTGGTTTGAATCATATTTATCTAATAGATTACAATTTGTTCATGTAAATGGGGAATCTTCTTCACAGACTAAGGTTAATTATGGAGTTCCACAAGGTTCTGTGCTAGGACCAATTTTATTCACTTTATACATGCTTCCCTTAGGCAGTATTATTAGACAGCATTGCTTAAATTTTCATTGTTACGCAGATGATACCCAGCTTTATCTATCCATGAAGCCAGAGGACACACACCAATTAGCTAAACTGCAGGATTGTCTTACAGACATAAAGACATGGATGACCTCTAATTTCCTGCTTTTAAACTCAGATAAAACTGAAGGTATTGTACATGGCCCCACAAATCTTACAAACATGGTGTCTAACCAGATCCTTACTCTGGATGGCATTACCCTGACCTCTAGTAATACTGTGAGAAATCTTGGAGTCATTTTTGATCAGGATATGTCATTCAATGCGCATATTAAACAAATATGTAGGACTGCTTTTTTGCATTTGCGCAATATCTCTAAAATTAGAAAGGTCTTGTCTCAGAGTGATGCTGAAAAACTAATTCATGCATTTATTTCCTCTAGGCTGGACTATTGTAATTCATTATTATCAGGTTGTCCTAAAAGTTCCCTGAAAAGCCTTCAGTTAATTCAAAATGCTGCAGCTAGAGTGCTGACAGGGACTAGAAGGAGAGAGCATATCTCACCCATATTGGCCTCTCTTCACTGGCTTCCTGTTAATTCTAGAATAGAATTTAAAATTCTTCTTCTTATAAGGTTTTGAATAATCAGGTCCCATCTTATCTTAGAGACCTCATAGTACCATATCACCCCAATAGGCTTACTTGTAGTTCCTAGGGTTTGTAAGAGTAGAATGGGAGGCAGAGCCTTTAGCTTTCAGGCTCCTCTCCTCTGGAACCAGCTCCCAATTCGGATCAGGGAGACAGACACCCTCTCTACTTTAGGATTAGGCTTAAAACTTTCCTTTTTGCTAAAGCTTATAGTTAGGGCTGGATCGGGTGACCCTGAACCATCCCTTAGTTATGCTGCTATAGACTTAGACTGCTGGGGGGTTCCCATGATGCACTGAGTGTTCTTTCTCTTTTGCTCTGTATGCACCACTCTGCATTTAATCATTAGTGATTGATCTCTGCTCCCCTCCACAGCATGTCTTTTTCCTGGTTCTCTCCCTCAGCCCCAACCAGTCCCAGCAGAAGACTGCCCCTCCCTGAGCTGGTTCTGCTGGAGGTTTCTTCCTGTTAAAAGGGAGTTTTTCCTTCCCACTGTCGCCAAGTGATTGCTCACAGGGGGTCGTTTTGACCATTGGGGTTTTTCCGTAATTATTGTATGGCTTTGCCTTACAATATAAAGCGCCTTGGGGCAACTGTTTGTTGTGATTTGGCGCTATATAAAAATTGATTTGATTTGATTTGATCTATGCAACTCTGCAATCGACTGGCATCCTGTCCAGGATGTACTCCGCCTCTCGCCCTGTGACTGCTGGGATAGGCTCCAGCCCCTGTGACCCTTGATTGGAGTAAGCAGGAACACAAAATGAATGAATTAATGAAAGTTGCACCTGTTAAAAAGGCCTCTTGAAGAGGAAAAACCCATTTAAGTCATACAGGAATATAAGTCAAACCTTTTTCAGTATTATCAGCTCATTAATTTGGGATTTTTGTGCATTGTTGAAGTGTACTTATTATTGGCATTTATTCTTTTATGATTAGCACTTACTTTGTTTCGTGCTTTGATTCATGTGAAAGTCCTATATAGTTATTGTAATTATTATTATGAATAACAAACTCATGATTTTTCAGTATACAAGTCAAACCTGAGTATAAGTCGCAGGTCCTCCCAAGCTAGTAAAAAAATGTGCCTGATACTCTGGATATTTTCCACAGGTAGAAAGTTGATGCGGAATATTCACAACAGGATGCAGACTTTTGGACATTTAGTCCAGGGATTCTTCACTGTAAGAATGTCAACCCTGGCTTAACCCCCCCACCATTGCTAACACAGTGAGCAATGATAGTTTTTGGAAATACCCCTGAACCTTTGGCCTTTCTCTGTCTTACTTTATTCTCATGTGATCACCCTTTCCTTGTCCACATTCCTGTCTGCTGTCAAAGCTATTTTTTTCTCCAGAAGGCTTCAGACCTGTGTGAGCTGACTGCTGATTACTCTTCTCTGTTTCCCTTGTTACTAATTCCTTTTTCTTAACTCACCCAGTGGCATGCCGATGCCGTAGCCCTTCGTGTCCAGCAGCCCACCAATCTGCGTCAGGTTACAGTTCCTCTGGCGGTAGTACTCGTTCATGGTGCTCTCCAGCAAGTAGGCGTAGTTAGATTTAAGGACACGGGCGATCCCCTCTTCGGTGCTTTTTACAAAACACTGGGCTGCTTGAGTGCATGAAGTTCCACATTCGTTGGTAAGTCTGATAGCGAGAGTTCTGCAGATTGGGGAGACAATATACAAGATCAGGAGAAACAGCTGCAGTTTGATGTGGTGCAGTCAACATTTGTCATTGACAGAAACATATTTTTCCAAGATGTCAGGATGGTTTTCTTTTGGTGGAACTCATATGTGACGAGTTGATTTTTCTGGAGACAAAGAAAATTGTGAAGTTATTGTTGGATTATCATTTAAAAGTGTACATTTTGGCCTTACAGTTATTTTATTTTATTTATTATTAATTTATTATTTATTTTATATGTTTTTGTTGTCAGTTGTAAGTTCAGTTGATTGGACATGATTTTGAAAGGCACACACTGTTACTAAGGTCCCACAGTGACAGTGCATGTCAGAGCAAAACCAAGCATGAAATCAAAGGAATGTCTGTAGACCTCTGAGACAGGACTGTCTCGAGGCACAAATCTGGGGAAGAGTACACAGCATTTTGCTGCTTTGATGTTGCTCGTGTATTGAATGTTCATTTCTCTACCATAAGCCGTCTCCAAAGTCGTTTCAGAGAATTTGGCAGTACATCCAACCAGCCTCACAACCGCAGACCACGTGTAACCACACCAGCCCAGGACCTCGACATCCAGCATGTTCACCTCCAAGATCGTCTGAGACCAGCCCTCGGACAGCTGCTGAAACAATCGGTTGAACCAAAGAATTTCTGCACAAACTGTCTCAGGGAAGCTCATCTGCATGCTCGTCGTCCTCATCGGGTTCTCGACCTGACTCAAGTTCGTCGTCGTATCCGACTTGAGTGGGCAAATGCTCACATTCGCTGGCGTTTGGCACGTTGGAGAGGTGTTCGCTTCACGGATGAATCCCGTTCACACTGTTCAGGGCAGATGGCAGACAGCGTGTGTGGTGTCATGGGTGAGCGGTTTTCTGATGTCAATGTTGTGGATCGAGTGGCCCATGGTGGTGGTGGAGTTATGGGATGGGCAGGCGCCTGGTATGGACCGAAGAACAGAGGTGCATTTTATTGATGGCATTTGGAATGCACAGATGATACCGTGACGAGATCCTGAGGCCCCTTGTTGTGCCATACATCCAAGAACATCACCTCATGTTGCAGCAGGATAATGCACTGACCCATGTTGCAGGATCTGTACACAATTCTTGGAAGCTGAAAAATGTCCCAGTTCTTGCATGGACGGCATACTCACCGGACATGTCACCCATTGAGCCTGGTTGGGATGCTCTTGACCGGCGTATACGACAGCGTGTACCAGCTCCTGCCAATATCCAGCAACTTCGCACAGCCATTGAAGCGGAGTGGACCAAAATGTCCACAGGCCACAATTGACAACCTGATCAACTCTATGCGAAGGAGATGTGTTGCACTAGCATGAGGCAAATGGTGGTCACACCAGATACTGACTGGTATCCCCCCCCAATAAAACAAAACTGCACCTTTCAGAGTGGCCTTTTATTGTGGACAGTCTAAGGCACACCTGTGCACTAATCATGGTGTCTAATCAGCATCTTGAGTATGGCACACCTGTGAGGTGGGATAGATTATCTCAGCAAAGGAAAGTGCTCACTATCACAGATTTAGACTGGTTTTGTGAACAATATTTGAGGGAAATGGTGATATTGTGTATGTGGAAAAAGTTTTAGATCTTTGAGTTCATCTCATACAAAATGGGAGCAAAACCAAAAGTGTGCGTTAATATTCTTGTTGATTCCACTGTTACAGGAGATTTTGTAATGAAAGATGTGCGGAGGATTTCGCACGTCGGCACGGAGCCTCTCATGGCGCGCAACAAAAAACACCTCCGTGTTCGAAGTCTCACAGGACATGTTGTGGCATGTCCAGCTGTTACACAGTTTCTCGGATACTCACTCGACTGAAAGCCATCGAAAGCCGTCTGAATCTTCTGAATGGTTTCCAAAATGGAGGTGTTTTTTTTTGTTGCGTGCCATGAGCAGTTCCGTGCCGACGCACGAAATCCTCCGCACGTCTTTCATTACAAAATCTCCTGTAACAGTGGAATGTGCCACAAAAGTGCTATGTCCAGCTCCCTTGCCATTTCTGTGGTAGTCACACAATGTCCCGGATCAACACAGCATTCAGTTTAGAAATGATCTGGTCGATCCAGCCTGTCGATGACCACTCGGTGCACCGCGCACCCTCCGCCGTTGTGGGCCGTCTTTAAAAAGGTTTTAACAGTCCCTTAATCCGCGTGACGCCGACAGAATCTTCACCGATATCCATCTGAATCTTTCGAATGGTTTCCAACTGGCTGTCTCTAACAGTTTCTGAAAAAAATTTCATGAAGCAAAGCTGCAGTCACTCAGCCAGTTCCCAGACAAAGAAATCCGACGAGGGGGGGTGGACCAGTGCTCACTCAAAGCCTGCCCACAGTCGAATGACGCAACCGACAGGGGTGAAAAAACTCACGCATGCGCACAAAGGTTCAAGCTTGGCTGATGCAATCACACGTGATTCAAATCCATATAGTTTTGAAAAAAATAAAAAGGTCCGTTACTTTATGGACAGACCTCGTGTATATATATATATATATATATATATATTATATATTAATATATATATATTATATTATATATATATATATATATATCATATATATATATATATGTGTGTGTGTGCAAAGACAGTAAAGGTTCTATAGGTTTTTGAGAATTGCCTACTCCAGACAGAGTCACCATATGGTATTGCAGTGCTTGTATTTATTAATGATTGACGTAAATGAAGTCTAAGGCTGAATCTCAATTCTACCCTTTGGCCCTTCCCCTTACCCCTTACCCTCCGTTTTGCGCGGGCACGAGAGACAGAGGGGTGTCTCAATTCTCTTTTTGGAGCGAGGCGGAGAGGAAGGCGAAGGGCTTCAAATCGTGAATCTGGATGCACACTCCGTTTGGAGGGGTAGGAGGAGCTTACCGCTGTCTCCGAAAAAACAAACCTGGCGCCGAAAGAGCCACACAAATGAAACGGCTTTCATTACAAATTACGCTGTTTAGAAGTTATAACTTGCCAAAAAACTTACAGGCAGTTGTTGTGTATATTGTTGTTCTGAAGAATATCGTAACTTCGCTTGTGCGCTGAGGCGTATAATGCATATACACATGAACGCTACGATAAGACACTTTTATATCTCACAATGGAGAAAATCATGATAAGCATAAGCACGTTAATTTGTATGTTCATAAATCTTTGGGATAATAGCAACCCTGCTGTTGGATTTCAAGGTCTGTAATGTGTGTGTATTTTGTAAACAAACAGGAAGCCCTGAGCACACTCATCTCCTAATAAGCTTTCAGGCAGAAAATGAGAAGTTTCATCAATGGGAATAAGTTGGAAAATATATTCACACACATGTATATGTGTAACACATACCTACGTCCTAACAGACTGATATTATTTGTCAAGGAATTTCTAAAGGAAAAATGGGGCTGGATGCAAAAAGTGGGAGAATTTGAAAAGAACGATGCAGCCATAACATACATACAGGTGCTGATCATATAATTAGAATATCATGAAAAGGTGATTTATTTCAGTAATTCCTGTCAAAAAGTCAACTTGTATAATGTATACATTCATTGCACACAGACTGATATATTTCAAGTGTTTATTTATTTTAATTACTAATTCATTAATTACTAATCAATCAATTAATGATTAATCAAAAATATTATTACTAATATTGATTAATTATTAGTAGTACTTAATTACTAATTAATTAATTATCAATACTATTAATTATTATTATATTATTATTATTATAAATTACAAATTAATTACATTAATTAACATGACATGATTGCGATGCGTTGAAGAAATCTGCAACTTCTTCTATTTCTTTGCATTTACACAGAAAAGCGAGAAAATAAAAACAGCAAACAGGCTACTGCAACAAGTTGCATTTCGGTTGCCATGTTAACAAACAGTGAAGACGGCAGTTTGACACGGGCAGTATTTTCTTTGCTTTGTTGTTGCTGAGATTTTATTACACATTCTGCTGACACAGAATTGCTCACTTGCATTAATTTCTCAACATATTTAACAATTCTGTCATTAAATATAAGCGTGCCAATAAATCCCATCATGTCTGTTTTCCCTGCAACCATGAAGATGAAACACTTTCACTTTTTTTTTTTCAATTTGTGTTATCTGTTCTGCTCTCTCCTCACTGACACAAAAACAGCACAGCGCGACCATTGGTCCACGTGCACTGCACGTGCACTTTCCACGTGCACATACGCTTGCGCGTGATTTTCCACCTTCTGAAAAAGAAATCACATGAGTAGGTTTTTGACTTTAACACCTTGAATGTTTACTGAATTAAAGTCACGGTAAATTAAATTAAATTAAAGTCCATTTGAAAAGACAGTTATCAGGTGTTTTGCAAAGGAAGAAGAAATAACAAAATTCTTTTTTACTGTTTTTCTGTGCCATTTTTGTTGCTATGCTTCAGTGAACAGAACAACTGCTTCACTGAAGAATTACCTATATCCGCCCTGCCTCCCAAATCCTGGCAAAACCAACTCCTTAATACAAACAGCTGTTTTTTTGGGACATTCATCATCACAGTCATGCTTTAATCCTCAGTGCTGAATATTGACAGTTTCATGTTTACACGTATAATTTGTAGGATTACAGTCAACACAAACACAACTATTGCATATCAATACGTATACTTGTCACTGTGGCAGAAGTTTGCTTTTTTATGGAGCCACCTCGGAAATCTTTAAAAGCCGTTTTCAGATTCTGCTTCATTACTGATGCACATTTGCACCGGCGCATAAAAACGAGTGCCCATCATCGTCCGTCATCGGTGTTGAGTGTCAATCAAATCATACATAACCGTAAATTAAAGCATGGCTGTATTAACAAGTTGGGTCATAAATGCTAAACGAAAGCAATCAGTCCTTGATTTTATGAGTACTCCCTCACTATGGTGCTATATTTCAACTTTTTTTTTAAGTCATAGAGAAATCTTTCTGTCCAAGATGCCACCATTGCTCTCCGCAAAGGTGTTGTTTGGGAGCAGATGGTTTGAGGGGGGCATAAAAGACATAACTGATGTAAAAACAGAAAAAAAAAATCTGTCAGCTGGGGAAGAAGCCAAAACACAACTGAAATTTAAAATCAGTTCTCCACAGGAAGATTAGGGGCGCCAAAGTTAATGACGTGTTTGAGGGCAACTTAACCATTCTCACGGTCGACACTGGCGCCATTGCCACTGTTGATTTGGATGTTAATGTTTGGTTGTAAGTACAAGCTTTCTCACTGAAGTGTATAAGACTGGGCTTCCAATCAATTTACTGGAAGAAGCTGGCTGGATGACTGGTGAAACTTTACGACTGGAGGCCGAGTTTCCCTAAGTAACCACTCATATGCCACAAAGTAGTTCCAGCAGTACCCCAGGATCCTCTGAAGAGACAAAGGTATTCACTTGTCACCTAACAATCACTGGATAGTGTCCAAATCTCACAAGCACTCAGTAACTGAGGAAGCAACAGGAACCTAAAGATTGAGACCTTTCATTTGTTGCAAAGATACTGGCATTGCCAAACACCTCTGCTCAATGACCCCATGACTCCATAAGCTCTTCTCAGGTGTTTCTCCATCTCAAAGGATGAAGACCCAAAGGCAGAGACATGAATGTCACTGCTGAGATTAGCCAGTGTCTCTTGAAGTTCAACAATTTTGCTGCATTCAGATACCTTCTAATGGCTGAGTCCAGGAAGTCATTGAAAGCTTGGATCATTGTCTTGATCCAGGACAATTGCAAGCTGAGACATTACTTACTCAGTGCTACAGTCAGGGTACCCACGGCTTCCACAAAGATCACAGCATCATCCACAAAGTCAAAGTCAATAAACCTTTGCTTGCCAACAAAGGCACTGAAGCCGTTGACTTTCAAAACCCTATTCAGCACCCAGTCAATGCAAGCGGTGTAGGAGCCAGGACACAACTGTGCCAAATGGCAGTTTTCACTGGTACAAATTCAAAGTTTGCTCCATAAAGAGAATAGCCTGGTCAACTGAATCAAGTGATTTGTGAAAATCAACATAAGATGCAAAGAAGTAGTCCTTTGCCTTTACGCTCAGTGGGTACTGACATAGATAGGACTGTTTCACTCTTAGTGAAATAAAAAGAAAGCATTCATTTGAAAGTCCTGCTTGTTGAATTTCAGCTGCATTTCTTGCTGTTTGGTGTAACAACTGAGATCCTCCATTTTTGCTTTTCTTTGTTATAGTTTAAGACTGTCGCTTGACCGCAACAGTAAATTCAACAATCAACTTCGTTGCCGATGCAACGTAGACAATATGATCTTGGCAGTTTAAAGAGCTGCATGTCATGTCATCAAAAAGGCACTGCACCCTTTGATTACCCATAATTCTTTTTTCTGTACTTGCCAAAAGTTACACTGATCACAGAAGTGAAAACTGACAAACTGTCTACACTTCTGCTGAGGTATTCCTTTAAGGGGTTCCTTTAGAAACATAACTAATCCAAGATTTATTTGAAGACCTGGGTGCTAAAAGTACTGAAGTCACAATTTTAGACAATTCAAGTTGACACTTTCATGACTGACAACAGAAAGTGCTACAAGACCTGGATTATGGAAACCAGAACCTTCTGCCAGAGCCAGGCTTGGGGTGAAGAGCTCACAGGTGAGTACGTGGTGCCTATAGCCAAAGGGCCGAGTCGCGTTCAGTCCAAAGAAACAACATGTTGTTACCTCTATGTGGACCCACCACTCACAAGGAGAGAACTAAGGGATGTTAACCCACATAAACTGACACTCGGTTATGGTACTTGACTCTTGAAATGTGGAACATCACCTCACTGTTGAGGACAGATCCATTCTGGTGCTGGAGGTTGAGCAATACCAACTGGACATAGTCCAGCTCACCTCAATGCACAGCATGGACTCTAGAACCAAAGTCCTGGAGAGTGGCTGGAGATGTTCAGGGTGAGAGGCGCCAGCTGGGTGTGGGGATACTCACAAGTCTCTGGCTGAATGCCATTTTCTTTTTTTGAACAAGACAGATGCAACTTCATATCGCAGAGAGGAATCTGACTGTTGAATGTGCATGTGCACCACATGGTTACAGGTCTGATATCTCAGACAGTGGGGTGAAGAGAGGGGCAGAGATGTCAAGTGATCACTACCTGGTGACAAGCAGGGTCCAACTGTGGTTTAAGCTACCAAACCAACCTAGAAGGTCTAAAAACATTGTGGAGGTTCTCTGGGAATATTTGGTGAAAGGTGAAACCTGCAACTCACAGAAACAAAAAAGTCCAAAAACAAAATTGCTCCTATCTCACAATCAACAAAGTTGACCAATCTACAAACACTTTCGACATTAAGAATTATTAAGTGATGCATAAATACAAGAAGATTTAATGCCTGATTTTATGACAAAGATATTTTCATATTAGATTTTCTTGAAATTGACATTTTCTGACCAGCACTTTTAGTTGTGTCTCATGGGTTTGATGAAAGATGAAGTAAGTTCTATATTGGCCCTGAGGCCTGTTGGTGCCGGTGCTTATCTCTGGATTCCATTGCTTGAAGTGGATGAGAATCGGTTACTCCCTCTGGACAGTATGCCAGTCTGACGCAGGTTACTTGTCCAGGTCAATCCAGTACCCATTTACAGCTATAGTGAGGACTGTCCAAGCATATAGACAGGTAGCACGAATGGGAGTCAAACCCAGGTCTACGTACTGGCAGGACAGCTCCTTATCCACTCAGCTACCTGTTCTACATGCAGGATGGACGGTGGCTGGCTGCAAAGTACAACAAAGAAGTCTACAGCATGTTGTGTCAAAACTGTGCATTGTGGGAAAACCGACAAGTTCCATGAGGGTGAAGAAGCCATTGAGGGAAGAGGGAGACAAAGCAGAAGCAGGTTAGACAACCCTCTCTCACCTCAGTTCCTGGTGTCTGTCTCAACATCCACACAAACTCCACCACTGCCATGAAGATTGCCACCAGCAGGCCACACACCAGCACTACAAAAAT
Source organism: Thalassophryne amazonica (assembly GCF_902500255.1). Taxonomy (NCBI): domain Eukaryota; kingdom Metazoa; phylum Chordata; class Actinopteri; order Batrachoidiformes; family Batrachoididae; genus Thalassophryne; species Thalassophryne amazonica. Next base: position 26,333,681 of record NC_047106.1, read on the forward strand.
ACCACCGATGTTTTCCATACCCAGACCTGCAGAGACAAGTTTGAGTAACGGAGGAGAGACAAAAGGACAAAAAGAAATATTTGCTGAAGTAAGAAAGATAAGAGGTCAAGAAAATCAGTAACATGATCAAATAATCTGAAATGGAGCTCAAAACAGAGAATTAAACAGGGTCAAACCTTTGGCACGGTGATCCTCCTCCTTTGGACACTTGCCACCATCCCACCACTTCCTCTTGAGGATCTCCAAACGATTGTCCTCCTGCAGTTTGAGGATGGCCAGGTCAAACTCATCACGGTACACTGACCCTGGAAGGCAAAGAGCAGAAAAGTCAACAAACATACACCCGATGAAGTGTCCAAAAACATCTTTGGACAGAATGTGTAATTTTCTGAGCCTGCATGCTTGTTTCCAAGATAACCTGGGTGAATATTTTTAAAATCAGTACTGGAGAGATGACGTTCTCCTATCAATCACTTGTTTGTGTACAGGTCATTTTAAAAGGCAAGGGGTGATTTTAACAAAATGGTATTGATTATTATTTTTTTTAAATTAAGAATTCATAAGATTCAGCTTGGGACTCCGACGAGGGCGGTCGCATCTCCTCCACTCTCCCTTATCTCTCTCTGTTCTCTGCTTTGACCTTCAAGTCCCTACTTCACCAGACTGTGAATTCCTCAAATTATATTGGATTCTGGATCTATTGGACTACTATTGGATTAACCATGGAATTGATCAGCTGGTCTCTGAATACTATTGACACCATTTTTTGTACAAGAAGGTCAGGACCGGGGGATCCTACCTGCCCAGATGGAACGTATCCTGCGGGCTATGTTCTCGACTCCTGGAGTTCCTGGCGTGTGGCATGCTTGGCGCCTTTCTCCGTTGAGGATGTTGAGGATTTATTCATTTTTGGTCTTATGGTAGCAGGGCTGGTACTTTTTGGCTTATGTGCTGCCCTGATCTACCGGAAAACTGACAAGACAGCGGCATCAAGAACCACGGCCCCTCGCTTGTCCGTCATGATTAACGAGGTTGGCAAGGCAGTGCATTCTCAGACTGCGACGACTCTTGAACTCAGACGTAAATTGGATGACATCTTGGAGCAGATGCGTGCCTTGCAGTTGAAGTTGAAGATTCCAGAGGCCGGTGAATATTTTTAATTCATAATTGGGAATATTCTTAATTCATAATTAGGATTTGGTTGTTCAAGTGGAACTGTTAAAAAGTGTTTTTCACTGCGTAAACCATAACATTACAGGCTTATCAAGCCTGAAGGTCAAATTGCCCGACTGTTTTCCGCCAGAGGAATTTCTTCGGCCTGGGGATCATTTGGCTGTTTCTTATCTCAACTCACAAAGACAATAAACTGCTTTTCACAGGACTGAAGCATGCTCCATTCCCTCCCCCGACCCCCTCCTATCCCCCATCAACACTGCCCACACCGGTGCCTGCTCACGTCACTCCTTTCCCCTTCTGCGGGGGCGGTGCAGTTTTAGCTGCAGCCCCCGTTACTCCCCCCAAGCTGACGGCGGTGCATCTCAGGGTTGCTGCGTGGCCTTCACCCACTTGCCTCAATTCAGACAACGGACTTCTTCAAACTTAGTGCACATAAACAATGTCAAATGTGTATGTGCTGTCTTTAATTCTGATGTGTGCCATTATTACAGTAAACAAGTAATAATTGTGGACTAATTGCTGTCTGAGGTAACTGGAGTGTAAACGTAATTTCTCCACTGTGAGATCAATAAAGTATATGTCATCTTATAATTTACAGGCATATTCTAAAAATGACAGTCAATATGGCCTTAGGTCAGATGCAGAGGCAATTTTATTTTTTATGATTTTTTTTAAAACTGCTTTGAGAGTTTGTGTCACTTTCAGAATATTCCCCATACCTATCAAGAATTTACTGAAGTTTCTTTTATGGATACAAATTATGCAAAAATGAAATTTTTCTACCTTTTACACTTAAATATTGGGGTATGGTTTGATGTTAAACATACCATAATTCCATGATCATGCAGAAATGTCACCAGCACAGTGGCTTAGTGATTAGTACGGTTGCCTCCCAGCAAGAAGGCTGTGGGATCGCTTCCCATCTGGGACCTTATTGTGTGGAGTTTGCACATTCTTCCCTTGTTTGTGTAAGGTCCCTCTGGGTGCTCCTGTTATGTGGGCCGCCCGAAGAGGAGGTACTGCTGGCCAATGCCAGAGGGCGCCCTGCCTGTAGTCGGGTTTCAGGCACCAGAGGGCGCAGTCACCACCCAGGAGCCAGGACTACCAGCTGTCAGTTATCATCATCACTGCACCATAAAAGCCTGGAGGAGACACCACATCTCTGCCGAGATATCAGTTTACCACTCAGGTAATTCTCTCAGCCGTTGTTTCTGTGCCGAACGCACATACCTTGTTTGTTCTGAACTTTTTGCAAGAGTACCTGGAACTCTACTTACAGCTGGAGCTGGGTTTGTGGACGGTGGGGGAGTGACGATCTTCACTCCTCATTCCACTTACTTTAAGTAGTAGTTCAGGCTCTGCTGTTAACTGGTTCCAGAGTTGGAGGTGGAGGTGTTCCCTCCAAGTGGATAAACATTGTGAGTTGCTGACTGCTTACTGGGTGTCCACACACCCACCATTAACCTGTTTTTGTTCCTGCCAGCAGTACCGGATCTGACAGCTGAAGTAGAGGCCACCTGGGGACTCGGGACTTGGTGGCTTCGGTGTACTGCAGGTCTTCGTTGGCGGCAGAACCTTGTGGGCCCCGGCTCTTCTCTGGATAGGCATCTCCTACCCTCGGGCCTGCCCACACGTCACCTGTTGTATTTTGTAATTGACTGTCTAAAAGCAGTATTCGACCTGTTGTGCACATTTGCCACAATAAATTGTATTTATTGGACTATCTATTGACCGTTCATTTGCGCCCCCTGTTGTGGGTCCGTGTCATTACACTTCCCCAACAGCTCCGGCTTCCTCCCACATCTAAAGACATGCATGTTAGGTCAACTGGGAAGTATAAATTGACCGTAGGTGTGTGTACAAGGGTGAATGCATTTGTCTGTCTATACGAGGTCTGTTAGAAAAGTATCGGACCTTTTTATTTTTTTCAAAAACCATATGGATTTGAATCATGTGTGATTGCATCAGCCAAGCTTGAACCTTCGTGCGCATGCGTGAGTTTTTTCACGCCTGTCGGTTGCGTCATTCGCCTGTGAGCAGGCTTTGTGTGAGCACTGGTCCACCCCTCTCGTCGGATTTTTATTGCGAATAAATGTCTGAACGATTTGGAGCTTTGCTGCATCAATTTTTTTCCAGAAACTGTGAGAGACCTCCAGGTGGACACCGTTCGGAAAATTAATATGTCTTTCAGGGACGATTTTATGGGGATTATACAGATTAAGGAGTGTTACTGCTGCTTTAAGGACGGCCCACAACTGCTAAGAGCACAGCGCGCTCCCAGCGCCGATCGATATGCTCATACCCCGCTGAAACAACCAGATCATTTCCAACGTGAAGGCTTTGTTGATCCAGACCACATTTTGGCATGTACACACATTATTTATGCTGCATTTACACATAGGCAGGATGCGTTACGAATGTCATATTCGATCATTCTTGGCACATTCCTGACATTCTTAATGTGACTTAACACATCTGAATAGGTTTCTTAATAGTGCGTGTTGGTGTGTAATATTCATGATTTTCATAGAGCATGTTTTTGGCTGTCAAAAAATCTTCCACAAATGTCATGCACCACCCTCATTTTGCCTCATGTCGTGAAGGTCGCAACTGAGCGTCTCGATCCGTCTTGATTAACAGAGGGTGACAGCGTTCTTCTTTGATGCGCGCACAATTAAACCTTGCTGCACCGCATCCCGTTTCATTGCTGCAGTATGCTGAAGAAGGACAGTGACGCCAAGTTGGGTAAAAGTTTCGTTCCAATGCTCATCAACGCACTCCTGCACCTGCTGCTGCTGTGCCTGGCATTTGGGGAAAATGAGTGAGACGAGAGCCGCTTGGAGCCACACATCTGGCTCTCTCTGTCTCCTCCTCCTGTCTGCGCCACTCTATGGCACAGAGTCCAATTAAGCGTGCAGTCACAAAGTTCTGCTTTGGATTCTGAGGAGCAAACTGGAGCAGTCTGAACTGTTCAGCAACTGACAGTAGGATGAATATGGGGGTGTGTGTGGAGACAATTCACCTCATTCACAATGTGACAGAACGTAACGATGCGCTGTTACATGCAATAGCGCGCAACAGCACGGAACATTATTCCTGACCATGCATAATGGTTCCTGATAATTCTCCAGCAACATGCAGCAGGGCAATTCTACGGTAACGGAATTACAATCTGAGCTAATCTGTCGTGGTTAGATGCCATATGTCCAGATTTTGCTGCTGTTGTAATTCCATTACCATAGAATTGCCCAGCAGTTCCTGAAGAAACCTGACGCCTCTGCCGCAAATCGTCACATTCGTGATCAGCGGCCAAGAATGTATACTTCGTGGCATTCGTGACTTGCCGTCGTTATGTGTAAACACAGCATAAGACAGAATAGCACTCACAAGATTTTTTCACAAAGTATGCTCCAGTGACCTTGACTTCTCATCAATACAGGTCAATACACATGTTGGGGTCAAAATACCTAACACACAGACCAGGTTTGGTGGTAATTTGGCAGTTAAAAATTTAATTATTACATACATAAGATTTTCCCAAAGTATACGCAAAGTATTCCCCAATGACCATGACTCTGAATTATATATACACTCAACAAAAATATAAATGCAACACTTTTGGTTTTGCTCCCATTTTGTATGAGATGGACTCAAAGATCTAAAACTTTTTCCACATACACAATATCACCATTTCTCTCAAATATTGTTCACAAACCAGTCTAAATCTGTGATAGTGAGCATTTCTCCTTTGCTGAGATAATCCATCCCACCTCACAGGTGTGCCATATCAAGATGCTGATTAGACACCATGATTAGTGCACAGGTGTGCCTTAGACTGCCCACAATAAAAGGCCACTCTGAAAGGTGCAGTTTTATCACACAGCACAATGCCACAGATGTCGCAAGATTTGAGGGAGCGTGCAATTGGCATGCTGACAGCAGGAATGTCAACCAGAGCTGTTGCTCGTGTATTGAATGTTCATGTCTCTACCATAAGCCGTCTCCAAAGTCGTTTCAGAGAATTTGGCAGTACATCCAACCAGCCTCACAACCGCAGACCACGTGTAACCACACCAGCCCAGGACCTCCACATCCAGCATGTCTACCTCCAAGATCGTCTGAGACCAGCCACTCGGACAGCTGCTGAAACAATCGGTTTGCATAACCAAAGAATTTCTGCACAAACTGTCAGAAATCGTCTCAGGGAAGCTCATCTGCATGCTCGTCGTCCTCATCGGGGTCTCGACCTGACTCCAGTTCGTCGTCGTAACCGACTTGAGTGGGCAAATGCTCACATTCGCTGGCATTTGGCATGTTGGAGAGGTGTTCTCTTCACGGATGATGCGAAGGAGATGTGTTGCACTGTATGAGGCAAATGGTGGTCACACCAGATACTGACTGGTATCCCCCCCCCAATAAAACAAAACTGCACCTTTCAGAGTGGCCTTTTATTGTGGGCAGTCTAAGGCACACCTGTGCACTAATCATGGTGTCTAATCAGCATCTTGATATGGCACACCTGTGAGGTGGGATGGATTATCTCAGCAAAGGAGAAGTGCTCACTATCACAGATTTAGACTGGTTTGTGAACAATATTTGAGGGAAATGGTGATATTGTGTATGTGGAAAAAGTTTTAGATCTTTGAGTTCATCTCATACAAAATGGGAGCAAAACCAAAAGTGTTGCGTTTATATTTTTGTTGAGTATATATGCCAAATGGACCTGTACAAGTGAAGTTATTTCCCTTACAATTGGAATCGTGCATGACTGACTGATTGACTGACTGACTGACTGACTGACTCTCCGCACATTGTGATGTCAAGCCCACTTGCAGCTACGGGAAAACTTTTTTGGGAAGCTGACTGAGGAGTCTAAAACCTTACTGCTCTTGCTCTAAACTGCTTTCAGCTTTCAGTTCTTATATAACTTGATAAGGAATTAATAAAGTTCATTTTTAAAATATGATATTTTCCAGAACAAGCTCATTGCACTTTTTCTTTTTGAAAAAGAGTCACTTGCCCTGACAAATTCATGCCTCTGAACTGACAATAAGACTCCAGGACTAAACGTGTCGTTAAATGATTTATTCGACAGGTCACATCACAGGATGGCGTGTAAAACATTGTCTTCTAAAGGGTGACTTTATCCATCTTTAAACACCAAAGGAATTAAAATTAATCTCTCTTACTTTTCGGTGTGCTTGTGTACTTCCTGGGATCAAAATGTACATACACACCGTGTTTTTGCTCTCATACAGCAACAGGAACAACATCTGAAATGGGTTTTTCTTCATCACAGCACAGAAACAGCCTCCACATTAAAGTCCAGCAGTGTGCTTCTCTTTTATTTTCTACCTTTTTTGCCTCCATTTCCCCAATAATACCAGCAAATGTATTAACTTTGCGAAACAGGCTTTTCTAACCAATCTAAGTGCCCAGGGTGACGTTTTTTGTTATGCCCTCTATTACAGCTGTTGTGCATTTCACATTTAGTTAGTCACAAGCGACCAATCGGGAATGGATCGCTGGTCCAGCATTGTTTGTGGTGGTCTTTCAGTGCCAAACATGTTCTTGCCAAAATTTCTTCCGACTGTTCTATATGCAAAACACTCAAAAATTAATTACATGACTAATTATCATTTTGGACCATATTTTTAACAGAGGGTCGAAAAGGGGGGGAAAAGAGGCCTGTCTTCTTCTTTGTGAAAGATAACATTTAGCAAATCAGGTAATTGCTGCATTAATGCCACCAACAGGCCATATTAAGTACAACTGCACATGTTCACAGTGATCATCATGTTTTGTTGTCCACAGAGAGAGCCTGGAGGAGTTCACTGTTCAATTCAATTCAATGCAATTTATTCATTTTATATAGCACCAACTCACAACAGCGTCACCTCATGGCACTTCACACAAAACAACTAAAAAAACAAGATAAAATTAATTAAAGATTAAAAAGCACAATTAAAAGATTAAAAAAAATAAAAAGCATAGTAACATACAAGGTCTGTTGTGTCTCTAGGGTGAATAGAAAGTCTGTGGGTCATAGAGCTTTCTCTTATCATGCCCCTGTTCTGTGCAATGATCTCCTGCGTCAACAAAGCTCTGTAGAGACTTTCAAGTCTAGACTTAAGACGCACTTGTTTTCTCTTACTTATGGCTAGTACGAGGTCTGTTAGAAAAGTACCTGACCTTTTTATTTTTTTCAAAAACCTGATGGATTTGAATCACGTGTGCTTGCATGAGCCAACCTTGAACCTTCGTGCGCATGCGTGATTTTTTTCACGCCTGTCAGTTGCATCATTTGCTTGTAAGCAGCCTTTGTGTGAGGATGGGTGTCGTCTCTCGTCGTTTTTTCTTTGCAAGGAAATGGCGGAACGACTGGAGCAGCGCGACTGCATCAAATTTTGCCACAAACTGGGCAATAGCCAGGTGGAAACCATTCGGATTATTCAGACGGCTTTCAGTGATGATCCTCTGGGCATCACACAGATTAAGGAGCGGTACAACTGGTTTAAAGACGTCCGCACAACGGTGGAGGGTGCGCCGCGCTCCGATCGGCATCAACATGCTGAAACGACCGGATCATTTCCAAAGTGAACGCTGTGATGATGTGGGACCGTCGTGTAATTATCCTTGAAATTGCGGAAGAGGTGGACAGCAGCACTTTTTCGGCACATTCCACTGTGAAAGAAGATTTTACCATAAAAAGAGTGGCGGCGAAATTCATCGGCACGAAGTTGATGGCGCAGCAACAGCGCCTCCGTGTTGAAGCCTCACAGGACATGTTGTAACATGCCCAGCTCATCAACCATTCGGAAGATTCAGACGGCTTTCGGTGGCTTTTCAGTCGTGTGACTATCCAAGAAATTGTGGACAAGCTGGACATGTCAGGGCATGTCCTGTCAGGCTTCAACATGGAGGCGCTATTGCTGCGCCATCAGCTTCGTGCCGATGAATTTCGCCGCCACTCTTTTCATGGCAAAATCTTATTTCACAGTGAAATGTGCCAAAAAAGTGCTGATGTCCACCTCTTCTGCAATTTCTTGGATAATCACACGACGGTCCCACATCATCCCAGTGTTCACTTTGGAAATGATCCGGTCGTTTGCGCACGAAGGTTCAAGGTTGGCTCATGCAAGCACACGTGATTCAAATCCATCAGGTTTTTGAAAAAAATAAAAAGGTCGGGTACTTTTCTAACAGACCTCGTACTAGCCATAAGTAAGAGAAAACAAGTGCGTCTTAAGTCTAGACTTGAAAGTCTCTACAGAGGTTTGTTGACGCAGGGAGATCATTGCACAGAACAGGGGCATGATAAGAGAAAGCTCTATGACCCACAGACTTTCTATTCACCCTAGAGACACAAAGTAGTCCAAAAGTTGTCGTAAAAGAGTCAAATTGTAATTTTTTAAATTTATTTTTATTCATATATTATAGCAACAACAATAACAGTCTCCATAATAGACAATAATAGTCAATAATAATAGACTAATAATGTTACAATACAATTTTAGAGAAAGAGACAAAAACAACATAATTGTCAGGTGATGTGGCACAGAAGGTTGTGGGACCCAAATGCAAAAAACTCACAGACAGTGGAGTTGAAATTGAAAGCTTTATCAGTCAAAACAAGCTTGGATTCGGTACACAGTTAGACAGTCAATGATGCAGAGGCACAGATAGTCGGCAGGCAAAGGCGTCATCAAAAAAGGCAGGCTCAGATCTTTTACACAGGCAAACAAAGTACGTGGTCAGAAGCAAGACGAGGTCAAAAAACAGAGCTGGGTCGGGACACGGCAAGACTAGGCAGAGCTATGAAAAAGGCTGGTACGAGGACTGTGAAAATCAACAAACTGGTGGGGCTTAAGTGAAAACAGAGGGTTTAAATAATCAAGGAGAAAATGAGAAAAGTGAGAGCAGGTGTGTAGGAAGAATCAGGAAGGGGGCATGGCAAACAGAAGAAACAGAAAAGTTCAGGTGGGCGTGACTAAGTGCAAAAATACTTAACAGCAAAAACCAAAAGGTAATCCTGATGAAGAAAAACAGAAATGACAAAAAACATTTTTCTAAACCTGTGAGACACATCGAAGTGGACACGGTTCGAAAAATTAAGCTGGTTTTCGGTGAAAATTTTAACGGCTGATGAGAGATTTTGAGGTGATACTGTCACTTTAAGGACTTCCCACAGAGCGAGACGTCGTGCAGCACTCCCAGGCGCCGTCGTCAGCCTGTTTCAAGCTGAAAACCTCCACATTTCAGGCTCTATTGATCCAGGACGTCGTGAGAGAACAGAGAAGTTTCAGAAGAAGTCGGTTTCAGCATTTTATCTGGATATTCCACTGTTAAAGGAGATTTTTTTAATGAAAGACGTGCGGGCGGATTGCAGCGTCGGCTCGCAGCCGCCGCGACGCTCCGCCACAGGAAACACCTCCGTTGGAAGCCTTAAGGACAAGTTGGAACATGTCCAGCTGTTAAACAATTTCTCATATACTCACTCCACTGAAAGCCATCAAAAGCCGCCTGGATTTTACAAATGGTTATCAACACGGAGGTGTTTTTCCTGTGCCACCGCACCGCGCCGGCTGCGTCCCGACGCTGCAATCCGTCCTGAAATGTGGAGGTTTTCAGCTTGAAACAGGCTGACGACAGCGCCTGAGAGCGCTGCGCGACGTCTCGCACCGTGGGAAGTCCTTAAAGCGACAGTATCACCTCAAAATCTCTCATCAGCCGTTAAAATTTTCACCGAAAACCAGCTTAATTTTTCGAACCGTGTCCACTTCGATGTGTCTCACAGGTTTAGAAAACATTTTGATCAAACAAAGCACCAGTCTCTCAGCAACTTCTTAGACAAAGGAATTCCGACGAGGGGCTGGACGACTCCTCCCACAAGGAGTGCTCACAGGCGAATGACGTCACCGACAGGCGTGGAAAAATTCACGCATGTGCACGAGGGTTCAAGCATGTCTGACGTAAAAACATATGAATGAAATCCATATAGTTTTTGAAAAAAATAAAAAGGACCTATACTTTATTGACAGACCTCATATGATCAATCTGTCTTTGTTAGTTGGCTATGTACCACAGGCTTTTAAGGTGGCAGTAATTAAACCACTACTTAAAAAGCCATCACTTGACCCAGCTATCCTAGCTAATTATAGGCCAATCTCCAACCTTCCTTTTCTCTCAAAAATTCTTGAAAGGGTAGTTGTAAAACAGCTAACTGATCATCTGCAGAGGAATGGTCTATTTGAAGAGTTTCAGTCAGGGTTTAGAATTCATCATAGTACAGAAACAGCATTAGTGAAGGTTACAAATGATCTTCTTATGGCCTCAGACAGTGGACCCATCTCTGTGCTTGTTCTGTTAGACCTCAGTGCTGCTTTTGATACTGTTGACCATAAAATTTTAATTACAGAGATTAGAGCATGCCATAGGTATTAAGGGCACTGCGCTGCGGTGGTTTGAATCATATTTATCTAATAGATTACAATTTGTTCATGTAAATGGGGAATCTTCTTCACAGACTAAGGTTAATTATGGAGTTCCACAAGGTTCTGTGCTAGGACCAATTTTATTCACTTTATACATGCTTCCCTTAGGCAGTATTATTAGACAGCATTGCTTAAATTTTCATTGTTACGCAGATGATACCCAGCTTTATCTATCCATGAAGCCAGAGGACACACACCAATTAGCTAAACTGCAGGATTGTCTTACAGACATAAAGACATGGATGACCTCTAATTTCCTGCTTTTAAACTCAGATAAAACTGAAGGTATTGTACATGGCCCCACAAATCTTACAAACATGGTGTCTAACCAGATCCTTACTCTGGATGGCATTACCCTGACCTCTAGTAATACTGTGAGAAATCTTGGAGTCATTTTTGATCAGGATATGTCATTCAATGCGCATATTAAACAAATATGTAGGACTGCTTTTTTGCATTTGCGCAATATCTCTAAAATTAGAAAGGTCTTGTCTCAGAGTGATGCTGAAAAACTAATTCATGCATTTATTTCCTCTAGGCTGGACTATTGTAATTCATTATTATCAGGTTGTCCTAAAAGTTCCCTGAAAAGCCTTCAGTTAATTCAAAATGCTGCAGCTAGAGTGCTGACAGGGACTAGAAGGAGAGAGCATATCTCACCCATATTGGCCTCTCTTCACTGGCTTCCTGTTAATTCTAGAATAGAATTTAAAATTCTTCTTCTTACTTATAAGGTTTTGAATAATCAGGTCCCATCTTATCTTAGAGACCTCATAGTACCATATCACCCCAATAGGCTTACTTGTAGTTCCTAGGGTTTGTAAGAGTAGAATGGGAGGCAGAGCCTTTAGCTTTCAGGCTCCTCTCCTCTGGAACCAGCTCCCAATTCGGATCAGGGAGACAGACACCCTCTCTACTTTTAGGATTAGGCTTAAAACTTTCCTTTTTGCTAAAGCTTATAGTTAGGGCTGGATCGGGTGACCCTGAACCATCCCTTAGTTATGCTGCTATAGACTTAGACTGCTGGGGGGTTCCCATGATGCACTGAGTGTTTCTTTCTCTTTTTGCTCTGTATGCACCACTCTGCATTTAATCATTAGTGATTGATCTCTGCTCCCCTCCACAGCATGTCTTTTTCCTGGTTCTCTCCCTCAGCCCCAACCAGTCCCAGCAGAAGACTGCCCCTCCCTGAGCCTGGTTCTGCTGGAGGTTTCTTCCTGTTAAAAGGGAGTTTTTCCTTCCCACTGTCGCCAAGTGATTGCTCACAGGGGGTCGTTTTGACCATTGGGGTTTTTCCGTAATTATTGTATGGCTTTGCCTTACAATATAAAGCGCCTTGGGGCAACTGTTTGTTGTGATTTGGCGCTATATAAATAAAATTGATTTGATTTGATTTGATCTATGCAACTCTGCAATCGACTGGCATCCTGTCCAGGATGTACTCCGCCTCTCGCCCTGTGACTGCTGGGATAGGCTCCAGCCCCTGTGACCCTTGATTGGAGTAAGCAGGAACACAAAATGAATGAATTAATGAAAGTTGCACCTGTTAAAAAAGGCCTCTTGAAGAGGAAAAACCCATATTTAAGTCATACAGGAATATAAGTCAAACCTTTTTTCAGTATTATCAGCTCATTAATTTGGGATTTTTGTGCATTGTTGAAGTGTACTTATTATTGGCATTTATTCTTTTATGATTAGCACTTACTTTGTTTCGTGCTTTGATTCATGTGAAAGTCCTATATAGTTATTGTAATTATTATTATGAATAACAAACTCATGATTTTTCAGTATACAAGTCAAACCTGAGTATAAGTCGCAGGTCCTCCCAAGCTAGTAAAAAAATGTGCCTGATACTCTGGATATTTTCCACAGGTAGAAAGTTGATGCGGAATATTCACAACAGGATGCAGACTTTTGGACATTTAGTCCAGGGATTCTTCACTGTAAGAATGTCAACCCTGGCTTAACCCCCCCACCCATTGCTAACACAGTGAGCAATGATAGTTTTTGGAAATACACCCCTGAACCTTTGGCCTTTCTCTGTCTTACTTTATTCTCATGTGATCACCCTTTCCTTGTCCACATTCCTGTCTGCTGTCAAAGCTATTTTTTTCTCCAGAAGGCTTCAGACCTGTGTGAGCTGACTGCTGATTACTCTTCTCTGTTTCCCTTGTTACTAATTCCTTTTTCTTAACTCACCCAGTGGCATGCCGATGCCGTAGCCCTTCGTGTCCAGCAGCCCACCAATCTGCGTCAGGTTACAGTTCCTCTGGCGGTAGTACTCGTTCATGGTGCTCTCCAGCAAGTAGGCGTAGTTAGATTTAAGGACACGGGCGATCCCCTCTTCGGTGCTTTTTACAAACACACTGGGCTGCTTTGAGTGCATGAAGTTCCACATTCGTTGGTAAGTCTGATAGCGAGAGTTCTGCAGATTGGGGAGACAATATACAAGATCAGGAGAAACAGCTGCAGTTTGATGTGGTGCAGTCAACATTTGTCATTGACAGAAACATATTTTTTCCAAGATGTCAGGATGGTTTTCTTTTGTGTGGAACTCATATGTGACGAGTTGATTTTTCTGGAGACAAAGAAAATTGTGAAGTTATTGTTGGATTATCATTTAAAAGTGTACATTTTGGCCTTACAGTTATTTTATTTTTATTTATTTATTAATTTATTATTTATTTTATATGTCTTTTGTTGTCAGTTGTAAGTTCAGTTGATTGGACATGATTTTGAAAGGCACACACCTGTCTACATATAAGGTCCCACAGTTGACAGTGCATGTCAGAGCACAAACCAAGCATGAAATCAAAGGAATTGTCTGTAGACCTCTGAGACAGGACTGTCTCGAGGCACAAATCTGGGGAAGAGTACACAGACATTTCTGCTGCTTTGAAGGTCCCAATAAGCACAGCTGCCTCCATCATCCTTATATGGAAAATGTTCACATCCACCAGGACTCTTCCTAGAGCTGGCTGCTTATCTAAATTGAGTGATCAGGGGAGAAGAACCTTAGTCAGGGAGGTGACCAACAACCCAACAGTCACTCTGTCAGAGCTCCAGCATTCCTCTGTGGAGAGAGGAGATCCTTCCAGAAGGACAATCATCTCTGCAGCAATCCACCAATCAGGCCTGTATGGTAGAGCGGGCAGATGAAAACACATGGCAGCCCACCTGGAGTTTCCCAAAAGGTACCTGAAGGACTCTCAGAACATGAGAAATAAAATTCTCTGGTCTCACGAGATACAGATTGAACTCTTTGGCGTGAATGCCAGGGATCATGTTTGGAAGAAACCAGGCACCATCCCTACAGTGAAGCATGGTGGTGGCAGCATCATGCTGTGGGGATGTTTTTTAGCAGTAGGAACTGGGAGACTAGTCAGGTTTGAAGGAACGATGAATGCAGCAATGTACAGGGACATCCTGGATGAAAACCTGCTCCAGAGCGCTCTTGGCCTCAGACTGGGGTGACAATTCATCTTTCAGCAGGACAATGACCCTAAGCACGCAGCCAAGATATCAAAGGAGTGACTTCAGGACAACTCTGTCAATGTACCGACGCTCCCCATCCAACCTGATGGAGCTTGAGAGTTACTGCAAAGAGGAATGGGCAAAACTGGCCAAAGATAGGTGCACCAAACTTGTGACATCATATTCAAGAAGACTTGAGGCTGTAATTGCTGTAAAAGGTGCATCAACAAAGTACTGAGCAAAGGACGTGAATACTTACGTACATGTGATTTCTTAATTTTTTATTTTTAAGGAATCTGCAGAAATTTTTTTTAAGAAAACTTTTTTCATGTTGTTATTATGGAGTGTTGTGAGGAGAATTTTGAGGGAAAAAATTAATTTACTCCATTTTGGAATAAGGCTGTAACATAAAATGGGAAAAGGTAAAGCACTGTGAATACTTTCTGGACGCACTGTATGTTTCCAGGAAACATTTGTTTCACATTATTTAGATGAGATCTAGTTAGCTGATGTTTTAGATGCCCCCCCCCCCTCAATATTTTTTTAATTAATTTGAATAATTTAAATAGATTATAATGTAATTAATGTATTTTTAAAGTAAATTTTATGGCATTTATGGAACTCCATATTGTTCCTGTGCAATGCAGTCGAGTCCACAATCAAGTCTGTTGATTGATTGATAGTAAGTCCCTTTGGCTTGTCCCTTGTGTTTCAGCAGATCCGAGGTGTATCTGCATGTTGATTTACACTGGATGGCATTCCTGACACAACTCCATATTACATGGTGAATTGCCAGAGGTAGTATCGAACCAGGAACCTTCCACGCTGGAAACAAGCACATATATAAAAGAAGGGGAATCTGCTTACATACAGTGAGGCAAATAAGCATTTAATCCACTGTCGATTTTGCAAGTTCTCCTACCTACAAGGAATGGAAAGGTCTGTAATTTTTATCATCTTTCAACTGTGAGAGACAGAATCAACAAAATAAATTCAGAAAATCACATTGTATGATTTCTAAATAATTATTTGACATTTTATTGCATGAAATACGTATTTGATCCCCTACCAACCAGCAAAAATTGTGTCTCTCACAGACCTGTTAGTTTTTCTTTAAGAAGCCCTCCTATTCTGCACTCTTTACCTGTATGAATTTCACCTGTTTGAACTTGTTACCTGTGTAAAAGACACCTGTCCACACAATCAGTCAATCACACTCCAACCTATCCACAATGACCAAGACCAAAGAGCTGTCTAAGGACACCAGAGATATAATTGTAGTCCTGCACAAGGCTGGGATGGACTACAGGACAACAGGCAAGCAGCTTGGTGAGAAGGCAACAACTGCTGGCGCAATTATTAGAAAATGGAAGAAACACAAGATGACTGTCAATCTTCCTCGGTCTGGGGCTCCATGCAAGATCTCACCTCATGAGGTAAGGATGATTCTGAGAAAGCCCATAACTTCATTGGAGGACCTGGTCAATGACTTGAAGAGAGCTGGGACCACAGTTACAAAGATTACATGAGTAACACATGACACTGTCATGGTTTAAAATCCTACAGGGCAGCAAGGTCCCCCTGCTCTGGTCTGCTTGAGGTTTCTTCCTCAGAGGACATTTTTCCTTACCACTGTTGCTCTGGGGGTTGGTAAGGGTAGACCTTACCTGTGTGAAGCGCTTTGAGGCAACTCTGTTGTGATTTGGCGCTATATAAATGAAAATAAATTGAAATTGAAATTGAAGTAACACATGATGCTGTCATGGTTTAAAATCCTGCAGGGCAGCAAGGTCCCCCTGCTCAATCCAGCACATGTCCAGGCCCGTTTGAAGTTCACCACTGACCATCTGGATGATCCAGAGGAGGCATGGGAGAAGGTCATGTGGTCACATGAGACCAAAATAGAGCTTTTTGGTATCAACTCCACTCGCCGTGTTTGGAGGATGAGAACAACCCCAAGAACACTGTCCCAACCGTGAAGCATGGGGGAGGAAAAATCTTTTTGGGGTGCTTTTCTGCAAAGGGAACAGGACAACAGCACCGTATTGAAGGGAGGATGGATGGGGTCATGTATCACGAGATTTTGGCAAACGGCCTCCTTTCCTCAGTAAGAGCATTGAAGATGGGTCGTGGCTGGGTCTTCCAGCATGACAATGACCCCAAACATACAGCCAGGGCAACTAAGGAGGGGCTCCGTAAGAAGCATTTCGACATCCTGGAGTGGCCGAGCCAGTCTCCAGACCTGAACTCAACAGAAAATCTTTGGGGGAAGCTGAAACTCGAAACCTGAAAGATCTGGAGAAGATCTGTACAGAGGAGTGGAGCAAAATCCCTGCTCCAGTTATGTGCAGACTTGCTCAAGAACTACAGGAAACGTCTGACCTCTGTAACTGCAAAGGTTTCTGTACCAAATATTAAGGTCTCTTTTCCTATTGTATCAAATACTTATTTCATGCAATAAAATGCAAATTAATTATTTAAAAATCATACAATATGATTTTCTGAATTTTTTTTAGATTCTGTCTCTCACAGTTGAAGTGTACATATGATAAAAATTACAGACCTCTACATTCTTTGTTGGCGGGAAAACCTGAAAAATCAGTAGTGGATCAAATACTTATTTGCCTCACTGTAACATATTAAAAACTGTACCTTAAGTCGTTTATATGCGATGATTTATTTGCACTCATTAAGCATACTTTTTTTTTCTTCAGTTAATCCTAACCAAAATCTTAGGTTAATGGTCCACACTCACTTTTCCTTCCTGACTGGCTGAAGATGATTCAATGTCCAGTGGACATAAAAACAGAAACAAAGACAAGGCTAATGTTTTGCTTTCAGTCATCCTTCACAGGCCCTCTGTCATGCAACACCCAGAAATGTCTGAGGTCAAATCTTGAGAGGACTGAAAGAGAATCATATGCATCTGTCTGAGCGAACTGGACATCAGTCCTGTCTCCCTGAAGGGCCGGATATTAAATGACGCCGGTGAAAAACAGACAGGAAACACATCAAACCTGGCATTAGGGGAAAAGGACAGGAAGGACAGCAAGGTGACAACAAGGATAACATTACTGATGACCCACTGATCATAATCAGCTGTATGTGAGCCTGTCAGTACGTGTGTCTGTGATTTAAAGGTACAGTGTGTTGTATTTAGTGTCATCTAGCGGTGGGGTTGCAGACTATTATTATTTCATTTATTTGGCAATAGAGATTTGTGCTCCCTTTCCTTCTTGTCACTCATTACTCATCTTCAACCGCTTATCCGGGATCGGGTCGCGGGGCAAAAGCTCCTGCAGGGGACCCCAAACTTCCCTTTCTGGGGCCACATTAACTACCTCTGACTGTGGGATCCTGAGGTGTTCCCAGGTCAGTGTGGCAATATAATCTCTCCATCTTGTCCTGGGTCTTCCCTGGGATCTCCTCCCAGATGGAAGTGCCTGGAACACGTCCCTAGGGAGGTGCCCAAGAAGCATCATTACCACATGGCCACCTCAGCTGACTCCATTCAATGCAAAGGAGCAGAGGCTCTACTCTGAGCTTTTGGCTCCCATCCTTACTGTAGACAGCTTGCATAGTTCCCTGTTTTCCTCTCCTAAGATGCCTCATGGTCCGACAGAAGCACCTTGATGCCAAGCAAAAGTCCTTCTCCACGGTTACTCCAAACTCCTACCACAAATGCTGCTCTGCTTCCCTCACAGCATACACACAAACAACAGCCAGAGTTTTCCTCCCCACCACCTGAAGGTACAGGGAGGTGACCATCTTATCTACCGGGGTAAACGCCAACATAGCAGCGCTCAGCCATTGACTCGTGAGTATCCCCACACTCACCCAACACCTCATACCCTGGGCAACTCCTGAGAAGAATAAGGTCCAACCCCTATCAAGGAGAGTAGTTCTGGAGCCAAGGCTGGGCGTGGAGGCGAGGCCCACCAGATCTAACTGGTAGTGCTCCACCTCCTGCACAAGCTCCGGCTCCTTCCCCCACAGTGAGGTGAAGTTCCACGCCCCCAGAGCTAACCTCTGCTGCCTGGGTCTGCTCCGTCGAGGCCATCAACTTTCATTGCTGACCATGGGACAGCGCACCCAAACCCACCGGTTCACCATGCGGGTGGTGAACCCACAGAGTGGAGATGGAAAGTCTGCATTGCCTTTTCGGGCTGTGCCCGGCTGGGCTCAGTGGCAAGCTCAGTCACCAGGTGCACGCTGATGAGCCCTCCACCCAGGCTTGGCTCCAGACAGGTGCCCCGGGCTTCCTCCGGGCTGGGTCACATTTCCTCTTCCTCGTTTGCCATGGAGTCATTGTGAACCATTTTTTGTCTGGCCCCTCGCCTGAGACCAATTTTGACATGGTAGACCCTACCAGGAGCACAAGGACTCCAGACAACACAGCTCTCAGGATCATAGGGGCAAACAAACCCCTCCACCATGATGAAGTGATGGCTCCCAGAGGGCACCATCACCTTCCGTTCCTTCTGTTTTGATAAACAATATGTGTGATCCTCTATTCCACAAAAATAAGGGTTATCAAACTTCTTAGCCTGCAAAATCAACCAGTAGACAGTGTAGAGGGCAGCAACCAGTGATTCCACTTAATTGATTTTCAGTCTTCCTACCATGCTGCAAGTTGCGAAGAAATATCAAATATATTCCTTTTAGGCTACTGTATCAACATGGTGGTGCAATATGGTGGCCTCCATGAATGCTTTATTCCATTTCTGCAGAGAAACACCCCAAAATCCAACACACTGTAGCTTTAGGAACGTCATGTGTCATGTACAATTGTGTTTGACCTCTGACCTGAAAGAAGGTCATTGTGGATCCTCCGTGCATTGTGCCATATTCTATAGCAGTCTGATCTGCCAGATCATCCACGGACTCGATGGGCACCTCCATCCTCTGGACTGTTAAGAAAGCAGCCAGGTTGGCGGTGTAGGATGAGATAATGATTAATGTGAAGGCCCACCTGTGGAGGAAACATGCTCAACATTTACTTAACAGACATTTACACATGCAACTTTGTAAAAAACGTAAATTTCCGTGTGAGGACAGACGGGACTGAAAGAGAGAGAATGAAGATGCTGCAGGGTTTTCTGTAGATGGATGGATGGATGGATGGATGGGTGGGTGAATACGTAAGGATGAAGGATGGAATGAACGCTCACTGTAAAAATAAAGACGATAATAATAATAATAATACTAATAATAAATACATCAGGCCTCAGTCATGATAGCTCCATAAAGACAATCTTAACTGTGCATGTAATCAAAACCAGCAACTTGAAAATCTTCATAGGTATAAACGACAGACTGCACAATAAAGATGAGGTCAGTTACTAAAAACTGAAATTTCTTGATGGCAATTTAGTAAGTTAGCACGGATGATGCTAATGTTAAAACTATGCAGGCTGAACTTTATCAGAAGGCACCTGGACACCTCATGTCTATATTTCATGTTTTCACTTTTTAAAACAATGTCTTTCTTTGTTTCACTCCACCGTGAAGCTATTATTGATGATGCAAGGGGCAAAAGTCTTTCCAATCACAGCCACTGAAGTCTGTCACTCTTTCACAGAGTTGTCATGGTGTCTTGGTGGCTCCCCTCACCAGCCCATTTCAGGCATGGTCACTCAGACAGATCCAGGGTGTACTTTGCCTCTCACCCAGTGACCACTGGGATAGGATTTAAAAAGTGGACAGATGGATGATCTATCTTAAATCCAAGGGAAATAAACTCTTGTCCTTTTTTGTTTGACTTGTCAATGAAATAATGAGGGAAATCACACACTACTGACTGTGAGACAGCTGATTTCTTGCCCAATTACTATTGGCCCATACATTGTAAGGCAACCACACATGGAAAGTGTGGTAATTCCTGCACTGTTCACCTGTTATTATCCTCAAATTAAAACAGAGTGTATACGACGAGCTCATTTTCAAGAACAAGAACAACAAAAAGTCAATGTCAGAGTACAATGACTAAGTGTATCTTCTGTGTAAGTGCTAGTTTGAATGATGCTATGGGAGTAAGATGTTAGAGGTCTGAACTTAATTTGTTTTGCACAGTTTTGAGTGAATGGGGACACATTGTCCATCTTTACAGTCTGTGGTCAGAACTGCTCTGGTAACAGATTCAGCAGCAGTTTGTGGATGAACAGAAAACTTCATAATCACTTCATTCATCATATGGATTAGGGATGGGAGGACTAGGCATAATAGTTGACTATGACTAGCTAACATCTGACTAGTCGACTATTTTTGATGAGTCGACTCGTCAAAAGCCATTAATTAAGTTCATTTAACCCTTAAAAGAATAGACCTGCTGGAGTTGCCACCACTCCCTTGACTCAATGAAAAAGTGTGTAAACCTTGGCAGCATGTGAATTTAATAACATTAAAAATGTTTTTTCCTACTCTTAGTGCTAGTGTTTTTGAAGGTACATGATAATTAAAATTACAACTATTGTCTTCTTACTGTTGTATTTTTTGTTCCTTATGGTCTCCTCTTTCACAGTGTATATTGTTTTCCCAGTTTGACTGACAATAAATATGTACAACTTCAACTGAGTTTATTGTGTCACTTTTCTTAATGTCACGTCCGTAGACCAGTATATTTTACAAATATGTTCAATATTTTACCACGTTTTTATGAAAAAAAAATGAATTCCATTATGTTTTTGCTGCTTTTGCCAGTTAACTAATTGTCTTGGCTACAAAATTAAGGTATTTCCATAAGGCTAACTCACAATTAATTTTGAGGGGTAGGTGGCCACCATTTTGGTACCCTAAGTGAATTTCAGCCCAAATCTAAGATGTGCGAGCTTATTAATGTACTTGGCCCCACAAATCTTAGAAACATGGTGTCTAACCAGATCCTTACTCTGGATGGCATTACCCTGACCTCTAGTAATACTGTGAGAAATCTTGGAGTCATTTTTGATCAGGATATGTCATTCAAAGCGCATATTAAACAAATATGTAGGACTGCTTTTTTGCATTTACGCAATATCTCTAAAATCAGAAAGGTCTTGTCTCAGAGTGATGCTGAAAAACTAATTCATGCATTTATTTCCTCTAGGCTGGACTATTGTAATTCATTATTATCAGGTTGTCCTAAAAGTTCCCTAAAAAGCCTTCAGTTAATTCAAAATGCTGCAGCTAGAGTACTGACGGGGACTAGAAGGAGAGAGCATATCTCACCCATATTGGCCTCTCTTCATTGGCTTCCTGTTAATTCTAGAATAGAATTTAAAATTCTTCTTCTTACTTATAAGGTTTTGAATAATCAGGTCCCATCTTATCTTAGGGACCTCGTAGTACCATATCACCCCAATAGAGCGCTTCGCTCTCAGACTGCAGGCTTACTTGTAGTTCCTAGGGTTTGTAAGAGTAGAATGGGAGGCAGAGCCTTCAGCTTTCAGGCTCCTCTCCTGTGGAACCAGCTCCCAATTCAGATCAGGGAGACAGACACCCTCTCTACTTTTAAGATTAGGCTTAAAACTTTCCTTTTTGCTAAAGCTTATAGTTAGGGCTGGATCAGGTGACCCTGAACCATCCCTTAGTTATGCTGCTATAGACGTAGACTGCTGGGGGGTTCCCATGATGCACTGTTTCTTTCTCTTTTTGCTCTGTATGCACCACTCTGCATTTAATCATTAGTGATCGATCTCTGCTCCCCTCCACAGCATGTCTTTTTCCTGGTTCTCTCCCTCAGCCCCAACCAGTCCCAGCAGAAGACTGCCCCTCCCTGAGCCTGGTTCTGCTGGAGGTTTCTTCCTGTTAAAAGGGAGTTTTTCCTTCCCACTGTAGCCAAGTGCTTGCTCACAGGGGGTTGTTTTGACCGTTGGGGTTTTACATAATTATTGTATGGCCTTCCCTTACAATATAAAGCGCCTTGGGGCAACTGTTTGTTGTGATTTGGTGCTATATAAAAAAATTGATTGATTGATTGATTGATTGATGACAGTACTTTAATAAAATGCTAAATATCAGAATGTATGTTGTTGGATTCTGCACAACATGCAAACACAGTATCTTTGTCATCACTACCAGACTCCGCTGACACAACGTGTGGACAACGCTCTGGGGGCGATGGTGGAGCCTTGC
The DNA here is from genome assembly GCF_902500255.1 of Thalassophryne amazonica. Taxonomy (NCBI): domain Eukaryota; kingdom Metazoa; phylum Chordata; class Actinopteri; order Batrachoidiformes; family Batrachoididae; genus Thalassophryne; species Thalassophryne amazonica. Next base: position 26,355,937 of record NC_047106.1, read on the forward strand.
TGCATGAAGCCTCCAACTGGGAACCAGAAACTGTTACCAAGCGAGTACTGGTTTATCAGCAGGTTACAGCGACCGTTTATACAGGGATGGGGGTTATACCACTCGTACGGCGTCAGTCTGTGAAGAAAACAAGTTTAGAAAACAGAGAGAGAAAGTTCCGGGATCCAGTTGTCATGAGTTCCAGATTAATACAACCAGTGAGAGACGGAATGAAAGTCAAATAAGGATTCAGGTGAGAGCAAAACTCCAGAGACACAGAGGCAGTGAAATTGAGAAATAAAAGGAATGAAAGACAAGAGAGGGGAAAAAAAAAACACCCACGTCAAACAGTCAACTGAACACAAAGTCACCTTGGTACTCAGGAGTTATCAACCTGTTTTCCAATTCTAAAGTGCTGCTGCCAGCAAATGGACTCAAAGTGGAGTGAACTTTGTGTGTATGATCAAATTCTTTATATGAATCGAGTTTGCCATCTGACAACCACAATAAAGCAAACTACTGTTTGAAAACTAGGTTAACAAAAATTACAATTAAAAATCATTAAGGAAAAAAAAAGCTTCAGGAGTTGAAAAAGAAATTGCATTACATCCAGTTTATTAACTATGAAACATGCTTCCATAACCTCATCAAACAATTATAGTGGCTTCTACACAACAAACATGAATACATGTCACTTCACTTTGTAGCCATGTGACAATTTCGCTATATTGCCTATTAACAATGAGATATAGAGTAACACATTTGTTTTTAACATCATATGTTAATTTGCTTCTACCTGCTACAGAAAACAACAATGAAATTTAACAACACTTTGATTTGCAAAGGCTGTTGTGATGTTCCCTGCCTGGCCAGCAGGGGGCAGTGTGATGCTGGAGACCAACTGCTGGGTTTCGAGACAGAAGTATAGTGAAGAGACTTCCATTTCCTCCCCTTAAATACACCCCTGTGAAGCTTTTTGTGGTTGTACGTTAGACCGTTGCCTCTTGTGTTGGTACAGATTTGAGTGTTTCTACCTGGCCACCAAAAAGAGGATGCAGCTGACAGCCAAATAGGCCAGAAGCATGAAGAGCCAAACACCAGGAGAGAAAGGATCCAGGAAGGAGAAGTAGCCCGGCCTTCGTCCCTGAAACAAACAAACAGATAAAATCATGTAGAGTTAAAAATCATTAACCCTGGCTTACACAAAATGACCCTTTGATTCCAGACTTTTTTTGTTGAAGAAGGGGTAAGAGGTTAAGTACTTACTGGTAAAGGTGATGAGGAACTAATTAGCTGGTGAAAAAAACATTCTAGTCTCTAACAGTGTTTCTGCACAGAGTACCAGACTTAATGAAGGCAAAATGCTGCTGAATTTCAATGATGGTTCCTTTGCCTGAGGTGCAGTTTGGTTTCTATGTTAAACAAAGTTCAGGTATCACAATATCAATGTCGTAAGTTGTATTACTTCTACATTATCTCAGTGTGAAATGACCATAAAGCCAACAGGAAGAAAAAGTCAATACAATTAATTGAGAATATTTGGGGCTTTTTTTTTTTAGGATATTAACATCAGATATTATCAATCAATCAATCAATTTTTTTATATAGCGCCAAATCACAACAAACAGTTGCCCCAAGGCGCTTTATATTGTAAGGCAAGGCCATACAATAATTATGTAAAACCCCAACGGTCAAAACGACCCCCTGTGAGCAAGCACTTGGCTACAGTGGGAAGGAAAAACTCCCTTTTAACAGGAAGAAACCTCCAGCAGAACCAGGCTCAGGGAGGGGCAGTCTTCTGCTGGGACTGGTTGGGGCTGAGGGAGAGAACCAGGAAAAAGACATGCTGTGGAGGGGAGCAGAGATCGATCACTAATGATTAAATGCAGAGTGGTGCATACAGAGCAAAAAGAGAACGAAACAGTGCATCATGGGAACCCCCCAGCAGTCTACGTCTATAGCAGCATAACTAAGGGATGGTTCAGGGTCACCTGATCCAGCCCTAACTATAAGCTTTAGCAAAAAGGAAAGTTTTAAGCCTAATCTTAAAAGTAGAGAGGGTGTCTGTCTCCCTGATCTGAATTGGGAGCTGGTTCCACAGGAGAGGAGCCTGAAAGCTGAAGGCTCTGCCTCCCATTCTACTCTTACAAACCCTAGGAACTACAAGTAAGCCTGCAGTCTGAGAGCGAAGCGCTCTATTGGGGTGATATGGTACTACGAGGTCCCTAAGATAAGATGGGACCTGATTATTCAAAACCTTATAAGTAAGAAGAAGAATTTTAAATTCTATTCTAGAATTAACAGGAAGCCAATGAAGAGAGGCCAATATGGGTGAGATATGCTCTCTCCTTCTAGTCCCCGTCAGTACTCTAGCTGCAGCATTTTGAATTAACTGAAGCCTTTTTAGGGAACTTTTAGGACAACCTGATAATAATGAATTACAATAGTCCAGCCTAGAGGAAATAAATGCATGAATTAGTTTTTCAGCATCACTCTGAGACAAGACCTTTCTGATTTTAGAGATATTGCGTAAATGCAAAAAAGCAGTCCTACATATTTGTTTAATATGCGCTTTGAATGACATATCCTGATCAAAAATGACTCCAAGATTTCTCACAGTATTACTAGAGATCAGGGTAATGCCATCCACAGTAAGAATCTGGTTAGACACCATGTTTCTAAGATTTGTGGGGCCAAGTACAATAACTTCAGTTTTATCTGAGTTTAAAAGCAGGAAATTAGAGGTCATCCATGTCTTTATGTCTGTAAGACAATCCTGCAGTTTAGCTAATTGGTGTGTGTCCTCTGGCTTCATGGATAGATAAAGCTGGGTATCATCTGCGTAACAATGAAAATTTAAGCAATACCGTCTAATAATACTGCCTAAGGGAAGCATGTATAAAGTGAATAAAATTGGTCCTAGCACAGAACCTTGTGGAACTCCATAATTAACTTTAGTCTGTGAAGAAGATTCCCCATTTACATGAACAAATTGTAATCTATTAGACAAATATGATTCAAACCACCGCAGCGCAGTGCCTTTAATACCTATTATATATTAGGATAGAAAATAATACATTGTACTGCATCCTATCAGTGTTCCCCTTTTGTACCATTAAAACAGAAAGTAATTATCAACATTAAATGTCATTGGTAGAAGACAGTGTTTTACCCCAGAGTCCCACTCGATCACCATTTAGTTTGCTGCTGCTAAGTCACTATTAGTGTAACAATTTTACATACAGTACATGTGTTTTCAGAAACACATACTTACATATCTTTGTCAGACAACAGTGAAACATTTAATGGTTGCCTCAGCGTAAGGAACTGTCGGAGGTAGGTACTCAGTTTTATGAGTAGCGTTCTTGCCCAACAGCAAAACGAAAGGATGGATCTGTTTTTTGTTGTCATGGAATGAGCAACTCAAACTATACTCAACAAAAATATAAATGCAACACTTTTGGTTTTGCTCCCATTTCGTATGAGATGAACTCAAAGATCTAAAACTTTTTCATCATACACAATATCACCATTTCCCTCAAATATAGTCCACAAACCAGTCTAAATCTGTGATAGTGAGCACTTCTCCTTTGCTGAGATAATCCATCCCACCTCACAGGTGTGCCATATCAAGATGCTGATTAGACACCATGATTAGTGCACAGGTGTGCCTTAGACTGCCCACAATAAAAGGCCACTCTGAAAGGTGCAGTTTTATCACACAGCACAATGCCACAGATGTCGCAAGATTTGAGGGAGCGTGCAATTGGCATGCTGACAGCAGGAATGTCAACCAGAGCTGTTGCTCGTGTATTGAATGTTCATTTCTCTACCATAAGCCGTCTCCAAAGGCGTTTCAGAGAATTTGGCAGTACATCCAACCAGCCTCACAACCGCAGACCACGTGTAACCACACCAGCCCAGGACCTCCACATCCAGCATGTTCACCTCCAAGATCGTCTGAGACTAGCCACTCGGACAGCTGCTGAAACAATCGGTTTGCATAACCAAAGAATTTCTGCACAAACTGTCAGAAACCGTCTCAGGGAAGCTCATCTGCATGCTCATCGTCCTCATCGGGGTCTCGACCTGACTCCAGTTCGTCGTCGTAACCGACATGAGTGGGCAAATGCTCACATTCTCTGGTGTTTGGCACGTTGGAGAGGTGTTCTCTTCACGGATGAATCCTGGTTCACACTGTTCCGGGCAGATGGCAGACAGCGTGTGTGGCGTCGTGTGGGTGAGCGGTTTTCTGATGTCTATGTTGTGGATAGAGTGGCCCATGGTGGCGGTGGGGTTATGGTATGGGCAGGCGTCTGTTATGGACGAAGAACACAGGTGCATTTTATTGATGGCATTTTGAATGCACAGAGATACCGTGATGAGATCCTGAGGCCCATTGTTGTGCCAGCATCCAAGAACATCACCTCATGTTGCAGCAGGATAATGCACGGCCCCATGTTGCAAGGATCTGTACACAGTTCTTGGAAGCTGAAAATGTCCCAGTTCTTGCATGGCCGGCATACTCACCGGAAATGTCACCCATTGAGCATGTTTGGGATGCTCTGGACCGGCGTATACGACAGCGTGTACCAGTTCCTGCCAATATCCAGCAACTTCACACAGCCATTGAAGAGGAGTGGACCAACATTCCACAGGCCACAATTGACAACCTGATCAACTCTATGTGAAGGAGATGTGTGGCACTGCATAAGGCAAATGGTGGTCACACCAGATACTGACTGGTATCCCCCCCCAATAAAACAAAACTGCACCTTTCAGAGTGGCCTTTTATTGTGGACAGTCTAAGGCACACCTGTGCACTAATCATGGTGTCTAATCAGCATCTTGATATGGCACACCTGTGAGGTGGGATGGATTATCTCAGCAAAGGAGAAGTGCTCACTGTGACAGATTTAGACTGGTTTGTGAACAATATTTGAGGGAAATGGTGATATTGAGTATGTGGAAAAAGTTTTAGATCTTTGAGTTCATCTCATACAAAATGGGAGCAAAACCAAAAGTGTTGCGTTTATATTTTTGTTGAGTGTAGATGTGCAAATTGCCCATGTTAAATTTGAAATCTGAGATTCCAGTTTCTGAGTTTGCAACTTTCCGGGCTGAAAATCAGGCTTTCAATGAATTCCTGGACATGGCCATCAGAAGTGTATCTGTATGCAGCTAAAGTGCTGAAATTCCAGAGACATTCACTTATCTACGTATTGACATTCATGTCTCTGGGTCCTCTGCCTTTGACACCGATCCATGCCTTGGAAGAGCTTATGGAGTCATGAGGTCAGTGGTCAAAGGTGTTTGTCAATGCTGATATCTTTACAGGAGAAGGAAGATCCAAGTCTTTAGGTTCCTGGCGCTTCCTGTCTTACTGTATGGTTGTAAGACTTGTACACTAACCAGTGACCTAAGGTGATGACTGTATGTCTTTGGTACCAGGTCTCTTCTGACAATCATTGGTACCTCTGAAGTGACTTTGTATTAAACAAACGATTACTTACACCACAATTCTTCAGGGTGCAGTTCTATTACAATTGCCCACGATCCAAAAAAAGTGCAAAAACAGAATGATGAAACTACACTGCATCCGGAGAGGGGCTTAGTGGTTAGCACTGATGCCTCACAGCAAGAAGGTCCTGGGATCGACTCTCACCTGTAGCCTTTGTGTGGAGTCTGCATGTTCTCCACGTTTGCATGGGTTCCCTCCAGATGCTGTGGCTTTCTCTTAAATGCAAAGACATGTAGGTTAGGTGAATTGGAAACTTTAAATTATCCATAGATGTGCATGTGAGTATGAATGCGTGTGTTCATCTATATGTGTCCCTGTGACAGACTGGGGTCCTGTCCAAGGTGCACCCTGCCTCATGCCCTATGACTGCTGTGATAGGCTTCAGCGCCTCCCCATGGACCTTAATTGGGGTAAACGGGTATAGAGAATGGATGGATGCATCTTAAAAGTCTTCAGAGCACTTCACTTTTGTCCACATTTTGTTATGTTACAGCCCTGTTCCAAAATGGATTAAATCAATTTTTTTTTCTTCAGAATTCTACACATAACACCCCATGACAATGTGAAAAAAGTTTTTTTTTTAAGATTTTTGCAAATTTATTTAAAATAAAAACTAAGAAATCACTTGTACATAAGTATTCACAGCCTTTGCCATGAAGCTCAAAATTGAGCTCAGGTGCATCCTGTTTCCACTGATGATCCTTGAGATGTTTCTGCAGCTTAATTGGAGTCCACCTGGGGTAAATTCAGTTGATTGGACATGATTTGAAAAGGTACACATCTGACTACATATAAGGTCAGAGCACAAAACAGGATTGTTTCTTGACACAAATCTGGGAAAGGGTATAGAAACATTTCTGCTGTTTTGAAGGTCTGAATGAGCACAGTGACCTCCATCATCCATAAATGGAAGAGGTTTGGCTCCACCAGGACTCTTCCTAGAGCTGGCCGCCTGTCTAAACTGAGCGGTCAGGGAGAAGGACCTTAGCCAGTAAGGTGACCAAGAACTTGATGGTCACTCTGTCAGAGCCCCAGCATTCCTCTGTGGAGAGAGGAGAACATTCCAGAAGGATGACCATCTCTGCAGCAATCTACTAATCGGGCCTGTATGGTAGAGTGACCAGACGGAAGCCTCTCCTTAGTAAAAGGCACATGTCAGTTCACCTGGAGTTTGCCAAAAGGCACCTGAAGGTGTTCTCTGGTGTGATAAGACAAAGACTGAAATCTCTTTGGTGTTACTTCCAGGCTTCATGTTTGGAGGAAACCAGGCACCATCCCTACAGTGAGGCATGGTGGTGGCAACACCATGCTGTGGCAATGTTTTTCAGTGGCAGGAACTGGGAGACTAGTTAGAATTGAGGGAAAGATGAATGCAGAAATGTGCAGAGGCATCCCAATGAAAGCCTGCTCCAGAGCGCTCTTGGCCTCAGACAGGGGCAACGGTTCTTCTTTCAGCAGGACAATGACATTAAGCACATGTTGTGAGTGTTACTGATTTAGGTGTTCTTGTAGTTCAATAGGTTTATTAGTTTAGTCAGTTTAGTTAAGTGTCATGTTACTGTTACCATGACTGAGTTAAGTGTCATATTGCTGGTACCATGAGTGAAATTTGTATTGCGTTTCACTTTGTAGTCATGTGACAATTTTGCTATATTGCCTATAAACAATGAGATATAGAGTAACACATTTGTTTGTGTGGACATCATATGTTAATTTGCTTCTACCTGCTACAGAAAACAATTTGATGACCTTTCTGTCTCCATTTGTGTCTAAAAATAGAAGCACCTGCTTGCAGGAGAATGTGGAAAGACAAGAACCTCTCCATCTATGTGTGCATGTGTTTAACTTCGATCACAGTCAGATTGAGGATAGCTGACATTTGTTGTTTGGTATGCTTATGTATTTTGGGCCAAGGATGAATGCTGCCAAAACAGAACGTTGATAGGACTAATATATTTGGAGAAACTATGGATATATTAGCTAACGTTGTTAATTACATTCTGGACTAACACACCATTCCAACAGGGAGCAGTAAATCATCTCTACATTAAAAGTGTGTGACATCAACAAATAATGATTAGAAACAGGTTTTGTTGGTATCCCAGAATTCCCCAGACTCTGAGGTGCTTCTGGTGTAAACAAACCCTTCCTGCATTCTGCAAAGAAAGTATATGGGAGCGTGAAATCTGTTTTTCTTTTTCTTTTTTTTTTTTGGAAAACATACATTTGCAAATAAGAACAGCACAGACAATGAACAGTGCAACATATTTAGGGCAAAAATCAAATTATGATCAATCAAATTAAGTAAATGAATGGGAGTAAGGAGTTCTTATTGTGTGCTTGAATGCAACAAAGAGTGTGGACACGACCTTTAAAATAACAGTGAATATGGATTTCCAACCAAAGGCAATAAAGAGTTCAGACTGTGGAAGCAGGCCATCCGACAACATCAGTGGAAGCACAAAAGCTGGAATCAAATCTGGTCAGACCATTTTTAGGGCACTAAGTTTTGTTTACTTGTGATTCAAGAATCTATTCTGTCAGTTTTTGTTTTCTTTATCAGTGGACCCACGACATTTCCTGCAAATGTATGTTTTAGTAAGCTGCTCTCTAGATGGCATTTTGTGAAATCCATCACAATAACTTTTCATTTCTGTCTCAGAAAGTTAACTTGACAGCGATCAACTGGCCAGCTGTCCAGGGTGAAGCCCGCCTCTCACTCAGTGACTGCTGGAACAGGCTCCAGCACCTCCTAGACCCTTCATTGGAATAAGTGGTTATAAAAAATAAATGAGTGGATGAAAATTTATTTGAAATAACATAAATAGAAATTCAAAACATTTCATATTTATTTTTATATTATTTCAAGTAAATTCAAATAAAAATGAACTTAATTCTGCTTAAAAACATGCCGTCATAAACTGTTGTTTACATGTGCTCGGCTTGCTGGAACCACTCCAGCTGCAAGGGATTGTGGGGGACGTATTAACGTATTAACAAAGCAACAGACAAATGACACCATTTGTGCTCCCCACAAGTTTACAAAAAGTAGAGAAAAAAGGTCAAACAATCAATGGTTAAAGGTACATCAAAATAATTTATGTGACCTATCGCTGATGGCTGCATAGCTGGCCAAAGATAAAAAGTGGAAAGAGATTAATAACATCGGCTTGGATGGGAAAACTTTACCAGCACTGCAGAAAGAACAGGGAACTATCGCATGTTTACAACGCACCGTAGCGGCAGTAAAGTGGCTTGGCGGTTACTGCATTTGGCAAAGGGAAATGCAGGAGTTAATTCATGGTGTTTGATTATCCAGCACCAACAGACATTGTCCTCTAAATTAAACCAATTATTAGTGAACAACAACCAGGCACAAAGGAGGCTGTTTGTCCTTATTTCTGTATGTGTGTGCTGAGAGTTTTTAGGTCTGGAAAGTATTCACAGCGCTTCACTTTTTCCCCACATTTTTTTCATGATACAGCCTTATTGTGGAATGGATGAAATTATTTTTTTCCTCAAAATTCAACACAATACCCCATAATGAGTATGAGATTTTTGCTAATTTATTAAAAGTAAAAATTAAGACATCGCTTGTACATAAATATTCACATCCTTTGTCATGAAGCTCAAAACTGAGCTCAGGTGCATCCCATTTCCACTGATCATCCTTGAGATGTTTCTACAGCTTAACTGGAGTCCACCTGGGGTAAATTCAGTTGATTGCACATGATTTGGAAAGGCACACACCTGTCTACATATAAGGTTCCACAGTTGACAGTGCATGTCAGAGCACAAACCAAGCATGAAAGTCAAAGGAATTGTCTGTAGACCTCCGAGACAGGACTGTCTCAAGGCACAAATCTGGGGAACGGTACAGAAACATTTCTACTGCTTTGAAGGTACCAATGAGCACAGTGGGCTCCATCATCTGTACATGGAAGAAGTTTGGATCCAGCAGGACTCTTCTTCGAGCTTGCCACCCATCTAAACTGAGCGATCAGGAGAGACAGTCCGACACTCCATTTACACCGAGTCCACGACCGAGTTGCAATTGAAAAACAGCCTTTGCTCACTGTCACTCTCAGTGACTCCCACTGGGGTTGGAGGCTGGTCACAATGGGGTCTCCATGGTCAGAAAAAAGATCCCTCTTGGACTACATCACTCTCCATTACTCCCTCTCGGTCTCCAACAGGTGTGCAAGCGTACTGAATTGTTTAAAACACTCGCAAAAGTTGTGCAAACAGTTGACAGATATACAGTTGAACTCTCTCATCGGGTTTTACAGTGAAAGGGCAACTTGCTTCTGACGGATTGTTTGTTGCTGTGACGCCACTCTGAACTTCACACGGTTGTATACACTTCTTTTTTTTCTGAAAACGTTATTTGAACGTTATTTAACAACAGTCCTGTTGTGAATCGCTAGCAGTTAGCATTCACTAGTGGTTAGCATTCACTTGCGGTTAGCTTTCGCTAGCTAGGTCGACCCCTCCCCTCTCCGTTGTTACTTTTATAGCTGTTTCTTTTCTACCCATTTAATACTTCTGTTCATTTTTCAGTTGAACTGCTGTGAATTTTAAGTAATTATTTTACTCCTGTGTAAAATCTTAGGTGCAGCTAGCATTTTCACTAGCTGTTGGCTTGCGTTAGCTATTTCGGACCCCCGTCATCAATTTTTCATTTCATTTTTTAATTAATTAACTGTTTAGTGTATTTTATAGCTGCTGCTCTTTACCTGTTTAATACTTCTGTTAGTTTTTCAGTGTAACTGCTGTGAATTTTAATTCATTTATTTGCGTCTGTGTGAGCCTTAGGAGTGGTTAGCTTATCCATTATTGTTTAGCTCGTGTTTGCTTGGCTACATTCTTGAATTTCTTAGTGCACAAAGTACACTACTAATTCTACTTTACACCCTCCGTAAATCCTGTGTGATGTTGGAAGATAGGGTGGCTCTCTTAGAGAGCCGTGTCTGTAAGTTAGAGCAGCTTCTTAGCGCAGTGGAGTTAGATGTTACGGGCACTCCAGACGAGGTTAGTGTTGGGCCGGCTAGCGAGCCCATTAGCATCAGCTTAGAAACGCCGGCTGTGGAGGACGGCTTTCGGACTGTGTCTAGGTGGAGGAAGCCCCATAGGACTTGGTGCCCAGTTGTGGCACCCCGATCACACTCGTCAGTGTGAACTGTGAATCGGTTCTCCCCTTGGATTTGCCAGATGTGAATTCTCTGAGCCCACAAGTGACTTCCACTCCTGTCTCCAGGCCGAAACACCGGACTTTAGTGATAGGGGATTTTATCACCCGCAAAGTCAGGTTACAGACGTCGGCTGACATTAAATGTATTCCTGCGGCCAGAGCTCCCGACATTGCATCTCATCTTAGGGTGCTGATGCTGCAGAAGGGAAGACAGATGAAGGAACATGACATGAGATATAGTGACAAAGTTATTCACGTTGGCACCAATGATATCAGGATGAAGCACTCAGAGGTCACAAAAATGGACACAGAGAGGACTTGTGACCTTGCCAGAAAGATGTGTCAGCATTGATTAATAGTCTCTGGTCCCCTCCCCTCCCGGGTACCGATGAGGTGTTTAGCAGGCTGAATCATTAAATAGATGGCTGGCGCAGTTTTGTAGACAGCAAGGTTTTAGCTTTATTGATAACTGGCCTTTGTTCTGGGGCCGCCGTGGCTTGCTGATGCCAGATGGCCTCCACCCTACTGGGGAAGGCGCCGCCATCTTGTCTGTGAACATAGATAGAGCTCTACAGGGAGGGTAACATTAGGAATCTATAGCAGGACACGGAGCAGGTGATTAGAGACCCTGCAAGGCTTATGACAAATGTGGGTGTGGAATCCATTAGCTTCGTGGGGAATTTAGTGCAGAAAATCCACTATGGTGATAGTGCAGTTTATTTGCGAGGGAGGGAATTTTAACAAGTTGAGACTGTGGCCTGCGTCCGTAGTTGTGTCCATAAAAATCATAGAGGGATATGCTTTCCAAACTTAATACCCATTACTATATTGGATGATGTTGAAATTGAGGATGGCCCAGTGGTTGTTCCAGCAAAAGCAAAGATTTAGTGTCTGCTACCTACAACGCGCGTGAACTGTCTTAAACCTAAACCTACTTCTAGGCATCTTATATATGCTAATCTGGAACCACCCCTAAACCCAAACAGTTCAACTGTCAACCCCACTGAGGTCCTTAGACTGGGTCTCATTAACATAAGATCACTGTCCTCAAAATCATTGTTGATCAATGATCTAATTATTGATCATCACTTAGATATGATTGGGCTATGTGAAACCTGGCTTAAACCTACAGCTGTCCTCCCCTTAAATGAGGCCTGCCCACCAGCATATACATTTAGTCATGTCCCTCGTGATGCGAAGCAAGGCGGGGGTGTTGCTCTTATTTATACATCTAGGTTTAGCTTATTAGCTGTTGGGGGTTACAAATATCACTCATTTGAGCATCTGAGTCTCCGCTCTGCTCAGGATATTACACATTGCCAAGGTCAGAAGAACAAAAATCAGTCGTATTACTTAATTATAACTTGTCAACTAGTGTAGATAACATTCTGATCATTGGTGACTTTAACATTCATATAAATAAGCCTTCTGATCCCCTCTGCAAATCATTTATGGAAATTGTGGATGCATTAGGATTTTGGCAACGCATTCGGGATTTGACGCACATTAGTGGAAATACCCTGGATCTGGTTCTCGCACCTGGTATTGCTGTCACGAATATTGACATCATGGCTCTTACATCAGTGGTGTCTGATCACTCACTTATTAAGTTTACAGTTTCGCTGCCGTGTTTAGTGGAACAACAACCTTATATATCATTACGGCGATGCATCAACTCCTCAACTAAGACTGAACTCAAAGCTAGACTGCCTCTCTACTGGTGGTTGGCTCTCACTGCGGTATTGTATCACTTCCTGTTCCGGAGCACAGCAGTGTTTTTCTGTATCTGTTAGCTGTTTAATCTGCGCAGTTAGATTGATCTAGTTATCTAGATTACGATTTGTTTCCCAGTGTAATCTTTACGTGCCTTAACTAAAGCACTCCTTCTGCTGAATCACCTCTAAATTATTTACACATTATTCACTTTGCGTGTTTTTAGGAATCCGCTAGCTTAGCGTAGCTACTAGCTCTTAGCCGATTTAGCATGGCGGCTTCTCCTGTCTCTCCCGCACTTTTCTGCTCTGGGTGTGAAATGTTTAGTTATTCCTCGTGTTGTGTGGGCCGTTGAAGAGGAGGTACTGCTGGCCCACCACCACCAGAGGGCGCCCTGCCTGGAGTGCGGGCTCCAGGCACCAGAGGGCGCTGCCGCCTTATGGGAGTAGCCTGGGTGACAGCTGTCACCCATCACCAGACACAGCTGTTCCACTCAGCACAGAGGTATATCAGGAGGACGGCGTCTCCACCTCAGTGCCGAGATATCGCCTAAGACTGAGGTAATATTCTCTGCATTTATATTCTGAACAACCAGCTAAACTTGTTAAACCTTTTCAGGACTGTTGACTACTGATAGCTTCATTGCTTGGATAAGTACTCACCTTCCTGCTGTACTTTGACAGCAGGAAGGTTACTGGGTGCGGTCGCATCCACACCTGTGTGTTGTTGCTCTCTCCCGCCAGCAGTACCGGATCCGACGAGCGGAGGCAGTGGCCACCTGGGAATTCGGGACTTGGCGGTTCCGGTATTTCCAGGGTTCGGTGGCAGAGGAGATCTGGGTGGTTCCGGTTCGACTGAGACGGACGTCTCCTACCTTCGAGCCTGCCCACACGACACCAGCGGATTCGACCCCAAATTGTGATTGTTGTATTTATTGTGCTCGATTCACAATAGTAAACCTTGTTATTTACCTTCTCCATTGTCCGTTCATTGCGCCCCCTGTTGTGGGTCCGTGTTCCTACACTTTCACAACAGGATATCTCGGCCAGCGTCATGGACCCCGAGGGGCGTCAACCGGCTGTTGAACGGCCAATGGAAGACCAAGGCGCGTCGGCGGCTTCGGGAGGGGTAATCGGTGAGTTGCAGCGGATCCTCACCGCTTTCACCTCTCGGATCGATTTAATGACCGAGCAGCACGTTCTCCTAAACCGCAGGGTGGAGGCTCTCGCCGCACAAGTGGAGGCGCGCCCTTCGGGCGCCGCTGCTGCTCTCCCTCCCGAGGACCCTGCGCGTGAAAGTGACGTTCCACTGGTCGTTCAACGGTCCCTTCCTCCGTCCCCAGAAGCATACATAAGCCCTCCAGAACCGTACGGAGGCTGTGTGGAGACGTGCGCGGATTTTCTGATGCAGTGTTCGCTCGTCTTCGCACAGCGTCCCGTGATGTACGCGACTGATGCTAGCAAAGTAGCTTATGTAATAAATCTGCTTCGCGGGGAGGCACGCGCTTGGGCTACAGCGCTCTGGGAGCAGAACTCACGGCTCCTTCATACATACGTTGGGTTTGTACGGGAGCTCAGAACGGTGTTCGACCATCCCAACAGAGGAGAGTCCGCTTCAACTGCGCTACTGTCAATGAGACAGGGGCGTCGGAGCGCAGCTGCCTATGCAGTCGCCTTCCGCATCGCGGCGGCGAGATCCGGCTGGAATAGCACTGCCCTCCGCGCCGCCTTTGTAAACGGACTGTCATTGGTCCTAAAAGAGCACCTGGTGGCGAAGGACGAACCGCGGGACTTAGACGGGCTCATCGATCTGGTCATACGACTCGACAACCGGTTAGAAGAACGCCGTCGGGAACGAGGCGAAGGGCGTGGCCAGGCACGCGTCGTCCCTCTCCCTTCCGGTTCCGATCGAGCTCCGCCTTCCCCACGCTCCACAGCCCCTGCGCTCCGTGGGGTCACAGCTCCCCCTACTGACGAAGCTAGGGACACGAGTAGGGCAACATTTAGGGCACCAGATGCACAGAGGAGATGGACCCACGGAGCGTGTCTTGTTTGTGGTTCAATAGAGCACCATGTGAGAGACTGCCCCGAGCGGTCAAACGCAAAACGCCCGCCCCTAGAGACTGGGCCAGGGGTGGGCCAAAACATTCACGTGGGACACACCCACATTGCTACACGACTCCCAGTCACGATCCTGTTTGAGGATTCAACCCTGAAGGCCCCAGCACTGGTGGACACGGGCTCTGAGGGGAATCTGCTTGACAGTAGATGGGCCAGGGAGATAGGGCTCCCTCTGGTGGCTCTTACCTCGCCTGTGCAGGTTCGGGCACTAGATGGCTCCCTACTCCCACCAATCACGCATAAGACACCTCCAGTAACTCTGGTGGTGTCAGGTAACCACCGGGAGGTGATCGAGTTCTTTGTGACTCAGGCCACCTCCCGTGTGGTTTTGGGGTTTCCATGGATGCTAAAGCACAATCCCCGGATCGATTGGCCGTCCGGGGTAGTGGTTCAGTGGAGCGAAACCTGCCATCGGGAGTGTCTAGGTTCCTCGGTTCCTCCCGGCTCCCAAGCTAAGGAGGAGGTCCGAGTCCCGCCCAATCTGAAGGCGGTGCCGGCGGAGTACCATGACCTCGCTGACGTGTTCAGCAAGGATCTGGCTCTCACGCTTCCTCCCCACCGCCCGTATGATTGTGCCATTGATTTGGTTCCAGGCAGTGAGTTCCCGTCCAGTAGGCTGTACAACCTCTCACGGCCGGAGCGTGAATCAATGGAGACCTACATCCGGGACTCATTAGCTGCCGGGTTGATCCGGAATTCCACCTCTCCGATGGGTGCTGGTTTCTTTTTTGTGGGTAAAAAGGATGGCGGGCTTCGTCCATGCATTGATTATAGGGGGTTGAACGAAATCACGGTTCGCAATCGATACCCGTTGCCCCTGTTGGATTCAGTGTTCACCCCCTTGCATGGAGCCAATATCTTCACCAAACTTGATCTTAGGAATGCGTATCATTTGGTTCGGATCCGGAAGGGAGACGAATGGAAGACGGCATTTAACACCACGTTGGGCCATTTTGAGTACCTGGTCATGCCGTTCGGTCTCACTAATGCTCCCGCGACCTTCCAAGCGTTGGTAAATGATGTCCTGCGGGACTTCCTGCACCGGTTCGTCTTCGTGTATCTGGACGATATACTCTTTTCCCCGGATCCTGAGACTCATGTCCGGCATGTCCGTCAGGTTCTGCAGCGGTTGTTGGAGAACCGCCTGTTTGTGAAGGGCGAGAAGTGTGAATTCCACCGCACTTCTTTGTCCTTCCTGGGGTTCATCATCTCCTCTAACTCCGTCGCCCCTGATCCGGCCAAGGTTGCGGCGGTGAGAGATTGGCCCCAACCTACAAGCCGTAGGAAGCTGCAACAGTTCCTCGGTTTTGCTAATTTCTACAGGAGGTTCATTAAGGGCTATAGTCAGGTAGTTAGCCCCCTGACAGCCCTGACCTCACCAAAAGTCCCCTTCACCTGGTCGGATCGGTGCGAAGCCGCGTTCAAGGAGTTGAAACGGCGCTTCTCATCTGCACCAGTTCTGGTGCAGCCCGATCCTAGCCGCCAGTTAGTGGTTGAAGTGGATGCCTCGGACTCAGGGATAGGAGCGGTGCTCTCCCAGAGCGGGAAGACCGATAAGGTCCTTCACCCGTGTGCCTATTTTTCTCGCAGGTTGACCCCCGCTGAACGGAACTATGACGTCGGCAATCGGGAACTCCTTGCTGTGAAAGAGGCCCTTGAAGAGTGGAGACATCTGTTGGAGGGAACAGCCGTGCCATTCACGGTTTTCACTGACCATCGGAACCTGGAGTATATCAGGACCGCCAAGCGGCTGAACCCCAGGCAAGCCCGCTGGTCACTGTTCTTTGGCCGTTTTGACTTCCGGATTACCTACCGTCCCGGGACCAAGAATCAGAGGTCGGATGCATTGTCCCGGGTGCACGAAGATGAAGTCAAAACGGAACCGTCGGATCCCCCGGATCCCATCATCCCGGAGTCCGCTATCGTGGCCGCCCTCACCTGGGACGTGGAGAAGACCGTCCGGGAGGCCCTGACCCGTGTCCCGGACCCCGGAAACGGACCAAAGAACAGACTATACGTCCCACCAGAGGCTAGGGCTGCAGTCCTGGACTTCTGTCACAGTTCGAAGCTCTCCTGTCACCCAGGGGTGCGTAGGACCGTGACAGTCGTCCGGCAACGCTTCTGGTGGGCATCCCTGGAGGCCGACGTCCGGGACTACGTCCAGGCCTGTACCACCTGCGCCAGGGGCAAGGCCGACCACAGAAGGACCTCAGGGCAGCTACAGCCACTGCCCGTGCCTCATCGCCCCTGGTCCCACATCGGTCTGGACTTCGTCACGGGTCTCCCGCCGTCCCAGGGAAACACCGTCGTCTTCACGATAGTGGACCGTTTCTCCAAGGCGGCCCACTTCGTGGCCCTCCCGAAGCTCCCAACGGCCCAGGAGACAGCGGACCTCCTGGTCCACCACGTCGTCCGTCTGCATGGCATACCATCAGACATCGTCTCCGATCGCGGTCCCCAGTTCACCTCACATGTCTGGAGGAGCTTCTGCCGGGAACTGGGGGCCACGGTCAGCCTCTCGTCTGGGTACCACCCCCAGACCAACGGGCAGGCAGAGCGGGCGAATCAGGAACTGGAGCAGACACTTCGCTGTGTGACAGCCGCGCACCCGACGGCCTGGAGTACCCACCTGGCCTGGATCGAGTACGCCCACAACAGCCAAGTGTCATCAGCCACCGGCCTCTCCCCGTTTGAGGTGTGCTTGGGGTATCAGCCCCTCTTGTTTCCGGTGGTTGAGGGAGAGGTCGGTGTGCCCTCGGTCCAGGCTCACCTACGGAAGTGCCGTCGGGTGTGGCGTGCCGCCCGCTCTGCCCTGTTGCAGGCCCGGACGAGGGCGAAGAAACATGCAGACCGGCGGCGAGCCCCGGCCCCCAAGTATCGTCCTGGGCAGGAGGTCTGGTTGTCCACCAAGGACATTCCTCTACAGGTTGACTCACCAAAACTCCAAGAACGGTACATCGGACCTTATAAGATCCTCAAGGTCATCAACCCCGCCGCAGTGAGGCTCCAGCTTCCGGCCTCACTGCGGATCCATCCAGTTTTTCATGTTTCCCGGATCAAGCCCCTTCACACCTCACCCCTCTGCACCCCGGGTCCGGCGCCGCCTCCTGCCCGGATCATCGACGGAGCACCGGCTTGGACTGTCCGCCGGCTCCTTGATGTCCGTCGGATGGGCCGGGGTTTTCAGTATCTGGTGGACTGGGAGGGGTACGGACCCGAGGAGCGCTCCTGGGTGAAGAAGGGTTTCATCCTGGACCCGGCCCTCCTGGCCGACTTCTACCGTCGCCATCCGGACAAGCCCGGTCGTGCGCCAGGAGGCGCCCGTTGAGGAGGGGGTCCTGTTGTGTGGGCCGCTGAAGAGGAGGTACTGCTGGCCCACCACCACCAGAGGGCGCCCTGCCTGGAGTGCGGGCTCCAGGCACCAGAGGGCGCTGTCGCCTTATGGGAGTAGCCTGGGTGACAGCTGTCACCCATCACCAGACACAGCTGTTCCACTCAGCACAGAGGTATATCAGGAGGACGGCGTCTCCACCTCAGTGCCGAGATATCGCCTAAGACTGAGGTAATATTCTCTGCATTTATATTCTGAACAACCAGCTAAACTTGTTAAACCTTTTCAGGACTGTTGACTACTGATAGCTTCATTGCTTGGATAAGTACTCACCTTCCTGCTGTACTTTGACAAGAGGTGGAGGCGGCTTCTCCCCTCTCCGTTACTGGGTGCGGTCGCATCCACACCTGTGTGTTGTTGCTCTCTCCCGCCAGCAGTACCGGATCCGACGAGCGGAGGCAGTGGCCACCTGGGAATTCGGGACTTGGCGGTTCCGGTATTTCCAGGGTTCGGTGGCAGAGGAGATCTGGGTGGTTCCGGTTCGACTGAGACGGACGTCTCCTACCTTCGAGCCTGCCCACACGACACCAGCGGATTCGACCCCAAATTGTGATTGTTGTATTTATTGTGCTCGATTCACAATAGTAAACCTTGTTATTTACCTTCTCCATTGTCCGTTCATTGCGCCCCCTGTTGTGGGTCCGTGTTCCTACACTTTCACAACACCTCGGCCTCCTTTAGCAGTAATGGTACTTGTAATAAGTGTAGCTTATTCGTAGCTTTGGAGGCCAGGCTGGGCGAATTGGAGACTCGGCTCCGCACCGTGGAAAATTCTACAGCTAGCCAGGCCACTGTAGTCGGTGCGGACCAAGGTAGCTTAGCCGCCGTTAGTTACCCTCTGGCAGATCCCGAGCAGCCGGGAAAGCAGGCCGACTGGGCGACTGTGAGGAGGAAGCGTAGCCCTAAACAGAAGCCCCGTGTACACCACCAACCCATTCACATTTCTAACCGTTTTTCCCCACTCAACGACACACCTGCCGAGGATCAAACTCTGGTTATTGGCGACTCTGTTTTGAGAAATGTGAAGTTAGCGACACCAGCAACCATAGTCAATTGTCTTCCGGGGGCCAGAACAGGCGACATTGAAGGAAATTTGAAACTGCTGGCTAAGGCTAAGCGTAAATTTGGTAAGATTGTAATTCACGTCGGCAGTAATGACACCCGGTTACGCCAATCGGAGGTCACTAAAATTAACATTAAATCGGTGTGTAAAAACAATGTCGGACTCTGTAGTTTTCTCTGGGCCCCTCCCCAATCAGACCGGGAGTGACATGTTTAGCCGCATGTTCTCCTTGAATTGCTGGCTGTCTGAGTGGTGTCCAAAAAATGAGGTGGGCTTCATAGATAATTGGCAAAGCTTCTGGGGAAAACCTGGTCTTGTTAGGAGCGACGGCATCCATCCCACTTTGGATGGAGCAGCTCTCATTTCTAGAAATCTGGCCAATTTTCTTAAATCCTCCAAACCATGACTATCCAGGGTTGGGACCAGGAAGCAGAGTTGTAGTCTTACACACCTCTCTGCATCAATCATATTTGTCTAATAGATTACAATTTGTTCATGTAAATGGGGAATCTTCTTCACAGACTAAAGTTAATTATGGAGTTCCACAAGGTTCTGTGCTAGGACCAATTTTATTCACTTTATACATGCTTCCCTTAGGCAGTATTATTAGACGGTATTGCTTAAATTTTCATTGTTACGCAGATGATACCCAGCTTTATCTATCCATGAAGCCAGAGGACACACACCAATTAGCTAAACTGCAGGATTGTCTTACAGACATAAAGACATGGATGACCTCTAATTTCCTGCTTTTAAACTCAGATAAAACTGAAGTTATTGTACTTGGCCCCACAAATCTTAGAAACATGGTGTCTAACCAGATCCTTACTCTGGATGGCATTACCCTGACCTCTAGTAATACTGTGAGAAATCTTGGAGTCATTTTTGATCAGGATATGTCATTCAATGCGCATATTAAACAAATATGTAGGACTGCTTTTTTGCATTTGCGCAATATCTCTAAAATTAGAAAGGTCTTGTCTCAGAGTGATGCTGAAAAACTAATGCATGCATTTATTTCCTCTAGGCTGGACTATTGTAATTCATTATTATCAGGTTGTCCTAAAAGTTCCCTAAAAAGCCTTCAGTTAATTCAAAATGCTGCAGCTAGAGTACTGACGGGGACTAGAAGGAGAGAGCATATCTCACCCATATTGGCCTCTCTTCATTGGCTTCCTGTTAATTCTAGAATAGAATTTAAAATTCTTCTTCTTACTTATAAGGTTTTGAATAATCAGGTCCCATCTTATCTTAGGGACCTCGTAGTACCATATCACCCCAATAGAGCGCTTCGCTCTCAGACTGCAGGCTTACTTGTAGTTCCTAGGGTTTGTAAGAGTAGAATGGGAGGCAGAGCCTTCAGCTTTCAGGCTCCTCTCCTGTGGAACCAGCTCCCAATTCAGATCAGGGAGACAGACACCCTCTCTACTTTTAAGATTAGGCTTAAAACTTTCCTTTTTGCTAAAGCTTATAGTTAGGGCTGGATCAGGTGACCCTGAACCATCCCTTAGTTATGCTGCTATAGACGTAGACTGCTGGGGGGTTCCCATGATGCACCGTTTCTTTCTCTTTTTGCTCTGTATGCACCACTCTGCATTTAATCATTAGTGATCGATCTCTGCTCCCCTCCACAGCATGTCTTTTTCCTGGTTCTCTCCCTCAGCCCCAACCAGTCCCAGCAGAAGACTGCCCCTCCCTGAGCCTGGTTCTGCTGGAGGTTTCTTCCTGTTAAAAGGGAGTTTTTCCTTCCCACTGTAGCCAAGTGCTTGCTCACAGGGGGTCGTTTTGACCATTGGGGTTTTACATAATTATTGTATGGCCTTGCCTTACAATATAAAGCGCCCTGGGGCAACTGTTTGTTGTGATTTGGCGCTATATAAAAAAATTGATTGATTGATTGATTGATGTCTTAGCTTCAAATTTGACAAATACCCAGTCAGTAGACAGACATGTGGATAGTTTAAACTCAGTGCTCAAAACTACACTCGACATGATTGCACCACCTGTGTTAAAACCGCGCTCCCCCAAATCAGTCACCTTGGTTCAATGATTATCTGAGTGACCTCAAGCATAAAGCAAGCGGTCTAGAATGGAAATGGCGCCGTTCAAAATTAGAAGTATTTCACCTTGCATGGTGTGATGCTATCTTAGACTATAAGCATGCATTATTGGCTACAAAGCGGACCTAATACTCTGATTTGATCAACAAAAACAAGCATAACTCAAAGTTCTTGTTCGACACGGTGGCAACACTTTTGCATGGACAACCACCTGTAGCACAAGATTTCCTGGATTACTTTGAGAAGAAAATAGAAGACATCAGGTTAAACATATCCCGGCATGCCTTAATCCAGCCACTACACCCTAACTAAACCAGGTCTAAATCATGTATACCTTAGATCACACCTGGGAGTCAAAACCCTTTTTAAAGTTGGGGGAGCAATATTGAGTTGGGGGGGAGGGGGGTCTAGGGGACCAAATTGCAGCATTTTCTAGAAAAATGGTGGAATTTGGTGCATCCCCATGCATTTTAACAGAGATATACCCCAATGTTAACTTGACTACAAATTAGGGTTAGGGTTATAAGATCTACAGTCACAGCAAAATATCTTATTTAACACAATTTTCCAAAATAAGTAATTAAATAAAAGCAAGTGTAATTCATCGCTTAACAGTGTGTAATTCTCTTTGTGAAGAAAAAAATACATAATACAATATTCTACAATCAAAACATTAAAGAACAGATTACCCATCTTACAGTCAATGTCATTCACTAAACTCAGTCCATATTAATAACAAACAGCCTTTCAGAATATTACTCCCTTAACCTACAACTTGTAGGTTAAGGAAGTACTGTACTGTATTATGAAGTAATATAAAATAAAGTCAGAATAAAAATGACATATTTTCTAACCCTGTATTTGAAAAAAGAAGGCAATTCCTGTTATTTCTTAACAATATTAGACTGAATAAATCAATGCAATATATTTGTGTTTGTTACAAAATAAGGAAAAAGGTTAATTCATATTATATACTCTCTACATTCATACCATAATAGCCCTATTCCTTTTCTGTATACTTTGTAATTCTCTGTAAAATTGTATAGTTTGTATAGTCATCCTCTATCTGTCCCTCGGTTCCTGGGACTACAAAGACACACCATTTATTAGGTAATCCTAAAAAGCAAATAGACAAAACAGGAAAAAAATGTTGTAAAAGTTACTAAAATTTACGGAAGCCGACAGAGGCCCTTTCTGTAATACTTTTTTAATTCACCCTGTTATCCCGAGATAACGACATAATTAATTCAGGATCTCGAGAAAACAACACAACTAATTCGAGATCTCAAGAAAACAAAGCCTTTGTTTCGAGATCTCGAGAAAACACAACAATTATGCCATGATCTCGAGAAAACAAAACAATTATTTCATGATCTCGAGTAAACAGCTGACAAATGGGTCATTCAGGTAGGCTACGCCAAGAGGCTTGTATGATGACTTCGGGGCTATATCTCATTCTGTATAAATGCAACACTGGTCTTTAGAATGTCTGGAATAATTGATCACCTAATAAGGCAATATTTTGATCAGGGGTTGACACAGGCAGAGATTGTATTAAGTCTTTTAATAAGGGATAACTTCAAAATTAGTCTGCGGCACCTCCGCAGAAGACTGGCAGCTCTGCTAGAAATCTCAGTTGTTTTCTCGAGATCATGAAATAATTGTTTTGTTTTTTCAAGATCATGGAATAATTATCTGTTTTCTCGAGATCACGGAATAAAAATGTTGTTTTCTCAAGGTCTCTAATTAATTATGTCGTTATCTCGGGATAACAAGGTGAATTAAAAAAGATTATATGAAGTCTTCTGTCGGCTTCCGTAAAAATTTAATTACATTTTAGTTAAATAATTTGCTTGTAAAGTGGCTCCATAAGCTCACCTTCACTAACATCCCCGTTGCTTGTTCTTTTATGGTTTTGTCTCTTTATTGTGTTTTTAATTAGATTTTCTCAGTTTTATTATGCTGTGTGAAGCACTTTGAGGCAAACTCATTGCGAACTGGCACTATATAAATTAATAAATTTGATTTGTCAAGATGATAGACCAGAACCTGGACCAGCACCTCCTGCTTTGTCTGAAACTAAGGGCCATGAGGTTCATAATGTTAATATTACATTCTGATAATACATTTTTTATTGTAAAAAGTTTAACCTATTTGTGTGTGTGCATGTGCTTTTGTAGGCAGGTGTGTGTGTGTGTGTGCAACTGGACTGTGGTCATATTATAACCCTCAGAAGACAGGCAGGCTAATGCATATTTTTTTCTGTCATTGTAATAAAACAGACTTTTCCAAATATGCGCATATATAATGAAAGGGACAGCACTAAATGCACGCAGTTATTTTTAGCATTTGGGTAATTAATTTGCCATAAATGCATTAACAAGCAGTGGGGAGTCAGTGGAGACTGAGTTAAGACATTTATTTGTTTTTCTTGCAGTAGAAGTAAGCTGTCCTGCTCCTGTCCTGTGTGTCGTCACAGCAGCCACCGCGTGCTGTGCCGTGTCCCCCCCCCCCCCGTGGACTGTGTGTCCCGTGGGGGGAGATGAGCAGAGCTGCAGCTGCTTGTTTAGTTATTTTGCCAACAAAACCGGCGTGGGTTTATCGTGTCTTTCCCTGTTAAACTGTATATGTCCTCAGTGCTGATATTAGCAAGTTTCCTGCGTGCACGTTAAGAGTTTTCAAACTCACCTCTCTTCTCAAAGAATTTGGTTAGCAGCTGTTTTCCCTCATTTAGTTTTCCTTTGTCTGTTCTTTTTTGAAATCCAGACTTTGATTTTTTTTTAGTAAAGACATGTCTTATTTCAGTCTAAAAACCTCTCTGTCAGATCCTGTTTGGGATGTCTGTGTGTCAGCGTGCCACCTGTGCGCCTGGACTAAACCATTGTAAAACTGCAGGGGTGGAAGGGCCCTCAGAGATCTTTCAATATTATTATTAGAGCAGAATTATGTTTCGCAACATTTGTACATTCATTCTAACTATATTCTTTTACAACATGAATTGTATGGACATTAATAAAATGCAACACAAAAATGTATTTAATGCCAGTTTTTTTGTGGGCTCCCTCCCATGCTCTGGGCCCTGGGTACATAGTACCCTTTACCCCCCCAGTCCGACGCCCCTGACTACACCCTGCTATTGATGTGTGTGCCACTACTGAGGTATTACCTAGATTTACAGAATTTGACAGTATCTCACTAGGCATGCTGACAAAACTCGTAATGTCAACAAAAAGCACAACCTGTTTATTTGATCCTATACCAACAAATCTGTTTAAGGACCTGTGGCCCACTCTTGGGCCGACTGTGCTGTAAATGATTAATCTTTCTTTAACTTCTGGATCTGTTCCTAAATGTTTCAAATCTGCAGTGATTAAACCATTACTTAAGAAACCTAATCTTGACCCTAGTGTATTGACAAACTATTGGCCGATATCAAATCTATCATTTTTCTCTAAAATTCTGGAAAAAGTGGTGTCACGGCAGCTCGTAGACTATCTTACTGAGAATAATCTCTTTGAGCCACTGCAGTCTGCTTTTAGAAAATATCATTCCACACAGACGGCTCTCACTAAAGTGATGAATGATCTTCTGCTTACAATGGATTCGGACGCCACTACGGTTCTGTTGCTGTTAGATCTTAGTGCTGCATTTGATACAGTGGATCATCATATTCTACTTGATAGGCTGGAAAATCATTTTGGGATTACTGGGAGTGCCCTTGCATGGCTGACGTCGTACTTGACCAGTCGTTCTCACTGTGTTTTGTACAGTAACAATACCTCTAACCTTAGTGACATGAAATTTGGGGTTCCACAGGGGTCTGTCTTAGGCCCCCTGCTTTTCTCCCTTTATATAGCACCTCTTTGGCACATATTGTGGCGTTTTGGGATTACCTTTCACTGCTATGCAGATGATACTCAGTTATACATGCCGATAACTGCTGGTAATCTCATTCACATAAAATCCTTAGAAGATTGCCTTGGAGCAGTGAGAAGTTGGATGTCTAGAAACTTCCTACTTTTAAACTCTGATAAGACTGAAATGATGGTTCTTGGTCCAGTGAGACAAGCAGAAAGTTCGACCACATTACACCCATTTTGGCATCCCTTCACTGGCTTCCTGTCCCAGTGAGATAAAATTTTAAGGCTCTGCTACTAACCTATAAAATGAATTGTTCTGTGAATTGTTCTGTAATTTATATCTGTAGCATGGACCAAGCAGAGGGTCACCCCTTTGAGTCTGGTCTGCTTGAGGTTTCTTCCTCAGAGGGAGTTTTTCCTTACCACTGTTGCTCTGGGGGTTGGTAAGGTTAGACCTTACCTGTGTGAAGCACTTTGAGGCAACTCTGTTGTGATTTGGCGCTATATAAATGAAAATAAATTGAAAATTGAATTGAAATTGGAATTACATGTCTCATAATTGTTCTTGATAAACTCTCACGCCTTGATCAACTCTCACTCGCAACATGATCCTGTGGGTCGTTATAGACTCTCAATTGACTCTGCACAGGGTTGCATCAGTGATCAGGGATATTAACATATTTTTCATTCGCACAGTTCAGTCGCAATGCACGCTTGGTGTAAATGCAAATAACAGATCACAAGGGAGACCATCCAAGACTTGTGAGAGTTGACAAAATGTCATGATCTTGTAGGCCTTATATAGGTCTCAGTCTGGTGTAAATGTAACCTTAGTCAGGGAGGTGAGCAAGAACCCAATGGTCATTCTGTCAGAGAGAGAGGAGAGAGGAGAACCTTTTAGAAGAGACAACCATCTCTGCAGCAATCCACCAATCAGGCCTGTATGGTAGAGTGGCCAGATGGAAGCCACTCCTTAGTACAAGGCACATGGCAGCCCGCCTGGAGTTTGCCAAAAGGCACCTGAAGGATTCTCAGATCATGGGAAACAAAATTCTCTGGTTTGATGAGACAAAGTTTGAACTCGGTGTGAATGCCAGGCATCATGCTTGAAGGAAACCAGGCACCATCGCTACAGTGAAGCATGGTGGTGGCAGCATCGTGCTGTGGGGATGTTTTTCAGCAGCAGGAACTGGGAGACTCATCAAGATTGAGGCAAAGATGGATGTAGCAATGTACAGAGACATCCTGTATGAAAACCTGCCCCAGAGCGCTCATGACCTCAGACTGGGGCAACAGTTCAACAGTTAATCTTTCAGCAGGACAATGACCCTCAGCACACAGCCAAGATATCAAAAGAGTGGCTTCAGGACAACTCTGTGAATGTTGGGGATTGGGGTTGGGGGTGGGACATCGGGGGCCTGGGGGGTTGCATTCCGGTGCTGCCCAGTGGCTATGCAAGCTTCCGGGGGGATAGGTCAGGTGCTTGCACGCACTCCCTTCTGGCTCCTCCCTTTCGGGGCGCGGGTGTGCCCCTGGCCTGGGGGGGGGGGGGCTGGGCGGAGGCCGGTCTGCCCGTGGGGGGCAGGTCGGCTGGTGCTTCTGGTCCTATTGGGGGTGGGGTGGCGGTGGGCGGGGATAACTGGATGGCCATCGTTCCTACACACATTGTGCCTGTCCATTGGTGGGTCGGAGTCTGGTGCCTGGGGGGGTGGTGGCTCTCTACATGGCCGGATCGCATGCAGCCCCCCGTGCCCCTGCTTCTCCCCCCAGGTTTGTGGGGCCTACCTGGTTCGCTCTGGCTCCTTGGCTGCCCCTGTCTCTCCTGGGTCTCATCTCGTGCTTCCCTGGCTTGGGGCTGCTGGGCGGGGTGGCTCACCCATCTCCGGCTGCTTAGCCCCCTTTCCCCCCTGCTGGTTTGTTCTTTCCCTGTGTTTCCGGTACTCCTCTGGGGCTGCCTGCCTCCCCTCCATCTCATGGTCTCCCTGGTGACTCCGTGGGTCTGGAGTTGGGCCGCGGTGTCCGTTGGGGCCGGTGTGTGTTGCCCGCTCCCTGCACAGTGCCTCTCCTTCCACCGGCCGCTTGGGGTTGGGCCTCACATGTCACACCCTTTTAGTGCACTTCACCAGCACAGTACATGTACGCACATCATACTGGGGTTTAAATAGCACATTATAGGGATCATATAATTCTGCGGCCAGGCGTTGGGTATGGATTGATCTCCATCCACCACTCCTGCCCTGCCATTATAATGCACACACTATATTTCAACACAATTAGTAAACACACTCACTTTTCAGAGTCTGGGTCACAGGCGGTGGTGGGTTTGCAGGGCAGGCTGTGGTGCAGCAGTGTACCACAGGCTCCCACGGCAGTCTGCCACCTGCTGTCTCCTGCCCTGCTTTTAATGCAACACTATCTTTGCTCACTTGGGGGGTTGCACACAACAAGGGAGTTAACCATAACAATTATGGTGGGGTTGATAGGCAGGGTGAGTGTGGCAAGTGAGGTTGGACCTGGATGGCTGTGGGGGTCTGGGGCCTGGGGTGAGGGGTCTGCCTCGCCGGCTCTGCCGTGGTCTTGGGGCCCTGCTCTGGGACTCGTGGGGCCTGGGGTCCTGCATTTCATTGAAGGGGGGTGGCGGTGGGGCGCGGGAGTGTGGCACAGTTGGCGGACGGCTGCTGTGTGTTTGGGGGCTGTGGTTTCCGTGGGGTGGGGTGTTGCCTCGTTCTTGCTTAGGCAGTTCCCGACCGTGGGCTTGGTTCCGGGGTGGGATCCGGGGTGGGGGTGGTTTGGGGGCTGGAGGTATCTGGGGGGTCCTGCGGGCTGCTTGGGGGGTCTCGTGTGTCGGGGACCTTGTGTGCTTCCTGGCCCGGGGGTGGGTCTTGCCTCTTTCCTGGGGGCCGGGCCCCACCCTCGTGTGCTGGTGGTCCCTGCCTGTGCTCTGGGTTCAGTTGTGGTGGCTCCTTTGCCCCCGGTCCCCGCCGCCACTCGCTCCTCCCTCCAGGGCCGTGGGCGGGGTGGTGCAGTGTGAACGCTGTGGTGATGCGGGACCATGACTCCGAAAAATGATGCCCACCTCTTCCACCATTCGGATGATTCAGACGGCTTTCGGTGGCTTTTCAGTCGTATCACTATCCGAGAAATTGTGGAAGAGGTGGGCATGTCACAACATGTCCTGTGAGACTTCAACACGGTGGCGCTTTTGCTCCGTCAGCAGCTTCGTGCCGAAGCCATCGGCATGAATTTCGCTGCAACTCTTTCCATGGCCAAAT
The DNA here is from genome assembly GCF_902500255.1 of Thalassophryne amazonica. Classification (NCBI taxonomy): domain Eukaryota; kingdom Metazoa; phylum Chordata; class Actinopteri; order Batrachoidiformes; family Batrachoididae; genus Thalassophryne; species Thalassophryne amazonica. The sequence goes on from NC_047106.1 coordinate 26,384,107, forward strand.
CTTCTGTCACAGTGGAATGTGCCGAAAAAGTGCTGATGTCCACCTCTTCCACAATTTCTCGGATAGTCACACGACGGTCCCGCATCACCACAGCGTTCACTTTGAAAATGATCTGGTCATTTCAACGTGTTGATGGCCGACCGGAGCGTGAACCGGTTGTACCGCTCCTTAATCTGTGTGATGCCCAGAGGATCGTCATCGAAAGCCATCTGAATAATCCGAATGGTTTCCACCTGGCTGTCGCCCAGTTTCTGGCAAAATTTGATGCAGTCGCGCTGCTCCAGTCGTTCTGCCATTTTCCTTGCAATGAAAATCCGACAAGAGACTACACCCATCCTCACACAAAGGCTGCTTACAAGCAAATGACGCAATCGACTGGCGTGAAAAAATTCATGCATGCGCACGAAGGTTCAAGGTTGGCTCATGCAATCACACGTGATTCAAATCCATCAGTTTTTGAAAAAACAAAAAGGTCAGATACTTTTCTAACAGACCTCATATATGCAGACAAGGGGAAAAAAAAAGAAAAAAAAGAAAAAAAAGAGTGGCTTCAGGACAACTCTGTGAATGTCCTTGAGTGGCCCAGCCAGAGACCAGACCTGAATCTGATTGAACATCTCTGGAGAGATCTGAAAATGGCTGTGCACCAATGCTCCCCATCCAACCTGATGGAGCTTGAGAGCGACTGCAAATAGGAATGGACAAAATTGTCCAAAGATAGGTGCACCAAGCTTGTGGCATCATATTCAAGAAAACATGAGGCTGTAATTGCTGTCAAAGGTGCATCAACAGAGTATTGAGCGAAGGGTGTGAATACTTACGTACATGTGATTTCTTAGTTTTTTATTTTAATAAAATTGCAAACATTTCAAAAAGGTTTTCATGTTCTCATCATGGGATGTGGGGAGTAGAATTTTGAGGAAATAAAATGAATTTACTCCATTTTGGAATAAAACTATGTGGAAAAAGTAAAGTGCTGTGAATCCTTTCAGGATACACTGCATAGCATGCAGCCCGGCCATATGCACGGAGGTGCACGTCCACCATCTGTGCATGACTTTAAAATGGAAATGTTTGTCAGATAAATAGTGGAAGCGATCAAACAACCAACTGTTTAAGTGCAATTACGAGAGGGGATGCAGTTCTTCATCTTTCTGAGTCGACAGGCAGTGCGGCGACCTCATGTAAAAGCCCAAAATGCTTTTTGTGCAACACTCCTCTATTAGGTACTCCTGGAGGACGGTGTGCGTGCCCAAGCACTGCAGTCACACATTACCGATGCTCGCGGGAGTAATATTACAGCAGAAGGAAGAAATGACTTTGGTGGGCATTTGTTGTGATGAATGGCACTCCATTTACACGGCGGTGAAATTTCATTAATACGTCTGTAATCACTTGAGCCAGACTGACTAAAGTAGGAGAAAAAGAGGAAAGTCGGATTCAATATTTAAGCGTGATTCAAGTCATCCTGCCAATCTGTCTATACCGAGTGCGGTGCTTACAATGATGATAGCTGTGTCTGAAAATCCATTTATAGAACAACAGAGGGTTGATCATAAAAATGCTAACTTAGATGTTGAGATTGTTGCAACTCTAATATTGCTGCCAAGTCTTTGTATGGCACTGGTAGGCCATGGGGCCGCAGTTTTATTTGCTGACAGAAGTTCTCTTTTTTCTGGTCCAGTTTGGTGCATGCTGAAGCAGCATTTTGCTAAATCCTAGCCCCACTTCTTCACATCTTAAACTCCCACCGAGGTGCTATTACAAAGATAAAGAGGCACGCCACACTCCCGCGGTAAGAGATGGTGGAGGGGTGGGTGCACAACTGATCACAAACAGTGAAAGAAGAGCAATAAGAGATCATAGGCATGACAAGAAAACAGCAAAAGGCAGAAAATTCTGCAATGCTACAGATTCTTATGACGAATGGCATGTGATCTCACCATTTTTTAAATTAGCATCGTAAATACAGAATGCAGGAGTGCTCTTACAGTAAGACCTATAGCCAACATATAAAGCCTTTTTGGGAAATCTGACAGAATATCCATTTCGTGGATGGCTCCTCCAGACTGGAACGGAGCCATGGATCTGTTTGTCCACCTGCATAAAACACAAACACTGAGCACGGTCATCAAACACTGAGCCCAAGTGTTGATGAACTTGAATCTGCTCCAGTCTTTGTTGGAAAACAGCCACCAGTTTCACAGTAAGAACTACTTCATACAGGTTTTAGAGCAGACTGAGATTGCTGGTTTGTGCTTGATGGAACTCATTAGGGTTCTGCATTCCTCCCTTATAAAGCAATACGATATGTATCTTGATACATGGTCTATGATAGTAAGTAAGTCCCTTCGGCTGCTCCCTTGTTTGCACTTGGGGTCGCCACAGCAAATCCAAGGTGGATCTGCATGTTTGAATTGGCACAACTTTTACGCCGGATGCCCTTCCTGACGCAACTCCACATTACATGGAGAAATGTGGCAGGGGTGGGATTTGAACCCGGAACCTTCTGAACTGAAACCAAGCGCATTAACCACTTGGCCACCACCCCTATACTATGCAGAAATTACCCTTTTATTATAGAACGATACAATATGATGCAATCGATACAATTCTTTGTTTAATGTAGACATTTACTTTCCATGATAAATTGGCATAAGCCAAAAGTGCCATTGCTTACCATCAAATGTATATTTCATGAAAAACCTCTGCTTGCATTTTGTTCACCCCTGGGGCAGCACCACATACAGTTGCAGAAAGTGCAACATTGATGAAGCCAGCTGTTGGCATGGCATACATAGCATAGCATAACTCTCCTATTCTGAACCTTTATCAAAGTATTAATAATTTGTGAATTGAATGTAAAGATATTTTATATAGAGCAGGAAAAATAAGTATTGAACACCAATTTTCAAGCATTTATTGTTGGTAAATACATTTCTAAAGGTGCTATTGACATTAAATTTTCACCATATGTCAGTAACAATCCATGTATTCCACACATACAAAGAAAATAAACTATAGATGTCCATAAATTAAGTTGTGTAGTAATGTGAAATGACACAGGAAAAAAGTATTGAACACCTGAAGAAAGGGAGGTGCATAAAGACACAGAATGCCAAGATACCAGCTGAAATCTGTCAGTAATTAGAAAGCAGTTCTGCCCCTTGTCAGTGCAAATTAAAATAAGCTGGTTCAGTCCCAACTAATGGCCTATAAAAAGGTGTCTCATTAAATTCAAATTCAAATTCAAATTTATTAATATATATAGCGCCAATTCACGACGAACTCATCTCAAGGTGCTTCACACAACATAAAACAACAACAAAAAAACTGAATTAAACATTTAAAACAATAAAAAGATGACCATAAAAGAACACAAGAATAAAAACACATCATAACACTAATGATAAAACAGGGAAAACAAATGAGTCTTTAAACGTGACTTAAAAGTCTCCACAGTATCAGACTGCCGAATGTGTGCCGGGAGATTGTTCCACAGAGCTGGAGCATGGTAGGAGAAAGCTCTCTGACCGGCAGACTTTTTATTCACCCTGGGAACACACAGAAGTCCTGCACCCTGAGAACGCAGGGCCCGAGCCAGTACATTGGGGCTTACCAGGTCAGCCAGATAGGGAGGTGCAAATCCATGAACAATTTTATAAACTAATAACAGTACTTTAAAATCTGATCTTGCAGCAACTGGAAGCCAGTGCAGGGACGCCAAAACGGGCGTAATGTGGTCAAACTTTCTGCTTTGTGTCAAAAGTCTGGCAGCAGCATTTTGAACCAGTTGAAGACCCCTAATCCTGGACTGCGGTAAGCCAGAAAATAGAGCATTACAATAGTCCAATCTAGAAGAGACAAATGCATGAATCAAAGTCTCAGCATCAGCCATAGACAGGATGGGACGAATCTTTGCTATATTTCGCAAATGGAATAAAGCAGTCCTCGTAATGTCTCTAATGTGGAGATCAAAGGACAACGTAGGATCAAAAATTACTCCAAGGTTCCTCACTTTATCCGTATGATGTATAACACACGAACCTAAGATAAGTGCTAGCTGATCAAATTGATGCCGATACCTCGCTGGACCAAGAACCTCTCAGAATCTCAGAATCTCATTATCCCAGAATCTCATTACCAAGTTGTCACACAAGAAACATCTCATGATGGGTAAAAGCAAAGAGCTCTGTCAAGATCTTCACAACCTTATTTCTGATCTCTCAGCATGTAGATGACTAGGATCTTGAATCCAGTGTCTAAATACATATTTCAGTGCCAAAGTATGTAATGGTGTGGATTACAAAAATGTACAGAGGGGCAAAGTTTATGGATGGCCATCTTGGATTTTTGAACATGGACAACTAAAATTATGCCTTTTTTAATATCTTGGACTTCCAGTTTAACTAGGATTCTAGTGGCTAAATATATATTTTAGGGAATAGTGAGTCCAAGTGTTCCATGTTTTATAGGATAAATATGAGAAAAGAGTGATCACAGTCATGATGCCCACAGTTCTATTTGTTGAACTTTAATCATATACGTATCATCATTCATATAAATAACTGACATCAGCAAACACAAACACTATATATCACAAACCACAAACTGGAAGAACCATTTACTAGTTGTACATACATTAATTTCTGGTATGTGTCCACAAACTCTGTCACTAGAATTTACATATCATCATCACTGTCATCACCATTTTCATCACACAACATGACATCCTGAACATCTTCATTATTGTGACAGTCAGACAGCGACTGTGTAAGCTGCCATTTTTACAAATCCAAAACAGCTTCCATGATGTCTTCCAGAGAATGGAATCATCCATTTTCTCATTAGCTGTTGTATGCAAGTTTCAAAAATGTATAGTTTTTGCAAAGTTCCACAAAATTCCAAGGAAGGCTAGTCCTTGAGGTGATGGGGGAGGGGATGGGGGAGGTGATGGTCTAGTGGTTAAGGTGTTGGGCTTGAGACCAGAAGATCCTTGGTTCAAATCCCAGCCTGAAAATCACTAAGGGCCCTTTTGCTAATCCCCCTTTGCACCCGATGTGTAGTGAGTACCTTGTATGGCAGCACCCTCACACCGGGTTGAATGTGAGGCATTATTTGTAAAGCACTTTGAGCGTCTGATGCAGATGGAAAAGCGCTATATAAAATGCAGTCTCTTGAACACAGTGGCCTGTAACTACCCCCCCCCCCCCCCCACACACACACACGGAAGGATGTGTATTGTGATTCACAGGTCATTTGATTTCAAATTTGGCAGAAATATTTTTCAAACATTTGTGAATGTCACTACAACAAGCTCGAAATATAATGTAATAAAATAAGAGTCAAGTCATTGTTGTGCGTTACCTGTGCTGCTCCACAGCCTGTCCAGTGGATTTTTATTTTGTTTTAGCACTGTTGTTGTGCGTTACCTGTGCTGCTCCACAGCCTGTCTAGTGGATTTTTATTTTGTTTTAGCACTGTTGTCGTGCGTTACCTGTGCTGCTCCACAGCCTGTCTAGTGGATTTTTATTTTGTTTTAGCACTGTTGTCGTGCGTTACCTGTGCTGCTCCACAGCCTGTCTAGTGGATTTTTATTTGTTTTAGCACTGTTGTTGTGCGTTACCTGTGCTGCTCCACAGCCTGTCTAGTGGATTTTATTTTGTTTTAGCACTGTTGTCGTGCGTTACCTGTGCTGCTCCACAGCCTGTCTAGTGGATTTTTATTTTGTTTTAGCACTGTTGTCGGTGCGTTGCCTGTGCTGCTCCACAGCCTGTCTAGTGGATTTTATTTTTATTTTATTTTATTTTTTAGCACTGTTGTTGTGCGTTACCTGTGCTGCTCCACAGCCTGTCTAGTGGATTTTTATTTTGTTTTAGCACTGTTGTCGTGCGTTACCTGTGCTGCTCCACAGCCTGTCTAGTGGATTTTTATTTGTTTTAGCACTGTTGTCGTGCGTTGCCTGTGCTGCTCCACAGCCTGTCCAGTGGATTTTATTTTTATTTTATTTTATTTTTTAGCACTGTTGTCGTGCGTTACCTGTGCTGCTCCACAGCCTGTCTAGTGGATTTTATTTTATTTTAGCACTGTTGTCGTGCGTTACCTGTGCTGCTCCACAGCCTGTCTAGTGGATTTTTATTTTGTTTTAGCACTGTTGTCGTGCGTTGCCTGTGCTGCTCCACAGCCTGTCCAGTGGATTTTTATTTTTATTTTATTTTTTTTTAGCACTGTTGTTGTGCGTTACCTGTGCTGCTCCACAGCCTGTCTAGTGGATTTTTATTTTGTTTAGCACTGTTGTCGTGCGTTACCTGTGCTGCTCCACAGCCTGTCCAGTGGATTTTTATTTTTATTTTATTTTATTTTTTAGCACTGTTGTTGTGCGTTACCTGTGCTGCTCCACAGCCTGTCTAGTGGATTTTTATTTTGTTTTAGCACTGTTGTTGTGCGTTACCTGTGCTGCTCCACAGCCTGTCTAGTGGATTTTTATTTTATTTTAGCACTGTTGTCGTGCGTTACCTGTGCTGCTCCACAGCCTGTCTAGTGGATTTTTATTTTGTTTTAGCACTGTTGTCGTGCGTTGCCTGTGCTGCTCCACAGCCTGTCCAGTGGATTTTTATTTTTATTTTATTTTATTTTTTAGCACTGTTGTTGTGCGTTACCTGTGCTGCTCCACAGCCTGTCTAGTGGATTTTTATTTTATTTTAGCACTGTTGTCGTGCGTTACCTGTGCTGCTCCACAGCCTGTCTAGTGTCGGATTCCCTGTTTGGGAATCCGCTAGCTTAGCGTAGCTACTAGCTCTTAGCCGTTTTAGCATGGCGGCTTCTCCTGTCTCTCCCGTACTTTTCTGCTCTGGGTGTGAAATGTTTAGTTATTCCTCGGCCTCTTTTAGCAGTAACGGTACATGTAATAAGTGCAGCTTATTCGTAGCTTTGGAGGCCAGGCTGGGCGAATTGGAGGCTCGGCTCCGCACCGTGGAAAATTCTACAGCTAGCCAGGCCCCTGTAGTCGGTGCGGACCAAGGTAGCTAGCCGCCGTTAGTTCCCCCCTGGCAGACCCCGTGCAGTCGGGAAGGCAGGCTGACTGGGTGACTGTGAGGAGGAAGCGTAGCCCTAAACAGAAGCCCCGTGTACACCGTCAACCCGTTCACATCTCTAACCGTTTTTCCCCACTCGACGATACACTCGCCGAGGATCAAACTCTGGTTATTGGCGACTCTGTTTTGAGAAATGTGAAGTTAGCGACACCAGCAACCATTGTCAATTGTCTTCCGGGGGCCAGAGCAGGCGACATCGAAGGACATTTGAAATTGCTGGCTAAGGCTAAGCGTAAATTTGGTAAGATTGTAATTCACGTCGGCAGTAATGACACTCGGTTACGCCAATCGGAGGTCACTAAAATTAACATTGAATCGGTGTGTAACTTTGCAAAAACAATGTCGGACTCTGTTGTTTTCTCTGGGCCCCTCCCCAATCAGACCGGGAGTGACATGTTTAGCCGCATGTTCTCCTTGAATTGCTGGCTGTCTGAGTGGTGTCCAAAAAATGAGGTGGGCTTCATTGATAATTGGCAAAGCTTCTGGGGAAAACCTGGTCTTGTTAGGAGAGACGGCATCCATCCCACTTTAGAGGGAGCAGCTCTCATTTCTAGAAATCTGGCCAATTTTTTGGGATCCTCCAAACTGTGACTGTCTAGCGTTGGGACCAGGAGGCAGAGCTGTGGTCTTATACACCTCTCTGCAGCTTCTCTCCCCCTGCCATCCCCCTATTACCCCATCCCCGTAGAGACGGTGCCTGCTCCCAGACCACCAATAACTAGCAAAAATCTATTTAAGCATAAAAATTCAAAAAGAAAAAATAATATAGCACCTTCAATTGCACCACAGACTAAAACAGTTAAATGTGGTCTATTAAACATTAGGTCTCTTTCTTCTAAGTCCCTGTTGGTAAATGATATAATAATTGATCAACGTATTGATTTATTCTGCCTAACAGAAACTTGGTTACAGCAGGATGAATATGTTAGTTTAAATGAGTCAACACCCCCGAGTCACACTAACTGTCAGAATGCTCGTAGCACGGGCCGGGGCGGAGGATTAGCAGCAATCTTCCATTCCAGCTTATTAATTAATCAAAAACCTAGACAGAGCTTTAATTCATTTGAAAGCTTGTCTCTTAGTCTTGTCCATCCAAATTGGAAGTCCCAAAAACCAGTTTTATTTGTTATTATCTATCGTCCACCTGGTCGTTACTGTGAGTTTCTCTGTGAATTTTCAGACCTTTTGTCTGACTTAGTGCTTAGCTCAGATAAGATAATTATAGTGGGCGATTTTAACATCCACACAGATGCTGAGAATGACAGCCTCAACACTGCATTTAATCTATTATTAGACTCTATCGGCTTTGCTCAAAAAGTAAATGAGTCCACCCACCACTTTAATCATATTTTAGATCTTGTTCTGACTTATGGTATGGAAATAGAAGACTTAACAGTATTCCCTGAAAACTCCCTTTTGTCTGATCATTTTTTAATAACATTTACATTTACCCTGATGGACTACCCTGCAGTGGGGAATAAGTTTCATTACACTAGAAGTCTTTCAGAAAGCGCTGTAACTAGGTTAAGGATATGATTCCTTCTTTATGTTCTCTAATGTCATATACCAACACAGAGCAGAGTAGCTACCTAAACTCTGTAAGGGAGTTAGAGTATCTTGTCAATAGTTTTACATCCTCATTGAAGACAACTTTGGATGCTGTAGCTCCTCTGAAAAAGAGAGCTTTAAATCAGAAGTGTCTGACTCCGTGGTATAACTCACAAACTCGTAGCTTAAAGCAGATAACCCGTAAGTTGGAGAGGAAATGGCGTCTCACTAATTTAGAAGATCTTCACTTAGCCTGGAAAAAGAGTTTGTTGCTCTATAAGAAAGCCCTTCGTGAAGCTAGGACATCTTTCTACTCATCACTAATTGAAGAAAATAAGAACAACCCCAGGTTTCTTTTCAGCACTGTAGCCAGGCTGACAAAGAGTCAGAGCTCTATTGAGCTGAGTATTCCATTAACTTTAACTAGTAATGACTTCATGACTTTCTTTGCTAACAAAATTTTGACTATTAGAGAAAAAATTACTCATAACCATCCCAAAGATGTATCGTTATCTTTGGCTGCTTTCAGTGATGCCGGTATTTGGTTAGACTCTTTCTCTCCAATTGTTCTGTCTGAGTTATTTTCATTAGTTACTTCATCCAAACCATCAACATTCTTATTAGACCCCATTCCTGCCAGGCTGCTCAAGGAAGTCCTACCATTATTTAATGCTTCAATCTTAAATATGATCAATCTATCTTTGTTAGTTGGTTATGTACCACAGGCCTTTAAGGTGGCAGTAATTAAACCATTACTTAAAAAGCCATCACTTGACCCAGCTATCTTAGCTAATTATAGGCCAATCTCCAACCTTCCTTTTCTCTCAAAGATTCTTGAGAGGGTAGTTGTAAAACAGCTAACTGATCACCTGCAGAGGAATGGTCTATTTGAAGAGTTTCAGTCAGGTTTTAGAATTCATCATAGTACAGAAACAGCATTAGTGAAGGTTACAAATGATCTTCTTATGGCTTCGGACAGTGGACTTATCTCTGTGCTTGTTCTGTTGGACCTCAGTGCTGCTTTTGATACTGTTGACCATAAAATTTTATTACAGAGATTAGAGCATGTCATAGGTATTAAAGGCATTGCGCTGCGGTGGTTTGAATCATATTTGTCTAATAGATTACAGTTTGTTCATGTAAATGGGGAATCTTCTTCACAGACTAAAGTTAATTATGGAGTTCCACAAGGTTCTGTGCTAGGACCAATTTTATTCACTTTATACATGCTTCCCTTGGGCAGTATTATTAGACGGTATTGCTTAAATTTTCATTGTTACGCAGATGATACCCAGCTTTATCTATCCATGAAGCCAGAGGATACGCACCAATTAGCTAAACTGCAGGATTGTCTTACAGACATAAAGACATGGATGACCTCTAATTTCCTGCTTTTAAACTCAGATAAAACTGAAGTTATTGTACTTGGCCCCACAAATCTTAGAAGCATGGTGTCTAACCAGATCGTTACTCTGGATGGCATTTCCCTGATCTCTAGTAATACTGTGAGAAATCTTGGAGTTATTTTTGATCAGGATATGTCATTCAAAGCGCATATTAAACAAATATGTAGGACTGCCTTTTTGCATTTACGCAATATCTCTAAAATCAGAAAGGTCTTGTCTCAGAGTGATGCTGAAAAACTAATTCATGCATTTGTTTCCTCTAGGCTGGACTATTGTAATTCATTATTATCAGGTTGTCCTAAAAGTTCCCTAAAAAGCCTTCAGTTGGTTCAGAATGCTGCAGCTAGAGTACTGACGGGGACTAGCAGGAGAGAGCATATCTCACCCGTGTTGGCCTCCCTTCATTGGCTTCCTGTTAATGCTAGAATAGAATTTAAAATTCTTCTTCTTACTTATAAGGTTTTGAATAATCAGGTCCCATCTTATCTTAGGGACCTCATAGTACCATATTACCCCATTAGAGCGCTTCGCTCTCAGACTGCGGGCTTACTTGTAGTTCCTAGGGTTTGTAAGAGTAGAATGGGAGGCAGAGCCTTCAGCTTTCAGGCTCCTCTCCTGTGGAACCAGCTCCCAATTCAGATCAGGGAGACAGATACCCTCTCTACTTTTAAGATTAGGCTTAAAACTTTCCTTTTCGCTAAGGCTTATAGTTAGGGCTGGATCGGGTGACCCTGGACCATCCCTTGGTTATGTTGCTTTAGACGTAGACTGTGTTTCATAATTATTGTATGGCCTTGCCTTGCAATGTGGAGTGCCTTGGGGCAACTGTTTGTTGTGATTTGGCGCTATACAAGAAAAAAGTTGATTGATTGATTGATTGATTACCTCAGGCTATTCAAGAAAAGGCAATTCTGAGTGTGTGCATGTGGCTGAAGGGTATTTTCTACATTCATACAGTGTCGTGAAGGAGAGCTGACAAAAGATTTCTATTTGATGCATTGGAATGAGAAAGTGCTGTCTCCTGAGTTGTAGGAAAACATCAGTACATCAGAAATTGACAGGCACACAGGGGGATACTAATGCACACGCACAACACGGCCAACCTTAACGTTACCCAATAAGTGGATGAATTTTAATAGTTAAAGCAGGTATGGGACAGCACCCAGTGCCATTCCCCAGGAGGAGTAGAAACAAGAGCAGAAATGTACTGGTTTCTCTGATAGAAAGAGTAAAATATTTTTTTTCTCATGTTATGCTCCAAACATACTCATGACTATGTGAATTCAATTATAACAAGTTTCAGAAAACTATTGTTGCAGTGTCTGAGTTTGCGATTACCCTGGATCAATGCTAAGATCTTGGCTTTCAATGGACTTGGCCATCAGAAGCCTGCACTGAACTTTTCCCTACATCTAAAAGAACCAAGTCGGCTTTTTGTTTTATTTTCTGCAGAATAGCCCTTCAAGCCAAAAACGGCGGCAACAAAGCACCGTGGCTATGGCCTGTGTCGGACGCAGAGCAATTCAAGATACCCACAAAGGATTATATGGAAGGAGTAAACTTTATCCCATCTTTGAAACCACTGAGAAGTACAAGCGGTGGACTCGAGTCATGCTTGTGGTCGACCACATTTCTCCCACAAACATGTCAAGAAGGACAAATATATCTATTCCAAGCACTTTGTTGATGAAGCTGGGCCAAGTATTGAGCATCCGGACTTCCGGTCGTTATTCCAGCCACGTTTCTCCCTAAGGAGGAAAGTCATGTTGCCCACAGGGCAGATGCTAAAAAAGTGACTATTACTTTGGTATTTTCTCTAAAGCTATCAGTGGTATAGTGCTCGTAGCGGTAGACATCGTGTCAATTAGTGCACCTGAATCACGCGCTCTTCATGTGCAAATAGCCATAATGTTGTTAAAGCACATTTTAAAGCTCTACATAATACCGTGAAACTGTGAAACAGCGGTATTTTTGCCCACGGTTATCATACCATCTAAATCTCACACTGGCCCATGCCTACTTGGAAGTGACACCACGTCAGTGGTGTCAAAAGTACACACATTTGTTACTTAAGTAGAAGTATAGATACTGCAGTTTAAAAACACTCTGGTAAAAGTTGAAGTATCAACTTGACCTCTTTACTCAAGTAAAAGTGAAAAAGTATGTGCTCCAAACCTACTTAAAGTATAAAAGTATAAGTAACCTTATAAAAAAAAAAAAAAAAAAAAAAAAAAGGTAGATGCCACTATATGAATTGAAAGCTTAATTTAAAAACTGATTCGTTCTACATGTGGCCCAAGACCCAAAACCCAAAATTACCCCCCAACACCACCTGCACGAAAATGTTTCAATTCTAGAAGCTCTGAAATGCAATCTGGGACTATTCCAGACAATAAACTGCAGTGAGTGCAGCATCCATTTAGTGAGAAAAAAAAAAAACTTTCCTTATTCAGATTCATTCCAGTAGTATTCTGCTCTTACTAGGATGCAGCAGTTTTCTAGTTTGGCAGATAGTTCTGGAGGAAATCACTGAAGAAATTAACACATTGACAATATGGTTTGACCGAAACAAACTGTCATTAAACTTAAATAAAACAGGGATGAAATGGAGGTGTAAGAGTCACTAGGTGTTCACAGGAAACACTTATTTATTTCTGTATGTATGTATGTATGTTCATTGTTAGTTGCTTTTATATTTTATTTTCTGTTGTGTTTCTATTCAGGTTCTTTTTGTCTCTTTCTCTGAAATTGTATATAATAATTATCATTAGATTATTAATATATAAACAAAAATAAATTTAAGAAATATTACAATTTGAAAACAAATGCACCGAACGTGAAGACAGCTGGAACTGCTTCATGCTAACTTTTAACATTGAAAATGCCATAGACATGCTAACGTGTTAGCGTCGCTCCCATTTTTAAGTTATAAAATACATCTATCAACTGTTTCAGAAGACCATAACAGGTCGGTTTAACATAGAAAAGGTAAATAATACTCACAGAAGTATGCTCTTTAGGGTTTTAGCGGGGGAAATTAAGCGAAAGAAAGAAAGAATAAACGAAACAATAGGTTGAATCATTGCTTCAATCTGCAAACCACTGCTTCGACTGGTTCAAAATCCATTCCTTTATCTTCATTGATCCATGTTTCTGATATAGCAATTATGTTAATTTTTTTTTTTAATTGACTTAAATATTCTTTAATGTTGTTAAAGTTTGCATACAGACTTCTGCTGTTGAAATGGATTATTGATAATTTGTTATCCGTTTTAATGATCCGATTAAACTGTTCATCTGTATAATAGCAACAACTGTCATTAATATTTGAGAAGAAATTATTGTCCGGGTCTATATCGTGCTCCAAGTCCAGTACATTGTGGTCTGTGTATTTAAATGTTCTCAGTTCTAGTTTTCCATGATCAGCAATCCTGTGAGTTATATCCTTCTTGTCTCCAGATGTAGATGATGTAGTAGATGAATAGGTTCCTCTGGTCTGTGTCATGGTGTTGTGATGTGTTTGTGTCCTCATACCTTATTGGTCGTATTTGTCCAGTTCCTTGATGTTCCTGATTACCATAACCTTCGCTTGTTCTGGTGTTCCGTTCAGTTTGATGAATGCTTTGCAGTTGGATGTCCATGTCTGTTGAATTTTTCCCTGCTTTTTTAAGAAACAAGCTTTCCTGGCGATGTCTGCGTTTCTTTTGGTCAGATGTTCATTGATGAATACGTTGTTCCTTTGAGTTTCCGTCCCCTGTTTTAACAATGCCATTTTATGTTTTCTGTTGACAAACCTCATTATAACTGCTCGCTTGTCTCCATCCTCTCTCCTGGGCAGGGGGTGGCACGCTTCAATGTTATTACAGTCCATTTGAATACCTTTGATTGCAGAAGTCAGCCACCTTGTTGTTCCACTGAGCTGGCCTCCGGCTCACTGGCCTCCCCTCCGCTGTCTTCTGACACAGCCCGTGCGTAGGATCGAGGTTTAATATGAATTCCTGTAATAATAACGTCGTTCATCCTTGTGTACTGTTCCAACTCTGCAACACGGTTCTCCAGGTACACCAGACGCCGGTCTTTCTCGGCATTCTGGATCTGAAGAGCCTTCACTTCTTCCACCAGCTCCATAATGGATTTCTGCTGCATTTTAACAACAGAGATTTCCTCAGACAAAAAGTCCAGGGACTTCTTGATATCGTCTCCCTCCTCCGCCATCAGTGCCTTCTTCGGACCCATGGTCAGATAAATCCGCGCTGGCACCTCGGTAAAAGCCGCGCCGGTGGAACTGCGCTGGCGCCTCGAGCTTTCCGGTGGATGGCGCTGAGTCGTCAGCGCACATCCACCGGCGCTGAAGCCAAGAGTAACGAGGCTGTTTGTTTTAAAAATGTAAGGAATAGAAAGTACAGATACTTGTGTGAAAATGTAATAAGTAGAAGTCGGAAGTAGGCAGAAAAATAAGTAATGGAGTAAAGTATAGATACCTAAAAAGTGTACTTAAGTACAGTAATGAAGTATTTGTACTTCGTTACTTGACACCTCTGCACCACGTCAACATAAGATGCATATCCTTCCACAAACTGAACAATTCTATGTATGAGGGACGACCCCAACTGACACACACCTTTAGCTGATCTTTCCTGATCGCTGGAGATGCACAGCAGAGCATGCATGAGGCTTCAAATTGCACTTACGACATAATGACCTGACAAAGTCGTAATCTTTATTTGCATGGAGCAATAATATAGCGAATATTGAGTGTAAAGCGCCGCAATAAACATATCTCAGAACAGCCATGATGACATGATATGACGGTGCAGTGCTGGAGGAAAAACACAAAGTGCCACAGGTTGTGCTACCTGTCCACACACAGACATTTGCAGCTGTGTTTAAATTATTTTTATTAGGAGCAGGGGGATCATTTTGTGCAGTTTTATTGTCGCATTAAGATGATAAGAGGTCTTGCGGCAAATCAAAGCATAGAAGAGAATGCAGACGTGCTACTGAAGGGGGAAATACACTTCATAATCTGTTTTTATGAACGCATCTCAACAATAGAATAGCAGGAGACTGTCGGCTGTAATGGCATGTCCATGTCTCTTCTACCTCTTAAGGCACAGATGAAGAGCTCGTTCATTTTACCTTGTACTGCCCTTGTACTCTCTCAACTTCCCACCATCCCTCCTTCACTCCCTCGCTTCCATCCCTCGATCGCTGCCTCTCAGGGGACTGCCTGTTTTTCAGGAGGGTGTCTGTTACAGCTAGAGAGGTTATCCACTGAAGGATTTCACCCAGTCATCCTGCCATTTGGTATTCACACCGTGCCGTTTCCCCCTGAGGCTGCCCGCCTGAGCTCTGCCTCGATGAAGGAGACTTCCCATCCTCATTTCACCTCTCATTCCTCTGTTCATCTTATTCCTTCTTCTGCTCTCTGACCTTTCCCCTCCTCTTTCCACCAATTTTGTGTGCATTCCTGTTTTTGGCGTCTCTCCTTCTTGCTCCCTATCTATCTGCCGTTTGTATGTTTCAAGTAACTTTGTGGGTGAAAAATGTGTGTCTGGATCAGATGTTATGGATTTTGTTATGAGTACAAGATGGACCTGGGACATGCACTGGATCTGGCTGATGCCAGGGTTTACAACTACAACATCCTGATGCCTTTTGTGCTTTGACTTTGACTGCATTTGTGTGTGTGTGTGTGTGTGTGTGTGTGTACACATGAAGACATGGGTGACAAATTAAAGGAAGAAGTAGCAGCCAAGGACAGTACCCAATGACAGCTGGGTGGACTGGGGCAATGCATAAGAAGCATTTTGTCCAAGGACACAGACAGGTAGTATGACCAGGACACAAACCCAGGTCTACAACTCCTCATCCCACTGTGATACTTGCTCTGCTTCTTTAAAATGCAAGTGCACTTGCATTAATTTATTAATTTGTGCAACTATGGCTGCGCTGGACCTAAAATGAGTTGTGGTCAGGCAGAGTGCTGTTGCACTGCCATCATGAGGAGGCAGAAAGTCAATCTGCCATAGACCACCATCATCCTGATCTAAAGTCGAGCACATAAATGAGATCTTCTCACCCTGAGCCAGAGTGTAAGCCCAGATACACGATGTAGGACTCTTATTTATGCTGCTTGCATCTGCGACCTTGTTCTTTTGGTCATTACCCAAAGCTCATGACCATAGGTGAGGATGTAGCATAAATGGATTGATAAAGAGAGTGCCGCGCTTTCTGGCTCAGCTCTTAATTCACCATGAAGGCCCAGTACAGCATCAGACACAGCCCTGATCTGTCTATGGATCTCATGCTCCATCTTACACCCACTTGTGAGCAAGAATCTGAGATACTTAGATTCCTCCACTAGGGGCATGCCATGTGTTATGGCAGCCCAGTCTCATGTTTTTTTTGTTTTGTTTTGTGCTCCCGTGATGAAATGAGTCAAATTTTCGTGATGGGGTTTTTCTTATCTCACTATTACTAACCCTACTCCTACCCAAACCCTAACCTTAACCATAACCTAATCCTACTCCTTTCCCCCACCCAAACCATAACCACCCTGACCCCCCCGCTTCACTTTTAATTTCGTGCAGCCATCACGGAATGAATTAGAATGAATTTGTGCTGCCGTGACGAAAATGAGGCACTTTTTGTCACAATATCACGAACCAATAGATTAATGTATATTTCATGCTGCTGAATCATGACTTGCTGTGAGACTCGGTTGGTTATGGTGAGCAACTGCCCATAAAAGAAACCATTAGACTGAGCTGAGCAAAACAGACAAACACGTGGAGAGGATGAAACATGACAGGTGCAGAGGATGATGCAGAAATGTGGAGAGATGAGTGCCAAAAGTAAACCAGGAAATAGCGTACTACACAACAACAAGGTAATGAGGGCCATGAGCCTGGGAAACAAAAATTCGACTAAAATTGCTACTGGATGAGGAGATGCTGAGAAAGCTAAAGGAAAGTGCTTATGCTTATTAGACCCCATTCCTGCCAGGCTGCTCAAGGAAGTCCTACCATTATTTAATGCTTCAATCTTAAATATGATCAATCTATCTTTGTTAGTTGGTTATGTACCACAGGCCTTTAAGGTGGCAGTAATTAAACCATTACTTAAAAAGCCATCACTTGACCCAGCTATCTTAGCTAATTATAGGCCAATCTCCAACCTTCCTTTTCTCTCAAAGATTCTTGAGAGGGTAGTTGTAAAACAGCTAACTGATCATCTGCAGAGGAATGGTCTATTGAAGAGTTTCAGTCAGGTTTTAGAATTCATCATAGTACAGAAACAGCATTAGTGAAGGTTACAAATGATCTTCTTATGGCCTCAGACAGTGGACTTATCTCTGTGCTTGTTCTGTTGGACCCTCAGTGCTGCTTTGATACTGCTTGACCATAAAATTTTTACAGAGATTAGAGCATGTCATAGGTATTAAAGGCATTGCGCTGCGGTGGTTTGAATCATATTTGTCTATAGATTACAGTTTGTTCATGTAATGGGGAATCTTCTTCACAGACTAAAGTTAATTATGGAGTTCACAAGGTTCTGTGCTAGGACCAATTTTATTCACTTTATACATGCTTCCCTTGGGCAGTATTATTCGACGGTATTGCTTAAATTTCATTGTTACGCAGAGATACCCAGCTTTATCTATCCATGAAGCCAGAGATACACACCAATTAGCTAAACTGCAGGATTGTCTTACAGACATAAAGACATGGATACCTCTAATTTCCTGCTTTTAAACTCAGATAAAACTGAAGTTAGTGTACGTGCCCACAAATCTTAGAAGACATGGTGTCTAACCAGATCGTTACTCTGGATGGCATTTCCCTGTCTCTAGTAATACTATGAGAATCTTGGAGTTATTTTTGATCGGGATATGTCATTCAAAGCGCATATTAAACCAATATGTAGGACTGCCTTTTTGCATTTAGCGCAATATCTCTAAATATCAGAAAGGTCTTGTCTCAGAGTGATGCTGAAAAATTAATTAATGCATTTATTTCCTCTAGGCTGGACTATTGTAATTCATTATTATCAGGTTGTCCTAAAAGTTCCCTAAAAAGCCTTCAGTTGGTTCAGAATGCTGCAGCTAGAGTACTGACGGGGACTAGCAGGAGAGAGCATATCTCACCCGTGTTGGCCTCCCTTCATTGGCTTCCTGTTAATGCTAGAATAGAATTTAAAATTCTTCTTCTTACTTATAAGGTTTTGAATAATCAGGTCCCATCTTATCTTAGGGACCTCGTAGTACCATATTACCCCATTAGAGCGCTTCGCTCTCAGACTGCAGGCTTACTTGTAGTTCCTAGGGTTTGTAAGAGTAGAATGGGAGGCAGAGCCTTCAGCTTTCAGGCTCCTCTCCTGTGGAACCAGCTCCCAATTCAGATCAGGGAGACAGATACCCTCTCTACTTTTAAGATTAGGCTTAAAACTTTCCTTTTCGCTAAGGCTTATAGTTAGGGCTGGATCGGGTGACCCTGGACCATCCCTTGGTTATGTTGCTTTAGACGTAGACTGTGGGGGGGTTCCCATGATGCACTGTTTCTTTCTCTTTTTGCTCCGTATGCATCACTCTGCATTTAATCATTAGTGATCGATCTCTTTTTCCTGGTTCTTTCCCTCAGCCCCAACCAGTCTCAGCAGAAGACTGCCCCTCCCTGAGCCTGGTTCTGCTGGAGGTTTCTTCCTGTTAAAAGGGAGTTTTTCCTTCCCACTGTGGCCAAGTGCTTGCTCATAGGGGGTCGTTTTGACCGTTGGGGTTTTTTATAATTATTGTATGGCCTTGCCTTGCAATGTGGAGCGCCTTGGGGCAACTGTTTGTTGTGATTTGGCGCTATATAAGAAAAAAGTTGATTGATTGATTGATTGAAAGTGCGTGGACCATACACAATAATAAACGGGAAAGACATTTGCTCACAGATGAGCGTGGCGAATAGAAAGGAAAGGTAAGCGCTAATAAAACTATTGACAGATAACAAAATGCTAGATGGGTTCAAGCGGCGGAGTGAGGAGTGTAAATGGATGGAAGACCAGAATGCTGTGCCGTATGATCAGAAAACACTGGGATGTATTAAGAAACAAAGAATGCAGTGGGAGCTAAGAAAAAAAGCATAACTTAACATGGGTGGACTAAGGGGGGGGGGGGGGGACAAGAGTGATCAGGAGATGACATAATCCCCCAGCTCCCACACATCAGTAATAAAAAGTGGGGCCCAGTGCTCCCAAATGAATAATACACAATGGCACAAATAAGGAAGCAATGTGACATAACCTGGAAATAAGAGACCTATAGCATTTACTATGAATTAAATTAGGCTGAACCAAAAACTGTATAACAGGTTTTAGCAAAGACTGGCAATGAAGCATTATTTTTTCATTGCAAACATTATCTTACATTTTTTACATTATGGAACATATAGGTAGCCGTCCATGAAATTGAAGACACATGGCTAGTGGGGAAACCATTAGCCATTAGTCAGTTATCCACTTAAACACATCTTCAGAATCTTGATGTCCTGATTGATGCTAAATATGAATAATTCTTGAGATATTGCGCTAACAAATGTTACACAGACAACATCTTGAATATGTCGCTGTCACCTTGAAATTGACCCCAAATTCATGTAATTGACTGGTGTCGAGGGGATCACCCAAGTACACCCTTACGCTAAATATGAATGGAATTGGTCAATTAGTTCTTGAGATATCGTGCTAACAAATGTTTCAAAGACAAAATCTTGAATATGTCGCTGTCACCTTGAAACTGACCCAAATTCATGTAATTGACTGGTGTCGAGGGGATCACCCAAGTACACCCTTACACTAAATATGAGTGAAATTGGTCAAATGGTTTGAGATATCGTGCTAACAAGCGAAAACAGAATGACGGATGAATGGACATGCTGATTGCATGCTGATTGCTATATTCCCCTGTATTGATAAGGGGATAATGAAGAAGAGGAGTATTGTGAGAAAAAAGAGAACAACATGGAAGAAAATAATTTCTGCGCTACCACACGTGCAGCCACATGCTACCTACAGCCTGTGACAGAGGGCCTGTTTATGACATTTAAAAGTATTTATTTGTACTTATTATGCGCAAGTCACTTCAGAAAAAGTGTTCACTCTATGACGATGGACAATCAGGAACAATGGAGGTCAAGAGGGGACAACAGTACTAAAAATAAGCCTTTAAAGATGATAAATGGACTGCACTCATATAGCGCTTTTCCATCCGCATCAGACGCTCAAAGTGCTTTACAGTTATGCCTCACATTCACCCATTCACACAGACAAACTCACAGACCGATGTCAGGGTGCTGCTATGCAAGGCGCTCACTCCACAGAGGGAGCAACTTGGGGATTAAGAACCTTGCCCAAGGGCCCTTAGTTATTTTCCGGTCAGGCTGGATTTGAACCGAGGATCCTCTGGTCTGAAGTCAACACTTAACCACGAGACCATCACCTCCCCTTAAACGATCCTGTTAAAATACCAAAACTTCAAACTAGTATTTGCCTTGTGACTGGAGGCAAATATGTACTTTTCCTTGAAAGAGAGTCCCAGTTTTAAGATACAGTCTTCTCACGCCTGACAAGACACAGAACAAGGCAAAAAAAGAATTCAGGTTTAGGTAGTGTGTCTCTTAACAGATTTCAGGTCCATTGTGAGAAATTCCAGTTAACAAAGAGCTACGTGAAAGAACAAGAACACCAATTTGTCTTGAATTGACGGTTCAAAAGAAGACTACAGTTTTCCATAAGGCACATGGGAGACTGAAGCCAAGATGTAATCTGTTTTCCTTGTAGAAATGTCCTTTTCTTTTCCACTCCACAATGAAGGTGGAGACAAAACTTGCACAATGCACAATTTTTCCATTCACAGCATCAGAAGCTTAGCTGCCACCATGACAAGGACACAGGATAAGCTGCAATATATATATATATATATATATATATATATATATATATATATATATATATATATATATATACTGTATATATATATTCATAGTTGTTGATATAGAGGTATTTCATGGATGGGTCAAGTCATTTCTTTTTAAAGACCACAGTGGTTGCCAGTGGTTATATATCACCATTTATTCTCTAAACTCTCACTGGAATGCTAAGCAATGTGACTTTATCCTTGAATTCAACAGCCACAAGCCACAGAAATTATTTTAGGTGGGTACAAAAGATTGGGTTTGACCTCTTCCCGCTGTGGTAAAGCTGCTTCAAATCAAATGACACATCTGCTATGAAGAAGCTTCGAAGTTGATAGTTTGTTGGTGATCTCAATCACCAGTATTGGAAAAGGGAAAGATTGAACATATTTAGGACATACTGCCTTTCCTGATTACAATTGTGTGTCTGTACACTCTTCAGTGAACAGCACGCAGGTTGTAATTTCAGCGAAATAATGCAACAAATCCTCGTACTGTTCCACGTGAAATAGAATCAGTCAGATATTTTGTCTTTTGTTGGTGTGAGGCTGGTTCTCCATCACGTGAGACTCCCTCATGCACAATAATAAGATTGTAGCACAGTAGCAACATTTCTTATGAACATTCATTGTCTTCCACAATTTTTTTTTCCCTCGGCTTTTGTTGTGTTTGGCGCCTCACAGTTTTAGTGATGGTGGCATCACTGCATATTGTCTCAGACCAGGATTTTCCATCGGTTTACAGCTGGTGACTGCAAAGGCCACATAATATGAGTGATATCATTTTCGTAACCATCAAATAATTCAGTAACCGCCCCACCCCCCATGCATGGGGGCATTCGGTGTGTTGTTCCACTCATTTATTCTGGTGTGTGTATGTGTTTATGATGCTGGGGTTGTGTGTGGTCAGGCAGTCAGCAAAGCACAGTACGCCTCGTGTGCCCCCTCAGTGCAGCTGTTCCATCCAACACAGCATCAACATGCCCCTAATTAACTTCTGTGTCTAATTACGTGCCATTCTTTCACTCTTACACCCACGTCACATGTATAGTCACTCTGACATACAATCTGTACACGAAGAAAATGTTTTAAAAACGGACTTGGCACTGATACAGAGAACATTTAGAGAGCTGGATCGCTGGCTCATTCATATTGGGTTTGTGCTGTACAGATGGCTCATGCCACATCAGAGATTTTTATTTATTTATTTATTTTTTAAATCAGAATCACTTGACAGTTGTCTGCTATATTTGGATTCATAAGACCAGCATGTAATTCAGGCCAGCAATGACACACACAGCACATGGGCTGATGAGGTTGCTCTATGGTTGCAGAAACATAAAAGTGAGTTCTACTTGTATTAAAATTTTTTTTTTTTTATAGTTTTAAATGTGTGAAAAGGACTTCAGAACAGTTAACACTAACACTGTAAAAGTGTGATACCCAAATTGAGGGCCACAGGCCCACTGGGGGTGCTACTGCAGGCAGGCCATCACAGGTCAGGTAGTTCCTTCAGCTTCTTCCTTGTTTCACTCGGGTTGGATCTGTATGTTGATTTGGAACATGTTTCATGCTGGGTGCTCTTCCTGATACAACTCCACGTTACATGGAGAACAGGAAGGGTGGTCTTGAACTGGGAACCTTCCACCATGCCCACAAGCAGACTTAAACGCTTGGTGTGATTGACAACAAATGCAGGAATTAATTTCATCAGCCAACATCTGCAAAAACCTTTAGGATTTTTCACTTTGTCTGCTTCAAATCCACATCTGGATGTTGCTTAAGAAATATGAGCCCTCCATGGAAAAGAAATGGAGGCCCAATCCGGAAAGCCCGGAAGGACATTAGCCAACTAACAGAGGTACAGAAGGGTATCATGAGACACAGGTCCTGAATGGATAAGAAGTACAACAAGATGTCCATACCTGAGGCCCTGGAAATTGCCAAACAAAGGTTCATTGCTCTGGCAACTTGGCTGAAGAGATACACAAGAGAAGCAGAGGCCAAGAAAGTAAATGGTCTGTTCACCAGTGACCCATCCAGAGTGTACGCCCAGCTGAAAGGGGAAAATGGTATTCTAATCTAATTACATTTGTTTCGCAAATCTGATTGGTTAATTGTGTGAGATTTCAGACCATAAAATATCACATGGCGGTGGCAAAATATTCAACCATTTCAAATTTGATGTGTTACTATGCATTCTGACCACACGCGTTGCTACACAGATGTTAATAATGGTGCTGTTAGCTGAGAGTGAGAGAAACTGGTGGAGCGACGACGATGCTGAAATGGGGGTCAAGGGTCAATGAGCTTACCAAACCAATTTTGTGTTCCAGTAATTAGTGCTAAATGTATTCAAATCAATAAAATGACAAGGGTGCCCAAATTTACAGGGTGGGCCAATAAAATGTTACCACTTTTTGATCGTACACAAGTTTTTGAAATTAGAACTTATTTGAAAATTTTATTTGTAGACTTGTAACAGAAGCATCAAATTAACATTTGATACCAAAGGTTTACCACTTTGTCTCTTATTTTCACACAGTTCAATAATTGATGCCATGTTCAAGCCACACCCCTCTTCTTTGGATTACAGCTGCAACACGCACATTGAAGTTTGTGATGATATTGCCACACATCTCAAGAGGGATTCTCCAAATTTCCTGACGGATGTTGGTCTTCAGGTCCTCAACGGTCTGTGGGTTGTTGTCGTACACTCTCTAACTGTACGAATTAAAAAAGTGGGAACAATTTATTGGCCCACCCTGTATGGACCTGCCTAATTTTGTTTAAATTATTGCACACTTTCTGTAAGATACTAGAAACTTCATTTCACTCTCCAATATGAGTGTTTTATCTGCTAGTGATATATTTAACTGAAATTTCTGATCCAGACAACCTTATCTTCTGTGTCTTTCGGGCTGTTCCCGTTAGGGGTCGCCAGAGCAGATCAATCGTTTCCATCTCACCCTGTCTCTGTATCTTCCTCTGTCACACCAACCACCTGCAAGTCCTCCCTCAGCACATCCATAAACCTCCTCTTTGGCCTCCCTCTTCTCCTCCTGCCTGGTGGCTCCATCCTCAGCATCCTTCTCCCTATATACCCTGGGTCCCTCCTCTGCATATGTCCAAACCATCTCAATCTCGCCTCTCTGACTTTGTCTCCAAACCGTCCCACCTACTGTCTTGTAAACTTTCCCCTTCACTCTTGCTGATATTCTTCGGTCACAAATCACTCCTCCCACCTTTCTCCACCCACTCCACCCTGCCTGCACTCTCTTCTTCACCTCTCTACCACACTCTCCATTACTTTGAACAGTTGACCCCAAATATTTAAACTCCTCTACTTTCACCACTTGTACTCCTTGTAACTGCACTATTCCACTGGGCTCCCTCACATTTACACACATGTACTCAGTCTTGCTTCTACTGACTTTCATTCCCCTTCTCTCCAAAGCATATCTCCACTTCTCCAGACTAGACTCAACCTGCTCTCTACTCTCACTACAGATCACAATGTCATCTGCAAACATCATAGTCGATGGGGACTCCTGCTGATCTCAATCTGTCACCTGTCCATCACCACTGCAAACAAGAAAGGACTCAGAGCTGATCCTTGGTGTAATCCCACCTCCACCTTGAAATGAGTCTGTCATTCCAACTGTGCATCTCACCGCTGTCACACTATTCTTGTACATGTCCTGCACTACCCTAACATACTTCTCTGCTACTCCAGACTTCCTCATACAATACCACAGCTCTTCTCTTGGCACCTTATCATAAGCTTTTTCTAAGTCCACAAACACACAATATAACTCTTTCTGGCCTTCTCTGTACTTCTCCAACAGTATTCTCAGAGCAAACATTGCATCTGTAGTGCTCTTTCTCGGCACGAAACCATATTGCTGCTCACATATCTTCACCTGTTTTCTAAGCCTAGCTTCAACTACTCTTTCCCATAACTTCATGCTGTGGCTGATCAACTTTATGCCTCTGTAGTTACTGCAGCTCTGCACATCACCCTTGTTCTTGAAAATAGGAACCAGCACACTTCGTCTCCACTCCTCAGACATTCTCTCACTTTCCAAGATTTTATTAAACAATCTGGTTAGAAACTCTACTGCCATCTCTCCTAGACATTTCCATGCCTCCACTGGAATTTCATC
The DNA here is from genome assembly GCF_902500255.1 of Thalassophryne amazonica. Taxonomy (NCBI): domain Eukaryota; kingdom Metazoa; phylum Chordata; class Actinopteri; order Batrachoidiformes; family Batrachoididae; genus Thalassophryne; species Thalassophryne amazonica. Next base: position 26,409,278 of record NC_047106.1, read on the forward strand.
TGGACCAACTGCCTTTCCACTCTTCATCCTCTTCATAGCAGTCCTCACTTCTTCCTTACTAATCTCTTGTACTTCCTGATTTACTCTCACCACATCATCCAGCCTTTCTCTCACTCATTTTCTTATTCATCAGCTCTATTCCCTCCACCTTCTCAGCACATTACCATGTGCATCTTTTACCACCCTAAACCTGCTGCACATCCTTCCCAGCTCTGTCCCTTTGTCTGGCCAATCAGTACAAGTCCTTTTCTCCTTCCTTACTATTCAGCTTCTTGTACAGCTTGCAATATGCCTTTTCCTTCACTTTCCAGATGTCATACCCGGTACTGTCCTAGCTGTCTCCCTCACCACATCTGCAGTACTTTTCCAGTTGTCCAAAACTGTTTCCCCCTCCAACCAGTGCTTCTCTCACTGCTCGCTAAATTTCACACAACAGTCTTCCTCCTTCAGCTTCTATCCATTGATCCTTTGTTGAGCTCTCGCTCTCTTCTTCTTCTTTACCTATAAATTCATCCTACAAACAACCATCCTATGCTGTCTAACGACACTGTCTCCTGCCACCACCTTACAGTCTCTGATTTCTTTTAGCTTGCATCTCCTATAAAGAATGTAGTCCCCTGTGTGCACCTCCCTCCACTCTTATATGTTACCCTGTGCTCCTCCCTTTTCTTAAAGTAGGTATTCACCACAGCATTTCCATCCTTTTTGCAAAATCAACTACCATCTGTCCTTCCCCATTCCTGTCCTTGATACCATATCTACCCATTACTTCCTCATCACCTCTGTTCCCTTCACCAACTTCCCACTGATTTTCACTCCTATCACCACTCTTTCATGCTTGGGCACCTCTTCACACCCACCTCATCTAACACACTCCAGAAATCTTCTTTCTCCTTCATCTCACACCTACCTGTGGGGCATATGCACTGATGATATTCATCATCACCCCTTCAATTTCCAACTTCACACTCATCACTTTGTCAGACAGTCGCTTAAACATCCAACACACTTTTACCATACTCTTCCTTAAAATGACCCCAACACCATTTCTCTTCCTGTCCTCACCATGGTACAACATTTGTACCCACCGCCGAATGCTCCTGCTCTTACTTCCCTTCCACTTGGTCTCTTGCACACCAATATGTCTACCTTTCTCTCCTGTCCATCATATCAGCCAGCTCTCTCCCTTTACCAGTCATACTAACCAACATTCAAAGTCCCCACTCCCATTCCACCCTTCTAGTTTTCTGATCCAGACAACCAATGATTTATAAAAGGAAAAATCATGAAAATGATCAGGGGGTGTCCAAACTTTTGCATACACTGTGTGTGGTGTATATATATTTATTGAATTATTTGTTGAATTAATTATTAAGTTCCTGGCATCGCAAATTTCTAGAGGGACTGATGACTGAGCTGTAATGGGGATACCGTATTTGTCGAACTCGCAGCCTGCAACAAAATAGTCAAACAGAAATCCAAGTGACAGCAGCCTGGTGGAGCTTGTCTGAAAAAGACAGTGATACCTCCAGAGAATGACATCTTCAGTCTCTTTGTATCACATAAAACACTGACTGGAACTCAAAAGTATGTGACAGGTAATTAAGCATTCTGAATGCTCAGTGTTAAAGCTGAAAATTTAGATGACAGTTTCCACTTCAGCTCTGTTGCTCCTTTCTCTTCGTACCTATCAGAAATGAATTTAGTAGTTTTTGCTTCTGTTTACTCAAATTGCTTTGGTGCAGTGATTTTCTGTGAAACAGCACAAATAGGTTTCTAATACCCGCTGGCAAATATGCCAGAATGCAATTATGCCTTTTTACAATGTTTTTTGTAACTGAGGAAAATGTTGCTGCATTCATTTGATCAAAAGATGTGAATGGTCTTAATAAACAGAAATGAAACACAATGAGGAAGTAGACTGTAGATGATACTGACAATGAGCAGAAATGAAGATGAAATGGCCAATAGTCTGAGCGTAATTATACCCAACAGGCACTTTTATTTGATCACATCCACATCCTTATTGATTAGACTGAAATTTAATTAAAGTTGAAATAAGGACCAATCCCCCTTACAGAAATCACTGTCTCAGATCAATAGTTAATGGATTAGAACTAAACAAGTGCAGTCACACAAATTCACATATTGGATTTTAGAGCCGTGCTGTGGGACTTTTCTGACTCAGATGTAAGAAAATGCCAAAAGGACAATGGAAGAGATTTGGCAAATTAAGGAAAACGACACAAGAGATGGAAAAACAGATCTCCACTTCCACTCCCATCTTTAAATTCTGCTGGCTCAAACATAACAAACATCAAATAACTGCATCATTGTGACTCACTGACCTCTTACACAAATATGAAGTTTCGTTGTCTTAAGTCTGCATCAATGCAACCATGTGATACTGGGATTAAACCCTACATGAACTCCAGAGCGCCTCCTCTGGTCACTATCTGCCTGTGTGCCCCCCCCCCATTTCACAGGTAAAATGCTGCCAAACAGCCATTTAAAATATTGATTCCATGTGATGAAAGTGCTGCCACACACCCCTGACATCACTGGCTCCATCAGAGATGATGCAGGTGGAAGAACTTTCTCATATCGCACACCAGTTTTACCTGAACAGTTTGCCAGTTGATGCGAGACATTCAACTTCTGTTAAAATATTTCAGGCCAAACCTAAGACATACCTTTTTTTAAGGCATATAACTTTTGTGGACTGTGATTCATGATGTATGTTATTTGAAGATTTATGATTTATTTTATTTTATTTTAATACACCTTTTTTAGAGTTTTAACTTCCTTTGAGCTCTGTTGTACAGCACTTTGATTTATTGTATAAATAGATTAGAATACATAGATGTTTATTGTCACTGAATTTTGTAATGACATTCTGGTGGCACGTTCCAAATAGCTAAACACAAGATAATCAACACAACACAGCAGCTTAAAAAAAAACTATGAACGCTTCACAGGAGACAAGACCTTCTTAAAATACATAAAAAAGTGCTTAATACATGTTTAAAGTGCCTAATGCTCAGTGAGGTAGATACATTTAGATATGCAAACAGACTGAATATTTATTCCACATGTTGATATCCTTTACTGAATGCCTGCATTTGTGTTTGGGGGGGAAGGGGGGGGGGGGGGGGGTACAGCTCTGGGGAAAAGCTGTTCCTCAACTTGGTGTCTGTGCCTTATGGTCCAGTACCTCTTCCCAACAGCAGAGGAGCAAACAGGAATATCCCGCATGACTGTTGTCCAAACAGATGGCCTGTGCCTTCCTAAAGCCCCGGTCACACGGCACAAACAAAGGACACTGAAGCCAAAAAAGAAACAAGAAATCTGGACTTAAGTTGACTTTTGGAGACATCGTTTAACCGTCGTCCAGCTTCGTTCCTGCAGCTGCCACTTCGTCAGAATTTTCAAACTGTTGACAAATGTGAACGAATCCTGATGACAACCTCAACTCATCCATTTGCTTTCTGTCTTGACGGTTCGTCATTGTTTGCGTAGTTCCCGTACCATCAGCGTTTTTCTGGCGTGTTTACAAATCTGTGCCAATGCCAAAGCGCAACAGTGGAGTGCAGCCACCAAAGCTCCCTGAGGTGAAACAGGAAGGTGAAGTTTTGTACTTTTTCCCATTAATGTTTACTTTTATTTAATTTAATTGTCATGTTCAGTTAAGGTTCATTGTGCATACACGCACAGTGTAGCACGTGCATCATGAATCGACTTGCTGTATGTTTGGCTACATGTGGATATCCTGACATATAAATACAAGAACAACTCTGCTCTCAACCTTAAACTCAGTTGTTGGTAGTCTGTGGTGCAGTTACTTTCTGTTGCCACATGACAGCAATGTCCCAACACTATATCTGACCACACCACATTTACCGCTGTAGCATTGTAAATTTCTCTGGCGTGGGACTAATAAAGGATTATCTTATCTCATTTTAAAACCAACAAGCCCATGGGTACATAAATGAGCACAATTCCACCATTTGCATGGCATGGGGGCAGGATAATTACCACTGCACTGGCTGTCCATGAGGAATAACAGTTTCACCATGCTGTGATAAAACAAGAGTCATCAGGGGATGCCATATCCCCCCAGTGCCCACAAATCAGCAATACAAAGTGTCAGGGATCACCCAAGTACACGCTTATACTAAATATGAATGAAATTGGGCAACTGGTTGGTGAGATATCGCACTAACAAGGATGGCAATGACAACGTTCTCTGGCATGGGAAGAGGATGCTCTGTCCAGTCGGCTAAAATCTGGGCTCTGGCTCTGATGATTTATGATTCACTGACTCTGCAAATGTTGGCTCATTTCCACTAGCACTTCTGTTGTTTCACCGTTGCATGGTTTGGCACCCGATGCACCATGAAGGACGTTACTTATGTGAAAATGATGGTCAGATTCAATCAGAGGTCAGTTCGTGAATAGTCATCAAACCACTGCCTTCCACAGAAAGTTCACCTTTAGCAACACACTGTCCAGATGGGACAGCAACTCAAAACGTAACAGAGAAGAAATAAATAAAACAAGATGAGCAAAGTTGACACTGCTGGAGATGAGAAAGAAGGGATGGATGAAATGGAGGTGGGTTGTCAGAATAAAGTGTATGGTGACGGGTCAATAGATACATCAATCCCACACAGATGGAACAGACGAAGAGAAAGAAGATGACTAAAGGGGAAGGATGTCAGGGAACTGAAGTAGAAGCAGGACAGTCAGAACAAAATGGGAAATGCATTTGATTTTTCAATTTAGAACAGACCCGCAAAGCACTTTACCGTGACGCCTCACATTTAGCCATTTAGACTGACATCAGGATGCTGCTAATCACAATCTTCAACTGCACAGTGGAAGCAAAGTGGGGAAAGACTGAACTTGAAATGACAGTAGAGCACTTCTATCTCCAATGATGTGATATAATTTAAGATTTTGTATATTATTTTATGCCGGCCCTGATATAATATTCCCTAAAGTACACAGAAAAAAATCAAACCAGAATGCAATGCTTTGGCAACATCCATATATACACTCAACAAAAATATAAACGCAACACTTTTGGTTTTGCTCCCATTTTGTATGAGATGAACTCAAAGATCTAAAACTTTTTCCACATACACAATATCACCATTTCCCTCAAATATTGTTCACAAACCAGTCTAAATCTGTGATAGTGAGCACTTCTCCTTTGCTGAGATAATCCATCCCACCTCACAGGTTTGCCATATCAAGATGCTGATTAGACACCATGATTAGTGCACAGGTGTGCCTTAGACTGCCCACAATAAAAGGCCACTCTGAAAGGTGCAGTTTTATCACACAGCACAATGCCACAGATGTCGCAAGATTTGAGGGAGCGTGCAATTGGCATGCTGACAGCAGGAATGTCAACCAGAGCTGTTGCTCGTGTATTGAATGTTCATTTCTCTACCATAAGCCGTCTCCAAAGGCGTTTCAGAGAATTTGGCAGTACATCCAACCCGCAGACCATGTGTAACCACACCAGCCCAGGACCTCCACATCCAGCATGTTGTGTCAATGTTGTGGATCGAGTGGCCCATGGTGGCGGTGGGGTTATGGTATGGGCAGGCGTCTGTTATGGACGAAGAACACAGGTGCATTTTATTGATGGCATTTTGAATGCACAGAGATACCGTGACGAGATCCTGAGGCCCATTGTTGTGCCATACATCCAAGAACATCACCTCATGTTGCAGCAGGATAATGCACGGCCCCATGTTGCAAGGATCTGTACACAATTCTTGGAAGCTGAAAATGTCCCAGTTCTTGCATGGCCGGCATACTCACCGGACATGTCACCCATTGAGCATGTTTGGGATGCTCTGGAGCGGCGTACGACAGCGTGTACCAGTTCCTGCCAATATCCAGCAACTTCGCACAGCCATTGAAGAGGAGTGGACCAACATTCCACAGGCCACAATTGACAATCTGATCAACTCTATGCGAAGGAGATGTGTTGCACTGCATGAGGCAAATGGTGGTCACACCAGATACTGACTGGTATCCCCCCCAATAAAACAAAACTGCACCTTTCAGAGTGGCCTTTTATTGTGGACAGTCTAAGGCACACCTGTGCACTAATCATGGTGTCTAATCAGCATCCTGATATGGCACACCTGTGAGGTGGGATGGATTATCTCAGCAAAGGAGAAATGCTCACTATCACAGATTTAGACTGGTTTGTGAACAATATTTGAGGGAAATGGTGATATTGTGTATGTGGAAAAAGTTTTAGATCTTTGAGTTCATCTCATACAAAATGGGAGCAAAACCAAAAGTGTTGCATTTATATTTTTGTTGAGTGTATATATATATATATATATATATATATATATATATATATATTTATTACAGTCGGCTGAAGTTCCGGTCTCATTGTTTACAATGCTTGACAACCATGTTTTATTTCAGCATGTCTATGAGAAAGACGTGTAAGTTTATCCAATGTTGCAAGAGTGTGACCATGAAGGCTTGGCAAGGAAGCGACACTGGGATAGCCATCTGGACAGCTGTGGTGTGGACATGAGACTCTGAAACATTTAGCACTGTGAGCTGTTAGCAATGTCTGTGACTATGGCTGGACATCCAGCATAGTTGCTCATGGAGTTATCCTAAGGTGGAAATGGAACAATAGCTCCATCTAGTGGACATTTACAATAAATGTAGGTACAACAGAATTACTGTAATACAGGTACTGGGATCAACTGGGGGATTAAGGACCATGCCCACGGGCCCTTAATAATTTTTCATTGTCACCAGGATTGAACCAAGGATCCTCTCATCTCAAGCTCACTGCTTAAGCAATAAATCATCACCTACCCCACTATAGAAGTAGGCCAAGATGGGAGCAAGGCTCTTTCATGCTGGGTGTCACAAAATTTGGAGAAAATGTCTAAACATCCTTTTTAAATGTCTATGTTGATTAAAGGGAGGTTTTTTCCAACCTGGACCCAATTTTTAGATAGTTTTGGGTTAAACTTTCCACTCTGGACAAAAACTATTTTAAACAGTCCAGTACTGACAGGCTAAACTGTTATACAATGTAAGCCTATGGGGCAAGCTAATAGTAGTAAACTAAGCAACTTACTGATGAATGGGCAAAAATATCATTCGAAGAACTTAGTAGCATGGAGAGGGTCCCAGCAAATATTCTGTTTTGGTGACATCACTCTGCACTAAGACATTACAAGAGGACTGTCAATGAGATACATGCCAAAAACTGCTGGCAATCTCATCCACGTAAAATCCTTAGAGGATTGCCTTGCATCAGTGAAAAGTTGGATGTCTAGCAATTTCCTACTTTTAAACCCTGATAAGACTGAAATGATGGTTCTTGGTCCAGTGAGACATCAGCATCCATTTGACCAGCTAACGCTTAGCCTTGGCTCGTGTGTCATATATCACACTGACAAAGTGAAGAACCTTGGTATAATTTTTGGTCCTATGTTGTCCTTTGACGTCCACATTAGAGATATTATGAGGACTGCTTTCTGATCACATTACAGCCATTTTGGCATCTCTTCACTGGCTTCCTGTCCCTGTGAGATCAGATTTTAAGGTTCTGCTATTAACCTATAAAATTGTTCATGGACTGGCACCTCCCTACCTAGCTGACCTAATTAAACCCTACGTACCGGCCCAAGCTTTGCGTTCTCAGGGTGCAGGACTACTTTGTGTCCCTATGGTTAATAAAAAGTCTGCGGGTCACAGAGCTTTCTCTTATCGTGCCCCTGTTCTGTGGAATGATCTCCCTGCATCAATAACAGTCAGATTCTGTGGAGACTTTCAAGTCCAGACTTAAGACACACTTATTTTCCCTTTCGTATGGCTAGCATACTGGCATAGTATGTTACTATGCTTTTTACTCCTTTAAATTCATTTTATTAGGAAACAGAGTGGGCCACAGTCTCAACTTTATCTAAAGTCTGGGTCTTTTAGTGAAGCTCAGGGCTAGTGGCCGGCGATCACCTTAGTATTTCTTCTGTTTTTCTTGTTGCTTAATGCTGAAAACTTATACTGTGTTTATTACCTTTCTGATGCATGAGTCTGTTTTTTCTCTCTGGTTAAGGTGCAGCTCCATCCAGAGATGGGAGTGGTGTCTTTCAATTTCAATTTATTTTCATTTATATAGCTCCAAATCACAACAAAGTTGCCTCAAGGTGCATCACACAAGTAAGGTCTAACCTTACCAACTTTTCTTCTTCTGCAACCCTCCTGTCCTGTGCACCGGCAAAATTTCCTGTATATTCGTTTTGTAAATTGTTTTTTCAATTGTGTTGGTAGCATGGCCCAAGCAGAAGATCACCCCTTTGAGTCTGGTCTGGTTGAGGTTTCTTCCTCAAATCATCAGAGCGGGTTTTTCCTTACCATTGTCACCTGTGTGCTTGCTCTGGGGGTTGGTAAGGTTGCAAAGATATGCTGTGCATCTGGAAAGTATTCACAGCGCTTCACTTTTTCCACATTTTATGTTAGTCTTATTCCAAAATACAGTAAATTAATTTTTTTCCTCAAATTTCTACTCACAACACCCCACAATAATAACAAGAAAAGAAGTTTTTTGAAATTTTTGAAATTTATTAAAAATAAATAAATCTAAGGAATCGCTTTAAGTATTCACACCCTTTGCTCAATACTTTGTTGATGCACCTTTGGCAGCAGTTACAGCCTCAAGTCTTCTTGACTATGATGCCACAAGCTTGGTGCACCGAACATTGGACACTTTTGCCCATTCCTCTTTGCGGCGCCTCTCAGGCTCCATCAGGTTGGATTGGATGGGGAGCGTCGGTACACAGCCATTTTCAGATCTCTCCAGAGATGTTCAATCAGATTCAGGTCTGGGCTCTGGCTGGGCACCTCAAGGACATTCACAGAGTTGTCCTGAAACCTTTGATATCTTGGCTGTGTGCTTAGGTTCACTGAAATGTCACACCAGTCTGAGGTCAAGAGTGCTCTGGAGCAGGTTTTCATCCAGAATGTCTCTGTGCATTGATGTATTCATCTTTCCCTTAATCCTGACTAGTCTCCCAGCTCCTGCCACTGAAAAACATCCCAACAGCATGATGCTGCTACCACCATGCTTCACTGCAGGGATGGTGCCTGGTTACCGCCAAAGAGTTCAATCTGTCTAATCAGACCAGAGAATTTTGTTTCTCATGGTCTGAGAGTCCTTCAGGTGCCTTTTGGCAAACTACAGGTGGGATGTCATGTGTCTTTTACTAAGGACTGGCTTCTGTCTGGCCACTCTACCATAAAGGCCTGATTGGTGGATTGTTCCAGAGATGGTTGTCCTTCTGGAAGGTTCTCTTCTCTCCACAGTGGAGAGTGGTCCAGTGGTCTCACTGGACCACTGACCGAATAACCACCGGGTTCTTGGTCACATCCCTGACTAAGGCCCTTCTCTCCCGATCGCTCAGTGTCGACAGGCTGTCAGCTCTAGGAAGAGTCCTGGTGGATCTGAACTTCTTCCATTTACGGATGATGGAGGCCATTGTGCACACTGGGACTGTCCAAGCAGCAGAAATGTTTCTGTACCCTTCCCAGATTTGTGGCTCACGACAGTCTTGTCTCAGAGATCTACAGACAATTCCTTTAACTTCATGCTTGGTTTGTGCTCTGACATGCACGGTCAACTGTGGTACCTTATATGTAGACAGGAGTGTGCCTTTCTAAATCATGTACAATCAAATGAATTTACACCAGGTGGGCTCCAATTAAGTTGTAGAAACATCTCAAGGATGATCAGTGGAAACAGGATGCACCTGAGCTCAATTTTGAGCTTCCTGGCAAAGGCTGTGAATACTTATGTACATTTAATTTCAAAAACTTTATTTCATGTTGTCATTATGGGGTATTGTGTGTAGAACAGTGAGCAAAACAAATCAATTTCATCCATTTTGGAATAAGGCTGCAACATAACTAAATGCGGAAAAAAGTGAAGTGCTGTGAATACTTTCCAGATGCACTGCACCTACATTTATGGACTTCTTTTCCTGCAATGCTAGCCATCTTTCGTCCTGAACTGCTTCAGTTCAGAAAGGACATCCAGCACTTTCACTTTCCCCTCTGCTCGGAGTCTGCATTCAAAAAATGCTCCATTTGGAGGGGTGGTTTGTAACTATTCCTCGACTTCCTAAAGAAACAGGATGTCGTACAATGGGAATGCACAAAATTAAGGGACAGGGCAAAGGGGTAGAATATGGATTGGTCCTTTGTCAACTGAACATTCAAAGATAAATCTCTGAGCTATAATGGTCGTGCATTTTCATAAGCTACTTTGACGGATGAGGTCATGGCCAATAAAGATCATGTTTATCTCTCGTACAAGACAAGATCATGAGAAATATTTGATATGTTTTTGGTTTGAAGCAAAGGATTTATTATACAAATCAAGGGTTTTCACTGTATAAACCAGGGAACAGGGGCACTGCACTCTCATACTTTCAGGCTGTGCCCTCTTAAATGCATTTCACACTGAACATGCAAAATGCTGCACTCTGTTCTTAAACCCATTATTTTCAACAGCTAGGAACACAAAGAAGCCCGCCTTGGTGCCTTTGCTGTGTGGCGCTCCAAAGTACACTCACCACTGCTGTCGAGCAACATTTCAACCAAATTCAACTTTGACTGCAGTGCAGTATGACAAATACTATTGTGGCCAAAAGGAATGAGGCATCCAGCCAAACACGGAAGACAACAACAAATGGTCGAAGCTGATGGATGTCAGAGCAGAGAACCCATGCTACTTTTACACAAGGTAGTTTTCCAAAGAAAAATGCTTACAAATATACACTCGTTTGCTTTTTGAGCTCAAATTTAATGTTTGACTAGAAGTACTGTGTCCATTAAAGTACAATTTTCAAGTAAGGTCAAAAAGTAAGTCCCTTTGTGTGAGGAGTTGTACAGTCTGATGGCCTGAGGGACAAAGGAGTTTTTCAGTCTGTTGGTCCTGCACTTGGGAAGGAGCAGTCTGTGGCTGAAGAGGCTCCTCTGGTTGCTGATGATGGTGTACAGAAGGTGACTGGCATCGTCCATAATGTCCAGCAGTTTGTGTTCTTTACTGTTTAAACTTACATTCTCACCTTTCAGGAAAACTACAAGAAGAAACAATTTTCTCCCTCAGGTAGCCTCAGAATGCACCATCTTTTACTTTTATTTTCAAATGTTCTGTACCATGGATGAGGTGGGAACTCTTCCACACAATCTTTCCATTCCTCAGTATTGGTAGGCGAGATGTCACTATATGTAGGGAGTCAGTCAGTCAGTCCGTAACATCAGCTGTACCGACTCAATTGTCACCAAACTTGATATACGCGTATACATCATGCATTGCGACCCAGGCAGCATGGTGGCTTAGTGGTTAGCACTGTTGCCTCATAGCGAAGAAGGTCATGGGTTTGATTCCCACCTGTGGCCTTTCTGTGTGGAGTTTGCATGTTCTCTTCGTGTTTTCATGGGTTCTCTCCGGGTGCTCCGGCTTCTTCCCACATCCAAAGACATGCAGGTTAGATGGATTGGAGACTTTAAATTGTCCGTGGGTGTGTGTGCGGGTGTAAATGTGTGTTTGTCTATATGTGGCCCTGCAACAGACTGGCGTCCTGTCCAGGGTGTACCCCGCCTCACGCTCTATGACAGCTGGGATAGGCTCCAGCTCCCTGTGACCCTCAACTGGACTAAGTGGTTGAAGATGTGTGTGTGTGTGTGTGTGTGTGTGTGTGTGTGTGAGTGCATTGCGACCCCAAGAAGCCTGTTGGCTTTGTGACAAAAGGTCAAGGTCCCTGGAATGCACTTTATAAAAATCTTGTGAACTCAATAAACTTGGTATGTGTGTTAGGTACAGTATATTGACCCCAAGAACCCGACTGACTTTAGAGCAAAAGGTACAAGATCAAAATGACTGAAGTGTACTATGTAAAATAACTTCTGTCGAAAAATGTCACATGCCAATGGTAAGCATGTTAATGTTTGTAGGAAAAACCCAGCGAATATGTTGAAACAAATGCTTGATTAACCGATAAGATAGCAGTTAATTCAACTAAGAATAAAAGCACACTTTTAAAAAAAATGTCACTGTGGAATTAAGGAAAGAGGGAAGAAGGTGTAGTTTTGCTTTAATCGAGAAAAAAAACACACTGAATGTGGAAAAAGGAGCAACTGAGAAGTAAAGACTGTGATAAGGAGCAAAGGAGGAAAGTTTGTGGAAGGATTTAGAATGACTACAGGAGATATTCTCTCTGGGCTCACAGGAAGAGTGCTTTTTTCCCCGCCATTAGACATGGCTGACAGCCTGCTGTGCGAGCCCGGAGGCTGTATGAGAGGTACTTCAATCGGACAGCACGGGTGGGAGTGGAACGTACAACTCACCAGGTGGACGCGGTACATGATGCTGATGCCAAGGGTCATGAAGGGCTTGGAGAAGTCAATGACCTTTTCACGCTCCGCTGTGATTGTGAGGCCTGCGACTGCCAGGTCGGCTTTCTAAAACACACATAAAGAGATGTAAGAACCAACATGGGCTGAGAGACAGACACGCAAAGACAAACTCTATGCTTTTTAAATTCATTTCATTAGGAAACGGAGCGTGCCGCGGCCTCAACTTTATCTAAATTCTGGGGCTAGTGGCCGGCGATCACCTTAGTATTTCTTCTGTTTTTCCTGTTGGTTAATGCTGACAAATTATAGTGTATTAGTGTATCTGATTATGTTTTTTTTTCTCTCTGTTTGAGAGAGATGGGTGTGGTGTCTGTTTGTGTAACCCTCCTGTCATGTGCACTGGCAAAATTTCCATTCGTTTTGTAAATTGTTTTGTAATTTGTAATTTCTGGCACAAATTACACAGCATGGCCCAAGCAGAGGTTCACCCCTTTGAGTCTGATCTGCTTGAGGTTTCTTCCTCAAATCATCAGAGGGAGTTTTTCTTACCACTGTCGCCTGTGTGCTTGCTCAGGGGGTTGACAAGGTTAGACCTTACTTGTGTGAAGCGCCTTGAGGCAACTTTGTTGTGATTTGGCACTATATAAATGAAAATAAATTGAAATTGAAACTCAACATGACTGCATGGAAGTAACGTAAGTTAATGACTTGACAAAGTTGGCGTTGATTAATTCCTTAATAATTCCCTTCATATCTCATAGCCTCATTGTGCACGCTGTCGGCGGTGAGGATAATCCAGTCTAAGCGTAGTGTGTTTGTGTGTGCATGTGGGGCCCCAGCCAAAGGGACATCATCAAGACAAGTCACTTGACAAAGCAGCGGCTGGTAAAACACGCACTAAGGAACAGACACACACACACATAGAACTGGTCGTCGAACACTGAACGCTGGATGGCTGCAATGACAATACAGGCCAGTAAAGTGCAGCTGGAAGGGATTTTTCATCTCCCCAAGGAGCAAAGAGTGAAAGCAGCAAACCATTGCTCTTTGTCCGCTGCAGGAAAAATAAGAGGATTGTGAAGACTGAAGATGAGAGTGAGAAGATGAGGGCTTTGCTGCAGCACTGCAGATGCCATGGAAAAAAAACCCCCACAACTTTCTTCGAGCTTAAAAAGAAAGGAGGGAAAGTACATATGGCATGTTAAACAACAGAAATAATAATAATACTAATATAAAAATCAACCTTGCACAGTTAAATTGCTGTCAAGATGATTTTGTAAAACAAAAAACTGAATGTAATTGTACTTCCTATCACTGACATAAAAAATATAACGCAGTGCTAAAACACACTCGGCTGTATGAGCATTGTCTTCTTTATAATTTGCAGGTGTTTATTTGGTATCCCAGTGCAAAGTATATACAGTGAGGCAAATACATATTTGAGCCACTGCCAATTTTGTCAAAATTTTCCTACCTACAAACAACCCCAAGAACACCGTCCCAAGCGTGAAGCATGGGGGTGGAAACATGATTTTTGAGGGTGCTTTTCTGCAAAGGGGACAGGACGACTGCACCGTATTGAAGGGAGGATGGATGGGGTCATGTATTGCGAGATTTTGGCAAATAACCTCCTTCCCTCAGTAAGAGCATTGAAGATGGGTCGCGGCTAGGTCTTCCAGCATGACAATGACCTGAAACACAGAGCCAGGGCAACTAAGTAGTGGCTCCATAAGAAGCATTTCAAGGTCCTGGAGTGGCCTGGCCAGTCTCCAGACCTGAACTCAATAGAAAATTGTTGGAGGGAGCTGAAACTTGAACCTGAAAGATCTGGAGATCTGTATGTAGGAGTGGAAAAAAATCCCTGCTGCAGTGTGTGAAAACTTGGTCAAGAACTACAGGAAACATCTGACCTCTGTAATTGCAAACAAAAATTTCTATAACAAATAAGTTCTGTTTTTCTATTGTATCAAATACTTATTTCATGCAATAAAACGAAAAGCCATTATTTAAAAATAATACATTTTCTGAATTTTATTTTTTAGATTCTGTCTCTCACAGTTGAAGTGGATCAAATACTTATGTGCCTCACTATATATATATATATATATATATATATATATATATATATATATATATATATATATATATATATATATATATATATATATATGTTCAATAAAGCCCCTCTAACAATCAATCAATCATAAACAATATTTACTTTTTTTTACCTTTTGACAATAGCGGAAGTTAGCTTTGAGTTAGCGGAAGTTAGCGTGCACGCTGATGTCTGTGAAATGTCATTTAAATCACTCCTGAGGTCTTATCATGTTACAAAAACAACATTTTCAATTTTAGAAGTGTTTATTTCTCACTAGCTTTTACATACTACATGACAAAGACATATTTACACACAAACAAAATGGAGTTTGCAGCTAGCTACCAGCCTGTGATGTCACCACGCTAATGTCCGCTAAATGCCTTGTAAATGACTTCAGAGGTGTTATTAGGTTCCAAAAACAGCGTTTTCAGATTTATAAGTGTTTATTTCTCACTAGCTTTTACAGAATATATGAGAAACATGTTATATAAACACATAAATGAAGCATTTTTAGAGAGATCTGCCACTGACGTCATGGTGTCACTCTACTCTGTCATGGTCACCTCCGCCACTCAAACAAAAAAATGGAACAGATTGAAACAGGATGTGAGTTTAAATCTCTTAAAATACCTCTTAAAATAGGTCAAGGTTAGGCATCTTTGAACTTGTCCAAGGTCTGTGTCCCAAGAATGTTCCCTGTGAATTTGAAGTCTCTGGCAGTTAAAGGACTGGATTTGTGCTGACCACAGACAGACGGACAGATGGACTGATGGATGCAAAGTCTTCGCAATACCTGACGGCCATATTTGATGGCCTCGGGTAATAAAATGCTCTTTGGAATGTTGGAGTCTCTGTGTGGGTGTGTTTGACTGACAGCTATATGGGTGGAGGAAGCTTTTTTTTGAGAGAGAGAGATTTTTTGTATACACTGAAGTGCTTTTGGCTGATCTGGACCAAATTTGGTGGAATGATTAAAGGTCAGCCAAGGACAAAGTGATTTGATTTAAACAACAATAACAACAACAACAGAAAATGGTTAAAAGTGAATGTCACAGGTCAATACCAAAATCTGGGCTTAATACTTACTTAGAACAGTTATTTCAATCAACTGGCTCAAGATCCACCACCACTATGAAGTCATATTACCTTTCTGTTGGTCACATGATCTCTTACCTTAGGTTAATTTGAAACGCCAACCTCAATGTCATAACTGTTTAGCTCAGTTTGTAGAGAACATGGATGAAATGCAGTTGAAAAGTTGTGCGTCAGCCTCAGATAAAGTGATTCAATTTTAGACAGAAATCAAATGTCAAGGCGACACAGAGCTTCACTTCTCATTTCATATATAGATTTCTTCATTTCAATCTTATTCTTATCAGCAGAAGAGACGAGAGCTGACATTTAGATAAAAACCAGGGAAAAAACCCCAGTAATTTTATTTCAGGTGTAACAAAATGCATTTGTACGAGGTCTATTAGAAAAGTATCCGACCTTATTATTTTTTTCAAAAACCATATGGATTTGAATCACGTGTGATTACATCAGACATGCTTGAACCCTCGTGGGCATGCAAGAGTTTTTTCACGCCTGTCGGTTACGTCATTCGCCTGTGGGCAGTCTTTGAGTGAGGAGTCGTCCACCCGCTCGTCGATTTTTTTTCATTGTTTAGGAATGGCTCAGAGACTGTTGCTTTGTTTGATAAAAATTTTTTCAAAACTGTAAGGCACAACTGAGTGGACACCATTCAATAAATTCAGCTGGTTTTCGGTAAAAATTTTTAACGGCTGATGAGAGATTTTGGTCTGGTAGTGTCGCTTTAAGGACGGTCCACGGCGCCTGACGGCGATCTGCGCTTCGAGGCGGCAGCGTCTCGCCGTTTCAAGTTGAAAACTTCCACATTTCAGGCTCTGTTGACGCAGTAAGTCGTCAGAGAACAGAGAACTTTCAGAAGAAGTCGGCATGAGGAGTTTATTCGGACATTCCATTGTTAACGGTCATTTTGTAATGAAAGAACGTGCGGGCGGAGTCGCATGTCGGGCTGGACCCGACCGCGGGGGGTCGCGGCAGGAAAAACACCTCCGTTGGAAATCTTAACGGGCAAGTTGGAACATGCCCAAGCTGTTAAACAATTTCTCAGTTACTCACTTGTTGAAAGCCATTAAAAGCCGCCTGAATTCTACAAATGGTTTTCAACACGGAGGTGTTTTTCCTGTCGCGGCGCACACAGATTTGCCGAGTCGTCACGGAAACGACTCGGCGAATTTGCGCGTACGTCTTTCATTAAAAAAATGTCCTTAAACAGTGGAATGTCCGCATAAATTCCTCATGCCGGCCTCTTCTGAATCTTCTCTGTTCTCTCACGACGTCCTGGGTGAATTAAGCCTTAAATTAGGATGTTTTCAGCTCGAAACAGGCCGACGACAGCGCCTGGAAGCGCTGCAGGACGTCCCGGTCCGTGGGAAGTCCTTACACCGACAGAAACACCCCATAATCTCTCATCAGCCGTTAAACTTTTCACAGAAAACCAGCTTAATTTCTCGAATAGTGTCCACTCGGATATTCCTCACAGGTCCAGAAAATTTTTTTGATAAAGCAACGCGCGCCGTCTCGAGCAGCGTGTGAAACAAAGGAATTCAGCCGAGAGGGCGGGACCACATCTCACTCAAGGCCTGCCCACAGGGAAATGACGTCACCGACACGCGTGAAAAAACTCACGCATGCGCACGAGGGTTCAAGCATGATTGGTGTAATCGCATGTCATTCAAATCCATATAGTTAAAAAAAAATAAAAGGGTCGGTTTATTATCTAAGAGACCTCGTATTTAGTATCAGAAGTCATGTAGAGTTTTCAGTTAATAAATGATGTGCACTTTCTTTCTGTAACTATTTGAACATTTAGAACACACACAAGTATGAGACAGCTGAGCTGCACTTAGAGCTCCAGGTTTGTGCATTTCTTCCTCTCCCTCGGCCCCCCGAGACTTTGACACTCCCTCAAACATCAGGCCGCAGCCACTGCTTTAGCTTTTCCTCCATCAATTTAATGTCTGATCACTTGACACCACCACTACAGTACACACTAGCAAAATCTCAACTATTAAAAAAACAGCAACTAGTAACCCTTTTAAAAAATGAACACATAAAAGCTTCTGAAATATTTATAGGGGAACAGAATATTAATATTGATTACTCACTTGCGGTACATTTGGAGAAATGCTATTATGGTGGCTGTTCACTCCTCCTCTTGTATTTAATTAAATCATGTTAACAGGAAAAAATAAAGCATAGCCTGGAGGATTTGATGTTGGACATTAAAATTGGACAGAGGCTGCTGCATTGTGGGTTCATCTCGCAAACACCAAAGTGACCACCACTCAAGCCTAGAGCAAATGCATCTGCTCCCTTTAGTTTGCAAAGGTGGAAAATTCTGCAAATCAAATAACCCCCACATTTTGTTTTGGCATACATACAAATATTTAGGCTGGGACCATGTTTAAATAAACAAACAAACAAGCAAATAAATAACTGATAAAACAGGAAAATACTAGGAATCACAGCACAAAAAATACACCTGTCAGACACACAATGTTTTAGCTACTGTTGTAGTTGATTTCATTTGCAGAGAAAAGAGCAGAATACATTAAACCATCGCAGAATGAATGGACATGTGTTTCAGATCATGTATGCATACGTAAGTGCAGATGGGGATGCTGTTTTGCTAAAATACAAATTACATGGGAATCAATAGGAGAGAATATCTATATTATAATGGCCAAGTGGCCTCTGTGTGCGTGCATGCGTGTGTGCACGCATGTGTATGGCTTTGATCATGTTGAAACAGGGGGAGTTGTCATTTGCCGTTTGGTATGCTTATATATTTTTGTTCAAGGATCACACTCATCTTCAACCGCTTAGTCCAATTAAGGGTCACGGGGAGCTGTAGCCTATCCCAGCAGTCATAGAGCGTGAGGCGTGGTACACCCAGGACAGGACGCCAGGCTGTCTGGTCAAGGATGAACACTGCAAAAATGAAAAATTGATAGGACTAATATATTGGAAGAAATAAGCCATTTTATCTAACCAGTAGACAATGGACGTTGTGCTGCAATGCACCATGGGAGTTCGGGGTTTTAAATGTTGTTACGGTGGTTCATGTTAGTTTAACAGTGCTGTTAGTGTTATTGATTTATTGTGTTTTTGTAGTTCATTTGGTTTAGTCAGTTTAGTTAAGTGTCATATTGCCGTTACCATGACTGAAAAGTGTACTGCATTTGATGTCTTCTGCCACCATCTCTGTTTCTGCATGTCTAAAAATAGAGGCATCTGCTTGCGGCAGAATGCGGAAAGACAAAAAGCTCTCTGTGCATGCATGCATGTGTTCAACTTTGATCACGGAGAAACTGGGGAAAACTGACATTTTCCGTTTGGCATAGTAGAGAAGCTTGAATCTTCGACTGGACTGGGTTGCTTGACACGAGGACGTTCACTTCAAATTGCAGAAGCTTCCTCAGCTAAAATTCTTGCTCTGGTAGTCCGTTTGGCATGCTTATAGATTTTGGGTCAAGGATGAACACTGCCAAAACGGTACATTGATAGGACTAATATGTTTGGAGGAGCTACGGATATTAGCTAACAACACTAAACAATGGACATTGCTGACTACATTCTGGACTCACGCGCCATTCCAGGGGGTGGCAAATCATTGTTATGTTAAAGTGTGAGTGCAAATAGAAGTAGTAATAATAATGTAGTAATAACAAAATCAATAATAGTAGTAATAATAATAATAATAACAATGTGTGTATATGATAACAATAACCTAGAAAATTTATAAATACATTAAAACAGCAAATCAATATAAAAAATTACGTAATGAACAGGATGTCAGGTTTAACCCCTTTTTACCTGCACATACAAAAAATGACTCAAAGGAAACAGACAGAGAAATTTCTTTTTGTGGCTTTGCGCAAAGGGGAAGAGCTCAACAGAACCTGCTGTGCAGCTTATTCCGAAGAGGTCCTCAACTTTGCAGCCTTTTATTGAGACACAAACATGGGTGGGTACAGGGTGAATCATTCATTTACATACACGTGATCGTATGATGCACTTTGCAAGCAGACAGACACAAGACACTTCAAGGCTGTGGAACATTCTGCTCCTCTGACTAATCAGTTTCTGCTGGCACAGGGACATGCAGTCCTTGATCAAGCCTCTGTCTGCAACCTTGACGGTCTTGGAATGTTTAAGTAACTATTCTTAGGGTTCATCTCAGGTTGTGGTAATGAGAGAATTATGGTCAAAAGGAAAATATAAAAGACCAGATGTAATAAATAATAATAATAATAACATGTTTGTACATTACATTTTATCTAACACAGGAAATAAAAGGGTTGAAATCATCTTATAAAAACTGTTGAGATCTAACATTCTAAAAACCAGTGGTGGGCACAGTTCAGATAATTTGATAATTATCGAAGATAATGTTTTCATTATCGGATAATCTTTTCAAATAACTTTGAAAACCATTATCCTACTAATTATCTTCAGATAAATTTTTGTCCAATAATTTTTAGACCGTTAATGTGGTAAACAAAGCTGAACAGCAACAAACTCTTATAAAATTTAAAATCAGTTGAGCACCTACCTGTTAAATGTTTTGTAGCAAATGTGCAGTTCTACCCTCTGCAAAAAGAGGAGAGCTGCTTCTAGAAGAAATTGCTCTATCCTCTGCAAGCAAAGGAGAACTGGTGATAAAAAACAAACAAACAAAACTCATTTGTCTTAACCCCATACTGATACGACAGCAATATCACCCAAGTCATCCAGAGGCACACATTTTTAACTTATGGTTCAAATTTTAACCAAACTAATTTCAGACAAGTTATTTAAATTAACGTCATGTCTGAAGTTTTATAAAGTGAAAATGTCAGATATATGTTTTAGCTTTAAAGTAATGCGCCAATTTTTAAGGTTTTAGTGTGGATATGCTATGTCCAGGTGCATTATGGGTATAGGATAATCTCAGTACGTTCACAACATGAAAAATGCATTTGAGACATTATGATCAGGCTCCACAGACAACAGCATTAAACTCTAGTGTCTAAAACTCTTGTGAATATATTCTCTGAGTTTATAGATGTTATTGTGTTTGCGTTTATTAAATTCCACGCATCTTAAACGTAGCAGAGTAACAGCAGATACAGATTATCTGGAATTTTGTTTTGGCAAGTCTTTACTGCCATCTACTGGCCAGTAATGTTCATGGCAGTATTCAAACTGAAGCTGGGCTGATATTTCAATCACTGTATTCGGTTCCAGCTCAAAGTGTACCACAGAATGTTGTGTGTTGGGGCGTGTGGCTGGACATTTTGGTGTTCTTTTCTTTTCTTTGCTCTCCAGGTGGCATGAGAACTGATTTGTCTGTGGAGAAGGTGCTGGCTGAAGAATCCTTCACCCTCATCAACATCATATGCAGCACCTGTGAATGGTGCTCACATGCAACCTTAAAGACTTTCAGCTGAAGCAGATAATTGGATGGCGTTCTGCATTTAAGTCATGTGTGATTCAAGCAGAACTGCCGGGAACTCGACCTTGTGATGTTCGTTTGTGAGACGCTGAGGACCGCGCCTGGGTTTGACACATCGAGCCCGTGAAGCAAGGAAGGGTGAGGGACACATGCTGTCAGCACACATCAAAGGTGATTAAGTGTTTGACTAATTGTTGATAGTAACTTGGTATTTTGTTACGCAGTATACTTGAATTGTGATGAGGATTGTGCAGCTCGCTTCTCACTGCTGGTGGCATGCGGACAAGTGGTCCTCCACCTGTTGTGAGAAGCTGCTCATTTGCATAAAGCTTAAAATACAGACCTGCATGTGTTGCTGATAGTGTGTGTCTTTTGAAGGATATTAGTTGTAACTTCTAACTTACCTCACCTCTTCTATGCTTCACAGAGAGTCGGTTTGTCGTGTCCACCTGGGGGGTGTTTGGCGGTGGTAGTGGGTCCAGGAGCGCCGGGCTTCGATCCTTTTGGGCGCTGGAGAGCGTGCCAGCCTTCACTCCACCAGAAGGACGCTATTTCTGTTTTTACACTTTTTATGCACCAGCGGGTGAAATAAATATATTGTTTTTGGAACCGCTTTTCTGGTTATTTGTAGCGCTGGGTTCCGTCTGACGCAGGTCCGCTCCTCAACCCGCGTCGACACATAACACAGAACTGCACGGTGTAAAAGTTCAGAGCGCATGATTTATTTTCTCACACACATTGTATGTTCAAAAAATCACACATCGGACTCATGTTTCCAGAAGCAAAACATAAACAGAAGCTTTTTTTCAAACTTAATTTACAAAAACTCTCGATGGGAGACATCAAAGTTTAAAAAACAAAACAAGGCACAGGCACAGTACGAGAGGTGGTCGTGAGATGTTAAATGCAGCTCGTTACTCCATGTATACTAAATGATGCAGGACGCGTGATTAACCTGAAACTCAGTGCGATCCAAAAAATTCTTGCACCAGTGAAAAATTGACTGAAAAAGTGCCCAAACTCGCACTGGCACCAGTAGATGATGGCAGTGTTCTATTTATTTTGACACTGGTTATATCAGATGGTTATCTAATTATAACTTGGCTTTTTTTTGGAAAATGGCTTTTTTTTTTTACAAATAAAAATGGTATATTTTACAAAAGCACATTTATCTGTAAACACCAACACATGACACACCTCACATTAACGTGTTGGTTGGTCTGTGGTCGCCTTTGATGCTTTCCGAAGCCTGTGGATCCCCAGGGGCAACAGGTTAGTAGAAATATAGCTTCCTTAGATAGGTGGCAAAAAATACATATTACAGAATATTTTAAATGTTTATCTGTAGTTGATTAAAAAAAAGACTGCACTGCGGAACTGCTGCTTGCCTTTTTTCACCACATGGGCAGCAGTTCATACACTACCAGAAAATACAATATAGAAGAAGCCCAGAAGAAACTGCTTGGCATTTTCAGCCTGTTAGCGTAGCTTCTTGTTTAAATTTGCAGAAACTTGCGTTTCTTAATGTTTAATGTCGACATCAAACTCCTCCTCTATTATTGTTATTTTGTCACACTTCAGGTCAGTTGTGCAGCTGAGACAACATGTTATGAGGCACGGGTGCATGAAAAGGCATGTGCATAGACCGTTTCATGGATACCGCCATATTAGATTTAGTGCGGTGCATGCTGGGACCATATGGGACAAACAAAGCATCCCAATTGAGATGTTGGCCTACTCGACCGTGTTGTAGACATTGTGATCCTCAGGTGTGATCTCGTAATTAAGTCATGAAACCCTGCTGAATCTAATCATCGACATGTATGATCTGATAGACCACACAACGGTCATTGTAGCAGCACTTTTAAATTTGCCCCCACCAACAGTAACTATTTCTGCATGGTGAACTGTTCTGCTATTTGTGATTTCAGTCATATAATGTATACCATAAATATGCCAGCACCAAGCTTAGACTGGATCACCACAGCATTTGATGTTTAAACTAATTGCAGCTGTTGTAATCTTGACTTTTAGCTTTAGAAATATTTTATCAAAAAAGTTATTTTGCTCTTTATTACTCTGTAAAATTCAAATTTTTATTATTGTAATGAAATACGAGGTCTGTTAGAAAAGTATCCGACCTTTTTATTTTTTTCAAAAACCATATGGATTTGAATCACGTGTGATTGCATCAGCCAAGCTTGAACCTTCGTGCACATGAGTGAGTTTTTTCATGCCTGTTGGTTGCGTCATTCGCCTGTGAGCAGGCTTTGTGTGAGCAGTGGTCCACCACGCGGAATTCCTCCGCACGTCTGTCTCTATGTGCAGAAAACGTGCTGATGTCCACGTTTTCCGCAATTCCTGTGCTAGTCAGAGGACGTCCCAGATAAAACACAGCATCCAGTTTGGAAATTAATGGCACATTCCACTGTTACAGTTTTTGTCATGGAAAGAGGAGCAAAGGAATTCCGCGCTTTGCAGCGGTGCCGCATGGCGCAAAGCAACGCCGTGATGAAGCCTCACAGGACATGTTCTGGCATGTCCAGGCTCATCCACAATTTCTCGGTTAGTCACACGACTGAAAACCCACCGACAGCCGTCTGAAAGTCATCTCAAAGCCGTCCTGTGAGACCAACAACGGAGGTGGTTTTATGCTGCGCCATGAACGGCTCTGTGGCGCATCCGTCCGCTTTTCTTTCCATGAAAAAAACTCCTGTAACAGTGGAATGTGCCGAAAAAGTGCTGATGTCCACGTCTCCTGTCATTTTTGTGTAAGTTAGACGACGTCCGGATCAACAAAGCCTTCACGTTGGAAATGATCTGGTTGTTTCGGCGGGGTTTGAGCCTGTCGATCGGCGCTCGGAGCGCGGTGCACTCTCAGACGCTGTGGGCGGTCTTTAAACCAGCTGGAGCACTCCTTAATCTGTGTAATCCCCATAAAATCGTCCCTGAAAGCCATTTGAATTTTCCGAATGATGTCCACCTGGAGGTCTCTCACAGTTTCTGGAAAAAATTGATGCAGCAAAGCTCCAAATCGTTCAGACATTTATTCAAGATTCAAGATTCAAGAGAATTTTATTGTCATATGCACATAGGAACATGTTCCCTGCACAATGAAATGTGTCTACTGCATTTAACCCATCCTAATTGCCAGTTAGGAGCAGAAGTCGCCTTTAGGTACCCGGGGACCAGCTCCAGATGTACATCCCTGCCTTGGTCAACAGCAGGGCTGAGCAAACCATGACCGGCCTCATGACAACAGACAACACACACGTAACACATAACACACATAAGCCGGCCCGGTACATGAACACATATAAAAGCACACACAAGGTAAATTTGGGAGACAAAAGCCTTCATAGCTGCTGCGTTGCACCACACAGCAGCGATGAAGGAAAAAAAAAACATTCAGCACAATAAACAATGATCACACAACAACAACAAGACGAGAGACGACGACCGAGATTTGGATGAGTCCAGTTATCACACAGAACACTCTGGAGGCAGCCTTAGGCGCCATCAACGGCCTTGTCCGTCCATCCTGGAGGGAGGAGGGGCCCAGCCCTGAACAGTCCACTGTCCACAGTCAACGTCAGAGCTGGAGAAGCTGAGGGCGGGGGAGAGACCAGGGAGTGAGGCATGAGTTTTGTTCTTCTTCAGGATGTTTTTATCACAGCGGCCTTGAAGTGCAGCTGTGTTTGGAGAGCCGAATAGATATCCAGATTAGCAGACGCCTGAAAGATTCCACAATCTGAAACAGAGTGGCTTTCAGTACATCTGAATAGAGGAGAGGAGATGTGGTCAATACTGACGATCAAAGCAGTTTTCCAGTGCAGCCATTCTCCCAGATATGGTTTCCAACGTGCGGTTAACACCCGCCGACTGAGCTGACACTGCCCTTCCAATCGAATCAATCATGTGGGGCAGCCTGGACGGACCAATTATTGCCGCTTCCACCTTCTTAATTTTCTGGTAAACCAGCGCTATGCCCGCTCCACACAGCAGAAACCCGGTCACCATCATGCCAAATATATAAACATCTTCGACGTCCTCCACAGACAGTGTGTACAGGCACATGACCTCCCATTTCCTCCAACTGTCCATCACGTAACCCATCACATGTGTCCCGGCAGGACAGGTTGGGTCCTCCGCTCCCGAGTGTCTTGTAGAAAAAATAGTGTCAATTATGTTCAGAGACCACTTGATCATATCCATTTTTGCTGTTTCCAGAAGAGCAAAGCTGGCAGCCTCACAGACAACACGCCACAGAAGCAGGAAAGATAAGGAGGGAGGGAGAGAAGAAAAATGCGACCGTCTCGGCCGAGAGCAAGAAGACAAAAAAAAATTTGCAATAAAAATCCGACAAGAGGGGTGGACCACTGCTTACACAAAGCCTGCTCACAGGCGAATGACACAACCGACAGGCATGAAAAAACTCACACATGCGCACGAAGGTTCAAGCTTGGCTGATGCGTGATTCAAATCCATATGGTTTTTGAAAACAATAAAAAGGTCGGATAATTTTCTAACAGACCTCGTATACAAGTATAAACAACTTGCAGTTGGACAACATCATTAAGTGAACTCTATCATTCTCAGTGTTGCTAAATATTATATGATGTGTACACATTATATTGATTCATAAGCTTTATTCCTAAAGGATTCATCTTTTAAGCTGTAATTATTATGATATTGATCTGAAGAAAGTTAGAACTTGAAGCATGCAATAAAGAAAGCTGCTTTTATTTTGTTATAAAATGTAATTTTTAAACTCACAATTTTCGTTCACCCCACAATCAAGTTCTAAGTAACCTCTGCTGCATTTGTCTCATGTGTACTGTGATGCCTGCCAAGGCTGCTGCTGCCGCTCCTTCCCCTTGCTTTCCCGTTGCTCAGCAAGGCCTTGGTTCCTCTCCTGCTCAGCCTTCTGTGCATCTGTTCTGACAGCAAGGTTCCGGGCTGCACAGTCCTCTGCACCCTGCTCCCACGTGGTGACAATGATGCTGCACGTTTTTTATTCTTCTTGCAGACATCCTTGAAGCGCAGGCACGGTTATCCAGCCAAACGAGTGCCCTCTGCCAGATCACTGTACAGTAGATCTTTGGGAATGCGGCCTGGATCCATTCTCCTAATATGGCAAAGGCAATGGAGGTACCTTTTAGCTGTAGGCTTCTAGATTAAGAGAGATGCCTGGGAATAGCTTATGGAGTCATGATGTGTTTGGCCTTCCCAAATACCTTCCTGATGCTTCCTGTTTTATTATATGGCTGCAGAGACTTGAAAGTTACCATGTGACTGAAGGCGATCACTGGATATCTTTGGGACCATGTCTCTTCAGAGGAGCCTTCAGTTCTGCTTGAATGACTGTGTCAAATCAGCGGTTAGTTCGAGAAACTCAAATGAGGAGTCTTATTTGCCAGGATAGTGCAGTGAATAAGAGAATATTTAGAGGGGAAACCTGCAAATGGTGATAAAAGCATCAAATTCGGCAGAAATATTCCTCAGATTGGCCACTTGAATTTTCAATCGGTGGTCAGGTAGGGGTCAATTGAAGAATTACACCGAGGTCAAAATTAAAAGATGCTCCAATCATATTGAAAAATATTCCACATTATTTGACTGATCATAAAGATTCTAAAAAGGTATAGTTTGGACTATCTGTGACTGAATTCTATGGAGTTACGGGATAAAAACAGCAAGAATGGTGACAAAGGTCAGTTTCATTTTGTACAGGGGTCAAAACTTAAAGTTGCTCCAATTTTGGTAAAAAGTGATGCAAATTACTAGTTAGCATGGTTTTATAAAGGAATAGTTTGGACCATGTACAGTAGTGTTCAGAATAATAGTAGTGCTATGTAACTAAAAAGATTAATCCAGTTTTTGAGTATATTTCTTATTGTTACATGGGAAACAAGGTACCAGTAGATTCAGTAGATTCTCACAAATCCAACAAGACCAAGCATTCATGATATGCACACTCTTAAGGCTATGAAATTGGACGATTAGTAAAAAAAAAGTAGAAAAGTGGTGTTCACAATAATAGTAGCATCTGCTGTTGACGCTACAAACTCAAAACTATTATGTTCAAACTGCTTTTTTTTTTAGCAATCCTGTGAATCACTAAACTAGTATTTAGTTGTATAACCACAGTTTTTCATGATTTCTTCACATCTGCAAGGCATTAAGTTTGTTGGTTTGGAACTAAGATTTTGCATGTTTATTAGTGTGCTTGGGGTCATTGTCTTGTTGAAACACCCATTTCAAGGGCATGTCCTCTTCAGCATAAGGCAACATGACCTCTTCAAGTATTCTGACATATCCAAACTGACCCATGATACCTGGTATGCGATATATAGGCCCAACACCATAGTAGGAGAAACATGCCCATATCATGATGCTTGCACCACCACGCTTCACTGTCTTCACTGTGAACTGTGGCTTGAATTCAGAGTTTGGGGGTCATCTCACAAACTGTCTGCGGCCCTTGGACCCAAAAAGAACAATTTTACTCTCATCAGTCCACAAAATATTCCTCCATTTCTCTTTAGGCCAGTTGATGTGTTCTTTGGCATATTGTAACCTCTTCTGCACATGTCTTTTATTTAACAGAGGGACTTTGCAGGGGATTCTTGCAAATAAATTAGCTTCACACAGGTGTCTTCTAACTGTCACAGCACTTACAGGTAACTCCACACTGTCTTTGATCATCCTGGAGCTGATCAGTGGGTGAGCCTTTGTCATTCTGGTTATTCTTCTATCCAT
Source organism: Thalassophryne amazonica (assembly GCF_902500255.1). Taxonomy (NCBI): domain Eukaryota; kingdom Metazoa; phylum Chordata; class Actinopteri; order Batrachoidiformes; family Batrachoididae; genus Thalassophryne; species Thalassophryne amazonica. The sequence continues at coordinate 26,437,081 of NC_047106.1, forward strand.
TTTGATGGTTGTTTTCCATTTTCTTCCACGCGTCTCTGGTTTTTTTGTCCATTTTAAAGCACTGGAGATTATTGTAGCCTATAATTTTTTGCACCTGCGTATATGTTTTCCCCTCTCCAATCAACTTTTTAATCAAACTACGCTGTTCTTCTGAACAATGTCTTGAACGTCCCATTTTCCTCAGGCTTTCAAAGAGAAAAGCATGTTCAACAGGTGCTGGCTTCATCCTTAAATAGGGGACACCTGATTCACACCTGTTTGTTCCACAAAATTGCCAAACCCACTGACTGAATGCCACACTACTATTATTGTGAACACCCCCTTTTCTACTTTTATTTTTTACTAATAGCCCAATTTCATAGCCTTAAGAGTGTGCATATCATGGATTTGTGAGAATCTACTGAATCTACTGGTACCTTGTTTCCCATGTAACAATAAGAAATATACTCAAAACCTGGATTAATCTTTTTAGTCACATAGCACTACTATTATTCTGAACACTACTTTATCATCCTTACTTATCATGTTACGGGGTAACATATGTCACATGTCATAGAATCCAATAGACAAAGAACTTGTTTGACCTTTACTTTGGAGACCAAGCATTCAGCACTGTCAACACTATTCCATTTATCAATCCTATTAGCTCAACCAATAATTTGCATCACTTTTTACCAAAATTAGAGCAACTTTAACTTTTGACCCCTGTACAAAATGACACTGACCTTTGTCACCATTCTTGCTGTTTTTATCCCGTAACACAGATAGTCCAAACTATACCTTTTTGGAATCTTTATGATCAGGCAAATAATGTGGAATATTTTTCAATATGATTGGAGCATCATTAATTTTGACCTCTGTGTAATTCTTTAATTGACCCCTACCTGACCACCGATTGAAAAGTCAAGTGGCCAATCTTTTTTTTCAAAAGAGGGGTGTCTAAGGAGTATTTCTGCCAAATTTAAATGGTAATGGTAAATGGACTGCATTTATATAGCGCTTTTCCATCTGCATCAGGCGCTCCAAGCGCTTCACAATAATACCTCATATTCACCCCGATTTTGGCTGTATGGCGTGTTTTCTCTGTGTATGATCCAGCACATATGCCTTAGTGTTGAGGAGCAACAGGAGAAGGCCAACAGGATATCCACATTTCACCTGGCTGTGGCATGTACGCTTACTCTCCACAGGTGCGTGTTGCTGGATGACTACCATCCAGGACCTGGAATGTGTTGATACATGGCAACCAGGGGCGGTCCTGGAGGCAGGCCAACCGGGCAGCTGCCCGGGGCGGCATCGCAGGGGGGGCAGCATGACCGTGCGGAAAAAAAAAAAAAAACGGTCAAAAAAAAAAAATGGGGTGGTGGGGGGGTTGTCTTGACGGGGGGTTCGTGGTTAAGTTACGGCAGAGCTTACTGGCTTCCTCATGCCCTATAACTGCTGGGACAGACTCCAGTAGTGTGCCTTTATTGAGACAGTGGCGTCAACTTAGAACATGGTGCCATTTTGGTTCCAACTGTGCTGAACTACTGAATGAACCTTTAATTTTTTCAACATATTTTTAAAATCATTTAACCACATAAAGCAACACATCCATGTACAGGTGCTAACAAAATAAATCTAAAAATAGTAAAGCTAGCAAATTTACATAAATTTACAATGATTTTTTCATTAATTTAAAGCCTGATTTATGCAGCTGCACAGCTGTAACTCCATGTCATGCAATAACATGCGCACAATTTTAAAGTTCTCCGTCTCTGGATTATGCTTTATTCTGGACTAATTTGACCCTCAGCAAGCTTTTCTTTCTACAATCATCACCTCCAAATCAAAGGTAAGCTGAACAATTTCCTCTTTTATCGACTTTGTGCTGTAAATGTGCAGACTTTTCTGATCCATTTATCAGCGTGCACACTGCAAAAACTATTATACTATGATGGCAGACGAAGGATTGAAAGCAGAAAATGTGTGTCTGATTTAACAGGTGCACTTCAGGCTTCAGGTCCCAGTCTGAACATGGTTTGAAAAAATAAACGGTCAGACTTTTAATCACAGAAATGACTCCGGTCCCACATGCGAGGGGTTTAATGGAAATACACTGCGAATGGATGTGAGCGAAAAATCCGTTGTACAAAATCTGTTATATATAGTGTTTATTACATGGAAAACAATACAAAAACTTTGCAACTTTTTTGTCTGGTGACTGCGAAAATCTGGTTTATACAATGATGTTTTAAGTGAGTTTTACTGTACATGGGACTGAACAATAAATTTACCTCTCAAAGCTCTGATGATGAAGTCGGCTTCCATCCCACAAGGCTGACTTTATTTTCCCAAATTTTTCTAATGTTTGGATCTGAAGGGAATCTGTACATGTTGAAGCCCTTGTTATGTCTATTTGTGCCTCCAAATGCACAGGAACCTGGCATTTACAGCAAATTAATAAATGAAATAGCTGGATTTACATGCAGACAGATTAGCAGTGAATGCTATTTTGAACCCAAGATGACACCATGAGTCATGTGACCGATTTTTTTCAACTTATCATGTTGCCACTCTCTCAGTACTCCACCAAAAAATGGTTTCAAGTCAGATGAGGTGATCTTTACATACGGGAAGTGAGATCAGATGGCGTCCATAGTGGCCCTACGGCTGACAGATGATGACCTTTTAAAAAGAACCTCCCTGTAGCCCCTGCCAATAAACCACCATGAAATTGTTTCAGTCAGATGAGGCATTCTTTAGTTATTTTACAGATAGACACCCAGATGGGGTGAAAACATAATACCCCCCCAACTATGTCAGACAGGGGTGTAAAACTTACATAATATATTTTAAAAGATTACATAGGCACAAAAGACAAAACACGTACACATCTACATGTATTTTACCATTTATAAATCATAAGCAGTATACAAATGTGCACACGTGGCTGTGCCTCATATCCCACCCACAACTCTTCCATAGTTAGCCACAAAAAAAAAAATCAATGCAAACTGCCTAATGAATATTGATATACCGTTAAACGATGCCTCCATCAACGACATTGCACTCATCCTTTAGTGCCTGAGCTTGTTCCTCATCACTTTACTTCTCCTTACTGCTCTGAAGATTTGGACCAGACTCAACAGTAGTGCCTGAGGGTAGCGCCACTGTCATCTGAGAGTTCTAATGAGATATATTACAAATCACACCTCTGTGTTTGCGAGCGCTCCGTTTACTCTAGCTGTGTGTCTGCATCCCAGAGCCTGCAGGCAGTCACACAGCCTGACATCATAGAACATTTTATTATATGTTTGTCGAACTCCAGAATAATTACAGCATTGTGGAAATTGCAGAAAATTAATTGGGGCAGCATTAACTTGGGTGATTCCTACGCAGTGTTGTATAATAGTACCGGAAAATCACACTTAGTAAAAGTACAGATACACATTAAAAAATGACTTGGTAGAAGTTCAAGTCACCGATTCAAATGCTACTCAAGTAAAAGTCTTAAAGTATCTAGTATTATTTTACTTAAGTGTGCCAAGTCATGTACAACTAAATGTACTCAAGTATTGAAAGTAAAAGTACAAGTAAATGTTAATAATCAAAAACGGACTGATTTTTTTTATATTACAAATTTTATCTAGGCTTGTAAATGACTGGTAGTATTAGTCAAAATACCGAAAATTGTGCACATCACACAAGATTTCAAAACCTAAACGAGAGTAGGCTACTCACTAGGTGGAAAGTTATTTATTTCTATATGTATTTATTTATTTTCATTGTTACATGGTTTTATCTTTTCTGTTGTGTTTTGTTTCATTAGGTTCTTTTTGTCTCTTTCTCTAAAATTGTATTGTAACATTATTAGTCTATTATTGACTATTATTGTCTATTATATAGACTATTATTGTTGTTGCTATTATTATTAATATATGAATAAAAATAAATTAAAAAAATTAAAATTTGACTTTTACGACAAGGAACACTGAGCCATTAATTATACAGAAAACAAATCAACACAGACGTGCTGATGCGAACAGCTTAATGCTAACTTTAACATTGAAAACGCCATAGGCATGCTAACGCGTTAGCATCGGTCCCATTTTTTAAGTTATAAATACATCTATCAACTGTTTCTCAGAAGACCATAACAGGTCGGTTTAACATAAAAATATTAAATATTATCTCAGACATATGCTCTTCAGGGTTTTAGCGGGGAAAAATTAGGATAAAGCGAACTAAAACAATGAATCTACGAATCGTAGATCGAAGCACTGCTTCAATCTGCGAATCACTGCTTCGATTGGTTCAAGGTTCAAAGCAAAGTCGCACTGCAGAAAAGTTGATTACAGACTCGCTGCAGGTCTGTAATCAACGTAGAGAAATGATCATTTTCCCTGACAAACACCCCCCAAAGTGTGCAAACTGCAAAAAAGCCTACCGGACAGGCCTCATGACAAATCGGCCTGACTTTGTTGCAGTCACTAGTAATCATGGGTGTCTCTGGGTTGAAAACAGGACTTTTTTTCGTGTGTGTGTGTGGTTTTTTTTTTTTTTTGTAACGAGTAACGGCATGGCGCATAGAAAATGTATTGGAGTAGAAGTATGCAATTAAGGTCGGAAATGTAGTGAAGTAAAAGTGAAAGTAAGCTGAATTTAAAAAACTCAAGTAAAGTACAAAGTCTCCCAAAACGTACTTAAGTACAGTAGTGAAGTATTTTTACTTCGTTACTATACAACACTGTTCCTATGTGACTTAATTATACATATGAATGCAGCTGGACTGGATGTTTGCTATAACTGTATGGGTATGCAGGCTATTAGCAAGGTGCAAAACTTAGTGTGCAAGGAAGTGAAATGCAGAGACACCATCCCAATTTCACTACTTCAAGTTCCTCTCTGTCTTTTAAACAGCGTGTGTGTGTGTCTGTGTGCACGCATGTGTGTGTGTACATTGATGTTCTCTGCAGGTGCATGTATTGTCCTGTCAAAATAGTTTTTTATGAATGCAAACATTTCCACAAGGTGCGTTTTCCTGTTTGAAAAGGGGCATCGGTACGCGCATAGATTTGGGTTTGGACTTCTCCTGGCTTGTGTCATTGTTAGCGCCGTTTCTCTGATACCTGTCAAACTAATCCCACTCAAATATTGTTCCGTCTGAAAGGCCCAGGCAAAACTCATGTATCTGTTGTTGAGGCTTTCCTCCAGCACTGATATGTTTTATATCTTTTCAGCTTATCCATTCTACCTGCAGGCCTGGCTGACCTTTACTATCTTCTTATTCAACCACCTTTCCCATTCCTTTTGCTGTCTTTTTAACCACACAAGCTGAAGTCTTTCTGTTCAGTGTGGGACATCCGCCACATGCTGCTTTGATAAATCCTTTCCATCGACAACTTTTGTCCGCTGCTGCCTTCGTGCTCGAGCACAGCAGCTCACTGAGATACAACTTGAACCATTGTGAAGGTCAGACAGTCAGAGGCAGCTAACAGACACTGACAGGGGGTGGCGAGCTGTGACAATAACACGAGGGGGCACTCTTTGCTTTACGTTCTTAATGCCTTTGCCCTCCATTAGCCGACAGAATTAAGACAGATTGCTTTTTAGGACCGACTAACTCCTGCTGTGCTTCATCCTCTCATTCCATCTTTCCTTCATCCTCATGTTCCTCTACCTGTCCCATTTCTTTCCAGTACCTCTTTTGACTTCAGCATCCTCATGCTACAGAACCTTATCTGCTTATTAGCAGCATAGCTGTGACCTCTGTCGCACAGACTGTTTAATGCGTTAAGAAAGGAGCTAACACAAAACAAACCTTCAACAACAACATTAATGAATGTGTGATTTTTCGGTATATAAGTTGCACCGGAGTATTAGTCGCAGGACCTACAAAATTAGAATATCCCTGAAAATATGATATGTAGTGCTAAATCACAATGCAAGTTGCCCAAAGGTGCTACAAAGCAGGGGTGCCCATGTTCGATCCTCGAGATCTACCTTCCTGACACTCTTAGTTGTCTCCCTGTTCCAACACACCTGAATCCAATGAAAGGCTCATTAAAAGCCTGCTAGCGAGTCTTTCATTGGATTCAGGTGTGTTGGAACAGGGAGACACTAGTGTCAGGAAGGTAGATCTTGAGGACCGAACTTGGGCACACCTGGATTAAGGTCTAAGATGGTTCTGGGGAGCATTAGCAAGGCTAAAACCCTTCAGCTTCTGGGGGCTTTGGCCTCACTGTAAAGTCCAGTGGTCGTGTTTACCATTTTTACCTGAGGTCATCAAATATGGCCATTGGTTACTGCGAAGGCTTTGCGTGCATGCGTGTGTCCGTCCATCTGTCTGTGCTCAGCATAAGTCCAGTCCTATTACTGGCAAAGGTTTCAAATTTACAGGGAACATTCTTGGGATACAGACCTTGGACAAGTTCAAAGATGGCTAACCTTGACCTATTTTAAAAGGCCTTGTAAGAGTTTAAAAATGTCACAGTCTGTTTCAATCTGTTCAGTTTTGTTTTTGAGTGGCAGAGGTGAGAGCCAATCAGAGTAGTAGCGAACCATGATGTCAGTAGCTGGTGTCTCCAAAACCATTTTGTTTGTGTGTTTATATGCAAGTTTCTCATATATTAGTAAAGCTAGCAAGAAAAAAGCACTTACTAAAACAGAAAATGCAATTTTTTGGAACCCAAAAACTACCTCTGAACTTATTTACAAGACAGCTTGCAGACATTAACATGGTGAGTCACAGGCTGGTAGCTAGCTCAAAACTCTGTTTCTTTTGTGTGTAAATATAACCTCTGTGTCATATATTATGTAAAATTAGTGAGAAATAAACACTTCTAAAATTGAAATGCTGTTTTGGAACCTGATAACACCTCTGCAGTTATTTACATGATATTTTGCAGACATTAGCGTGCATGCTACTCAAAGCTAATTTCCTATGGAGTTCAATTTGTCTCATTAATATCGTGCAAATGCACAGCGGATGATCTGCAAATATTCCTTGCTTTGCACAACATAAACAAAGGATAGGATCTTAATAAGTATTAAACAACTGCAATTGATAAAGAACACAATATTCGTTACAGATAAGGGTAGTTTGAGCATTGCATGTAATATTTTAGTTAGTATTATAAGCTCATTTAATTTATATCGCTTGAAACTGATGGTTAGCTCATTCAAGGCCTGCCATTGCTGAAGAAATATATGCTTGTTTATAGGTCTTTAACCCCAAAAATAAAAAAAAGTGTTTTGTACCAGGCAACAGTACTGTGTGCATGTGATTACATACCCTTGAGATGAGCTCTCCAACCATGCCGGTCCATGTTCCGTTTGCTCCAGGAACTCCATAGAGTCCATCTCCCACTAGCCGGATGCGATATTTGAACTTGAGTATGTCTGCCAGCTCTTTTAACATGTCCACACAGAAGCCTTCGTAGCGCTCATTCCCCTCCAGTTCCTGATAGTTCTTCCGCAGCATCACATACGGATTCTCCTGAAAACACAAACAGCCTGTAAATGGGTGCGTAACAGAGCGTAGACTGGAAGTGAGCACTCACATTGGATCTATACTGTCCTGTGTTCTGCATTTTAACTGCCAAAACAATAATCTAAAATAAGATTTTATGGGACAGAAACGGGAGAATGGTGGAAGGATGTTGCCTGGCCTTGTGATATCATCACTCTCTCAAGTTTACTGCGGTCGACCAAAACTAATTCCTGGACTCGATTAAGAACCAGGTACTAAAAATCACAGACAGACAGGTTATCTGTTCTTTCCAGCAATGCATGGATAAGAAATAAAAGCAGCTTTCTGTTTGCAGTTCACCACGTTCAACACACACTTTACAACCTGTCATCAGAGAAAAAGCAGCTCTCTGTTTAGACGTCTGCTTATTTATGACTTGCTTTGTCATTTAGCTGATATCACTGGAAGATTTAAACAACCCCAGCGTGATGTACATTTAAACCACACTTATTGTGCTATTTGTCAAATAATGCAACTGTCAAAGTGGTGTGTTGGCTGTGCAATATATCACAAACATGACAGGGTTATGGGCCACTGTCCTGTCGTTTTACCTTGGAATCAGACAAAAACAGCTTTTGGGTTTGTTGACATCAGATATCAGCAATTAAAATGTCTGAACCTTTTCTTTGTCTGATGTTCTTCATTGAAAATGAAAGTTTTTTTTGTTGACAAAACTTTCATTTTAAAATCTGACAGAATGCGTATGTAAATATTACAACTCACTGTGTGCGTGTGTCACTTGCATGATGTGTGCAACTCACTTAAAGTGACACTAATGGGTTTCAAGTATTGCTGTACCCTAAAGATTTGACAAGACCTGAAATGGTTTTGTTACCCTCACAGCTGGAAACATGAGGAGCTTTCAAAAACGTTCATATTCTGACTATGAAGGAGCAGGAAAGTGGATGATGCAATATCATGTAAGCATGATGTTGCATCATTCAAATGTTCAGTGAGACAATCCTGAAAGTATGGTGGCTGATAGGGGCCACAGCACTTTCAGATTTAGACATTACCAAATGCAGAATATACAAATGCAACAAAATACTTGCATCAATTCAATAACAAGTAGCTGGATTAAAAAAAACAAAAACTGTCTTGCAAATGAAGAAAATGCTTGCAAACAGAGAATTCAAATAAATACAGCCTTGAGCACATGCAACAGTTTAATTTGATTACATGCTTGCTGCAGACATTTTAAGAGTTTTGCATCATCAAGCACTAACAAAAAGTGGGAAGCCAAATTTTAAAAAGCCTAAATTACTCCTGCTTTGCCTTCTGACTAGCATGTTAATGTGATGGAGGCCGGCAGGAGTCGCAGTGCAATAGTAGTCAATTGGCCAGAGCCCACTTTTAACCAACTGGACAGAGCGTCCGCTCCATGCCAGAGATTGTTGCCAAGGGCAGTGAGTGGGAGGACTCAAAATCACAACACAACGTAGATGAGAGAGATTACTAGCCGCTATATTAGCAATATGTATCAAGCAAACTTTTAGCGCTGCCCCAAAAAGCCTAAATTACTCCTGCTTTGCCTTCTGACTACTGCGCTAACATTGGATGCTAGCAATAATTAGCAAACAAACCTTACTTTTAGCGCCCCCCCCCCCCACAAAAAAGCATGAATTACTCCTGCTTTGCCTTCTGACTAGCATGCTAACATTGGTGGCTAGTGATATCTAGCGAGCAAACCTTTAGCGCCTCCCCCCCACAAAAAAGCATAAATTACTCCTGCTTTTGCCTTCTGACTACCTGCGCTAACATTGGATGCTCACGCGATATCTCGCAAGCAAACTTTACTTTTAGTGCCCCCCCTCCACACAAAAAGCATAAATTACTCCTGGTTTGCCTTCTGACTAGCATGCTAACATTGGATGCTAGTGATATCTAGCGAGCAAACCTTTACCGCCCCCTTCCAAAAAAGCATAAATGTGTCCTGCTTTGTCTTTTGACTAGTGCCCTCATGCTGGATGCTAGTGATATTTAGTAAGCAAACTTTTATGTTGGCTGCTGTCACTGGGAGCCTGGCGAGTCTTCACCGCAGTGGAGACACAACGGCTGAGAAGACCAACATACTGGGCTGTTCCTGGAAATGTTCATGGAATGTGGGGAGTAGGTCCAGTTCCTGAGGTGGAAACGGACCTCATGTCCATGAACAAAACCATTGACTGTGATTTTGTTGTTGCTCTATCGTCTTTTTTATCATCTCATCCTACACATCAAGACACAGCTCCATGTCCGTCCAATGATGTCTAGAAAGCTTTGGAGTTTTTTTCCACTTATTATTAGTTGCTTTTTTTTTTAGAGAGAGAGAGAGGATTTGGAAAAGCAAAATGTTCTCAAGAATGTGTGCTACTGAGAAGATATGACGTTGACAAATACACATTTTGGTGTATTCATCAACACTGTATCTCTCTTCCTTTCGCAGTCCTGTGAACATTTTCGCATTGATGCACACGCGATGGTTGCAGCTACGACTGTGACAAAGCCTGTTGTCATGGCAACCATTTCAGTTGCACCTGTGAGCGTGGACAGAAGGGTTTCATGTCACTTTGGCATCCCACTAGACAGGTTTGCCTCTCTCTAGCTGCACCAGTCGACGGAAGTCTTCTGTTCTGCCGCGATAAGGATGAGCACAAAACAGCTCGATTGTTACGAAGCCTGTCTGGGAAACTCAGCAGTTACAAACTGCAGAGACATACTTTGGTTGACCAGATGTGCTGGAGACCACAGTGCAAGATGCTAAATTTATACATTTCAGATCAGGCCTGTGTTTCCAACGTGAACGTCAAAACCGATCCAAGTCCAAGGTCCATAATTTAAGTAAACATAAACTGAAGGAAGAAAGAGGCAACTGTTTTGGAAATGTCACAAATCGTTAGCAGTATGTACATATAATGGGACTAAATTCTGATTGTAGATGGGTTAAATGTGGAGTTCAGCAAGGATCAATTTTAGGACCTTTGCTTTTTCTCTTGTTTATTAATGACATATGTGAATCTTCTAAAACGCTGAGCTTTTTGTTGTTTGCTGATGATACCAGTATATATTATTCAGGAAGTAATCTGTTGAAAATAACAGAACTAATAGGGGAAGAAACTGGTTTAATGAAAATAATTTGGCTTTAAACTGAGATAAAACAAACTGTATGATTTTTGGCAATTGAAGGAAGAATGATGTGAAAATTACCATTGATGGACATAATATTGAAAGAGTTAATGAAGTTAAGTTTCTTGGTGTTGTGTTGGATGAGAAATTAAATTGGAAAGCCCACATAGATTATATAACAAAGAAAGTTAGTAAAAGCATTGGTATCTTATTTAAAGTAAAAGATTTGTTTGAATTATGTAATTCCTTGTGTATGTTGTATTGCTCAATGTTTTTCCAGTACCTCAGTTATTGTGCTGAAGTCTGGGGAAATACATATAACAGTACCACTAAACCATTGTGGTTTTCAGTCTCCTGGCTCTTTTTTTTATTTTTTTTGGAAAAATAAGTTGATCTCCTTCCAATAAACTCTGGACTCAGAATGCACCAATGGTGATGCCACAGTCGTATCCGATATTTGGTTTGGACACTGTCTCACATAACTGTAGTCTCATTACGTGCAGTGGTGAATAGTGGTTAGACGGGAAAGCAGAATGCGGTGATTTGGCCACATTTTAAAATAAACAAAGGCAATATAATGGACTGCAGTATCTGCTCTGCAAACTTGTCAAGCTGAGGAGCCGAAAGTAGCTCAAACAATGCAAGCCGTCTTAACGAGGATGCACGACTTTGTGGAAAGTTTTTCAGGTCATTTGAGGAGTTAGTTCCTGCTGTGATTTCTGACCAAGATAACAGCTAATGACTGCAGAATCAAAACAACAAAGAAAACCTTAGCTACAGCTACTAAGAAGTGCTTTTCAGATGAATTTTTCAGAAAATGCATTGCAAGTCTATACTGGATGCCTGGTAATGTGTTGTTTGTTTGATTTTGTTTTTTTGGCCGTGTAATGTAAATTTGTGACAGGTAAAACGTAAGTAATTTATTTGGATAGCACCTTTCAAGAATAGATGTCAGACAGTGCTTCACAAAAAAAGATTAAAAAAGAATAAGATATGCATCGTAAAAACAGAATAAAAAGTAGATAATATAAAATAATAAAATGAGTGTTTGCAATGTCCCATAATGCCCAGTGTATGCAGTATGCTCTACTTTAATCATACAACAACCAGCAGACTCAGACCAAAGAGGCCTGGACGTGACATAAGGTTGCAGTTAATCCCAAATATAAGCAGCACCCTGATCATGTAAAGCTCGGAAGTGATCACCAGGACTTGAAACTAGATGGGTTCTGAATTTAATGGATACCCAGCAAAGAGCAATTAAAACTACTGTCCTATGCAACCTGTTACAGTACCTGGTCAAGAGATTAGCAGCAGCATTTGGACAACTTGAAAATGACCCAATTAAGCTTTCTTCAAGCAAGTGAAGAAAGTTGGAGCACAGTGCCTTCAAGACAATGGAGATGGTTGTTGACTTCAGGAAGAACCCAGTCCCGGCCAACCCCATCACCCTTTGTGACTCCCCAGTTGCCATTCTAGAGTTGTTCCATTACCTGGGGATCACCATCACCCAGGACCTCAGGTGGGAGTCGAACATCAGCTCTCTCACCAAAAGAGCACAACAGAGGATGTACTTTATGCAGGAGCTAAGGAAGTTCAACCTGCAAAAAACAATGATGGTGACCTTCTACACTGCCATCATTGAGTCCATCATCTCCTCCTCCATCACCATCTGGTATGTTGCTGACCACTGCTAAGGACAAGAGCAGACCTGCAGCATATCTTCCACACAGCAGACAAGGTGACTGCAGTCTGCCATCCCTACAGGACCTGTACACCTCTATGGCCTGAGGCGAGCAAGGAAGATACTGGCCAATCCCTCTCACCAGGGCACAAACTTTTTTGTCGCCCTCCCTTCTGGGAGATGGCTGAGGTCCGTCAGGACTAAAAAGCTCAAGACACAAAAACAGCTTCTTTCCGTCCGCAGCTAGACTTATAAATGATGTCAGAGGCCAAATTTACCCTGCCTCCCCCACACTCCCACAAAGTACAGACTGATCATGCCTGTACTGTTCATCTACATGCCTGCACAGCCCCATTCCACCATTCCACTATATCTAACAGTAAACTTAGCTTGGCCCATTTGTCTATTTGACCTCCTTTACTTTCACAGAAGTATTTTTTTTCCTTTTCTTTTTATTATTGTTTATGCACCTATTACTTCCATTGTTGTTTATGCACCAGTGACACCAGATCAGATTCCTTGTATGTGAGAACTTTACAGTAGTGTTCAGAATAATAGTTAATGCTATGTGACTAAAAAGATTAATCCAGGTTTTTGAGTATATTTCTTATTGTACATGGGAACAAGGTACCAGTAGATTCAGTAGATTCTCACAAATCCAACATGAACAAGCATTCATGCTATGCACCCTCTTAAGGCTATAAATTGGGCTATTAGTAAAAAAAGTAGAAAAGTGGTGTTCACAATAATAGTAGTGTGGGCATTCAGTCAGTGAGTTATCTGTGGTAACAAACAGGGTGTGAATCAGGTGTCCCCTATTTAAGGATGAAGCCAGCACCTGTTGAACATGCTTTTCTCTTTGAAAGCCTGAGGAAAATGGGACGTTCAAGACATTGTTCAGAAGAACATCGTAGTTTGATTAAAAAGTTGATTGGAAAGGGGAAAACTTATACGCAGGTGGAAAAAATTATAGGCTGTTCATCTACAATGATCTCCAGTGCTTTTAAAATGGACAAAAAAAAACCAGAGAACGCGTGGAAGAAAATGGAAAACACCCTCAAAATGGATAGAAGAATAACCAGAATGGCAAAGGCTCACCCATTGATCAGCTCCAGGATGATCAAAGACAGTGTGGAGTTACCTGTAAGTGCTGTGACAGTTAGAAGATGCCTGTGGTGAAGCTAATTTATTTGCAAGAATCCCCCGCAAAGTCCCTCTGTTAAATAAAAGACATGTGCAGAAGAGGTTACAATTTGCCAAAGAACACATCAAGTGCCTAAAGAGAAATGGAGGAATATTTTGTGGACTGATGAGAGAAAAATTGTTCTTTTTGGGTTAAAGGGCTGCAGACAGTTTGTGAGACGATCCCCAAACTCTGAATTCAAGCCACAGTTCACAGTGAAGACAGTGAAGCATGGTGGTGCAAGCATCATGATATGGGCATGTTTCTCCTACTATGGTGTTGGGCCTATATATCGTATACCAGGTATCATGGATCAGTTTGGAATGTCAAAATATTGAAGAGGTCATGTTGCCTTATGCTGAAGAGGACATACCCTTGAAATGGGTGTTTCAACAAGACAATGACCCCAAGCACACTAGTAAACGAGCAAAATCTTGGTTCCAAACCAACAAAATTAATGTCTCGCAGATGTGAAGAAATCATGAAAAACTGTGGTTATACAACTAAATACTAGTTTAGTGATTCACAGGATTGCTAAAAAAGCAGCTTGAACATAATAGTTTTGAGTTTGTAGGGTCAACAGCAGATGCTACTATTATTGGGAACACCCCCTTTTATACTTTTTGTTTTACTAACAGCCCAATTTCATAGCCTTAAGAGTGTGCATATCATGAATGCTTGGTCTTGTTGGATTTGTGAGAATCTATTGAATCTACTGGTACCTTGTTTCCCATGTAACAATAATAAATATACTCAAAACCTGGATTAATCTTTTTAGTCACATAGCACTATTATTCTGAACACTACTGTACTTGGCAATAAATTCAATTCTGATTCTGAAGGCGTAGTTACAATAATCAGAGGAATGAAACGAAAGGATGGATCAACATTTTCATCTCTGCTTGCAACACAATGGATCAAGAAAAAAAGAGAATCAAATACTTTAAGCATCCAATACATGGATCCAATGTCAAAGCCCAGTCATTGTCAACATCTAGTAGGTTTGCATGGATGAATGGACTGGCAAACCAACTGAAATACCAACATCAGGTGGGAGAGAAATCAAAACTTCTGCTTTTTTTTTTCAGCATTCAGCTGAAAGAAATTCCGGCCCAACCAATCTTTTACTGTTTCAAGCAATTTAATTAAGAGCGTGAATTTGTTTGTGTAGTTAGTGTACTTGCACTCGATCGGAGCACCCATGGGTGCGTTGATATTAAAATTAGGTGATTTTAACTAAAGAGTTGGTACATTTTATTATTTGACAGCAGAAAGAAAATGGTATCACAGACCATCAAAAACCTGAGTTAAAGTCGAGCACAGACCCTTCTGCTGTTTTTTACAGCACAATATTCAGATACGCTTCACCTAAGCGGGTTTTGGTAATGATCCGGAACACGATCCAGATCCAGTAATTTTTTTTAAAGAATTCTTATCATTGCAGGATAGGGCCAATTTCAACATTTTTGCATGTAACTTCATGAAGACGGGCACAAAGGCATGAACAAAAATTAAGTTACAACACAACAATAATTTAGCATTTGTTTCTCCTCATTGAATAAACTGTTATTAGAAAATAAAAAAACTTGTGTAGTTCATGCAGTTTCTCTTTAAAATACATTTGCTGAAGATCTAAGGGTTTAACGCTCTGGGACCGACGCCGTCTTATACGATGGCTGAGACCAAGCTTTACTAAATTATAAATAACTTTTTTAATGATATGAGATAGAAACTTACTTTTTTTTGCTGAAAAGTTAACTCCTCATAGAAGCTGTGTGATGAAGTGAGCAATGTGAGTGTCCAGTCGGAATTGGTTCACCGTCACATGGTTTTCCAAAATCCCAATCGTGACACACCAAGATTGTTTTTAGGAGTGATGTGTTACTAGTTATATAGTTTGCTGTGTGTTTTGAATAATTGGTGTGTGGAAAATGTATTTTCTGCTTTACTTTTTCCTTTCTTTTTTCTGATTGTAAACCTTTATACACTTATAAAACACAACTATAACATATATATATATATGAAAGTACAGGTTGTCCTGAAAAAAGCGACATACAACTTGATTGTGGGATGCGGGAGAGCTGTTAACAGCAATAATAAACATTTATGCCAGGCGAGTGAACTGTCCAAAAATGCTCTCGGATCCCCAGAGGGTTAACCACTGAATCTGAAACATGACGGTAGATACGTGAAACGACGTGGAATAAGTCTCTTTGCCAAAGGGTATTCCATGTGACGTCAGTGACCCTATGGCCTTGGCGGAGGTTGTGCTCGCCGAGTGCTTCTAGTTAGCATTTATAAAATAGGTAGCTGACATTTTCAAGGGTGGTATAACTTAAGAAAAGTTTCTAGAATGAGTTGGAATGGCATGTGAGTCCAGAATATTTTAGAATTTTAGACCTCTACAGTTTTTATAGAAGAGGTAACTCAACTCTTATTCCTGTTAATTTTCTAATCTTATTTTACCATCTTAATGCATTTATAAATTGTTTAGGTTCCTGTTATATATACACACCATTATATTATTATTATTATTCTATTATTATTATTATTACTACTTCTAGTTGTCATTTGATTTTTAAATGGACCACCATGGAAATAAGTGTTTTCACTTTCTTGTGTCATCCATTGTATTGTTAATGTATTTACAATTATATTATATACTTACATTGAATTACTAAATAAAAATTATGCACACACTCACTCCCGCCTTTAATATAAAGATGATTTACCACCCGGCAGGAATGGGTGTTAGGATGTAATAAGCAACGTTAGCCATATCCGCAGTGTCTTTTAAAGATATTTTCTATCAATGTTCCATTTTGGCGTAATTCATCCTGACCAAAAGTATATAACGGCAAATGTCAGCTGTACCCAGGCACACAGAGCTTTTTATTTTTCTGCATTCTGCTGCAAGCAGGGTGATTTATTTTTTACACATGCACAAACAGAGGACAGTGGAGGAAGGACATCAAAAGCAATGCTCTTTTCCCCCATGGTACTAGCAACATGACACTTAACTAAACGACTAAAGCAGTTGAACTACAAAACACAATAATCCAGTAACACTAACAATACTGTTAAACCAACATGAACCACAATAACAACATTTAAAACCCCGAACATTCATGGTGCATTGCATCACAATGTCCATTGTTTACTGGTTAACAAAAATTGCTTATTTCTACAAACATATTAGTCCTATCAACTTTCCATTTTTGCAGAGTTCATCGTTGACCCAAAATATGTAAGCATACCAATAAATGTCAGCTCTCCCCGGGTTCTGCATGACCGAAAGCCACACACACACACACACACACACACACACACACACACACACAACACACACACACACACACACACACACACACACACACACACACCCACACACACACCCACACACACACCCAACACACACACACACACACAACACACACACACACACAGACCACATGGCTATTATAATATAAATAATAAAATTAATTGAACTTATCCAACTGAGCAAATGTCACTGCAATGAAAAATAAATTGATGATTTTTATAAGATATGTTGTATGCAGCTGCCCCCCCCCCCCCACATACATCCATAACATTTAACATAGATATGTGTGTGTATATAAGTAGATAGAGGTTATCAATTCAAAATCCATTTGTACATCTCTGACAGTTTATTGATCTGCGGTGACTTTGGTTGTCCTGAGACTATAGGAGAACAATCCCATGGCATTCCAAATCAGATTGGGTATGCAATCCCCCAATGGCTTCTGAGATCATGTCAGTCAGAACACCTCTATAGTTTTCTGTGGGAAGGAGCAGCAGTTCGACTCTTGGCTCCTTCCAGGTGTCACAGCTCCTCACCTCTCTTTAAAGGTGAGTCTGGCCTTCCTGTGGAGAAAACTCATTTCAGCAGCTTGTTCCGTGTCTGTATGTCATGACCCAGAGTTTGTGATCAATCAAATGTAAATCGACTGTGTAAATCGAGGGCGTCACCTTCTAGGTCTGCTCCTTTTTCACCATCATTGTGCAGAGCAACACCTAAATACTGCACCGATCTGTCTGTCAATCTCATACTCCATTTTTCTCTTACTTGTGAATACGACACTTAAGGTTTTTATGTTAACGGCATGGTGCAAATGCTTTTTGGGCAACGCCAAATTATTATTACTATCTTGAAAGTGCTACAGTGAAAGTAATGGTGAAGCACTGGGTGCCAAGGTGTTGGATTTATTCTCCTCATGCGTCAGTGCAGGTTGTGGGCTGAACATAAATTCAACCAATCGCAGTGTCACTTGTTCCTTTTAAAGCATGTGGTATGAAGTAAACGCATGTCAGGTGTGAGGAAACTAATCTTTGCAGGCAGAGTACATGTGCGCAGAGACATAGCAATAAGACACTGCCACATCAGCTGGATCATGTCGTACTGAGGCTGGATTGTAAATGTTGTTTAGCCCCTCAAGTGGTACCAAAAACCATGGATGGCTGTGCACATAAGGTACTTTTTCAGCCTCTGAGTTGGACCTCACTCACAAATTCCTGAAAAAATGGAAGAACTGAGACTCACTGCCTGCACTGTTTTAAGATACGTTAACAACTGTTCAGTCTGAGTTTAACTGCTGTTATACACTTTGTCTTTGTGCTGTTGACACCGGCATGTCCAGCTCTGTTTTTCATGTTTCTATTTAAAACAAAATCTGACAGATTGTTACAGAGAATTCATTCAACCATTTCCTGAAAATAAACTGTCACCTCTAGTTTCAGTCCCTGTTCTTGAAGATCTTTGCCTAGAGCTTGGAAAAGGTCACATCGGCCTCTTTATCTCCTGCTCTTAAATGCAAGAAAGGACTGCTTCCATGGATAGAATCTTAAAAGCAATTAGTCATTCAGTAGCTTTACTTTTAAAAGTAATTACCTTGCACATCAGCATGTGTGGGTGTGTGTGGGTGTGTGTGTGGGTGTGGGGGGGGGTCAACGACAAGACAAACAGCTGAATTGATTTCTTTCAACACTGCTGGGAATATTACTTTGATCTGAAAAACACTTTTTTCAATATCTCAACAGCCAGTAAGCCTAGATGGATAAAATATGGTGAGAATATCATTTGGCTATACATCGAGAGGTGGTTAGATTTTAGAGTAGCTTATTCAAAGGTCAGGACAAATATCGTCTGAAAAATACATTTTTTTCTTCATCTCAAAAACCAAGAAGCCCAGTTGGATGATCTAAAGTGCATATTGACCAGTATTTGTAATTAATTGGTACGAATGACTTCATAATGAATTCACACAGAAATCATATGATAAAGTCATACATACAATCAAAAACACCATTGCAAACATATGTATGTATATTTACTGGTACATTTATATTGTGGTGTTTGGAGCAGGAAAGTGTCAGCTTTCTGATGCCTTTCATTACATAAGTTTCTGGAAATCTCATTTGTGTTCTCGGACAAGACACTTCATCTGCATGGTCTCAATCCAAGTCAATTCAAGTCTGGGAGCATGCATTGTGCCACATCCATCACACCATTACACAGGACCTAGGTACACAGGGCCCAGGTACATGGGACGGAAACCACCCCAGGAGACAAATAATCCATCCCCATGTCTTGAAAGTAACCAGCTATCCGGGCATGGGCATCACCTTGGCCACTGGGGCAACTACATGCTAGATTATTCATAGAGACATACACCACATGTCCTACAAGTCATAAGTGATGGTCCCTCACAATGCAAGTGGGATTTCTCATTCGATTCCCCTGAAGTAACAGCTTGTTTGATACAAAGTCTTTCAACTGGTAGACTTAGTACCAAAGAAATCCAGTTGTTGCCTAGAAATGGTTACTGACCTTGGCTGTGGAAGGAATATGACTATGACTGGCTTAATGTCCAGGGAGAGTCGTAGACTCTTATCTGCTTCACACGACGAAATATGGGGATAACTACTGACACCAACAGGACTGTAGAGAAATGACTTCTCTTTCTTTTCGAACATCTTACATAAAGTTATAGCCTCAACAATACAAATATCTGAACGAGAGAGGTCATGTTATGAAGAATGTTGGAAAGGTGTCGTAGCACGGACCCACAACAGGGGGCGCAAATGAACGGACAATGAGTAAGCCAAAACGTAACAATTTAATGTTGTGACAACACACAACTAAACACACAAAATTTGTAAAGCCAATTAACACCAGGTGACGTGTGGGCAGGCTCGAAGATAGAAGACCCCGACGAGAGAGAAGCCGCGTCCCACACGGCCTCCACCACCAACGGTCTGAAGAACACCGGAGCCGCCAAGTCCCGTATCCCCAGGTGACCTCTGTCTTCGGCTGTCGACCCTGGTACTGCTGGCAGAAAGCAGAGACAAGATGAATGAGTGTAAGTCCGTACACTCAGTGGTCCACGGTCTGTACACAGTTAGGAGGGGGAACCTCCACCTCCAAATCACACACTCGTGCAGCTCTTGATTAACCACTTATCTGTTCAGAGAGTGAGGCGCAGTCGTCGTAGTCACGCCAAACGCCAAAATCCCAGATAAGGCAACGACCACAGGACAATGGCTGCAAATGAGATCTAGATTAGTACACAACGTGTCAGTCAGCAGAGAAATTACCTCTTGGTAGTCGATTTCTCGGCGGGGAGGTGGAGTTGCAGTCCGGCTTAAGTAGTGGTGTAGATGAGTGACAGCTGGTGTGATGAGTGACAGCTGTCACTTCCTCTGGGTCTGGCGCCCTCTCGTGCTTGGAGCCCGCACTCCAAGCAGGGCGCCCTCTGGTGGTAGTGGGCCAGCAGTACCTCCTCTTCAGCGGCCCACATAACAGGACCCCCCCCCTCAACGGGCGCCAGGAGGCCTGGCTTGTCCGGGTGTCTTCTGTAGAAATCGGCCAGGAGGGCCGGGTCCAGGATGAAGCTCCTCTTCACCCAGGAGCGTTCCTCAGGTCCATACCCCTCCCAGTCCACCAGATATTGGAACCCCCGGCCCTTACGACGGACGTCCAGGAGCCTGCGGACTGTCCAAGCAGGCTCCCTGTCGATGAGCCGGGCAGGAGGCGGCGTAGGTCCAGGTGCACAGAGGGGCGAGGTGTGGTGTGGCTTGATACGGGACACGTGGAATACAGGGTGGATCTGCAGTGAAGCTGGGAGTTGGAGCTTCACTGCGGCCGGGTTGATGATCTTGAGGATTGTGAATGGTCCGATGTATCTGTCCTTTAACTTGGGAGAGTCCACACAGAGGGGGATGTCCTTTGTTGAAAGCCACACCCCCTGCCCGGGCTGGTATGTGGGGGCTGGGGAACGTCGGCGGTCCGCATGGGTCTTAGCCCTCGTCCGGGCCTTTAACAGGGCAGAGCGGGCGGTCCGCCACACCCGGCGGCACCTCCTGAGGTGGGCCTGGACCGAGGGCACACCGACCTCTCCCTCCACCAGCGGGAACAATGGGGGCTGGAACCCCAAACATGCCTCAAAAGGGGAGAGGCCGGTAGCAGACGAAACTTGGCTGTTGTGGGCATACTCGATCCAGGCCAGATGGTGACTCCAGGCCGCCGGATGTGCGGAGGTGACACACCGAAGGGCCTGCTCCAACTCCTGGTTGGCCCGCTCTGCCTGGCCGTTGGTCTGGGGGTGGTACCCGGACGAGAGACTCACGGTGGCCCCCAGCTCCTTGCAGAAACTCTTCCACACCTGTGAAGAGAACTGGGGACCACGATCTGATACAATGTCCGATGGTATCCCATGCAGCCGCATGACGTGATGGACCAGGAGGTCTGCCGTCTCCTGGGCCGTCGGGAGCTTCGGGAGGGCCACGAAGTGGGCCGCCTTGGAGAACCGGTCCACTATCGTGAGAATCACGGTGTTGCCCTGGGACGGCGGGAGGCCCGTGATGAAATCCAGGCCGATGTGAGACCAGGGGCGATGAGGCACTGGCAGGGGTTGGAGGAGGCCCGTCGTCCTCCGATGGTCTGCCTTGCCCCTGGCGCAGATGGTACAGGCCTGGATGTAGTCCCGGACGTCGGTTTCCAGGGACGCCCACCAGAAGCGCTGCTGGACTACTGCCACGGTCCTACGCACTCCGGGATGACAGGAGAGCTTGGACCCGTGACAGAAGTCCAATACGGCAGCTCTAGCCTCTGGTGGGACGTACAGTCTGTTCTTGGGGCCAGTCCCCGGGTCCGGGCTCCTGGTCAGGGCCTCCCGGACGGTCTTCTCCACGTCCCAGGTAAGGGTGGCCACGACAGTGGACTCGGGGATGATGGTCTCGGTGGGGTTCGACAGCCCCGCTTTGGCTTCTTCTTCGTGCACCCGGGACAATGCATCTGATTTTTGGTTCTTGGTCCCGGGGCAATACGTGATCCGGAAGTCAAAGCGCCCGAAGAACAGAGACCAGCGGGCTTGCCTGGGGTTCAGCCGCTTGGCGGTCCGGATGTACTCCAGGTTCCGATGGTCCGTGAAAACCGCGAAGGGCAATGATGCCCCCTCCAGCAGGTGTCTCCACTCTTCAAGAGCCTCCTTCACCGCGAGGAGCTCCCGATTGCCGACGTCATAGTTCCGTTCAGCTGGGGTCAACCTGCGGGAATAAAAGGCACAAGGATGGAGAACTTTATCAGCCTCCACACTCTGGGACAGCACGGCTCCTATCCCTGAGTCAGAGGCGTCCACTTCTACTATGTACTGGCGATCAGGATCAGGCTGCACCAGAACTGGTGC
Organism: Thalassophryne amazonica; assembly: GCF_902500255.1. Classification (NCBI taxonomy): domain Eukaryota; kingdom Metazoa; phylum Chordata; class Actinopteri; order Batrachoidiformes; family Batrachoididae; genus Thalassophryne; species Thalassophryne amazonica. The sequence continues at coordinate 26,459,271 of NC_047106.1, forward strand.
AGTCGAGAACCGGCGTTTCAACTCCTGGAACGCGGCTTCGCACCGATCTGACCAGGCGAAGGGGACCTTGGTGGAGGTCAGGGCAGTCAGGGGGCTAACTACCTGACTGTAACCTTTAATGAACCTCCTGTAAAAATTTGCAAAGCCGAGGAACTGCTGTAGTTTCCTGCGGCTTGTTGGTTGGGGCCACTCTCTCACCGCCGCAACCTTAGCCGGATCAGGGGCGACGGAGTTGGAGGAGATGATGAACCCCAGGAAGGACAAAGAAGTGCGGTGGAACTCACACTTCTCGCCCTTCACAAACAGCCGGTTCTCCAACAACCGCTGTAGGACCTGACGTACATGCTGGACATGGGTCTCAGGGTCCGGGGAAAAGATGAGTATATCGTCCAGATATACGAAGACGAACCGATGCAGGAAGTCCCGCAAGACGTCATTTACCAAAGCTTGGAACGTCGCGGAGGCGTTAGTGAGGCCGAACGGCATGACCAGGTACTCAAAATGACCTAACGGGGTGTTGAATGCCGTCTTCCATTCGTCTCCCTTCCGGATCCGAACCAGGTGGTACGCGTTTCTAAGATCCAATTTCGTAAAGATTTGGGCTCCATGCAGGGGCGTGAACACTGAATCCAACAGAGGTAACGGGTATCGGTTGCGAACCGTGATCTCGTTCAGCCCTCTGTAATCAATGCATGGACGGAGTCCGCCGTCTTTTTTACCCACAAAAAAGAAACCAGCACCCATCGGGGAGGTGGAGTTCCGGATCAGCCCGGCAGCTAAGGAGTCCCGGATGTAGGTCTCCATTGATTCGCGTTCCGGACGTGAGAGGTTGTACAACCTACTGGACGGGTACTCAGCGCCCGGGACCAAATCGATGGCGCAATCATACGGTCGGTGCGGAGGAAGAGTGAGCGCCAGATCTTTGCTGAAAACGTCAGCAAGATCATGGTACTCCTTTGGCACCGCCGATAGATTGGGGGGGACTTTGACCTCCTCATTAGCTGTAGTGCCGGGGGGAACCGAGGATCCTAAACACTCCCGGTGGCAGGTTTCGCTCCACTGCGTCACAACCCCGGACGGCCAATCTATCCGGGGATTGTGCTTCACCATCCATGGAAAGCCCAAAATCACTCGGGAGGTAGATGGTGTTACATGGAACACCATCTCCTCCCTGTGATTCCCAGACACAACCAAAGTCACTGGTTGTGTCTGATGTGTGATTAATGGAAGCAGGGTGCCATCTAGTGCTCGCACCTGCAATGGTGCCGGCAGAGCCACCAGGGGGAGCCCTACTTCCTTTGCCCATCTGCTGTCCAGCAGATTCCCTTCTGACCCCGTGTCTACCAGTGCTGGGGCGTGAAGGGCTAAATCCCCACAAAGGATTGTTACTGGGATTCGTGCAGATCTGCGGGGTCTTTCCGCGTGTGTGTTATGGCCCACCCTTAGCCCAGTTTCTAAGGACGGGCATTGTAGTTTGACCGTTCAGGCATTTGTTTTCACTTTGGCCCTGCTCGTGTCCATAGCCTCCTCAGCAGGGGGAGCTGTAGCCACACGGAGCTCTCTGGCAGTGAAGCGTGGGGACGACGTCACCTTGTCGGAACCGGAAGGGGGAGGGACGGCTCGTGCCCGGTCACGCCCCCCGGCCTGCTCCCGACGATGCTCGTTTAAACGGTTGTCTAAGCGTATAACCAAATCGACAAGCCCGTCAAAATCCCGCGGTTCTTCCTTAGCCAGTAGGTGCTCCTTAAGGACCGGGGACAGTCCATTTACAAAGGCGGCGCGGAGCGCAACGTTATTCCAGCCGGACCTCGCTGCCGCGATGCGGAAGTCGACTGCATACTCGGCTGCGCTACGGCGCCCCTGTCTCATTGACAGCAGCACGTTCGAAGCGGTCTCGCCTCTGTTGGGATGATCAAACACTTGTTTGAACTCCCGTACAAACCCAGTATAAGACGTTAGGAGCCGTGAATTCTGCTCCCAAAGCGCCGTAGCCCATGCGCGTGCCTCTCCTCGAAGCAGATTAATAACATAAGCTACCCGGCTAGCGTCTGATGCGTACATGACAGGGCGCTGTGAAAAGACGAGCGAACACTGCATGAGGAAGTCTGCGCACATCTCAACACAGCCCCCGTACGGTTCCGGAGGGCTTATGTATGCTTCAGGGGACGGTGGGGGGGTTCGTTGAACGACCAGTGGAACGTCTGATACAGGCCCAGGACCAGCCAGAGGAGGAGTTGCAGCAGCGCCCTGATCGCGCGCTTCCACCCTGGCGGCGAGAGCCTCCACCCTCCAATTAAGGAGGACATTCTGCTCGGTCACTAAATCTAACCGAGCCGTGAAGGCGGTTAAGATCTGCTGCAGCTCACTCAACACGCCTCCTGCTGACGCCTGCGCTCCTGGCTCTTCCATTGGCCGTTCACGCTCGAGCTGACGCCCCTCGGAATCCATGACGATTGGCCGAGAAATCCTGTTGGGAAGGTGTCGTAGCACGGACCCACAACAGGGGGCGCAAATGAACGGACAATGAGTAAGCCAAAAGGTAACAATTTAATGTTGTGACAACACACAACTAAACACACAAAATTTGTAAAGCCAATTAACACCAGGTGACGTGTGGGCAGGCTCGAAGATAGAAGACCCCGACGAGAGAGAAGCCGCGTCCCACACGGCCTCCACCACCAACGGTCTGAAGAACACCAGAGCCGCCAAGTCCCGTATCCCCAGGTGACCTCTGTCTTCGGCTGTCGACCCTGGTACTGCTGGCAGAAAGCAGAGACAAGATGAATGAGTGTAAGTCCGTACACTCAGTGGTCCACGGTCTGTACACAGTTAGGAGGGGGAACCTCCACCTCCAAATCACACACTCGTGCAGCTCTTGATTAACCACTTATCTGTTCAGAGAGTGAGGCGCAGTCGTCGTAGTCACGCCAAACGCCAAAATCCCAGATAAGGCAACGACCACAGGACAATGGCTGCAAATGAGATCTAGATTAGTACACAACGTGTCAGTCAGCAGAGAAATTACCTCTTGGTAGTCGATTTCTCGGCGGGGAGGTGGAGTTGCAGTCCGGCTTAAGTAGTGGTGTAGATGAGTGACAGCTGGTGTGATGAGTGACAGCTGTCACTTCCTCTGGGTCTGGCGTCCTCTCGTGCTTGGAGCCCGCACTCCAAGCAGGGCGCCCTCTGGTGGTAGTGGGCCAGCAGTACCTCCTCTTCAGCGGCCCACACAACAAAGAAGCAGTTATTGCTACATCATCTGCAAAGAGCAGTGATGTAACCCATGGAACGGGCACTCTGACTAAAACTTTTCATTAGCTTTGCAGTTTAAGAGTCATGACCATACCAAAACACAGAATGAGAGAAACGCACAAGAAATCTCTCTTCCCACACTCGGAGCCAGGGTCATGGTTAAAAAAAAAAGAAACGCTTGTTAGGCACAGAGTCATTCAACAGGCCAGTCGAGCTTTCAACCAGTCTATTACTCACTGTATGTTCTTGTGCATAAATCTGTCTCTTTGTCTGTTCATTAGCTCATTAAAGCAGTCATGCATGTCACCTCGCTGGCCTCATGTTTCAGCATGCACCAGGCACAATATAAATGCTAATTTCACAGACTGCAGAATCTTTTCATGCACAAGTCACTCAACAGTTTTACAACAGTCGACATTCCCAAACCTGACCTTACTGTGCATATGAGCTCTTCACGTGCACCTGAATGAAGGCATGTGCCACCGCAACATGAAATTAAACAGCAGTTGAAATTCATTCACTCTCCTCCAGTTAATTAAGACTGATAAATGCATTCTATATTTATATCAAATACCATCTGTTATTCACAAGCCAGATATCTCGGAGGGTGACTGGGATTATTACTTTGTTGGATGAATATATTTTGATGTATGCAAGGTTTGGCTGCTGGGGAGTGATGGAAGAGGACTCTCTGGATCCAATTTGGGCACTTTAATGAGTGTATTGAAGGAAAAACAACAATTAAGTGCTATGCAGGCCCTAAGGCCCGATGGTGCTGGTATCTCTGGATTGCGGCAAGAGAGACCAGGACTCCTCCCTGGACGAGAAGTCAGTTTGAGAAGGTTATGTCCCCAGCCAAGGCCGGTATCTATATATTTATGGCTGGGTGGACTGGAACAATGCAGATTGTGTCTTGTCCAAGGACACAGACAGGTAGTGTGACTTGGCATCAAAATGTAGTCCGACTCCTTATCCTAGTCAACTCTACATGCCATTACAGTGCTGAAAGTACTTAGAGTATTGAATAGCTGCGGGATGAACTCATGCTTATCTCATGTATGAGCAGCTGTGAACTTGCATTAATGTTTCTGCAGTCTATATTGCAACTTTTGACCTCAGGAATTTGCTTTCCTGGATGAGGGGACATCTTCAGGGGCATGGCCACTGGGGTGGCTTGGGGTGGCACCAGCTACCCCAGGAAATCTGATTGGCCACCCTGCCTGGCCACACTCACCAGAGCTGTCAGTCAGTTTGTTCAATCAGAATAGTGTTTCAAAATCCGATCAGTCCTCGACAAAGTGACTTCTCAGCGCTTAAGATAATACAAAATCATTTGGGAACAACAATGAATGATGACAGGCTAAGCAATATTCATACCTATCAATCTTGTTCCATTTGTTTTGGCGTCAGTGATTTGGTCTGTAAATAAAGATTGTTTTAGAGAAAAAAAAGGTTGGTGAGTTTATCTCTAATTTGGCAACCCATGCCAATAACAGTGCGATTGTTGGTGACTGCAACATTCATATAAATAAGCCTGCTGACCCCCTCTGCAAATCATTTATGGACATTATAACTGTATTAGGATTCCAGTAATGCATTCAGGGTTCAACTCCCATTAGTGGAAATACCCTGGATTTGGTCCTCGTTCATGGTATCACTGTCACAAATATTGACATCATCCCTCTTGCATCAGTGATCTCAGATCACTCACTAATCTCAGCAGTCACAACCACACTGGACATGAGGTCTAGAGTGAAAATGGCACAGTTTAAAGTTAGAAGTATTCCGCCTCGCATGGCACAGTGCTGTTCTAGACTATAAGGATGCGCTACTGGCATGAAAATAGGCCCACTACTCTGATTTGATCAATAAAAACAAGAATAATAAAAAGTTACTATTTGACATGGTGGCAAAACTTATTCACGGACAACCAGCTATGCGCGCTGTTTTATGTTTACCAATGAGCTATAAAGGACAGCTTAACTGCAGAGTCAGCTCCTTCAAATAGGTAAACATGAATTTGTCTGATATTTCAGATAAGAATTTGTAACCTCACAAAAAGATAACTTTTTAAGCTCATGTCATCAACTTGCAATCTGTCGCTGCAGATGACATTAATTCTGCTGTGACGTTTTCTGACTCCGACATTGAAACAAGTGTGGGTGTGTGTGTGTGGATCCTTGATCTCTGAACATAAATAAAATCACATGTAAACTACTCATTAAATACTTTTCATGTCAAAGTTAACTTGTTTTAATAACTGTCACTGTTTTATCTCATATGTTGGAGTTTGTTCCTTTACCAACGCGTTTGGCTTTAACGATAGTTCATTAACAGCTTCACAGAGCTCTGACAGGCTTAAAACTCTTAAAAAATTTGATGCTCAGTTTTTTCATTCAGATTTTAGTGTTCAGTGGACAGATTTAAAAATGAAATGGTCTTATAAGATCATTATTAAAAGGGGTCATATTGTGCAAAATCACCTTTGAGGGAGGAGGTCAAACACCTGTCAGAGTGGTGTGCAGACATCAACTTGGCCCTCAATACCACCAATACCAAGGAGGTCATCAAAGACTTCAGGAGGACCAAGCGACTCTCACAGTGCCCCACTACACAGGAGAACACGTGGAGAGGGTGGACTCAATCAGGTTCTTTGGCACCCACATCACCAAGGATCTGACATGGACATTGCACACCCACAAACTTTTGAAAAAAGCCCAGCAGAGGATGTTCTTTCTGAGGAAGCTGAAGCAGGGTGGTCTGGCTCCACAGCTGCTCAGGAACTTCTACAGAAGCACCATCGAGAGCATTCTCTGCCAGGGCTGCACAGTGTGGTACAGCAGCTACACAGCACAGAGGACAGCACAAAGGATTGTATGTTGAGCGCTTGCAGAGGAAAGCACGGGCCATCTGTAAGGGTAACAGCCACGCGGGACATTCCCTGTTTGCTCCTCTGCCATGGGGGAAGAGTCACTGCACTATAAGTACACAGACTAATAGGCTAAGGAATAGCTTTTTCCCCAGAGCTGTAGCCTCATCACCTCACCCTGTCCCCTTCTCACAAACACAAACACAGGCATTCAGTAATGGATATCAATATGTGCAATAAATAATACAGTCTGTTTACATATCTAAAACTATCCTGCATCACTAAGTATTAAGCACCTGAATTGTTTTTATTTTTTGGGGGGGCAGGGTGTATTTTAAGAAGGTCTTGCCATCCTGTGAAGCTGTTTGTTGTTTTTTAAAGCTGCTGTTGTGTTGTTTATTGTGTATAGCTGTTTGGAAAGTGCCACCAGAATTTTATTGCTGAAATGCAATGACATTCTGCTGTGCTCAAGTAGTTTGAGCCAGTTTCTCTTTCATCCCTCAGTGAAGTAGTGAAACCCTCAAAACCTACAGGTTGTCCTTTGGATGTTGTTCCAGTTAAGGTGCTGAAGGAGGTTTTTAATCTCCTAACTTTTATTAACACGTCTTATCTTAGGGTCTGTTTCAGCTGCATTTAAACATGCTGTAGTTTGACCCCTTCTCAAAAAACCTCACTTTGACTCGTCAGGTTTATCAAATTTTAGGCCTGTGTCTCATCTGCCATTTCTGTCTAAGATTTTTAGAAAAGTCTGTTTTTAATACAGTTACGAGGTCCGTTAGAAAAGTATCGAACCTTTTCATTTTTTGCAAAAACCTGATGGATTTGAATCACGTGCGCTTGCATCAGCCAACCTTGAACCTTCGTGCGCATGCATGATTTTTTTTCACGCCTGTCGATTGTGTCATTTGCTGGTAAGCAGCCTTTGTGTGAGGACGTGTTGTGCGCTCGGCGGATTTTCATTGCAAGGATGAGGATTCGGATGATTCAGATGGCTTTCGGTGACGATGCTATGGGCATCACACAGATTAAGGAGCGGTACAACCGGTTTAAAGACGTCCACACAACGGTGGAGAGTGAGCCACGCTCCGGTCGGCCATCAACATGCTGAAATGACCAGATCATTTCCAAAGTGAACGCTGTGGTGATGCGGGACCGTCGTGTGACTATCCGAGAAATTGCGGAAGAGGTGGACATCAGCACTTTTTCGGCACATTCCACTGTGACAGAAGTCAGTCTTTCTGTCTTTTTCCTTGCAATGAAAATCCGCCGAGCGCACTACATATGTCCTCACACAAAGGCTGCTTACCAGTAAATGACGCAATCGACAGGCGTGCAAAAATTCACGCATGCGCACGAAGGTTCAAGGTTGGCTGATGCAAGCACACGTGATTCAAATCCATCAGGTTTTTGCAAAAAATAAAAAGGTCTGATACTTTTCTAACAGACCTCGTACAGTAATTTTTAGAAGACAATCATATCTCTGAAAAATTCCAATCTGGTTTTAGATTGCGACACACCACTGAGTCGGCACTTTAACCTACTATGGACCACACACTTGTTTCCCAGTTAGAACATTTTATTGGCATTCAAGGTACTGCACTTAAGTGGTTTAGATCGTATTTGGCCAAAAGGAATTTTTCTGTTATGATAGGTGACCTCTCCTCATCGGCTGATCCCCTGTGTTGTGGAGTGCCACAGGGTTCTATTCTTGGGCCTATTCTTTTTTTTTGTACATTTTGCCATTGGGGTCAATTACAGCTCAGCACAACGTGTCCTTTCATTGCTACGTGGATGATCTGCAAATCTATCTGCCTATGAGGACTAATGGAAGCAATGCTTTGTTATCATTATTTAATTGTATTTGTAATGTAAAGCAGTGGCTGTCCCAAAACGTCCTTTACCTGAATGTTGGTAAAACTGAGACCATGGTGTTTGGATGTTCTGGCATGCCGAATGTGGTAACACCAAACTTTGGTGCTCTCACTAATTATGTAAAATCAGCTGTCAAGAATTTGAGAGTGATATTTGACAGCTGTTTGAGGTTTGAGCAACAGATAAACTCTGTTGTCAAAGCAAGTTTTTTCCACCTTCATCTTCTGGCTAAGGTATAGCACTTCCTCAGTAGATGTGATCTTGAGAAGACCATTCATGCTTTCATCAGCTCCAGACTTGATTATTGCAATGCACTTTATACTGGCATTAACCAGTCTTCTCTTGGACACCTCCAGTTGGTGCAGAATGCTGCTGCTTGTCTTTTAACAAACACTTCCAGAAGTGAGCATATAACACCTGTCTTGTACTCACTCCACTGGCTTCCAGTTTCTTTTAGAATTTATTTTAAGATTTAATGTTTGTTTTTAAAGGTATTAATGGCCTTGCACCTCCTTACCTGTCTGAAATTTTAACTCTGCGCACTTACAGTAGGACATTACGGGCGTCTGGCCAGCATTACTTGTGTTATGTGTGATGTTCTGAGGTCAAAATAAAAACTCTGAGGTGGTCGTGCTTTTGTGGTAGCTAACCCCAGACTGTGGAAGAAGCTACCTCTTGACTTACACACTATTCCTGACCTAGCACTTTTTAAATGTAAGCTAAAGACTTATTTATTTAAACTGGCTTTTAACACATAGTGGGGAGGTGAAATGTTCTGTTTTTATGTGCTGTTTTTACTTTGTTGTATGTGTCTTTTATTTTTACTTTTATGAATCTGTGCTTTTACTCTAAAGCACTTTGGACACAATCTGGCTGATGTAAAGCACTTTATAAATAAATGTTGATTGATTGACAATGAACATTTATTCTATTCTTCACATAACATCTTCAAAGTCCCACAATTCTATGAGTGTTTTCATGTCCCCCTGATTAAAGATGCATTTATGTCACAAATTGCTTAACACCTCTGTTTAACACTTGTACTGTAACAGAAATAACATAGATCATCTCATTTTACCTGAGAATATCACATACACACACACACACACACACACACACACACACACACACACACACACACACACACACACACACACACACACACACACACACACACACACACACACACACACACACACACACACACACAAATCTATACAGTGCTTTCTAATCTGAAAATCACTAAGGGCCCCTGGACAAGGCCCTAAAGCCCCAGTTGCTCCCAGTGTGAAATAAATTTATTGTGGGGACACTATATTTTGATTAACATTTTATCCTGGATATAACTTTCTTCTGTAGCGTTCCACCTGTAATTTATGCAGCTAGACAGGAAAATTTTCTGTTGTGCTACCATCTAGTGGGGGCATTGCTGTAGTTATCTGTGTAGTTATCTAGTGGGGGTACTGCTGTGAGTTAATCAGCTAACAACAGATCGATAGGATTGTCTTGCTTGATGTATTGACTGAATGGGTCGCCTTAATCATTATCAGAAAAATTGCCCCTCCTGAGAAATTTTTCAGGAGCTGCCACTGGGAATGTTGTACTTTTTATTTTGTCTTGTTAGCATGGCCATAGCAGATGGTCCCCCCACTGAGACTGGGCTGCTTCTGGTTTCTTCTTGTAACCAAAGAAGTCGAGCAGAGAAGCTTGAATCTTCGACTGGACTGGGTTGCTTGACACGAGGACGTTTTGCTTCAAATCGCAGAAGCTTCCTCAGCTAAAATTCTTGCTCTGGTGGTCTGACTTCTGTCTTGACTCTCGTAGAGAAGAATAATCAAGAAGTCACAAAAGCTGGAGTTTTAAACCTAACCAGACCCCTCCTACCGAGAGGCAGACTGCTATAGGCTAGTGACTAAACAATAGCTCTAATTAGCACCTATTGTGCTCTAGTTAGCACCCTCCTAATGACAGGGCAGCTGTCCCTCCTAATGATGGGACGGACCCTCTCCTGATGGCTCCCTTGACGACTCTGCTGATGATGTGAATGACTCATTACCATGAACAAAAGACTGAAACTGCTTTGACTTGAGTACCCCATTGTAAACAGGGGATAAAGTGTGTCTCAGACCCCCTCCGCGGTTAAGGCTGGGTTTCAAACGTTTCACAAAGAATGCCTCCTTGACCCCTCTCTCAAACCATTTCTTCTCTCTGGCTAATATTTTAACTTCCTTGTCCTCAAACGTGTGGTTAGTGTCTTTAAGGTGGAGATGAACTGCAGACTGAGGTCCACTGGCACCCTCTCTGCGGTGCTGGTATAGCCTTTTGTGTAAAGGTTGCTTAGTCTCACCTATGTAGTGTTCATTACAGTTTTCCTGACATCTGATAGAATACACTACATTGCTCTGTTTGTAACTAGGGATTCTGTCCTTAGGGTGAACTAATTTCTGTCTCAAGGTGATAACCGGTTTAAAGTAAACTGGGATTTTGTGCTGTCTGAAGATCCTCTGTAGTTTTTCCCCTACTCCTGCTAAATAAGAGAGAGACAGTCCTCTTCTTCTTGTCTCCGTCTCCTGTCTATCTGGTCTCTTTGTTCTCTGGTACTTCTGCACTTTGTCCAGGGACCATCGTGGGTACCCACATACTGTGAGGGCTTTCCGGACAAGTTGTTGTTCTTTAGCCCTTCCCTTTGCAGTTGTGGGCACCTGTAGGGCTCTGTGTTGAAGCGTCCTGATCACCCCGAGCTTGTGTTCAAGGGGGTGGTTTGAGCCAAAGAGCAGATATTGGTCAGTGAGAGTTGGTTTTCTTTAAACCCCTGTCTGGAGCTGCCTGTTCTCTCCAATCATAACATCACAGTCCAAGAAGGCTAAATGGTTGTTTCTGGCATCCTCATGTGTGAACTTGATATTGGCGACCACCGAGTTGATGTGTTCTGTAATGTCCTCAACTTCCTGTTGCTTGATTTTAACCCATGTGTCATCAACATATCTGAACCAGTGACTGGGAGAGATGCCCGTGAAAGACGTCAAGGCTGTCTTCTCCACTCGCTCCATGTACAGATTGGCCACAACGGGGGATACCGGAGACCCCATCGCACATCCATGAATCTGCCTGTAGTAATTCCCCCTAAACAGGAAATACATGGTGTTAAGACAGATCTCCAAGAGTTGGCAGATGTGGTCTGGTGTGAGTTTGGTCCTTTCAAGTAGAGACACATCCTCCAGCAGTCTCTGCCTCACAGCTGAGACGGCCTCAGCGGTGGGGATGCAGGCGAACAACGAAGTCACATCAAATGACACGATTGTTTCATCTGCCTCCAGCTGCAGGTCCTTGATCTTGTTCACAAAATCTTGTGTGTTCTCCACATGGTGGTCTAAATGCCTTTAATACCTAATGCCATAGGTATTAAAGGCATTGCGCTGCGGTGGTTTGAATCATTTATCTAATAGATTACAATTTGTTCATGTAAATGGGGAATCTTCTTCACAGACTAAGGTTAATTATGGAGTTCCACAAGGTTCTGTGCTAGGACCAATTTTATTCACTTTATACATGTTTCCCTTAGGCAGTATTATTAGACGGCATTGCTTAAATTTTCATTGTTACGCAGATGATACCCAGCTTTATCTATCCATGAAGCCAGAGGACACACACCAATTAGTTAAACTGCAGGATTGTCTTACAGACATAAAGACATGGATGACCTCTAATTTCCTGCTTTTAAACTCAGATAAAACTGAAGTTATTGTACTTGGCCCCACAAATCTTAGAAACATGGTGTCTAACCAGATCCTTACTCTGGATGGCATTACCCTGACCTCTAGTAATACTGTGAGAAATCTTGGAGTCATTTTTGATCAGGATATGTCATTCAAAGCACATATTAAACAAATATGTAGGACTGCTTTTTTGCATTTACGCAATCTCTCTAAAATTAGAAAGGTCTTGTCTCAGAGTGATGCTGAAAAACTAATTCATGCATTTATTTCCTCTAGGCTGGACTATTGTAATTCATTATTATCAGGTTGTCCTAAAAGTTCACTGAAAAGCCTTCAGTTAATTCAAAATATTGCAGCTAGAGTACTAACGGGGACTAGAAGGAGAGAGCATATCTCACCCATATTGGCCTCTCTTCATTGGCTTCCTGTTAATTCTAGAATAGAATTTAAAATTCTTCTTCTTACTTATAAGGTTTTGAATAATCAGGTCCCATCTTATCTTAGGGACCTCATAGTACCATATCACCCCAATAGAGCGCTTTGCTCTCAGACTGCAGGCTTACTTGTAGTTCCTAGGGTTTGTAAGAGTAAAATGGGAGGCAGAGCCTTCAGCTTTCAGACTCCTCTCCTGTGGAACCAGCTCCCAATTCGGATCAGGGAGACAGACACCCTCTCTACTTTTAAGATTAGGCTTAAAACTTTCCTTTTTGCTAAAGCTTATAGTTAGGGCTGGATCAGGTGACCCTGAACCATCCCTTAGTTATGCTGCTATAGAGTTAGACTGCTGGGGGGTTCCCATGATGCATTGAGTGTTTCTTTCTCTTTTTGCTCTCTATGCACCACTCTGCATTTAATCATTAGTGATTGATCTCTGCTCCCCTCCACAGCATGTCTTTTTCCTGGTTCTCTCCCTCAGCCCCAACCAGTCCCAGCGGAGGACTGCCCCTCCCTGAGCCTGGTTCTGCTGGAGGTTTCTTCCTGTTAAAGGGGAGTTTTTCCTTCCCACTGTCGCCAAGTGCTTGCTCACAGGGGGTCATTTTGACCATTGGGGTTTTTACGTAATTATTGTATGACCTTGCCTTACAATATAAAGCGCCTTGGGGCAACTGTTTGTTGTGATATGGTGCTATATAAATAAAATTGATTGATTGATTGGTCTGAGTTACCCACTAGAGGAGCCAAAATCTACTTGAGGTGCTTGGCTGTTGCTTTTGAAGCGAAACATCCTCGCGTCAACCAACCCAGTCCAGTCGAAGATTCAAGCTTCTCTACTATGGAAACCACCTGGACAACAGAGCCTACACAGAAACAAAGAAGTCGAGGGAATTTTTCCTAACCACTGACGCCATTGTGCTTGCTCATGGCATGGACTAGGTCAAGTGTCTTGACTGTATAATTTGAAACTGAATTGTCCTACTATTTTAAATAAACCATAGTTGGAGAAAGGAAAACCCAACTGCTGTTAAAGCTGATATATCTGTTCATTCACTTCATAAAACTTCTGAAACACTTGAAAAGAGATTATGTGGAAAAAAACAAACTCCATAAGATAGAAATGCCTGCATAAAGTGGACAACAAAATCACATAAAAATAACAATATTAAAGCGTGAAAAGTCTATAAAGGGCATCAGAAAGAAAACACATCTACGGTGCCTTCTTTTGCACACAACAGCAAAACGCCAATAAGGCTTTGAGCTAGAACCTCCATAGAATGCAGACTTGAAAAACAGCCTCATATTCCCAGGCCACACTATTGCAGACTGTTAAGTTTGGTTGAAAAAGCACACTATGTGCACAGTACACACACACACACACACACACACACACACACACACACACACACACACACACACACACACACACACACACACACACACACACACACACACACACACACTGCCGGAAGCACCTGTGGGTGTTGTTCGCATGCAACATCCCGAACACAACTTTCCTCATTTAAAAGCTCAGGATGTTCAAGACGCCTTCATACAGCCCCGCTCCATTTCCTCAACTGTTTTCTTACCATTAAAAACGAGGCTCTCCGGAGCTCAGAAAACTGACGGCTGAGATAAAACGCTCACACAGGGTTATGTGTAGTCAGGTGTGACGATCAGCTGCGGAAGCTCAGATAATATTCACACAACACTACGTCTTTAGTAAAAGCTCTGGGTTGTGTTAGTTATGTATAATTTCTTTGGACAGTTTAGTCCAGTAAATTCATACAAATAAACCAACCAGACTTGCAAAGCTCTCTTGCAGCCATGACTTCAAACTTTGGCTGCACCGGCCCAGGAAGCAAAGAGCATCACTAATCACTGCCTAAAGATGTACAGCACCTGCTCGCCTCTGCATGCTAACACAAGCTCAGAGGAGGTTCTGCAGTTCCCACTACCAAGATCTGCTCCATTCCTCAATCACAAAGCAGACAGAATCTGAATCTATGCCCAAACACTACAGAAATACACCTAGTTATGACTGCATGACACAAACAGCGGAGGTGAATGTTGTCAGTTTCACGTAGTGCATTGAGACATTTATTGTACCCTGACACACTGTAAAATTTCACATGCTGTTTAAGACACTCCACACAAGATTTACACATGATGAGAAAATATTTTCGCTCACCATAATGCAGTAAAACCTTTTCTGTACTGTAAACAGGAAACGAGGTGACAGCAGATAGCAGGAGCGTTCATACTGTATGAGCGACTTATGTGCGGACATATTTTTATCAGTCACTTAAAAGGACAGGAAGAGAAAATAGGCTTTCAATAATTTGCTGTATTGTATATACTGTATTGTATACGGTGCACTGGAGTATAAGTCACACTTGTCAAAAATGCACTGTGAAGAAGGAAAAACAACATATAAGTCACAACTGCGTATAAGTCACAGCTTTTTTTCTGTATGTGGAGCTCACTTTGCAACACAGCAATTCCCTGGGGGTGAGTTTAACAACAGACAAGAACTCAGTGCAGCACATGTGCACACCACAGCCTGTGCTGCCACTTAAAATAAGCGCTTCTAAATTCCAAGATGGACAAATAAATGCGTGTTGGACAACATACTGGATGTTATTTGATGCACTCTGAAGGAAAGAAATTACCAGATGGACACAGATTGTTGGCCCCCAGCAAAATGGAGAAGTGAACATTAGCTTTATGCAGGATGGCCTCAGCATGTGGTGTGTCACATAAAGATGGTTAAATTCCAAAAATAAGAAAGATGGACAAATAAATGTGTATTGACCCTGTCCCAACCGTCAATGGATGAGAGGCAAGGTATACCTTGGACAGGCTGCCAGTTCATTGCAGATTATTATTTGTACTATTATTATTATTAACGAAAGGGTGACTTTTCAGTACATAAGTCACACCAGAGTATAAATCACAGCCACTGGCAAACTAGTAACAACCACCGTGACTTATACTGGAGCTTTGTTCACTCATTTAGAGAGATGTTTAGAGATCAGACATAAAAATAGAGCGCTGACACAATATGTAAATTGGCTTAACAGGAACCTTGACAAGGTATAGTACGAGGTCTGTTAGAAAAGTATCCGACCTTATTATTTTTTTCAAAAACCATATGGATTTGAATCACGTGTGATTACATCAGACATGCTTGAACCCTCGTGGGCATGCCAGAGTTTTTTCACGCCTGTCGGTTACGTTATTCGCCTGTGGGCAGTCTTTGAGTGAGGAGTCGCCCACCCTCTCGTCGATTTTTCATTGTTTAGGAATGGCTCAGAAACTGCTGCTTTGTTTGATAAAAATTTTTTCAAAAGCTATAAGGCACAACTGAGTGGACACCATTCGATAAATTCAGCTGGTTTTCGGTAAAAATTTTAACGGCTGATGAGAGATTTTGGTCTGGTAGTGTCGCTTTAAGGACGGCCCACGGTGCCTGACAGCAATCTGCGCTTCGAGGCGGCAGCGTCTCGCAGTTTCAAGTTGAAAACTTCCACATTTCAGGCTCTGTTGACCCAGGAAGTCGTCAGAGAACAGAGAACTTTCAGAAGAAGTTGGCATGAGGAGTTTATTCGGACATTCCATTGTTAACGGACATGTTGTAATGAAACAACGTGCGGGCAGAGTCGCATGTCGGGCCGGACCCGCGACAGGAAAAACACCTCCGTGTTGGAAACCTTAACGGGCAAGTTGGAACATGCCCAAGCTGTTAAACAATTTCTCAGTTACTCACTTGTTGAAAGCCATCAAAAGCCGCCTGAATTTTACAAATGGTTTTCAACACGGAGGTGTTTTTCCTGTCGCGGCGCACACAGATTCACCGAGTCATCACGGAAACGACTCGGGGAATTTGCGCGCATCTTTCATTACAAAATGCCCTTAAACAGTGGAATGTCCGCATAAATTCCTCATGCTGGCCTCTTCTGAATCTTCTCTGTTCTCTCACGACGTCCTGGGTGAATTAAGTCTTAAATTAGGATGTTTTCAGGTCGAAACAGGCCGACGACGGCGCCTGGAAGCGCTGCACGACGTCCCGCTCCGTGGGAAGTCCTTACAGCGACAGAAAAACCCCATAATCTCTCATCAGCCGTTAAACTTTTCACCGAAAACCAGCTTAATTTCTCGAATAGTGTCCACTCGGATATTCCTCACAGGTCCAGAAAAATTTTTGATAAAGCAACGCGCGCCGTAGCATGTGAAACAAAGGAATTCGGCCGAGAGGGCGGGACCACATCTCACTCAAGGCCTGCCCACAGGGAAATGACGTCACCGACACGCGTGAAAAAACTCACGCATGTGCACGAGGGTTCAAGCATGATTGGTGTAATCGCACGTCATTCAAATCCATATAGTTTAAAAAAAAATAAAAGTGTCGGTTTCTTATCTAATACACCTCATATATTTCATCATATTCCACTTTTGCTGGTGTTTTGGGATTGTCCTTCGAGACTGCTGCTGGGGACATGAATTCAGTCCAGCAGACTGTGTTTTAGTTAAATCGTGGTGTTTTGTTATCTAGATCAGCAAAGTAAGTGTGTCTCATACTGAGGTTGTTTTTTTGTGAACAATGGATTATAAAAAAATCACTTGCACACAATATGTGCAAATTATTGTTGTTTCAAAGCATTTTTCTGCATTTGCTGGCAACAGAAAGTGGTATTAAGCCTATTTCACAGAGTCAAAGGTTTTGATAGGAATGAGGCTTACCTGCACCAGAAGCTAATATCACTGGGTCATCACATGCAGATAAACTACCACTGCGGCACTGACAGTTCTTTTTGCAGAATCTAGACCGTAACATTTGCATTTTTATGTGTAAAAATGCAGCTGTTGACCTTTGGAAATAATTGAATCCTGAATCACATCACTAGATGGCAGATCAAGACTGTCGCCATGAGCGGGGTGTTAGCTTTTTCTTAAAAGGCTGATATAATGATTTCTTTCTTTTGCTGACTTCACAGCTATATTTCGGCTTTGGGTAAGGGTTTAAGGTTTGCTGAAAAGTTCTGATGTTGAAAGTCCAATTCATACCAATCCAAATATTACTTGACAACAGTTGAGGGATGAAGTCCACATACATATACAGATCAGAAGAGCAAAATATCAGAAGAGCAAAATAGACACTTGGGAAGAGCTTATGGAATCATAAGGTCATTAGACAAAGGTGTTCAGTTATTATTTTATTATTATATTATTATTATATTATTTTATAGTATTTATTTTCATCACAAGCAGAATGCTGAAGAGTGAACGTGGCTGTGGTAATCGCTGGTGTGAATAAATGAGGCGCTGTGACTTTGAGTTTTTAAAATAAGTTAATTTACTTGTGGGACAAAGTTCCGCCGTACTCTGGTTCAGGATAAGAAATGCACAAAATAGTATGCTGTACCGTGCCGTACCGGCCCGGAACGCACTCAGTGGAAAGGGGGCTTTAGTGAGTGGTTGTCAGATTTAAATGCTAACCAATGACAGAAGATGACAATTGAATTTCTTTGGTACTAGGCCTCTTCAGAGGATCCTTGGATACTGTTGGAATGACTTTGTCTCAAAAGAATGGTTACTTATGGAGACTCATCCAAACACACACATATACACATTCATACACTAGCATGTTGCCCATGGGGATCCACAGGTTCTTGATTGGGTAGTGCTGACTTTTATCAAGGGTGGTAATAAATTAAGCAAAGCTTGTATAAAGAGTTGGAATGGCGTGTGAGTCCAGAATGTTTAAGAACCTTAGACTTCAATAATTTTTAGAAGAGGAACTCAAGCCTTTTATTTCCTGTTAATAATGTATTTTTTAATATTAATTTGCTGTCTTAATGTATTTATAAATTGTTTAGGTTCTTGTTATCATATACACACTATTATTATAACCAGTGATGCCGGTAACGCGTTACTTAGTAACACGTTACTCTAATCTGACCACTTTTTTTTAGTAACGAGTAATCTAACGCGTTAATCTTTCCAAATCAGTAATCAGATTAAAGTTACTTCTCCATGTCACTGTGCGTTACTATTATTTTTCATTGTGGGTCGACAGCAGCATTAAACTTGGTCTGTGGGCAGGAGGTCGGGGTTTGACTGAACTGCCCACTTTAAGTGAGCTGTGAGCTTTTCATCCGCGTTTTTTTGCAGCTGCTCGACTCGTCCTCACCTCTTAAAGCGCGGTGATCAGCACACCTGCACTGAGCTTTACAAAGACATTTTTATACTTTTTTCCCTCCTTGATTTAGAATTCTGAGCTGAGCCGCTCTGTATCTGGTCATTAAAAACAGCTGATCCTCCGCGACGCGTCAACAACTAACACTGTTTTCCACTCAAATGCACCTAAACTCTCTTTCTGAGGACCACATGATGTGAAAACGCAATAAAACTTTCTTACCTGTAAATCTGGTCCTGTTTTCTGTATAAATAAATGTTATCCATTCTTTGTGCTCAAACGCCAAAGCAGGGGCGAATCCAGATGGAATGGGGGCGTGGGGCAAGGATGTGCCCCCCTCACAACACCCCTAGATTAAAGGTCCAGTTTTGAAGCCGTTTTTTTACTACAACTACTAATACTGCTTAAAATAATAATAATTTCGACAAGTAAAATGTTTAGAGAATTTAAATGTTAGAAAAATGTTAGAATTTAATAGTTACATTTATAAACAATGTAGGTTTGAAATTGCAAGTTTTACTGTTACAGTGCTGTCAACAGTTAAATATGAGGTCAAGAAAGAGGTCTTTATTTTACTTTTTATAAAACAAGTATTTGTTTTCATTGAAGTCAAGAAAGGGTGACTATAAAGTGAGTTTTGGCAAAACAGGTATCATTGTCATGTTGACGTGGGTTGTTGTCGGCAGCTGGGGAAAGTAACTAAAAAAGTAACTAGTAATCTAACTTAGTTACTTTTACAATTGAGTAATCAGTAAAGTAACTAAGTTACTTTTTCAAGGAGTAATCAGTAATAGTAATTGGATTACTTTTTCAAAGTAACCGTGGCAACACTGATTATAACACTGTCAAACTAACATGAACCACAATAACAACATTTAAAACCCCGACCTCCCATGGTGCATCGCAGCACAACGTCCATTGTTCACTGGTTAGCTAACATGACTAATTTCTTCAGAAATATTTGTCCTATCAACTTTCCGTTTTTCATAGTGTTCATCCTTGACCCAAAATACATAAGCATACAAACTGGCAAATGTCAGCTCTCCCCGGTTTCAAAGACTAACTCCCTTTTGAATAGAAAGAAACCTATGAGAACAAGACTCTATGGATGGGCTAAATGCTACAATCTACAGTCTGTGAGTAGTGAATGGGGTGATATAAAAAGACCCTTATGGCGTCAATTTAATGGTGCATATATTGAGGACCAAAACCCAGGATCTCTAAGCAAGAACTCAAACTCTGTAAATGCAGAGCTATGGCCAATCAGAAGCACAGTCTGAAGCATCAGACAGTTGTAGGATATAAATGTATGAGTATCGTAAAAATAATAACAAGTAGCGGACAAAACTTTAAACAAATGTGCAGGAAAGCAGGAAAGGTCTCCTCCTGATGTCCACTCAAAGTTTTGAGCACGCACAAAACTTTTGATGGACCGAGTGGATATCATCTGACAAGGAACTCATGTGAATGAGAAAAGGAAGTTTCTTTGGCAAAAACAAACACAAACAGAAATCCAAAATTCATATTAGCTCCTCATATGTTTCCGTGATACATCAAGGTGTGACATGGGCTCAACATCACGATCAAGGTGCTACAAATCATATGATCACTACATGTCAGCCATCTCTAATGAGCTGTTAAATGGTAAATGTTTTGAGTAACAAACCTCATAGCGAAGCAATTGGTGGGAGGCCTTGACACGCCAAATGGGCTTCTTTACATCATCACTACCTCTTGTAGGAACGGTGAAGCAGTAAGAACAGTTTAGTTATTAATGTGTCTGTATGGCCTCAACTGCTCCCTTATTTTGTGAAGGAGCAGGCAAATGAATAACTTGCTTGCTGTTGCTGGCTTGCCATTACTTTGCGAGGCAAATCTTGCGGATTGAAGCTGGTGTAAAGTGGGTGTGTACTGTGATGGTCAATCACTTTTTCAGCAGCCAATGAGTTACATGATCCCGCCCTCCAGTGTCCAGCAATTCATCCTGCCCTCCAGCTGTCCAAGTCAAGCCTAAATTCAAGCAAGAATGTTTTGCGATCAGAGAAGGAGACAAAGACCTGAGAAGGATAATTTTGTACAAGCTGTACAACATAATGGCCATGCATTTAAAACAGTTTAAATTGACAATGCTTTCATTTCCAGAGTTTTATTTCTTGGTTACAGATTCTGGGCTCACGTTTACACAGTTTTGTTTCTTGGTTACAGATCCGGGGTTTTGGTAATGAAAAAATATGGCAATGAATTCATGCCATCAGACTCAATGGTGACATACATAGTTTTTAAATAATATAATAGAACCACAAAACTTTATGAACTATTTGACACAATCTAAGAAATCTTTTATTCCCATTTGAGAAGATTATAAGCTGTAGCTCTGAAATAAGTCACCTTGTCTCAGACACAGCTCAAAATAGAATGAAAAGCGAGACAGACTATTGTTTATACTCCTTGACACGGTACTGATTTTCAGAACATGAGGAAAAATAACAGAATTTTATCTACTGGCAACAAAGAATGGCCTTTTTCTATTATATCTATGTGGCTACTAGAGGTATAAAGTCATTATTTCACTAAGCCCTAAACAGTGTGTGTAACAAACTCAATCAATGAGTAAAAATACACAGCGTGCGCCCAGCAGTGCTGTGATAATCAATTCTGTGACTGCTTTATTTTTGAAGCCTTTTCCGAAATCGAAGTGGGAAGCTGATGGCCATGTGTAGGCAGAATGAAGCTGTATTTTTCCCCCATGCAAAGCCAGGCGAGAATGCCCCTACAAATACTATAAAAACACACACACATACACACAATTGCCTGTGCTGTGCTACAGGTACGAATTTCTTTGGGATGCTTTCAGCTGTGGCTCGTCTGCCGCCCACAAGCGAGATAACGGCGACACAGCAAGCACGCCATGATGAATGAGCTGTGATAGGCACTGAAAATTACTCCTAGGTGGCTCCTGAAGTTTGGTCGAGGGACTCTATATCTCTCCAAAGTGAAATCAAAGCTGTGCGCCTGGCCAATTGGTTTTTTCACACCCTCTTTCTGTTGTGAAAACATTGTCTTATTTGTACTCCCCCTCAGCCTAAATACTCACACATCTCTGCTCAGCCAACCCCCTTACCCCCTTACCCCCAAACCCCGAGCCCTTTCCTTCCCATGTGCAAAGAACCATTTCAGCTGAATCACAATCAGTCTCAATGTGATTGCTGAGTTGTTCAGAGGCAAAATATGGCAATGCATCCTTTCCTCATCCCCGTGGCCTCACAGATAAGCCAACCACTCAGAAAAACACACCGGGCCAATTGCCACTGCTTACAAGCTACTCTGTGGCTCATCGTCCGAGTCATCAGGCAGCTTCGGAGGAGCTCGCTGAGTGACAGTGCAGCAACTGGTGCTGTGTTTTTGTGGATCAAAGCAGTTGGAAGCATGCCTGGTTACAGTGAAAAACTGGATGTGATCAAATCTCTTACTTCTGAGATCAGAGCAGATAGACATATAGTGAAAAGGCTAAAAATCTTCAAATGATCTATGATGATGGCATTTTGTTCCTTGATCTGCATATTATGCGTTTTGTCAATGTAATGTTAGGGTCCTTTCACACATAGTACGAATAAATACAACTCAGGGCAACTCCGGCGAAAGAGCTTGTATGAGCGAACCATGAAAACATAGTGCCGATAGGCAGGTGTGCATGATCCTAGTGCGACGGTTTGTGCATGCAACAGTGTGTTTCGAGCAGGAACACAGTGCGAGCAGCGGCACCACATCACGCCACTGATGTTGAGAACAATAAAATAAAAACCAGCTGTATATTTAGTGAATATCACTGGGTTGATATAAATAATACATAAAAGGGATGCAAGACAGAACCCCGCAGTTAAATAACCATGGTTAAAAAAAGTCACTCACGGGATTGAAACCCATAAGCTCTGATTACCAGATGGAAACCTTACCATCGCTGGCTTGTAATTAGTTTGGAAAAATGCCTGCAATCAACAAAGACATGGACGACATGCGCTGTGTCCAACCACTGCTGCCCTGCACAAAGGTGAAAGATGTTTTATATATTTCCACATGAGGACAGCAGGCAGAGACACGCGCCTCACGGAGGAATGTCCAAAGTTTATGTCCTTCCAAACATGGAATGTGTTCTCCAGCTGGGACATCCAGGAGCAGAGATCTTTACAGCCGCAGCTGTGAGCAGACACAACCCCCTGTCCATTCAGCATCCAGACCAACATGCCACTCTGTGTTATGTGGTCTTTCATTTTCATTATTTGTTATATAATTGCATATGTAGGTATTGTCGTAATTATTCATATAACTGTTCTGGTGGTGCTGTCTGTGTTTGTAATGTGTGCACTGAGCTGTCATCCAGCAGTCAGTGTGCTGTGATCAACTGGTAGGCTCCTCCCCCTGCTGTGTGCAATCAGACCTCGCTGTCTGGCTCCCATATGATCAGATCTGTACATACATATAAGCATTTTATGCAAGTGTGCTCCCCAGTGGAGGGGCACACTTGCACACACATGAGAGACATATGCTGGCTTTTTGCAACTCCACAGTCGTGGGGGCACTTAAACAAATTTCACATCCAGCTCAACAGTGATTGTCTGCTGACTGTTTTCATGATGATAGTGCGAATGGCCACACATTTTCGAAGTGCCAAATGAGCGGTGTTACAACCCCAATTCCAATGAAGTTGGGACGTTGTGTAAAATGTAAATAAAAACAGAATACGATTTACAAATCTTCTTCAACCTATATTCAATTGAATACACCACAAAGACAAGATATTTAATGTTCAAACTGATAAACTTTATTGTTTTTGTGCAAATATTTGCTCATTTTGAAATGGATACCTGCAACACATTTCAAAAAAGTTGGGACAGTGGTATGTTTACCACTGTGTTACATCACCTTTCCTTCTAACAACACTCAATAAGTGTTTGGGAACTGAGGACACTAATGTTGAAGCTTTGTAGGTGGAATTCTTTCCCATTCTTGTTTGATGTATGACTTCAGTTGTTTATCACTCCAGGGTCTCCGTTGTCACATTTTGCGCTTCAAAATGCGCCACACATTTTCAATGGGCAACAGGTCTGAACTGCAGGCAGGCCAGTCTAGAGTTTTAACTTACACTTGTAGATGTAGCGACAAACTGTGTTAACTGACAGTGGTTTTCTTAACTGTTCCTGAGCCCACGCGGTTAAGATCCTTTACACAGTGATGTCAGTTTTAATGCAGTGCCGCCTGAGGTGTCCAAACAGGTGTTCTTTGAGCATTCATCAACTTTCACAGTCTTTTGTCGCCCCATCCCAGCTTTTTTGAAATGTGTTGCAGGCATCCATTTCAAAATGAGTAAATATTTGCACAAAAACAAAAAAGTCTATCAGTTTGGACATTAAATATCTTGTCTTTGTGGTGTATTCAACTGAATATAGGTTGAAGAGGATTTGCAAATCATTGTATTCTGTTTTTATTTACATTTAACACAACATCCCAACTTCATTGGAATTGGGGTTGTAGATGTTCGTGTGTGTCAGCTGGAATTTGGCCGACATCTGCCGCAAGACGGTTCGATGGGTTCTCACAGTGCACACTCTGTCTTCTTAATGCAGGTGTGAAATATTGTCCAGTACCTTGGTGGCATGCTCCTTTCACTGGATGTATTCTAGTGCTGATTCCAATACAATAACAGCCCAATGTATAAATAATATTTTCAATAGGGCAGCGCAGTCTCGTTTGAACCCCTACGTGACATTGTGGGATTTGACCACATCTGGGGACAGGCGGCACAAACACGGCAGAGAATCCGGTTTAAGACGTGCCGGTTTAAAATGGTTTCTGCTGAAAGCCCCATCCTCCAAATGGTTTGTGCTGACACTCCCACACTCCACCCGGGGATTAGTCTCTCCCCACAAGAAGTGTCAATTCTAACGTAAAAATGGTGTGCTGTTTTGTTTTCGGCTGCAGTCACTGAAGCAGTTGCGAAAAGTCCAGGGTTTTTTCGGTTCACAGTGGAGAAGGAAAAATGAGACAAATGTGAGAGGTCGTGTCGGTAAGTGTTAGCCTATACAGCTAACCAATGTTGCTATGTTCTCTCACCTGCACAACCGCCTTGACACGTTTGAGCTCCGGGTCATATATAAACCGCAACACATGTCCACTTTCCCACCGTATTGCCACTTTTTCTTTGCATTTTCACTTTGTTTGCATGTAATTTGCCCAAAAGTTCAGAGAAAGTGCCATGTTTCTGTCCCCGGAAGTAGACAAATTACATCATATGCATCATTTACCCCTTTAGTGCTCACCCTAAAACAAGACTGCGCTGCCAAATAATCATGCTTTTTTAATTTACAATTTCATTAATTGGATCTTTGATCATGTGCATGTCTCAGTTACGACAATTGCGGGTCATATTGCTGATAACAGGTGGTCTTGTGAAGTTAGAGCCAAGTAACGTAAATGCTGGTGATCACAGGATCTATATTTACGACAGCTGCTGAGAACGGGTGACATGGTGAATTATTAGCTGCTGTGATGCAGCCTCATCTCAAGTACTGAGATAAAACAATCCCGCAGCAGTAGTTCCTCTGATCCCAAGTGGACCAAGTTTGGATCTGAAAATACAAAAGGGACCTTTGATATGCTAATAGTCTGTCAACCACTGGATGTCAGCCAAACGTAGCTGAGGCGAGCTAATAATACCATATGGACTCCAGGTGTGTGTTTATCCATGAGCGGAATACTCACTAATATTGTGGTGATGGTGAGAGTGGTGTTGAAGAGGGTGTCTGTCACATTGATTGATGGAAGCTTCCTCTCCATGGACAGTCCATCTTCAGAATGCCACAGGCCAATCTGCAAGTACACACACACACACAAACACAACAGTCTAAAAGTTCATCAGGTAGAAAAGGCCAGCAGGAGCAATCTGGTGCTTAATTGAGCCACATGACCTTCACAAAAAATCAAGAGAACAGACAGAAAGTAAGAGACAAATGTAAGTAGTAAGAGTGAACAAAAGTCACAGAGAGGCAATGACAGCAAGTCTGTGGCTTCTCGAGGAGCCAAGACAAGGTGCATTTAATCAGTGGCGGCAGAATGCATTCATTAAGCCAATTAGTGGCAAATCCTGTGGCGCACAGTCTCATTCTTGTAACAGCTCAAGTAACCCCATCACACCTCCACCTCTGATCAAGTGTTTCCTTCCATCCCCTCTGCCTGTCTCACATCCTGTTTCATCCACTTACTGGCTTTTCCCTAAGATTGTTAGATTTGTAATCGATATCCATCCCGTCCAGCAGTTACCAACACTACTCTTCATGACCCCCTTGAACAGCATTTTCCCATTTCTCCCTATGTGATGAGCTAATACCTGCATCCAGCTCGTGATTGGCTGAGGACATCTGTTTTGGGTAATCATGTGTGATTAAACCAGGGAGAAACCGAAAACATGCACAGCAGGGAATTTCTGCCAGAGTGCTCAAAATGCATCATCCATCTAGTCCAGTGTCTCTCAAACCTGATCCTCTGGGACTGCATGTTTTCCATCCATCCCTGCTGCATCTACAGTGAATTAGCTCATTCATGAGTACTCAGCCATTCAAAAGCCACAAGACTCCTCAGACTGCAAATCAGGTGTGGCAATGTGGGTAGTATCGTTTTCTGGAGTATAAATCTCACCTTTTTTCTGTATTATCAGATCTTTAATTTGGGATTTTTATGCATTCTTGTAGTGTTAATTTTATGATTGTCATTTAATCATTTATTATTAGAGTTTATTTTGTTTAACCCTTTAAGATTGACTGAATTTGTCATCAGGTTTCTGTTAATAAATCAGTGACAGAATGTCAGACTTCATTTGACCACATAATGAAACTACAATGTGTCACCTCTAGTTTCAATTCCTGTTCTAGACAATCCTTGCCTCTCAGACAATTGTAGCACCCGGAGAATGTCATATGGCTCTCTCTCTGTGTCTGCCACTTCAACAGGCTCATTCATTCGGGGAGGTGATGGTCTTGTGGTTAAGCAGTGAGCTTGAGACCAGAGGATCTTCGGTTCAAACCCCTGTCTGGCTGGAAAATCACTAACGGCCCTTGGCAAGGTCCTTAATCCCCAAGGTGCTCCTGGTATACAGTGAGCTTCTTGCATGGCAGCACCCTGACATCAGTGTGTGAGCGTGTGTGTGAATGTGTGAATGCAAGGCATTATTGTAAAGAACTTTGAGCGTCTGATATCGATGGAAAAACACTATATAAATGGAGTCCATCCATTCAGAGTGCCCCATCACTCTGTTCAGGATTCTGGTGTATTCATACTGCTGCTAAACCCTCATAAATGCCAAGAGAAAGGTCCTGTCTTTTTATTAACTTTTTATTTTTTGTTTACAGATAAGGCATACTAACAAACAACAAAAACAACAACAAAAAATGTGAATGGGCCAGTTTCTTCACAGCTGCACAAATGGGCATTTTCTCTTTTTTTGGCAGGGACTTGCCACTTTTTATCCAATGACAACTATTTATGGACATACCTAATATTATTCAATTTTAGGTATTACACTACTTTTGTGAGCCAAAAACTTTGGTGAACCCATTTCTAGGACCAAAACAGTTTGTCCACATGATTAAAGGTGTACTTTCAAAATGATTTGAAGAATGTTCTCAAAAGGCACTTCATTTTTTACCTAGGAGGAAGCTGGAGCGCCCAGAGTGAATCCACACGAACACGGGGGAACATGCAAAGGTCCACACAGACAAGACAAGGTGGGAAGTCATCCCACGACCTTATTGCTGTGAGGCAACAGTGCTAACCACTATTCCACCATGCCGCCCATGTTTACAACAGTTACTATAAATATAGACATACAGCATGTCCACACTTGCTGCTTCTTTTCTTATTACTGATGCATCAACAAGGAAAAAAATGATGGTGTATCCTGAAAGGATAAATAGGAAAACCAGCCCGATTAGAGACACTACATTCTCACACCTTTGGCAACACAAACAAACAGTTGATCCGGGGGCATTTTAAAGTCGAGCAAAATCTGGGGTATGTCTGCTTTTGAAGGTAGTTGCACTGCACAGCTGGAGCTTTAATTCATATTGATGTATGATTCAATATGATATGATACAACACAAAAGCTTTACTGTCTACAATGTGGACATTTGCCAAGTGTTTTAACCATAAAAACATGATAAAAATGCCATGTACCACCACAGCAAACAACCATAAACATACATCTAAACTGGTGTTCACACATCCTATACACATATCTATAAATAAATCACTTCATTTTAAACCATTCAAATGGTCCTCAAAGTGTTCATCTTCGGAATACGGCAGGATTGATACAAAAAAAGTTCTTTGTGTTATTACATGTGTGTAT
This sequence comes from Thalassophryne amazonica, assembly GCF_902500255.1. Classification (NCBI taxonomy): domain Eukaryota; kingdom Metazoa; phylum Chordata; class Actinopteri; order Batrachoidiformes; family Batrachoididae; genus Thalassophryne; species Thalassophryne amazonica. Next base: position 26,487,008 of record NC_047106.1, read on the forward strand.
GTGGGTTAAAAACTCAAACTGATGGGAAGAGGTTTAGGAGCATACATTGATTTTATGCATTACTAAGGATGGAAATTGACAAGATTTTAATCATTCGCTGTTTTGCAGTTGTGAATCTTGCGCTGTCTCCCTGCCCGTGACTCACACAAGAGATCAGTTTCAGCAAAGTTCCGGTTCAGGGCACAATGTAAACAAACATATGGACAACAAGACAACATTGGGGCACGACAGAAGTTCATCACAGGTCCCAGACCTCCTCTAGATAACCAACATGGGACAATGTGTCATCAATGTCAACTTGGGACAATGTGTCATCATCATAATCGCCGTGAATTTGCTGGATCAATGCCATTCACGTCCTCGTTAGTCACTGTTTACATGCGCTTTACGATGCCAGAGCTCTGCGAGCACTGCGGTGCATTCTGGGAAGCACAGGGGGCCACCAAGGGCATTATGGTAAACATTAAAGTACCGAATTATGAACTCCACCGATTGGTCAAATTATTTTTCCATGACATTATGAATTCCTGGTCAATTTTTTTGAGTGGAAAAATGAAGGTCTGACACAAGGTTGTAACACAAAATTATTAGGAAAACATGCCAGCATTGATAAGAGGAATTGATAACATCTGACGTACAAGATTCCGAAGCATTGAAAAATCTCAAGCTAATTCTCAAATGGAACCAGTTCTTGATTCCCATCCCAATGTGTTACTGTTCACAACACATATCACATTTCTCAACATTTCACCCAATGAGTCAAAACTTCACATTTCTTGAGAAATGTTAGTTTCTCAGAAAGCAAAAGATGGAGAACCATGCCCTACTTTTTTCTGGGCCAGGCTCAAAACCTCTCAATCACCCCTCGTAGATGAATGGCCCCCGATGTTCCCTGAATCGAGTAGATATTTCTTTGTGTTATCAGAGAGAAATGTGACTGCTGTATGTTAACACATTTCCTTGCACATCACTAAGGGCCCGTTCACACATAGTACAAATGTGGTCGAATTGCGCATGAAGCAGGAATCATATGCAAAATGTGTAAAATCATAGCTGCCTCCAACACCTCATACACCTCATACACCTGTTGCTACAACTACTTGCACACACCAGTAGCTGAAAGACAGAGTAGAGTGTGGCTATGAGAATGCATTTGAGCCCTCTCGTGGCAGGTGTTGGCCAAATTCCAGGTGACAGACACGCACACCTCTCGTTATGTGTGGCCATTCGCACTATTAGCATGACAACAGTCAGGAGATGATCACTGTCGAGCTGGATGTGAAATTTGTCTAAGTGCTCCCACGAGCGTGACTTTGCAAACAGCAACACACGTGCATGTGTCTCACACGTGTGTGCGTGTGTTGCGCTGCCCCCCGCTCCCCCCCAACACATCTGGGGGGCACACTTGCAGAAAATGCTTATATGTATGTACAGATCTGATCACATGGGGGCCGGAGAGCAAGGTCTAATTGCACACAGCATGGGGAGGGGCCTGTCAGCTGATCGCAGCACACTGACAGCTGGATGACAGCTCAGTGCATGAATTACAAAAATAGACACTACTGCCAGGACAGTTATATAAATAATTACGACAATACCTACATACGCAATTACATAACAAATAATGAAAATGAATGACCACACAACACAGTGACATGTTGGTCTGGGCGCTGAATGGACAGGGGAGTGTGTCCACCCACAGCCGCAGCTGTAAAGATCTCTGCTCCTGGACGTCCCAGCTAGAGGACACATTCTGTGTTTTGAAGGACATGAACTGACAACATTCCTCCGTGAGGCATGTGCCTCTGCCTGCTGTCCTCATGTGGAAATATAAAAAACATCTTTTGTCTTTGTGCCGGGCTGCAGCGGCCGCACACAGAGCACCTCCTCCATGTCCTTGTTGATTTCAGGCATTTTTCCACACTGATTACAGGCCAGCGATGGTAGCACAGTGGTAAAGTTTCCATCTGGTAATCAGAGCTAACAGGTTTGAATCCTGTGAGTAGCAGTTTTTTTAACCAGGGTTAGTTAACCGTGGGGTTCTGTATTGCGTCCCCTTTTATGTATTATTTCTATCAACCCAGTTGTTGTTGTCCTTTCGGCTGCTGATGTTTGTTTGGGGTTGCCACAGAGGATACAGCCAGATCTGCATTGGTATTTGGCACAGGTTTTTTACGCCAGATGCCCTTCCTGATGCAACTCCAGTTTTACCCAGAGAAACATACACAGCCCCTGGTGTTCCAGAGGTCTCCCATCCATATTCACTAATTATACAGCTGGTTTTTATTTTATTTTTCTACACATCAGCAGAGCAATGTGGTGCACCATGTCTCAGCTGCTCGCACTGTGTTCCTGCTTGCACGACACTGTCGTGTGAACCATACCGTTGCAGAGGGATCGTGCATGCCTGTCCATCAGCTCGATGTTTTCATGGTTTGCTCATACAAGCTGTTCCGACGTGACTCGCCCTGATTTGTACTTATTTATACTATGTGTGAAGGGGCCCTAAATGATGCGAAGGGGCACTGACCATCGTAAATATGTGACGAGTTGGGAGTGACAAGTGACAATGTGTAGGCGTAATTTCTTTGGGTCCTTACTGGCTTCTACCCAAACAGACCTGTTGTCCATCCTTACCTCCCAAAACCAACTACCTAAGTTGTGCAGGGTCCTCAGCAAAGAGGTGCTTGTTTGCTGCATCATGTTCAGGATAATGTGCCACATGGCTGCATTACAACATTCAACATTCAGTTAAAAATGTGAGCTGGTGAAATTACAGAAATAATCAAAAAGTAAGTTCATGTTGTTGGAGGCTACACTTTGTGAATGTGAAATCTTTTCACCTCCAGCTTGTTTTGCAGGAAACACTGCACAACGACTTTTGACAATGTTTTACAGTAACACAGATCCTGCATTTCTGCCTTTTTCATCCTTTTACTGCATATGCAAAGACAAAAAACCCAAAACAAAGCAAAAAAAAAAAAAGAAAAAAAAGGAAGAAATTCTGTATGGAAAATAGCACCCATGTATGTTTTGGAAACTGTCATACTTGCAGGTGTAGAAAGCTGCAGCCATCTGTTTCTGAGTCTTTATATTTGTTTTTATCCTGTAAAACAGATTAGGCTGCTTTTATTTATTTATTCCTGTTCCCCATCAACTCATCCAGTGTGTGCTGCACCTATCAGGACTTCACTACAGGCAGGCAACAGCTGGAAGTGGGCATTGCCATGGGATACTCGATCTCTCTCATCCTGTTCATTGCAGCCTTGGAGATCAACCTAATAGGGGCAAGGAGGATGGTGGGAGGAGTGAAGCTACCATTAGGTCAAAGGTTACTGCCAGTGAGAGGCTATATGGTCGACATCACCACCATTCTCCAGACAGCAGCATGTACAATGAGACTGCTGAAGAGGATTGATGAACTTGTGGGGTGGGCGAGGATGAAGATCAAATCTGCCAAATTGTGTCCTTGAGGAAAGGATCGGGAGTGATCATACCATCTTTGTCGTAGGCTCTGAGAAGATCGCACTGTTGGCAAGTCAACCCATCCATAGTCTGGGTCTAACCAATATGGCAGTGCCCTCTGACAGGCAGATGAGGGGAGCAGAGAGGAAGCAGCTCACAGATGGCCTGGCCAGGATTAATCAGAGCCAACTCCCCGGCAAGTATGAAGTATGGAGCTACTAATTACGTCCACCAAGGACGTAATGAAATCAGTGGCGTTTATTTATTTGTCTGTCTGTTTTTCTTTTAGCAGGATTACGTCAAAACTACTACACAGATTTTGACAAAATTTTCACCACAGATAGATATTAGGCCACAGAAAACCCCATTAAATTTTGGAGGTGATCTGCATTCTGGATCAAGTTTCACTTTATATAGGCTTTGAAGGATTACTGTTAACAGGATTATGTCAAAACTACTGCAAAGATTTTGACAATATTTTCAAAACAGATACATATTAGGGCATGGAAGACTCCATTAAATTTTGGAAGTGATCCAGATCTGGATCAAGATTCTGGATCAAGATTTCACTAGGCTTTGAAGGATTACATCAAAACTACTTCATGGATTCTCACCACATTTGTACCACAGATCGATACTAGGGCATGGAAGACTCCACTGAATTTTGGAGGTGATCCAGGGCTGGATCCAGATTGTGGATCAAGATTTCACTAAGCTTTGAAGGATTACATCAAAACTACTTCATGGATTCTCACCAGATTTGCACCACAGATGGAAACGAGGGCATGGAAGACCCCACTGAATTTTGGAGGTGATCTGGATCCAGATTGGCGGACGTCAGAAATCTCTGACTGGTCTTGTTCATACTGTACTGGAGTTGGTAGAGTCCAGGAGGGCCGAGCAGGCCTTGGAAGTAGCAAGGCATCTTCTTCTGGTCAAAGGCCTCCAAGGAAGAGCGGAGAGCCATGGTGGTAGCAGAAATGACCAGGATGGAGTAGGAATGCCTTAACATCAAAGCGGTGTCTCAGAGCTGGCAAGGAAGCTGGATGTCATGGGCATCATGGACAGGCCCGTGTTATGGTCCGAGCTGTGGAAGAGCCCCCAAGCCAGGGTCGGCTTCCTGATCAGATATACCGAAACCTCCACCAATGGGTTTGGTGTCAAAGAGACCTCTCCACTTTACAATACCATCAATGCAAGCCTCCAACATATCCTGTCGGGCTGGAAGACAGTTTTGTCTCAAGGCTGCTACAGGTGGCGACATGGTGGCAGAGTCAAGCAGAAAGGAGGCTAATGGTAGACCTCCTACTCTAGAAAAACTACCCATCCTGTTTGCAAAGGCCAGTGAGAACATTAACCCCTCCCACCAGAGAGAAACATCAAGACTCCTCTCACCAGGCAGTGAGTGGACCATGACGGTCAACCTGGGGAAAAAGCTCCAGTACCCCAGGCAGACTGTAGAAACATCACTATGGCCAGACCTGATCATGTGGTCAGAACCATGCAAGACCATCATGGAGCTCACTGTCCCATAGGAGGAGGGTATGGAGGTTGCCAGTGAGTGGAAGCGTGCCAAGTATGCAGACATGGCGGCAGAGCGTAGGGAGGCTGGGTGGAAAACCATCACTTGCACTGTCAAAGTGGGATGTAGGGTCTTTGTTGGTTCCTCGACTGCTTACCCCCATGACATGGGATGCACAGGAGCGGGGTACTGGAAAGCCACATCAGGATTAATGGTCTAATTTTGCAACACTCATCCATAAGAAATGAGCAAATCAAATGTTTTTGTTTGCATCGAGGAGCATGAACAAGTTTATCTTCATTTTTAGCTCGACAAGCTCTGTTATGCAGCTGACACAGAAAAGATAAAATCAAATTTAAATGGTAGTATTAAAAATAATTTTTGCTTTATTGCCGGAACAGACCTACAGCAAGGTAACATTCAAAACCGGTCTTAGGACAAGTTTCATAAATGCATTCTTTTTCGTGTTTCAATTTAATATGGCTGGAATATTTTCCAAAATAATATCACAAATGTTTTTGTGCAGTGAGGTGTTTCATGCTTGCAGAAAAGCTCAAGGAATAAGAAAAGATATTCAGCTTTTATACTACATTTTTTGTTCTACTTTCTGTTATACCTGGGGAAAATAAATTGCAATGTCCAGATCAAATGGCAGCCTCTGGAGCTGAAAAATGAAGCCTGCATACAATTCCTTAAATGGCCACTTGAGTCTAGCTCCAAAAGCGAGTCAATCTCTATAGAACCCTATGTTAAACTGTCAACCTTTCGAGCAGAAATAAACGTGTATTGCATGGTGCAAAAATGGGTTTGGTCTGTATTGCTAGCTTTTCCATTTGCAACAACTTTGGGGGAGGGGTGAGGGGGTATAATTCATTAGTTTTAAGGCATAAAGTCATGCATAATTAGGGGCATAATCAAATTGAGTGACAGCTGGGTGTGAGTGTGTGACAGGTCCAGGTAGTCAACTGGTAGCGAATGCCACTAGCAGGCCTGTAACTGTGGATTTGACGGTGTTTGTCTTTTCTGAGCATTTCAATACAAATCTGAGAGAAAATATGGCTTGGTGCACAGTTAATTTTACGAACAGACCATCAAAGAGGTCTGAGCTCCAGTGTTATTTAAGTTGTATATTAGCACCTTTAGCACTAATTATTTTAGAGATTTGGGGATGGAACACGCAGTCGTTCAGCCTTTGCTGAAGAAGCCTGGCCTCGACACCACTGAACTATCAAACTTTAGGCCTATCTCCAAGTTGCCTTTTGCCTACAGGATCCTGGAGAAAACTGTCTGTGCACAACTTTTAACTTACCTTGATGAACATAACATTTCAGAGGTTTTTCAGTCTGGTTTTAAAATGTTGCATAGCACAGAAACTGCCCTTTTAAAGGTTTTTAATGACATTTTAATGGCAAATGATAGCTGCAACCATGTCATTCTTGTCCTGCTTGACCTGACTGCTGCTTTTGATACAGTTGACCACAACACACTGATAAATCGTTTGCAGCAGCTTGTGGGCATCGGTGTAGTGTCCTAAACTGGTTCAGGTCCTACTTAACTAGTAGGACTATGTGTGTTGGCCTCAGGGTTTGTGAGTCCTCCTCCGCTCTACTTTTATACGGGGTCCCACAGGGTTCAATTCTTGGACCCCTACTCTTCTCCCTGTATTTGCTTCCCCTGGGGTCCATTCTCAGAAAGCATGACATCAAATTCAAATTTCAAATTCAAATGTATTAATTTATATAGTGCCAATTCACGACAAAATCGTCTCAAGGCACTTCACAACATAAAAACAGTTAAAAATTTAAAACACAATAAAAACAACCATAAGAAAAAAAACAGCAGTAAAAAAGTACAAGATTAAAAACACATCATAACACTAATAATAAAACAGGGAAAATAAATGAGTCTTTAAACGTCTCCACAGTGTCCGACTGCCGAATGTGTGCTGGCAGATCGTTCCACAGAGCTGGGGCACGATAGGAGAAAGCTCTGTGACCGGCAGACTTCTTATTCACCCTGGGAACACACAGAAGTCCTGCACCCTGAGAATGCAGGGCACAAGCTGGTACATAGGGGCTTATCAAGTCAGCCAGATCGGGAGGTGCAAGTCCATGAACAATTTTATAAACTAAAATCAATACTTTAAAATCAGATCTTGCAGAAACAGGAAGCCAGTGCAGGGACGCCAAGATTGGCGTAATGTGGTCAAACCTTCTGCTCCGTGTCAAAAGTCTGGCAGCAGCATTCTGAACCAATTGAAGACCCCTGATCCTGGACTGCGGTAAGCCAGAGAATAGAGCATTACAATAGTCCAATCTAGAAGAGACAAACGCATGAATCAAAGTCTCAGCATCAGCCATAGACAGAATAGGACGAATCCTCGCTATATTTCGCAAATGAAAAAAGGCAGTCCTTGTAATGTCTCTAATGTGGAGATCAAAGGACAATGCAGGATCAAAAATTACTCCAAGGTTCCTCACTTTATCCATATGATGTATAACACACGGACCTAAGCTAAATGCTAGCTGATCAAATTGATGCCGATATCTCGCTGGACCAAAAACCATAACCTCAGTCTTATCAGAATTTAAAAGTAGGAAGTTACTAGACATCCAACTTCTCACTGATGCAAGACAATCCTCCAAGGACTTTATGTGAGTAAGATTACCAGCAGTTATTGGCATATACAATTGAGTGTCATCAGCATAGCAATGAAAGGGAATCCCAAAACGCCGCAATATATTCCCGAGGGGTGCTACATAAAGAGAAAAAAGCAAGGGGCCCAAAACGGATCCCTGAGGAACCCCAAACTTCATGTCTCTACGATCGGAGGAGGTTTCATTACACAATACACAGTAGGAACGACTAGACAGGTACGACGTCAACCATGCAAGAGCAGTTCCAGTAATCCCAAAGTGATTCTCCAGCCTACTGAGTAGAATATGGTAATCCACAGCGTCAAATGCAGCACTAAGATCCAGCAGCACCAGGACCGTAGTGATATCCGAGTCCATTGCTCGCAAAAGGTCATTCACTACTTTAGTAAGTGCTGTCTCTGTGGAGTGAAATCTTCTAAAAGCAGACTGCAGTGGCTCAAAAAAATTATTCTCAGTGAGATAGTCCACGAGCTGTCGCGAAACCACTTTTTCCAGGATTTTAGAACAAAATGACAGATTTGATATCGGTCTATAATTCTTCAATACACTAGGGTCGAGATTAGATTTTTTAAGTAATGGTTTGATCACTGCAGACTTAAAACACCTAGGAACAGATCCAAAAGTCAATGAGAGATTTACAATTTCCAGCACAGTTGGTCCAAGAATGGGCCACAAGTCCTTAAACAATTTTGTTGGTACAGGATCAATTAAACAGGTTGTGCTTTTAGTAGACGTCACAAGCTTCGTCAGTGCGCCTAACGAGATACCGCCAAAATCTGTAAATCTGGATACCACCTCAGTGGGCGCATCCCACATCCACAGGCAGTATGCAGTGGTTGGGCCAAAGCCTGCTGAGATATACTCAACCTAATACCTCAATTTTCTTCTCGAAGTAATCCAAGAAGTCCGTGCTGAGAAAAGGAGAGTGAATAACAGGTGGCTGTCCATGAATAAGAAATGCTACAGTTTCAAACAAAAACTTGGAATTATGCTTATTTTTATTAATCAATTCAGAATAATAGGCCACGCTTTGTAGCCAGCAGTGCCTGCTTATAACCAAGACAGCATCTCGCCATGCAAGATGGAAACACTCTAACTTTAGAACTACGCCATTTCCGTTCAAAACCTCGAGCCTTCTGCCTAAGGTCACGCAGGTAACCATTAAACCAAGGTGAGCATGCCTTGGGAAGGCGTGTCCTCAAGAGAGGAGGCGCAACCTTGTCCAGTGTGGCCTTGAGCGCTGAGTTCAAGCCATCCGCAAAGACTATCTACTGATTGATATTCTCTAACCCTGAGGCCAAAATTTCAGGCAGTCTGGCCTCGAGTTCTATCATAATTAAAGGAGTAATGCGTCGCCGCAAAGAAAGACCAGGCTTTTGATCCACTAGGCGCGGCAACATAAATGCACACTTAACAAATGAGTGGTCAGAGATCACCGAGGCAAGAGGCAAAATGTCAATGTTTGTGACAGCAAGGCCACGTGTGAGTACCAGATCAAGGGTATTTCCACTAATATGTGTTGAATCCTGAATACATTGCTGGAATCCCAGCGCATCCACAAGTTCCATAAATGACTTACAAAGGGGATCAGAGGGCTTATTTTTGTGAATATTAAAATCAACAATAATCAAAATGTTGTCCACACTAGCTGACAGGCCAGAGATGAATGCACCAAATTCATCTAAAAATTCCGAATATGGGCCAGGAGTCCTATAAACAGTGACAACACGGCATGACTGATTTCCGTACTTCTGACCCTGACAACTATTAGCATCATGGGCAGAGCGGAGAGTCAGATGCTCAAACGAATTATATTATGCCCCCCGACAGTCAAGAAGGTAAACTTGGATTTATAGATAAAAGCAACACCCCCGCCTTGCTTCACACAACGAGACATGTGACTGAATGTGTCCCTGGTGGGGCAGGCCTCATCAGAGGAAAGAACAGCTGTGGGTTTGAGCCAGGTTTCACATAACCCAATCATGTCCAAATGATGATCCATAATTAGATCGTAATCAACAGGGATTTTGAGGACAAAGATCTGATGTTAATAAGACCAAACTGAAGACTTCTGTCGGTTGACAGACTGACATCTTTGAATAGGCCTGAGTATCTTAAAATCCACTCCACGTTTTCCATCCAGCGCCGGAGAGTGTCAGGAACCGCTGTCGTCACATCAGGACTACAATTCCCAGAAGCTGCAGAGCTCTGATGACGTGGGCGCCGAGCACCGATGCGCTCAGCTGACCAGATGACCGGCACAGACGACCCAGTTCGATGGAACACAAACTTTCTCCGGGAGCCTCTGTGGACACAGCGACGTCGGTGGAAACAAGCCAGCTCTCTGATAGCGAGAATGTCCCGAGGGACATTGTTGTTGTTCAAGCTTCGTAGCTCAGCTGCAGAGTAGCTTAGCATCACGCCAGCAGAGGGAGTGAAATGCGGCATCGTACAGCGCAAAGCAGGCAATAAACAATCAAAGATAACTAAAAATGCACACTGAAGGACCAAAAACCACGTTAAGTACATATCCAAAATAAAAATTACACTCAAGCCACTAAAAACCGAATTATACACGAGAAAACTGGAGAAAATCAGACGGGCGGCGAACACACAACGCCAGCAACTCTCAACCTGACTTCACGACAATACGGTATTTTTTTTTCATCAGCTTCCACTGCTATGCTGATGACAGCCAGCTATATGTCCCCCTAAAGAAAAATGATGCCTCTTCTCTTCAGCCCCTTTTGTCCTGTCTTGAGGATGTTAAAGCCTGGATGGCACTGAATTTTCTTAATTTTAATGAAAAGAAAACGGAGGTGATTTTTTTGTGGCCCGAGCAGCTCCTGTTCTTCCTCACCTGTCGATCTGGGGCCTTTGTCAGCCTTTTCGAAATCTACTGTCACAAACTTGGGTTTTAAGATGGACAACAATTTTAAACTGGACCACCAAATCAGTGCAGTAGTCAGATCGAGTTTCTTTCACTTAAGGCAGCTTGCTAAGGTTAAGCCTTTTCTTGCACAGCAGCACTTTGAAACAGCAATCCATGCTTTTATTACCTCTCGGCTGGATTACTGTAATGCTCTTTATTACTGAATTAGCCAGTCCTCCCTTGCACGTCTCCAGCTAGTTCAGAATGCTGCCGCCCGTCTGCTAACTGGTGCACGTAGGAGGGAGCACATTACACCTATCCTGGCCTCCCTCCACTGGCTGCCTGTGCATTTTAGAATCATTTTAAGATCTTTTATTTGTTTTTAAATCTTTAAATGGCCTTGCACCGCCCTCCTTCTCTGAGCTGCTTCATCTTTACGCCCCTGCTCGCTAACCTCCGGTCAGCTGATCGCTCCTCCTGGATAGTGCCGAGGTGCAAGCGTATGCTCAGAGGGGGACCGAGCTTTTTCTGTTGTGGCTCCAAAGATGGGGAACGAGTTACCGCTCCACATCAGGCAGGCCTCTTCATTTCTGTTTTTTAAAACTAATCTTAAAACCCACTTTTATGTACTGGCTTTTAACCCAGAATGAGAATTTTTTGTTGTTTGTTCATTTTTTATTTGTACTTTGTGGTTGTTGCCTTTTATGTCCCCTTGTGTACAGCACTTTGTTTCAGCTGCAGCTGTTTTTTTTTTTTAAAAGTGCTTTATAAATAAAGTTGATTTGATTTGATTTGATGGAATGGCTGTCTGCCTGGGTGATTGCCATCCAGGATGCAAGATGGCTCAATGCCCCGCAAACACGTTTGGCCCCATATGGGCTCACCTGTGGCCGAAGCTGGTTGGAGGTAGGCTTTGGCTGGTTCAGTTGGATACACACATGGGGCTCACAGGGCTAGCCCAAGCCCACCTCCAACCAGCTGGGCCCCAGGTGGAGCCCCGGGACAAAACTGCATTGGCCCCATTAGGGCCGCCTATGGGGCAATGTGGATGTTTGCTCAGGGTGAAGTGCATCCTTCCAGACTGAATTGACTTAATAGGGCAGTGCAATCTCGTTTGGGGGGGCGCTAAAGGGGTAAATATGATGCATATGATGTAATTTCTCTACTTCGGGGGTACAAACAACAGCATTTTCAATGGGTTTTGGGCAGATTACATGCAAACAAAGTGAAAATGCAGAGGTAAAAGTAAGAGTGCGGTGGGAAAGTGGACATGTGTTGCCGTTTATGATCCGGAGCACAAACTTGTCGAGATGGTTTTGTACGCTGAGAGTTCCGAGCTACTCTGGTTAGCTGTGGAGGCTGACACTTACCACACCACATCTCCCACATCCTCACCTTTCTTCTCCACCAGGAACTGAAAAAAAACCCAAACTTTTTGCGACTGCTTCGGTGATTGCAGCCGAAAACCAAAACCGTTCACCATTTATCCGTGTGAAGTGTGCATATACTGTGTATATTAACTGGATGTCCTCGTAAGTGGTCAAATCCCACGATATCACGGAGGGTTCAAACGAGTCTACTGTCTCCTATTAGCAAATACTGAGAGCAAGCTAACATTAGCTGCCACTGATAATGGCTATTGACACTATATTGCCCAATCACAGTGTTTAATAGCCACACCTGAGCCACTGCAATGACTACATACTCAAACCCAGGATAACTAGCTTGTTAACTTAGCTAGCTTGGTAACACTGAGGTAGGTGGGCATGTTCTGGCTTCATTTATACCACACAGGGAGCACCAGTCTTGCTCATGCTCCACCCCTTTAGCCATTTCTTGAAATGTCTGGGAGTTAGGCGGAGTCAGTATGAGTGCATCATAAAGGGTTTGTCTGTTTTATATATATTGCCTATGGTAGAGAATTTACTCTACATTGCTTCAATTATGTAAGTATTGCTGCCAGATCCTTGTGGACTATAAACATGTGCAATTATTATAATAATCAACATTTTATGTTTATGAATATTTAGGAATAAATGAAAGAAGACCCTCATCTAATTTTGTTTGAGAAAACTGTTCTCAAAGGTATTTGTATGTTTTCAAGCCTAATGTGAACATTCATAAGATTGGAACCCATTCATTGTGCCTCAATGCCTACATTGGGAAGTCATTATACAGGCCTCCAACACTGATCATAAATCTGATGTGAAATGAGGAAAAAAGGAATGAAAGATTTCCTTTGAGAGTGGATGATCAAAAAGTTCTTGCATCTATTTCCTCTGGTGTACTGGCTGGCAGAAATAGCGCCTTTCTCACACAAACGCAGCTACCCACACCAGTGCACAACACTCCACACACACTCCACACTCTGCTGATCGTGCCCGGCAGAAACAGAGGGGGAGAAGATGTGCACACGGTGTACTGTAACCCAAACCAGACCCGTGCAGTACGGTGTGCAGCAATCAGTGTACACAATCAGTGGAGGTGGTGGGAGCCTGTGGATTGGCTGCACTCAGCAGGTGTCACCCAAAGCTCAGCACAAGGGTGACTGAGAGGTTAATGGGGTGAGGCACGGTGACTTTTGTACAGAAATGGGAGGTGCAGAGAGGGGGAGAGGAGGAGATGGGGGAGCTGGGAGCAGGAAGAGAGAAGATGCATATGCTGGCAGGGAGGAACTGGCCCCCGCCATCAACTCTCTTTGAGGTAGGAGGGAAATAGTAGAGCTCTGAAATCTGAGAATCACCCAACCCAAAAGGATGGGAGAGATATAAATTACACGAGCCAACGCAAACAGAATTCCACACTCAGGAGTGAACGCACTGTGACGTGCAGACTGTGTGTTGCACAGATGCGAGTGCTCCTCTGTGTTTTTCTGGTGTGTTGCAGTGTGAACTTCACTGATGCTCCTGCTACTTCCCTGTTTGACCTTGGCTATGCATTTTGACCTCTGAATGTGCGGTGCTGTCATATTGAGTATTCCTTGCTAGTTACTGTATGTTCTCTCCATGTTCCCAGTGGTGGTTTGCAGGTTTCCAGAGACTCCTGCATTATTTTTGCAGTTATTATTGATTCCTGTCTTTTGTCTAGGTAATGCCTTAGTTCTCAACACTTGGCAGGTGGGGCGCAGGATTTACGAGGTGTCCCAGGTTATCCGGGGTGAATGAGAATTTGTTTGCTTAGAGTTTATCAAAATTAAAAGTTCATCGATTAAATCAATCAATCAATCAATCAATCAATTTTTTTATATAGCGCCAAATCACAACAAACAGTTGCCCCAAGGCGCTTTATATTGTAAGGCAAGGCCATACAATAATTATGTAAAACCCCAACGGTCAAAATTATAAAGACATAATAACACACTTGCTTGACAACCAGAAGAAATGAAAAATTAGTTAAGCCCCTCCCCCACAGAAGGTGTGTGTATGTGTGTGTGGTATGTTAATGGCAACCATTAGTATGCTATACTCACTGTGCATGTGTTTCCTTCCCACTGTTGCCAAGTGCTTGCTCACAGGGGGTCGTTTTGACCGTTGGGGTTTTTACGTAATTATTGTATGGCCTTGCCTTACAATATAAAGCGCCTTGGGGCAAGTGTTTGTTGTGATTGGTGCTATATAAATAAATTGATTGATTGAATTGATTGATTGATTAAAATACCGGTAATTGCTAGTATGTGTGCAGCATATGATCACTGCACATGCAGGATGCGTGACTTCTGCATGTGGCCGGAGTGGCATTTAAAGTAGTGCATCCTCTATTACTTCAGTGTTTTAGCAACTTTGTCTCAGTTTTCTTTGATTTTGTCATGGATTTGGAGTTTCTGAAGAACTTGGTGTTTTCACACGGATGTGTGCATAAGTTGGTGGCGTATAAGCGGAGCCCACGTGATGAGTTTAGTTAAGTCACGGATGTTTTTCACATCCTGCCATCACCTTTGACACCAACTCTGTGCTGTGGTGTGATGTATTTGTGACAGATAGTAAGTTAGGTGGCGGGGGCTAAATGCACCCCTAAATGCTGCACACACACCTTCTGTGTGAGAAGGCCCCTATTATTGGGATGAATGAAAAACAATTCTGTCCATACTATGGTCATGTCAAGAAAGCTTCTTTGAATTTGAGGAAAAGAGTGGTGGGGGTATGGGCATGGTTGGGGAGGCTCAGCCTTTCTATGCCGCGTTCACACCGGACGACACACAATGCCACAAATTCATGTCCCTTGCCTGGCGATGGACGCGCACCATCGCCTGGTGTGTCGCTCTGCTTTTGCTGCGAAAATTCACCCCAATGCGCCATCAAATAGGAGGAGCTTCCATTCCGCTCGCCGTCAAGTCAACATGCCAGACCTTGATCACACAGAGCAAGTTGCTGTGCTCTATTCGTTGTGGAAAGCTGACAAACATCGCCAGCAGCGCCATCCCTGGGTTCACAACATCCTCATGAGACGTTCCCAATTCGGGGAGTTTCATTATTTGCTGCAGGGGCTGCGTCTGGATGACGGCCGCTTTCAGCGGTACTTCTGCTTCTCCTGGACCCAGTTTGAGGACCTCCTGTCCCGTTCGCGCGCACATGTGAACAATTTACAAAAAAACTGGCTGCTGCTGCTGCTGTGCTGCTGCTTGCTCTCCCCTCAAACTCTGTCATAATTGTGTTATAAACCAGTGACCATTTGTTTTATTATACATCTGTGTAGTTAATAAAATAATCTTCACGAACGATTCGTTCGCGCACGCACGTGAAATAGAAAAATGGCTGCTGCTGCTGCCGCTGCTGCGGTGCTGCTGCTTGCTCTCCCCTCCAACTCTGTCATAAATGTGTTATAAACCAGTCACCATTTGTTTTATGATACATCTGTGTAGTTAATAAATAATATAATCTTCATGGAGGATTCGTTCGCGCGCATGTGAAAAAAAAAAAGTCTGCTGCCACTGATGCGGTGCTGCTGCTCGCTCTCCCCTCCAACTCTGTCATAATTCTGAAATAAAGCACAAAAGGGACATAAGTCCTGCTCACAGGCTGGCTGCCAGAGACAGGACATGTCCACATCAAGTATAAACTCCAGACATCTCCACATCACTACATATCCAGTCCCTGATTGGTCATCGTGACGCGACAAGACAAAAAGTTTCTGACTTTTCAACTTGGGGAGAAGGGCAACATGATGCGTTATCACGCCACAAACGCGGCAATCGCTCAAAACTGCTTCATTTGCGTCCATCATGTCGCATTGCGTGGCTTGAACTTTTGTGGTGCCACAATACGTCCTTCCTTAGGTTTACATGGCAACCTGTCGCCGCCCTCGCTCGCGTGTCATCCGGTGTGAAAGCGGCATTAGGCACAAGTAGGGGGCTCTGAAGTAAGAAGGTTGGGAACCACTGGTCCTCTGTGTCAAGGACAGTAGTTAATTTCTCTGCATGTCTCAGTAGGTTTTCTGGAGCCTCCAGTGTTAAAGTTCTTTGCAGTGTATGTACTTCTGAGTTTTGGCCTTTGTTATGTATCGTGGATCCTACATACCAAGGAGACTGTCATTGTTTTGGACTGCCTTTGAATTTTTGGACCTTTGGCCGAGATTGTTAGTTATCCACTTGTTGTGGTTCTATAGACTGAGACCTTAACACCTGTGTCAGAGTGTACTTGGATTTTGGTTAAGATACGACTGCAAGCTGGATTCTGTTCTGCCATTTG
This sequence comes from Thalassophryne amazonica, assembly GCF_902500255.1. Classification (NCBI taxonomy): domain Eukaryota; kingdom Metazoa; phylum Chordata; class Actinopteri; order Batrachoidiformes; family Batrachoididae; genus Thalassophryne; species Thalassophryne amazonica. The sequence goes on from NC_047106.1 coordinate 26,503,208, forward strand.
GATTCTACTGTTGTTTGTGTTCCCTTTCCTGTGTTTTGACTGGCAATGAAGTCTGTTTGAATATCTTTAAACAACATATGCATCTTGAATCATGACACTGTGCGCTGGCGCAGTTTGTGACCAAACTACAAACAGACCGTGACCGAGTCCAACTGGACCACTCCCCAGACCACCTCTTCAAGTGCAGCCATACACAGTAAAGCATGTCATGCCCAGCCACAGCCAAGACCACTCATGCTAATTAAATGAACTGGATCTTGGAGGTCGAAGGTGGTCTGGCACGGTACGGAGTGCCTGGTGCAAGTCCACCCCAACAATCTACAACTACCCCTTGAGATTCACCAGTCTTACACTGGTTACTTCTCCAGCCAAGAACATTACCCTTTTCCAGTCAGGTGGACCGAAATAATGCAGGACAAGACAGGTAGTATGGTGGGAATGGAACCCAGAGCCCGAGCTACCTGCTCTACATGTACGATGGAAGTTAGGACCACATGTGGTTTGGAGCACGTAGCTTGAAATAAGCTTGTCAGTTTATTTAATGTCGTCTATGTTTGGTGGCCACCAAGTTTAGTGCTGCTTTACAAACATGTGCAAACCCTTTAATATTGTTATACCACCTTTGACATTGGATTGTGCAATAAAATGTTGAAGTGATGCAAATATTAAAAGTCAGAAGTTAAAGTTGCTCCAATTTTGGTAAAAAGCTGCAAATTATTAATTGAGCTAATAGGATTAATAAATGGCACTGACCATGTTGAATATTTACTGTCCAAAGTAAAGGTTAATAAATGTCAATGTTCATTGGATTCTATGGCATGTGACATATGTTACCCTGTAATATGATAACTAAGCATGACATATGGTTCAAACTATTCCTTTTTAAAAATCTATTAACTCAACTCAAAATTGCAGCAACTTAAACTTTTGACCGCTGTAAAAACTGAAATTGACCTTTATCACCATTTTTGCTGTTTTCACCCCATAACTCCATAACATTCAGTCACCTTTTTGGAATCTTTATGATCAGACAAATAATGTGGTATACTTTCAAATGCGATTAGAACATGGGCAGGTTACAGCTGCCATTGTGAAAATCAGACTTAAAGTAGTACCCTATCAAGTTATCAAGTCTCCACATCCCTCAACATTGCATTTGGATTTGTTAGTCACTGGGTCAAATGAAAAATGCTGCACAGGATTCTCACAATGTCTTCCCATCTATACACAAATACTGAAACTATTGCTTACATTTTAGCTAAGAAATTAAGTAGTTGCTAGTTGTTCCCATTTAATGTTCATCACAGCCCAGCAAAGTGAGCAAACATATAAACTTTGTGTCTAAAACTGTTATGTTTCGGACGCGGTCGGAGCACCGACCCAGCGTTTGAAAGGACCCAGCATAAAATAAGCAGAGCACGGTTCAAAGGATAACAGAATTTAATAAACATAACAGTGAGTGATGCTAAACAACTAAACAGTCCGCGGTCTGGTGAGGTGGAAACACGGCGCGCTCTTAACAGCGCAAACGGTCCGGAGCCACAGCAGTTCGGACCCAGGGACCCCGCCGACACCCCCCAGGTGGCCGCGACAAACCGAGTCTGTGAAGAAAGAAAACATGAGGTGAGTCCAACTCCACACAGAGAGACACAACTCAAAGGTGCACGCAATCAGCAAACACTTCCTGGCTTAAATCTATACATCAGCTTCTTACCCTGCAGGCACGGAACAACACAGTTCAAATCTCCACTGCAGCAGAAGCTGATTAGACAATTAGCATAACGTGACAGCTCACTAACACAAGGTGTGAGGGACACCAAATCCACTATCCTTACTTCATAAAAGTCACCAAAACCAAATTACCCCAGGAAGTGTGCTGAAGAGCGTGAGACCTCACCCAATCCTCCATCACAGACTGTGGCGTCAAACCTGGAGCGGTCTCTGCGTCCGTGATGGTGAGATTGTTCTCCTGACGTCGATCTCACACCTCTGCTCACAAGGTCGAGTCTCTGGCAATCACACACTGTGCATTCAAGGTTTAAATGCAGCAATCTCTGATTAAGACAAAATACACAACAGCTGTGAGTCCTGATGACCTGCACGTGATAACAAGCCTCAGGTGTTCAGGGTGAGGTCCTGATGCTCAGCCACTCAGTCCTGAATGCATACCACCTGGTGGGAAAAACAGAAAACAAAAACCAAGCCAGCCAAACACCCCAGCCCACAACAAAAACAAACATTTTTAAGATTGGCAGCCTGCAATATTCACCTCCTATAATTATAACTGAGACTGAGAGAGAGCATATGGGTCATTGTAAATGGAAGAATTTTCAAGAATGAAAAAAAAAAAGAAAAAAGAAAATAACGGTTATCATTATTTAAAATGAAGAATTGTGTTTTGAAACATAAAAAATATAAAGATTCTGGTTTTGTTTTTGTTCCTAGCAAAATACCAAAAGTTTTTGGTTTTTGTTCCACAAAATAGTTCAAAGCCTTACATTGAGTTACTCCTCAAACCTTTCTGATAAGTCAAGTGAAAATTCAAAAGGACATCATTTTCAAAGATGGCTGCCAAATTTCGAGCCAAAATTCCAATATTTCCATACCTCTGAAGATTATTGATGGATTTGACTGAATATTGGGTCTGTTAATAATTTCTTTTTTTTTTTTTTTTGAAACGCTAAACCCGATTTTGCTACTAATTATCACTCAAGAGACATTTTTGTGCCTCTCAAATGATTATAAAGTGTAAATACTGATATGATATAGCACCTTTTCAGCATAAATTAACATTTAATTTTCTGTAACGGGACAAGTACAAAATCATTTCATTTGTAGTAATAAACTATTATTAATAGTTGGCATTAAAACTGGACAAAAAAAACAAAGGATCCATTTTCATTTTAACATGACAGGATTTATTCTTCATTTATTGTTAAAATATAAAATACTATACATTTAGTGGATGTAAACTTGTGATATGCATTTCAGCTTATGTTATGTGGATAGTTTCACAGTTCAGTCACTGACAAGCAGGGTTGGGAGGGTTACTTTAAAAAATGTATTCCGATACAGTTACTAGTTACCTGTTGAAAAATGTCGTCAGTAACGTAATCCAAGTACCATAATATTAAAGTAATGTAATTTGATTACTTTCAATTACTTCTGGATTACTACAATATCAGATATGCTAATACAGACAAAAGAAACTAAACAGAAATAGTCTTGACCACATAGTACAGTTTATTAAGCAAAAATCAATCAATCAATCAATCAACTTTTTTCTTATATAGCGCCAAATCACAACAAACAGTTGCCCCAAGGCGCTCCATATTGTAAGGCAAGGCCATACAATAAAAATAAAACTTTCTTTTACATGGCATGCTCTGTTTTACTTCACATTATGAATTAAGAGCGCCACAATATTATTTTAAACACACCCAGTGTTCACCTGCTAAATTTTCAACAAAAAATGCCAAACAAATGAAGGATAATGAAAACTCATGTGGTAGGCAGATGAATTTGTAATTAAAAGTGGCTTGCAGAACAATATACAAAACAAAAAAAAAAGTCTACTACTTGTTCAGTAAACATAAAATTATCTTACTTTAGTCTTTCACATGGCATTCGCACCATGTTTAACATATCAGTCCACTTATTGAACTTTCAAAATAAGAACAACAGCATAATGAAAACCATTAAGTAAATCCTGTCAGTAAGGAGGCGTGGTCGCCATTTTAATTCCGGACAAATTAGTGATTTGCGTGCATAGAAGTTCAAAAAACAGGTGGAATATGCCAGAAAGCTGCGCATGTTGGCAAAGCCACAAACGGAGGAACAAGGGAGACAATATTTCCTTCCATAAATAAGTGGTTTTGGTTCTTCTTGTCACTTTGTCCGTGATATTTGGATGATAAACAGCTGTATGTTTCCTGCCGTACCTGTGTCGCCCGATGACACGGACCATTAACTCTTCACTGATGTCTAGTTGATATTTTCCACTGCTAGACCAATGTCTAGTTAAAATATCTGTTGTTAGTGATTAAAATTGTTCGACAAGACTGGGGATTTTTTTTAAATTGGCACCTTAAAATAATGAGATTATAATGACCCGCGCTGTGCCGCTCAGTCACACCCACACATAGAGATGTGTACACACACCAATGACTTCATAAATGAAACTCGGTCAATAAAGGATAATTGTGTAAAAAAAAATATATAAATGTATTGTAATGGTTTTAGGAGCTGCGTTGAACAGCAGCTGCAGCAGGACGCCTCAGCTCAGCAGCTTGAACAGCGCAGATCCGTGTAACTTTCAACACTAATATCTGGGAATGAATGTGTGTGTGTGTGTGTGTGTGTGTCAGACTAAGTTTAATACTTTCCTGACATAACTTAATGTCATTTAATTTTACTGGCTCGATATCCAGGTCAAAATGGCATTTTTAAACACGTGTTTTGCGAGCATTTTTCTGAATGTGTTCAGTCGCGAATCTCCATTGAAAATGCATTAACATCCGGGTACTTCATCAATATTTTGCCCGGTTAGGAGGCATCATGCTGTCCACGTTTTCGTTTCAAAGAAAAAAATATATTATATACAGATAATATCATAAAATGCATTAAAATTGTAATCCTGCGAACTAATCCCCATTTTTACTAAATATACCTGTAATCTGAATACGCCGTTACATGTATTCCGTTACTCCTCAAGCCTGCGGACAAGTTACATGTAAATGTTGACTGATTCATATTTTGCTTTAAAAAATTTAGCATCTGCTTCAGAATAGTAAAGAACATAAATACAACTGTAATAATTCAAATACGTTGTTTTGTTCATTAGATGTACATGGTAAATGGACTGCATTTATATAGCGCTTTTCCATCTGCATCAGACGCTCAAAGCGCTTTTCAAATAATGCCTCACATTCATCCTGTGGACCTTAGTGATTTTCCTGTCAGGTTGGGATTTGAACTGAGGATCCTCTGGTCTCAAGCCCAACACTTTAACCACTAGACCATCACCTCCCCTAATGTGTCAAATTTTGATTTTTGCCATTACAGCAGCCAGTCATCTTGAAATATGGCAGCGATTTTGGATATTTGCTTGGTTCATCAGCTAATTTTATGGAGTCCCCAAATATGAATGTTCTTGATAAGTTTCATGATTGTATCATGAAAACATGTTAGCTGCTCTACTACTTCATACATCTCAGACCTTCTCAGCAACTACTGTCCTCCTGTTCCTGGGTCTCTCAGATATGTTCTCGGTCTTTTGGGTGTTCTTTGGTTGAGACTGAAACAGGGAGGAGGCCAACCCTTCTCTGTTTTTGCTCCTTGACTATGGAATAGTCTACTTCAGCCAATTGGTGTCCTCCAGCCACATATTGAAGTCTCTGCTAAACCCCCCCCCACCACCACCAAACTGTGGCTGCCCACTGCTCCTAGTGGTTGGATTGCGCTCTCTAACAGTATTTATGTAATTATTGTAATTAAGTAATGTATGTAATTATGTTATGTAATTAAGTAATTATGTAGGATGGGTTAAATATAGAGGACAGATTTCTTTGGATGTATGTATGTACAACGACAATGAAGGCCCTTCTTCTTCTTCTAAAAACGTGGTTCTATTGGCTGTTGGTCCATATTATTTGCTTCCACTGCTTTTTTTATTTATCAGCTTTTTTTATTTACACACTTTTGTCAATGATAACATTTTAAATGTGGTCTGTTAATAAATTTGATGAATAGAACAGTGCTTGTAGGTTAATGGATCAGCTTGAATTTGTGCTGTAGGGCTGTTTTGTGAGATCTTGGTAAAACATGATTTGATAACTGTACCTAATACAATAATTATGCTACATCTGGCAACACTTGTGCCTGCACTTGATTACACTTTCACTTTTATACTCAATGTACATTATTTGAATAAGTATTTAAAAAAAGGCTCAGACAAATCATGTTCCAGCGACGTTCCTTGCAACAGAGACACGTGAAAAAGTGTCAGATCCAAAGTGGCCTGCAAGTTCCTGAGGTGAAAACAGCTTTTGATCTTTAATGAACCACACACAGAATAGGAACCATCTATGAGTCTACAGTCTGCAGTAATTTTGTTGGACTGAGAGCATTTTCAGATTGTAGGGTGAGTGGAGCCCAGGTGGTAGAGTGGCACACAGTAACTGAAAAGCTGGTAGTTTGAAGCATTTCTACCCCTGCACTGCAAAAACTGTCCCTTTAATAATAAGCCAAATAATCTAAAATCTAGCCAAATTGTCTTGTATTAAGCAAAAAAAAAAAAAAAAAAAAAATCTGCCAGTGGGGTAAGAAAAATTCACTTGGTTAGTATTCTCAAAACTATCAAAATGTGCCTTAAACTAGACAGAATTCTTGTTTTATGATTAGCCCCTGTCTTAAAATAAGGAAAACAATCTTGTTCCTTTGTTTGGATGATTTGAAATCCATTGCCTTTCCTTGTTATTGGTTAAATACAGTTAACTGGAAACGCGCATTAGGAAAAAGTGAGATACATTTTCCAAAATTAAGACATTTTTTCTTATGTAAAAAATGCTTGACAAGATTATTTTTCTGAGACAAAAATTAAGTCTTATTTTTACTTTCTTAAATATCAGTTTTTGTAGTGTATTTTCTGTGTCTCAGAGTCCGTCAGTAACCTGCTGATCCCAAAATTACTCCTGCTCCCACGTGGACGTAAAACTGAGAAGGATTAGTGTTCGGAATAACGTCAGGTTGCCAGGTATCAGACTGTATTTGTGTAAAACAACATCCATAGCTATGAATTGATGGTTCTCATTTGTGATGTAATTGATTTGATATTTACATTGAAATTACAATAAATAACTCTTCTGCGGCACAGTGGGTGAATCTGGGAAAACACATTAAAAACTTTTCAACAGAGTTCATGATTTATTTGACTGAGAGACAAGGAGGTACTGTGTGGAAGAATAAAGTATAATGAAGGAGAACGGAGTAGGAGCACAGCAGAAAGAAAAGAGAAATAAAAACACACAGGGAATGTCACTGAGGAGGTGAGACGAGGCTGCCGAGTGGAAAGAAAATCAATGAGAAAGTATGAGGAGCAGCCAGCGAGGGAGACAGAACATCAGGCTGAGAGAACATGAGAAAGAGAAGGCAAGTGATCGACGGAAAGTGACGCCAACAGACAGACGGAGCGAGCCAGCAAGCGAACGAGAGAGAGACAGTGAGACACCAAGAGAATTAAACCGACACATCCAATGAGGGATTACCATGGGTTCATTTGCAACCTGAAATTACAACACGGGGAAAAGATTAGGGTGGCTGCTCACTGAACCATCAGGATTGGCTGGAGTTCCTGTCAGAAAAATGCCATAACCAACAGGGTGTGGCGAGACTGCACCGCTGCGGAGGCATCCATCAGATGTCAGTGAAGCAGCAGCGGCCATTATGAAGCATCATGTCATATAGTCCACTTATGCCGAGGCTAAAGCAGTCAGGTGTCACAGTGCTGCAAATAACTCCGATTCAGACAGAAAGGCTGGTTTTTCTGCTGCTACGCACGTTGGATTGTGGATGTCTCTGTGCCTATACTGTAGAGCCAATATATCCTCACGGGTCTCTGAAGACTGATTTACCCTCACACCTGTTATGTTTGCAGACACAAAGTGAACCCAATATGCAGGTAGCCACAACGGGAGGTATGATATTACACCACTGATTTATTCTCCAAATTCAACACACCAACCAGCAATAACATCAAGACAAAAATCCAAATTTGTGAAAACAAAGTCCAGTAAATGAAGAGGAAATCCAGAGGAAAGAAATAGGAGAAAATAAACGCAACAACAAATCCACTAACGCAATCTATAATGACTGTGGTGATGGACTATACAAAACAAACAAAGTAACAATCACAGATAAACCATGAAAACATAGAACTTATACAATAGCAAGGGAGTAACCAAATGAGCAAGACACAGAAGCGTAGGAACCGACATTGAACAAGGACACATTGCAGGCTAAAACACACAGACGCTAAATTAACAAACACACGACAGGTGCAGAATGTGACATTAGGCGAAGCCGGAACTAACGATACACATGGATATACAAACAGAACTAACACATACAAGGTGATACAACACTCAACCAAAGACCGGGGGCAAGTGGTACAGACACAGACGGGATAGACCAGAAGGATGACAAACACAGAAGACAGACACGGACAGGGGAGCGAATACAATGGATACACACCAAAGGACACAGACAAGTTAATTCAAGTCAGGGAGTATGCACTGGTGCCATACATCAGCACATTCACCACACCACAGAACCACCTTAGGTTCTGGATGGCAACCACCAAGGTAGACAACAGGTCCATCCTCATCTTTCAATAGTAATGGTGTCGTCACCCTATGATGGATTGAGTAAACTGATGAGTAATGGATTGAAATAATTTGTCTGGTGGCAAATGTCACTTAATCCATTTGTCTCTGGTGGATTTGGGGCTCCCATTGATGACTGATGTCACATTTATACAGGCAGCACAAACTGCTACATTCAGCAGAACGATTTTACCAGTTTCAAGACATACGAGGTCTGTTAGAAAAGTATCCGACCTTTTTATTTTTTTCAAAAACCTGATGGATTTGAATCACGTGTGCTTGCATGAGCCAAACTTGAACCTTCGTGCGCATGCATGAATTTTTTTCATGCCTGTCAATTGCGTCATTTGCGCAGCGTGACCGCATCAAATTTTGCCAGAAACTGGGCAACAGCCAGGTGGAAACCATTCGGATTCTTCAGATGGCTTTCGGTGACAATCCTATGGGCATCAGAGCGGTAAGGAGCGGTACATCCGGTTTAAAGTAGACCTGCATTGAAATAAATGTGGTTAGATCTCAGAAAGAAATAGCTGATATGTATTTATAAGACCCTTATGAATGCAGTAAAGTAAATTTGCAAGCCCAAATTTGTAATTCAGCGGAGAAATCCCGGATGTTTGTACATCCGGGACAGTGCAGTGACGTCCGACAGAAGAAGGAGCACTCGTGCCTTCAGTCCGATCCCGCATTGAAATTGATTTTATCTGTTAGTAATGTTACTGTTCTACACATCCTGGTTTCAACATCCAAAAGTAAGGTGCAATGAATGTGAGATACAGCTCTGCATGCTCAGATCAGCGGCGACATTGACAGCGGGCGATGTTCTTCCCCGACGCCTCGCTCTCTGCCTCCGATGCGCTTACTGAGTCTGGAGGCTCGGTAAATGCCGCAGCGGGCCACTCACACCGCCCGTGTCTGCTGTGCAGCCGGCACCACCTCTCTGTCTACTGAATGGAGGTGCAGCCACCTGAATCTTCCAAATGGTTTCCAGCTGGCTGTCTGGCAGAGTTTATGAAAAAGTTTTCATGGAACAAAGTGGCAGTCGCTCCGCCATTCCTAAACAATAAAAATCCGCCAAGGGGGGTGGACCAGTGCTCACTCAAAGCCTGCCCACAGGCGAATGACACAACCGACAGGCGTGAAAAAACTCATGCATGCGCATGAAGGTTCAAGCTTGTCTGATGCAAGCGCACATGATTCAAATCCATATAGTTTTTGAAAAAAATAAAAAGGTCGGATACTTTTCTCACAGACCTCATATTTATAAGACCCTTATAAATGCAGTAAAGTAAATCTGCAAGCCCAAATTTGTAATTCAGCAGAGAACTCTTCATTTAAAAATGACAAATTTGCAGCTAAAATTTGGCCCTCAGCGAAAACTGTCTGTACATCCGGGTCATTGCAGTGATGTCCGGCAGAAGATGGAGCGCTCCAGCCTTCAGTCCGATCCCGCATTGAAATTGATTTTATCTGTTAGTAATGTTACTGTTATACACGTCCTGGTTTCAGCATCTAAAAGTAAGCTGCAATGAATATGAGATACAGCTCTGCATGCTCAGATCAGCGGCGACATCGACAGCGGGCGACGTTCTTCCCTGACGTCTCGCTCTCTGCCTCCGCTGCGCTTACTGAGTCTGCGTGCTCGGTAAACGCTGAAGCGGGCCACTCACACTGCCCCCGTGTCTGCTGTGTAGCCGGCACCATGCCCCTGTCTACTGAATGGAGGTGCAGCCAACTTGGCACAAGTCCAGAGAATACGCTCGCTGTTTTGATGCGAAGCGGCCGGTGACACCTGTAGCTGCAAGGACAGACTTTCCGCAGTGCCGCACGTCTCGGTAATCAGAACTGCAGAGCTCCGTGGCCGCTGAGAGAGGTTTGTATCTTTTGAATGACTTGGATTCTTTGCGGGTCCCGCCTCCGTACCCCGCGAATGTAACACCGGAGGTGAAAGACAGTAGATTTTCAATGCAACACCACTCAATCAAACGGGCGTATGAAAAAGTCCTCCAAAATAATTTTCAAGCACAAATAAAAGACATGTGTACTCACCAAACGTGCCGCAAGACAATATGAAGTTTTAAAAAAAGTAGATCCTTCCATATAAGACAAGAAAAAGGTGCAGATGCAAACTGACGTAAATCCATAAATTACAGTTGGCGCGCGCAATGCATGCTGGGATAGGGTCTTTTCCCTGATGTCTCTGCAGCGTCCCGGATGTGATGGCAGTTTTGCGGAGGGCTAAATTTTAGCTGTAAATTTGTCATTCTCCGTTGAATGACAGATCTGGGCTTGCAGATTTACTTTACTACATTCAGAAGGATCTTATGTGTAAATATAAGTCATTTTTTTGGTACAAAGATCTGACTGCATTTATTTCAATGTAGGTCTACTTTAAAGAAGTCCGCACAACGGTGGAGAGCGAGCCACGCTCCGGTCGGCCATCAACATGCTGAAATGAGCAGATCATTTCCAAAGTGAACGCTGTGGTGATGCGGGACCGTTGTGTGACTATCTGAGAAACTGCGGAAGAGGTGGACATCAGCACTGTGACAGAAGATTTGGCCATGAAAAGAGTTGCAGCGAAATTCATGCCGATAGCTTCGGCACGAAGCTGCTGACGGAGCAAAAGCACCTCCGTGTTGAAGCCTCACAGGACATGTTGTGACATTCCCACCTCTTCCACAATTTCTCGGATAGTCACATGACTGAAAAAGCCACCGAAAGCCGTCTGAATCTTCCGAATGGTGGAAGAGGTGGGCATCATTTTTTGGAGTCCAGCATGGAGTCTCTCTTTTCTGTCAGCCAGTATCCAGCCAGTATCCAGACAAGGAACACATTCAAAGAAAGGACAAAGGGACTTGTACAATACAACACACAAATAGACACGAACAGACATGCATCCCTTTGAATTTGTACAGCACAGTAAGAAATGAACTGCATTTATATAGTGCTTTTCCATCTGAATCAGAAGCTTAAAGCACTTTACCATGATGCCTTGCATTCACCCCTTCACATGCTGATGTCAGGGTGCTGCAACATGCTCAACTGCACATCGGGTAGAAACTGACAATGATGAGGTATGGTCACATTCTCAACGGACATGGAGACTGTGGTTGAACTTTGGATATGTTCAAAAATATAGTGAGGATGGGGTAGATGCAGGACGCATAAAGTATTTAATAAGGATGTAGAAATAATTACATTGATGTACTGTAGTAATGATGTAATTAAAACTAAGGATTTCATTGACATAGTGTAGTGTGGATGGGCTCGCCCAGCAGTAGTTTGCAGACTGCTTTGTGAAATGTGCTGGTTGCTGTCCATGGTGCTGAAATGTAGTTACAAAAAAAAAAAAAAAAAAAAAAAATCCTGCATGCACAGGGCATATTTGAGTGTGTATGAATGAATGAATGAAAACTGTTTATTTCGAACATTTGATACAACAACAATTACAAGATAGATCAGTAAAGACAACAACAAAAAAGTTCCTACTGTGTACCCAACATGTCCGAAAAGGGGTAGGGTGAAGCATCAGCTTATTTATCCCTACCCCTTCTTCCCCACAACCAGTAATACCCTTTGCCACATATACACATAGATTCCTACACACCTAAACCGATATCAATATATATGTATACATATACATACACATACACATACATATATACATACACACATCAACATACATACACATATACATACACATATATACACATATACATATATACACATATATACACAAACATAAATATACACCTACACATACCTACTTACATACAAAATACTATATATTTACAAGCCGAAGCAAAAAACAAAAACACCCTAACCCTCATTACCCTTCCTCCTCCCTATACCCAGAAAAAAACAGATTTTTGTACCGCTGTTTGAACTGGTTCATGCTTGGACATTGCTTGAGCCCCACTCCCAATCTGTTCCACATCCTCACCCCACAGACAGAAATACAGAAACCTTTTAATGTTGTTCGTGCCCACTGATGCTTTAAATTAAATTTCCCCCTCAGACTGTAATCCCCTGATCTGTTAAAAAACATATTTTTAATATTTGCTGGAAGTAAATTGTTTATTGCTTTATACACAATTTGTACTGTTTGAAAATGAACCAAGTCTGTGAATTTTAAGAATTTGGATTGTAAAAATAGTGGATTTGTATGATCTCTATAGCCAGTATTATGAATAATTCTTATAGCTCTTTTCTGCATTACTGATAGTGATTGTGTTGTACCTTTATAAGTATTACCCCATACCTCTGCACAGTACTGTAAATATGGTAAAACCAGTGAGCAGTAAAGAATGCGGAGTGAGTTGTGGTCCAGAATATGTTTCGCTTTGTTTAGAACTGAAATGCTTCTTGACAGTTTACTTTGTATATGTTTTATATGAGTCTTCCAGTTTATCTTATCATCTATTATCACCCCCAGAAACTTATTTTCATGTACCCTTTCAATATCTACCCCCTCGACTTGTAACTGAACCTGTATGTCTGTATTACAATAGCCAAATAACATGTATTTTGTTTTACTTAAGTTTAATGATAATTTGTTTCTGTCAAACCATATTTTCAATTTTCCCATTTCTATACTGATCCTCCTCAGTAACTCCTGCAAATCCCCCCCTGAACAAAAAATGCTTGTGTCATCTGCAAATAATACTAATTTTAATATTTTGGAAACATTGACAATATCATTTATATAAATTAGAAACAGTTTTGGACCCAATACTGACCCCTGTGGGACGCCACAAGCATTGTCCAAGCATGATGATGTATATTCCCCCAACTTCACAAACTGTTTTCTGTTACTTAAGTAGCTTCTCACCCAGTGCAACACCAACCCCCTAATCCCATACTGTTCAAGTTTATTGATTAATATGTCATGATTAATTGTATCAAAAGCCTTTTTAAGGTCTATAAATATTCCAACTGAATGTAATTTGTGGTCTATGGCGTTTGTAATCTCCTCAACTGATTCTATTAATGCAAGTGATGTTGAACTATGTGCTCTGAATCCATATTGACTATCAGTAAGTAATTTATGTTTATTTATGAATTTGTCTAATCTATTATTGAATAACTTTTCTAATAATTTGGAAAATTGTGGAAGCAAAGAAACAGGTCTATAATTTGTGAAGTGGTGTCTATCCCCAGTCTTATACAGCGGCACAACCTTAGCTATTTTCATTTGATTGGGAAATTTACCGGTTTGAAATGATAAGTTACAGATGTATGTTAATGGTTCTACAATCCATTAAATGACCTGTTTTACCACCACCATATCAATTTCATTTAAATCGGTAGATGTTTTATATTTACAATTATTCACAATGTCTATAATTTCATTTCCATCCACTGCTGTGAGGAACATTGAACAGGGATTTCTTTCTATGAGATTATTATCCCAATCCTCAGGTTGGGAATCGGGATTTTTTTCTGCCAAGCTTGGTCCAATATTTACAAAAAAATTATTAAAACCGTTGACTACCTCATCCTTATTTTCCTTCTTGACATTATTATCAATGAAATACTGAGGGTAACTCTGTTTTTTATTACCATTTTTGATAATGCTATTTAATATATCCCATATTCCTTTAATATTGTTTTTGTTATTATATAATATGTTACTATAATATTCCTTCCTACATACCCGTATAATATTAGTTAATCTATTTTTGTATTTCTTATATCTATTTTCTGCCTCTTTAGTCTTTAGTTTTATGAATTCTCTATACAGTGTATTTTTCTTATTACATGCATTTCGTAACCCTTTCGTCATCCATGGTCGAGCTTGGATTTTTTGTTTTCTGTAGTCTTGTTTAATTGGACAATTTTTATCATATAATGATGTAAATATTGTAAAAAAGTTTCATATGCACTATCAACATCACTTTCACTGTATACCTTTTCCCAGTTTTGCTCCTGTAAATCCTTCTTTAGTGTGTTCATGTTTTCCTCTGTCCGCACTCGCCTGTATTTTATTTTCTCCTCTGGCTGATTCCGCCGATGGTTTCTATTATAAACGATGAAAACTGGTAGATGATCACTAATGTCATTGATTAATAATCCACTCACAGTGTTATTCTCAATATCATTGCTGAATATATTATCAATTAAGGTGGCACTATGGGATGTAATTCTGCTTGGCCTGGTGATTTTTGGATATAAACTCATACTGTACATTATACTGATAAATTCATCTGTTATTTTATGCTTATTTGGATTGAGCAGATCAATATTTAAGTCACCACAAATGAACACAGTTTTTTGATTAGTTTTTGAGAACATTTTTCCCATACAGTCAGTGAATATTTCAATACTAGATCCTGGTGCTCTATATATACAGCTGACTAATACATTTTTGCTTTTTTCTTCACATATTTCAATAGTTATACATTCTAATAAGTTATCAATCACAGTTGTCATATTGTCTACTATTTTATAATCCATGTTCTTATCCACATACACAGCCACTCCTCCTCCACTCTTATTTTTTCTGTTTACACAATTAAATTCATATCCATCCAGTTCAAAATCCATTCCTTTATCTTCATTGATCCATGTTTCTGATATAGCAATGATGTTAAATATTTTTTTAAACTGACTTAAATATTATTTAATGTTGTTAAAGTTTGCATATAGACTTCTGCTGTTGAAATGGATTATTGATAATTTGTTATCCGTTTTAATGATCCGATTAAACTGTTCATCTGTATAATAGATGTAGATGAATAGGTAGTAGATGAATAGGTTCCTCTGGTCTGTGTCATGGTGTTGTGATGTGTTTGTGTCCTCATACCTTATTGGTCATATCTGTCCAGATCCTTGCTTTAAGAAACACTATTGTTCATATTTGTCCAGCTCCTCGATGTTCCTTATTGCCATGACTTTTGCTTGTTCTGGTGATCCGTTCAGTTTGATGAATATTTTACAGTTTGAAGTCCATGTGTGCTGGATTTTTCCCTGTTTCTTCAAGAAGCGTGCTTTCCTGGCGATGTCGGCATTCCGTTTGGTGAGATGTTCATTGATGAATACGTTTGTCCCTTTCAGTTTTCTTCCTTGTTTTAACAGTGCTGTTTTGTGTTTTCTGTTGATGAATCTCATGATGACGGTTCGTTTATCACCGTCATTTCTCTGGGGCAGAGGGTGGCACGCTTCAATGTTATTTAAATCCATTTCTATACCTTTAGATAGGAGGAAATCAGCAACCTGTTTTTCCACAGAGCTGACCTCCTGTTCACTGGGCTCCCCTCCGCTCTCATCTGTTACCGCCCGTGTGTAGGACCGTGGTTTGATGTGAAGACCTGTGATGATGACGTCGTTAATTCTGGTGTACTGCTCCAATTCAGCCACTCTATTTTCCAGCTGCACCAGATGCCGGTCTTTCTCGGCATTCTGGAGCCGTAATGCCTTCACCTCCTCCACCAGATCCATGATTGATTTCTGTTGCTGCTTCACAACAGAAATCTCCTCTGATAGAAAGTCCAGATTTTTTAATATCGTCACCTTCCTCCGCTGTCAGAACCTTCTTAGGCCCCATGGTCGGCTTATGAGCAGCTTGTCGATCGCCGATGTTAACAGCCTGCGTTGTTTGTCACCGGGATGGATCTGCACTGCGCTGGTGCCGCGCGGCCTCGGTGTTTCCGCGCTGATGGATGCGCGGTGGCTGCACGAGGCCTCGGGGAAGCGGCACTCGTGACGCGCGGCTCTAATGACGCAGCGCGCGGCCTCAGTGAATTCACCACGTTGGGCCTCGGACGTTGTTGCTGTCCAGTCGCGGGGCTAAGTTGCCGGTTGAGGTGGTATTCCCACTGTCCGGGTTGGCAAACACCGGCGTGGCAGATGGCAACTACAAACACCACCTCTGAAAACTCAGGTACAAACTTTTTGCAGCTCGCTCTGACGACACGCAGCTCTGACTGACATGCAGGTGTTGCGGGTTGTGTCCCTCACAGTTTCCGGAAAAAATCGATGCAGCAAAGCTCTTGATACTTTTGAAGAAGTCAAAAGTATTTAATTCAGTGTATTTAATTGAGATGGGCACATTTGCCAGAGCTGTTTATCTGATTGTAGTTCATTGTTGATCCTACGTGTGGACACAAGAAAACTTGCAGAACAAATGAAAAAGTGCAGCTTGTAGAAGAGTATTGATAAGGACAGGACAGATGGAGTGAGAATGTGGTATGCGTGTAGTGTGATCTGACTGGTCATAGTAAGAATGTTGTAAGAACAAATTGGACATGGTGCACACATGTTACTGTGTGTGTTAAGAAATTAGCGGGAGCGTGTTAGATGCTGTGAGAACATGGCAGGGATTCAATCTGGAAGAAAGAGTTAAGGACACAGTGCAGTCTTCACAGTTTCCTCTAAGTGTGACAGGGCCCTTATTACTAGGAAAAATACATGTAATAAAGGTATGATAAAATGTGTGTCCTAAAAACAATGTAACTGTAACTAACATTAATACTGACAACTGAGGCAACAGACCCGTGTCTTAACTTTTCTTGCAGATATGTAGCAAACTTTTCATGTGAACTATATTCAGACTTTATCCAGAGTTCTTCCCAGTGGGATCTCTGGTTGTCTATGCTTACAAGCTGTGCCCTTTCTTTTGTTTTTCTGCTTCAGTTTTAGATCATTTTGTGTGCAACCAGTTGCACAAAAGACAAAAAAGGGTCCATCACACTTGTACAGATCAATCATTCTGACAGTTGCATATGTATCGTAGCAGTGATGTTTGGGAATCAGATGACTCATCCACATCATCTCTGACAGTGCCACAGAAAGCACATCATGACATCTTGCCACTGCATTTTAACCCATGTGGGTCAAACACCCTAAACTGTTTCCAGACACGGTCAAGTTAAATCACCAAATTGGTGATTTAACATTGTGAATCATTTATTTTAATACTGAGGAACACAATCATAGTGATGCAAATGAAAATCCTTTGTTGGGAAAGTGTAGTGACACGGACCCACAACAGGGGGCGTAAATGAACGGACAATAGAAGGAGTTAAAGTAGAACACTTTACTGTTGTGAATGCCACAACCAAACACAGCAGATTACAGAATGAATACAAGTCAATCAATAAAGGTGTCGTGTGGGCAGGCTCGACGATAGGAGATGCCCGTCTGGAGACGAACCTGAACCACACGATTTCCACCGCCACCGAACCCGAGGGATACTGGAGCCGCCAAGTCCCGAAGTCCCCAGGTGGCCACCGTCTCAGCGTGTCGGATCTGGTACTGCTGGAGGAAAACAAAGACAGTCAAGTGTAGGTGTGTGTACACCCTGTAACAATAATGGTGGGAATTCCACCTCCACCTCTCACTCAATATTCTGATGAGTATGCAGTGATCCCTCAGAGGAAAAGAGTGCCGTCCTGCACTCACTCAGCTTCCACAAAACAAGGGACCGGTACTCCTGCAAACACTCACAATATACAGATTATAAGGTAATCACAAATGGCTGAGGATATTACCTCTCACTGAAGTCGATATCTCGGCGATGTGGTGGAGGTGTCTTCCTGCTTTTATTCCAGGTGTGATGCAGATGATCGGTGACAGCTGTCATGGTTGATGAGTGACAGCTGTCACCTCAGCTGTTCCTGTAGGCGGCAGCGCCCTCTCGTGCCTGAAGCCCGCACTTCAGGCAGGGCGCCCTCTGGTGGTGGGCCAGCAGTACCTCCTCTTCTGGCGGCCCACACAACATCCTTTTTATGATTTAAATGGGTTCAAGAATCAAAAGGGACGACACCTTAATGCTTTCTCAGCGTGCCGCATTTTACTACCTCGGTTTGACCAGCAGCTACAGAACCTGGATAAAACTGAAGAGAGGGTTTCTATATTTGGAACACACCCCCTCTGCCTCACAATAACCAACCACACTGTTTGAATGACAGCCTTAGATTAGGCTGTGTCTGTGTTGTGCACATTTTCTTGATGGAAGGCCGAGTGAGAAAAACTGGCTGTTTTTTTTTTCTCTCTCTCTCTCTCTCTCTCTCTCACAACAGAATGTCTTTCTGCAATGAATCACAAGTCCAATAAGGGTGGAGCTGTTGGCAAACGTCAGGGACGAGGCCCACACAGGTGGCGGTGTAGGTGGTTGGCGCTGCTATATAGTAAAGGAAGCAGTTGGGAAAGCACACAGTCGTGACTCCTGTTCTGATGGAGGGAACAGAAGTCAGACACTTGTGATACACTTGTAATATTCTTGTTATTGCTTCCTGCCTGCCAAGATGCCACTAAGCCCTTGTAGAAAAAACTCAGTGTTACATAAGTTTAACTGTTTTATTGCTGTATGCAAACACAGACTTCCCAACACAAAGGCTGTAGATAGAACAGAGTCGCAGTTGAAAAATCCTGTTCCGCACCTTATGTTACATAGAGCTAGGGTTGCCAACCGTCCCTTGAAAAACGGAATCGTCCCTTATTTGGAAATAAAAGTGTGCGTTCCGTATTGACCTGAAACGGGACGCAGTTTGTCCCGTATTTCTGTGAGAATCAAAAAGTCTGTAAAATGTCAATGGAATTGACTTGCGCTTTATATGGAAACATACAGTAAATTTGATCCCAGCCTCTCTCCTGCTCTTCACCAATGAGCTGACAGACACGAGTTGACGATACAGAATCACTCTTATCTCATTGGTTGAGGGACATCTGCTCGCAAGAAGATCCCGGACGAGAATCATGAGCCGACGACGGTCGTCGGACGACCATAACAAAGTAGCATGGCTGATACCGACACAGACACCGACACTGGCACTGCAGATACGCCTACAAACAGCAATGTCTGTAACGTCGTTACTCCTCCTCGAAAAAAACAAAACAAAACAAAAAAGAAAGCAAAAATACATGGGCAAATGGGAAAAGGAAAATGGCTGGGTGGAAAAGGTGCGCGACAACAGCTATAAGTATTGTAAGTATTGTTTACTTTTTCAGACTTTCACTGTTACATTGTTTTGGATGATATTTTTTTTTTAATTTATACACTTTTAAGTTAAGCAATAACACGACAGAGAAAGATTTATTTTTAAATAATTTTTTTTATATATATTTTTTGAAGCAGGACAGGATGCTCATATTGAAATTGTGAGTGAAAATTTATTTTGCACTAAAAATAAATTGCTAAATAATAATTTGTTTTCCGCATGTTCATATCATAACAAATGCATGTGTGCATCTACTTAAATTCAGGGTCAAGTCAATAGTCAAATGGTTAAAAATCGTTTCACACACACGCTGGGAAGGGTGAAGGCAATGGTCAGTTG
Source organism: Thalassophryne amazonica (assembly GCF_902500255.1). Taxonomy (NCBI): domain Eukaryota; kingdom Metazoa; phylum Chordata; class Actinopteri; order Batrachoidiformes; family Batrachoididae; genus Thalassophryne; species Thalassophryne amazonica. Next base: position 26,522,871 of record NC_047106.1, read on the forward strand.
GCCGGACCATGGAAATAGAGACTGGAATGGACGTCACGTGACTAGCGGCGTGCTGCACGGCGGCTGTTACTGTGGGTGGAGAGAGACCTTGATCCTGTTAAACAGAAGCGATATGAGGAGAAAAAAGGCAGCCAGTGCTTCACCATCAACTGCACGAACCACAAAAACAAATTCTCCAATACTAAAATAAACTGTACAAGAGCCTTAATGTAATTATGTAAAACAAATGTCTATTTTAAAGTCTTTATGCCGCAATTTAATGTCAATATACTGAGACTATAACTCAACGCCATAAGTTCTTTTCATTAAGCTGCGTTCACATGCGGAAACAAAAATGTTTAAATATATTTATGTCTATACATATACTTGCAGCTGTTGTTTAATATGATATGTACATGGTGGTCACAGGAGGCATTTAAATTTTAACAGTGGCTGGAGGGGATGGAGGAGGTACTTTTTACCCTGACTGAGGGTCAAAAGTCATAAATTCTGAATGGCTTTATATCTACTTGTAATAAAATATTAGTAAAAATCATATATACGAGGGCTGTCAATAAAGTATAGGTCCTTTTTATTTTTTTCAAAAACTATATGGATTTCATTCATATGTTTTTACGTCAGACATGCTTGAACCCTCGTGTGCATGCGTGACTTTTTCCACGCCTGTCGGTGACGTCATTCGCCTGTGAGCACTCCTTGTGGGATGTGTCCTCCAGCCCCTCGTCGGAATTCCTTTGTCTGAGAAGTTGCTGTGAGACTGGCGTTTTGTTTGACCAAAATTTTTTCTAAACCTGTGAGGCACATCGAAGTGGACACGGTTCGAAAAATTAAGCTGGTTTTCGGTGAAAATTTTAACGGCTGATGAGAGATTTTGAGGTGATACTGTCGCTTTAAGGACTTCCCACGGAGTGGAACGTCGTGCAGCGCTCCCAGGCACCGTCGTCAGCCTGTTTCAAGCTGAAAACCTCCACATTTCAGGCTCTATTGATCCAGGACGTCGTGAGAGAACAGAGAAGTTTCAGAAGAAGTCGGTTTAAGCATTTTATCCGGATATTCCACTGTTAAAGGAGATTTTTTTTAATGAAAGACGTGTGGACAGGTCCGCGCGTCGGGACGCAGCCGGCGCGGTGCGGCAGCACAGGAAAAACACCTCCGTGTTGATAACCATTTGTAAAATCCAGGCGGCATTTGATGGCTTTCAGTGGAGTGAGTATATGAGAAATTGTTTAACAACTGGACATGTTCCAACTTGTCCTTAAGGCTTCCAACGGAGGTGTTTTTCCTGTGGCGGAGCGTCGCAGCGGCTGCGAGCCGACGCTGCAATCCGCCCGCACGTCTTTCATTAAAAAAATCTCCTTTAACAGTGGAATATCCGGATAAAATGCTGAAACCGACTTCTGAAACTTCTCTGTTCTCTCACGACGTCCTGGATCAATAGAGCCTGAAATGTGAAGGTTTTCAGCTTGAAACAGGCTGACGACGGCCTGAGAGCGCTGCACGACGTCTCGCACCGTGGGAAGTCCTTAAAGCGACAGTATCACCTCAAAATCTCTCATCAGCTGTTAAAATTTTCACCGAAAACCAGCTTAATTTTTCGAACCGTGTCCACTTCGATGTGTCTCACAGGTTTAGAAAATATTTTGATCAAACAAAGCGCCAGTCTCTCAGCAACTTCTCAGACAAAGGAATTCCGACGAGGGGCTGGATGACTCCTCCCACAAGGAGTGCTCACAGGCGAATGACTTCACCGACAGGCGTGGAAAAACTCACGCATGCGCACGAGGGTTCAAGCATGTCTGACGTAAAAACATATGAATGAAATCCATATAGTTTTTGAAAAAATAAAAAGGACCTATACTTTATTGACAGACCTCATATGTTGTTATTAAAAGACTAGCAGTAATATTACAGTGGAAAAAGCAGCAAGATAAATGAGCACAATGGCAAGGCATACTTCAGATTAATATTTTAATACATAAGGATTTTTTATCCAGACATGTATGGGTTCGTTAGACCTTTTAATTAGCATGAATACAACTTACAAGCGTCATTTATAAAAATCCATCGAGAATTATGATGACAGGAAAAAAAAATCACAGTAAATGAACAGAATGGAATATTTTCCACAAATTTCCACACTTTAAAGTAAGTCCCTTCGGCTGCTCCCTTGTTTGCACTTGGGGTCGCCACAGCAACTTACATAAAACATTTTTTTCTACTTAGACATGTATGGGTTCATTAGAAAGAGCAATTAAAGGGCATTAAAACAAGCCTACTTTTATTAAAATCTGTTAACAAATAGCGACAATAAAGTGAGAAAAGCAGCACAGTTTGTTGTAATTTCCCCAGATTTCTGCATTTTACATAAAAGTTTTTTTTTTTTCACCCACACATGCATAGGTGCATTGGAAAGAGCTTTCAAAGGGCTTTGAAACAAGCCTACATTTATTAAAATCCATTAAGAAATAGTGACGCTAGTGCAAAAAAAGCAGTCAGTTTATTATTGATGAGCTGCACATTTCCACCCTTAGTAATGGCGTCTTCCTGTCCTGAGTGATGCTAATAGATAGAGGCGCGCATGTCCATTCCAGTCTATATTTCCATGGGCCGGTCAGCCCTGCCAGTGAGGTGTCCCTTATTTATTTTTCAGAGTTGGCAACCCTACATAGAGCAAAACATCCAAATCCAAAGCAGCAAAAATGTGCATATATAATTTCTAACCTGGGTGGTGGTGGAAACCATACTCACATTATAATGATATGTATTTTTACGATATGAGAAGAGATTATGATACTCCAGAATTGATAAATTTAATTTCAGTTGGGCAGAGGGCACAATGCAGGTCTAATCCATTTCAAAGAGACTGGAGGTTAAAAAATAATGGTGACACGTGAGAAATTTCCTGGTGAGACCAAAGCACTGATGAATATATGTGAAATTTATGGATCTGATGTGAAATTTATCAGCTAGTGCAACGAGAGTCATCAGAAGATGACATATGCACCCGGTCCCCACAAATCAGTAATACAAAGTGTGAGGACATCATCCAAGTACATTCTTATGCTAAATGTGAATGAAATTGGTCAACTGATTCTTCAGATATCACACTAACAAGTGTGAAGGGCTGCAGCTATCGATTATTTTAGTAATAGAGTATTCTATCGATTATTCTGGCAATTAATTGAGTAATCGGATAAAAGGTACTTTTGCGTTTTATAAACATCATCATAGTCCAGGGCTCTCCATAAGCAATGGCACAATGTCACTGCGCCAAAGTGTTGACATTTTGCTGAAATGACAATGGGATGTGGCTTTCTGTTTTGTTTTGCTTTCTCCAACTTGTAAAATTTAACCATTTTTAAAATGCCACATCGAGCAGACCGTATGTGTTTTAAAACTAGACAAACACACTGCTTCACTTTAAATGCGCAGTAAGTCTATTTCAGATGATCAGCAGGGACCCTCTTTCTCTTAAAAGGCCTTATTTTGCTCTGTGTATCGTGTTGGGAAACTGTAGCTATCGTTGCTAATTTGATTAGCTATTATGCTCTAGTCTTCTTCTGTTTTTTCTGGGGACGTTGCAGCGCCACACACAGGCCTGGCACATGTACTACAACATTAAACAAAGCTTCAAGGCACAGAATTTGCCTCAAATATTTTTTGTAATCGAATTATTCGAATTACTTGACTAATCGTTTCAGCCCAACAAGTGTGGTAATGACAATATCTTGTTGTGACCTTGAAATTGACTCCAAAGTCACTGTAATCGACTGGTGTCGGTGGATCACCCAAGTACACGTTATGCTAAATATGAGTGAAATTGGTCAACTGGTTCTTGAGATATTGCACTAACAAGAGGTGGCAATAACAAATTCTTGAATATATCACTCTGAACTTGACCCCCAGACAGTGGTGGACACAGTTCAGCTAATCCGATATCAGATAATTATCGAAGCTAATGTTTTTGCTATTGGATTAGTTTTCAGATAAGCTTTAAAACCATCATCTGACCAATTATCTTCCGATAAATTTAGTTCCGATAACTTTCAGTTCGACAACATTTTTTTGCTGGTAAAGTTTACATTTTTTTGCTGGTAAAGTTTAATGGTCATAAACATTTGTAAACCCTAAAATCAAACATCTTAGTCCGTTTGTTGTGTTTTTAGCAGACTGACTGCCTGTTGCTTGCTCATGACATCATCATTAAGCACAAAACGTGATTGCCCGATCGACGCAGGGAGCATTGTGGGTAGTGTAGTTCAGGTTCACTTTGGACGTTACAGTGACTCATCCACTCGACACTAAAACAAAACAGACTAATTTTAACATAATTTTATTTTATTTCTTTGTGGCTGTAATTTAATCACCAAGACTCGGTGGGGGGAGGAGCTCTCACAGCTCAGCTGTGTGTACAGAGGGACTTTTCTTCACGTTTAGACACTATTTTGGATTAAACAAAAGGACGCTTTATGTGGATTATTTATTCAGATGAATCCCACTGAAACTAACAGGTAAGAATTTATATTTACTACGTGTATTTTATTCTGGCAATCAATGCATTAATGGATGTATTTCTGTTGTTTAAGTTGCAGGGTTCAAAGCATGCGAAAACAGCGGTAGCTTTTAGAACCGAAAATGACGGTGTATCTAAGACCGAGATAAACTGTGACTTCTAATACTGTGTTTTACTGCTTTTGAAAGATGATGACAGTGTTTGGGGTTTTATTTTTTAATTTATTCATTTTTTGTGTGTTGTTTGTGTTTGTGATCCTTGAATTTACCCGGCAGCCCCTGCGGTGCTTAAAGTGAAACTGATTAAAAAATGCCGACAGTGTAATCTGATGTGGCCGCGTCCAAATCAATACTAATAGTTATCGGTTATCTGTAACAAAGATAATTTTTTTTAGCAGTTTATCGGTTTATCGTCATAAAAGATGGTTATCGAAGCTAACGTTTTGGTTAGCTGTGCCCACCACTGCCCCCAGAGCACCGTAACTGACTGGTGTTGGAGGAATCACCCATGCACAGACCGACGGACGGATAGACAGATAGACAGATGGACATGCTGATCGTTATATCCCCAGTATTTCATACCAGGGGATAAAAATTAAAGATATGTTTGGGCCATTTTTGGTTGCACTTTAAGCTCGGCTGCAGCTTAACTCACCCTATAATTTTCACGCCGAGCACGGAAAAATTAAACCAAGATAGCGAGAAGAATTCACCTGCCTGACATGCCGCAGCACACGTGATATACTAATTAAGGAGACATTACCCAACCTGAATGCAATTTTTTTTAAACCACAGTTTATGCAGCCAAGCATGAGGTTAGAAAAGATAGATGGGCAAGAAGCAAAAAGCATTTTAACTATTTAATTACCAAATATGCAGTACGAGTATGCTGGGGAGGGTGTGGAGTGGGAGGCTCAAACATGTGATGTGCATTGTTTTTGTAAATATGCTTTATGATATACAATCCCTAGTAGTACAGTGAGGAAAATAAGTATTTGAACACCCTGCGGTTTTGCAAGTTCTCCCACTTAGAAATCATGGCGATGTCTGAAATTTTCATCTTAGGTTCATGTCCACTGTGAGAGACATAATCTAAAAAAAAAAAATCAGGAAATCACAATGTATTATTTTTTAATCATTTTTTTGTATGTTATTGCTGCAAATAAGTATTTGAACACCTACCAACCAGCAAGAATTCTGGCTCACACAGACCTGTTAATTTTTCTTTAAGAAGCCCTCTTATTCTGCACTCTTTACCTGTATTAATTGCACCTGTTTGAACTTGTTACCTGTATAAAAGACATCAGTTTACACACTCAATCAATCAGACTCCAACCTGTCCACCACAGCCAAGACCAAAGAGCTGATCTAAGGACACCAGGGACAAAACTGCAGACCTGCACAAGGCTGGGATGGACTACAGGACAACAGGCAAGCAGCTTGGTAGAAGACAACAACTGTTCTGATTATTTATTAGAACGTGGAAGAAACACAAGATGACTGTCAATCTCCCTCGGTCTGGGATTCCATGCAAGATCTCACTTTGTGGGGTAAGGATGATTCTGAGAAAGCTCAGAACTACACAGGAGGACCTGGTCAATGACCTGAAGAGAATTGGGACCACAGTCACAAAGATTACATTAGTAACACATGATGCTGTCACGGTTTAAAATCCTGCAGGGCAGCAAGGTCCCCCTGCTCACACCAGCACATGTCCAGGCCTGTTTGAAGTTCACCAGTGACCAGTGATCCAGAGGAGGCATAGGAGAAGGTCATATGGTCAGATGAGACCAGAATAGAGCTTTTTGGAATCAACTCCACTTACCATGTTTACAGGATGAGAACAAACCCAAGAAAACCATCCCAACCGTGAAGCATGGGGATGGAAACATCAAACTCTGGGGGTGCTCTTCTGCAAAGGGGACAGGACGACTGCACCGTATTGAAGGGAGGATGGATGGGATCATGTATTGCGAGATTTTGGCAAACAACCTCCTTCCCTCAGTAACAGCATTGAAGATGGGTCATGGCTGGGTCTTCCAGCATGACAATGACCCCAAACACACAGCCAGGGCAACTAAGGAGGGGCTCCGTAAGAAGCATTTCAAGGTCCTGGAGTGGCCTGGCCCGTCTCCAGACCTGAACTCAATAGAAAATCTTTGGAGGGAGCTGAAACTCCAAACCTGAAAGATCTAGAGAAGATCTGTATGGAGGAGTGGACCAAAATCCCTGCTGCAGTGTGTGCAAACCTGGTGAAAAACTACAGGAAATGTTTGACCTCTGTAATTGCAAACAAAGGCTACTGTACCAAATATTAACATTGATTTTCACAGGTGTTCAAATACTTATTTGCAGCAGTAACATACAAATAAATTATTTAAAAAAAAAATCATACATTGTGATTTCCGGATTTTTTTTTTTTTTTAGATTATGTCTCTCACAGTGGACATGCACCTAAGATGAAAATTTCAGAACCCTCCATGATTTCTAAGTGGGAGAACTTGTAAAATTGCAGGGTGTTCAAATACTTATTTTCCTCCCTCTATATTATTAAACTTTTTTCACAGGGCAATCAGCAGCAACAGCAGTGGCGGTGCAGAGGATTTACATTAGTCATGAGGTGGGTGTGGCCATTCCTGCCTGCTCCGGTGCTTCTGTCAGAGCTCTCTGTGGTGACGGTGCAGATAGCTCTGTGTCAGATCTGTCAAAAACTCACTGACAATTTCATTAAGGGGTTGGAGAGAACAGCCAACAAAAATTGTGGCTGGGAGCAAGACAAACTCGTAAAATATGCACGCAGTGAGACTCAGCTTTTGGAAATAGTACAAGCTGCTTGTGAAAAAACAGATTTTGAATGTAATAGACTGCTGGAGCAGACTGAGGACCAAGTGGAGACATGGTGCTTCTACAGGCAGCAGGAGGCACCTGATCTGTTTGAGTGGCTTTTGCATTCAGGAGCTGAGACTGTGCTGTCCACCTGGACATTTTGGACCTGACTGCAAAGAGTGTCCATTCAGCCCAGGGGGTGTGTGTGTGTGGAGCTCTGGGCCGCTGTGAAGGAGAGGGAACTCGCCTGGGAGATGGAGCGTGTGTCTGTGATCCTGGATACTCGGGGCCACTGTGCCAGAGCTGTGCTGATGGCTACTACAGAGAAAAGAGTTCTAATGACAGCACAGCCGCCTGTGCACCTTACTATCACTCCTGTTTGAAGAAGCGCTCCGGGCCACAGGACTATAAATGCCTTGACTACAAACCAGGCTGGATCCTTCATGACAACAAGTGTGTGGACTTGATGAGTGTGGCACAGAGCTCACTGTCCCTCCAACACCTACTGTCACAACACTGATGGCTCGTATGAATCCGGAGGCTGTGACCAGGCATGTGTGAGCTGCATGGGCAGTGGTCCTGCACGCTGTAAGAAATGTGCATGTGGTTAAAAACTGAAAGGAGCAAAGGGTTTTGACACAGATGAATGTAATGACTTTGCAATCACCTGCCCCAGGTTAAATGAGACCTGTATCAATGAGGAGGGCTCCTTCCACTGCGAGTGTGCTGTAGCGAGGAGCCTGCCTGTGATATACAACCTCCTAAGTTTGCAGTCATCCGCAGAGACAGCATTTGTGTTGAGAACAGGCCTCCTACTGAACAGGAGAAGGGGCTGTTGTCCTGCAGCAGATGTTCTTTGGCGTCAATCTGTGCGACAAAGGGCGACATGGTTTTTACTGCCGTTTTCACTAGTGGCGTGGCTGCTATGGCTGGATACTGGCTGACAGAAAAGAGAGACTCCATGCTGGATGGATTCCTGAAGGGATGCTAGGAGGATATGGGAAGGATGTTGGAATACCATCCAATGAAGATAAGACTCAAGAGGAATATATAACTTCCAACTGAGATGTCACATTTACTTTAGAACTGGGGAGTTGAACGAGCTTTGCTAATTTATTTATGAACATGATGAAAACAAGATGTTGGCTTGATGAACGGAGTATGAAGATGTGATTATTGAGGAGGAATTAAAAGAATGACACTCCACTGATAGCTGAAATAAATCCCATACCTCAACTTTTTGGGAACAAGGGTGAGATGAAGACCACTACTGACTGTTAAAATTGATTTGTGCATTTGTATTTCACATGCCCTCTGTGTTGCTGACGAAATTCTCAATTTCCTCCACAGTTAAAATTCTCTCTCCATTATTCAGTTTTGTTTTGACGCTGTGAGGAAAAGGACTGACTGGTTTTGTGAGTTTTGACTGTGGCAGGCGATTACTTTGTCACTTTGTGCCGTGAGCATTGCGTTAGGTGAAGGGAATCTTAAACTTCACCCCAACAGTGAAAACTCTTTGAAACTCTGGGATTTTCCACTATGAACCACTGGTTATTGCATTTAGACTTTTTACCTGTGTGTGTCCTCAACGATTCTTTTTGGGTAGTAATGCATGTGAATATGACTTGAAATGAAAGGTACTGCACGCTTAATTTATTTTCGAATTAGCATGGTTGGGCTTGAGACCAGGGGATATTTAGTTCGGGTCTCAGCCTGGCCGGGGGATCACTGGGGGCCCTTGGGCAAGGTCCTTAGTCCCATGGTTGCTCCTGTTATGTGATGGGCACCTTGTGTGGCAACGCCCTGACATCGGGGTGAATGTGACACTTTGAGCGTCTGATGCAGATGGAAAAGCGCTACATAAATGCAGTCCCTTTACCATTTATGGTGTAGTGTTATAAAAGCAAACACAAATTCTAATATATTGTAAAGTCAAATTGGAATATTGGTAGAATCATATTTTTTCAGAATCAAATTACATACAAAAGAGCTCTGGGTCTAAACTGGCCCCCTCCCAGGAAGACAACCAGTCCATCTGCTGCAGCCAGGTGATACATGGGCATCCTCTTGGCCTCATAGTTGCTGGGGGGTCCTTAGCACTGACACACCTGTGTGCAGGATCATGCTCAGCAAAACATATCACAGGTCCACAATGTCACAACTGATGGTCACTCACAATGCAAGAAGTACACCCCATCTGGATCTCCACAAATAACTGTTAATTTGGCACAAAGTCATTCCACTGCTACACAAGGATTCTGGAGTTGCTGAAGGTCTGATCTTGGCAGTATGTGGCACACCTATTTGATGTGTGTCCGCCTACACATTGCTATTTACAGAGTGCAGTATCTCAACACAAACCATGGGGGGGGGTTACAAAGAGGCTGGATTAAGTCTCCTCATTAATCACCGAGATTTTGTGAACATACATTAAATCAAGAGGGGCACCTGCCACTACCTTTAAGACCAGAGAGCGGTACTGTATGGCTGAGTGCAAATGTTTGTCTCTTCAGGATAACACGGACGTCCACATATTAAATCAGGTTTTGCAGCACATCGAGAGGTTTTAAAGCTCCACCTCCTTTTCCACCAGTCTTCTTGGTTCACACATCCACATCGACCTCTGCACAGTGTGACACTGACCACAGCTGAAATACATGCAGGTGAATAAAGAACTATTCTCTGCTTTCATGTTCTGCATTCCAGCTGTTGAAGACTGCATCTTCTGCCGCTTTGAAAAGCAACAACACGTTGTAGATTGATTTAGTTATTTATTTATTTCAGACTTTTATAATCGGAAGAGGGGTGACTGCTGGGATAAGCTCCAGCCCCCTCGTGACCTTTAACTGGAGCAAGCAGGTATAGAAAATAGATGGATGCATGCCAGGTGTACAAGTAAGGATGTGAGCAATGACACTTGATATGCGGTGAAAGTCAAGCATTAGTCAACTTTATATGAAAAGAGAGTAAGGTAAACTACTGCAACATGTTTAACTATTTCCTTTTGTCTGCTGTCCCATCATGGAAAATGACAAAAGCACCAGAATTTAACAGCATTTTCATAGTGGCAATGCTGATCATAAGAAAATATGGTTCAAGGTGCCTTCAATAAGTTTTGAGACTTTTTTGTAGGGGCAGTTATAATCATCCCACACTCTTGTAATTTTGTAATACGCTATAAAATTTTCTGTTAAGCTCGGAAAGAACACAACGCAGACTTATGACCTGCTTTAGGCTGCTTATGAATTAAATTGCATGGGCAGAGCATCTGTGTTTCGTTGGCACAAAACATTTAAGGGTGGCAGAGAGTCTGTAAGAGACGATGAGAGGTGTGGGAGGGGGAGGAAAGTCAGAACACCGGAGCTGGTGGAGAAAATTTGTACTTTTGTAGATGAGGACTGTCGAGGGTCAATAGAGACAATAAGTGTAGAGTCTGAAGTCAGTGTGGGAACTGTGCACAAGATTATTCATGAACTGAACATGCAGAAGATTTGTGCAAAGTTCAGGACAATGCACCAGTCCACAACTCCATCCATGTTTCCAACTGTTTGACTGAGATGAGCATCAAGACAGTTCCTCACCCTCCATACAGTCCAGACCTTGCTCCCTGTGACTTTTGGTTGTTCCCCAAGCTCAAGGAAAACCTTAGAGGCAGTTGTTTTGAAACCACTGAGGAGATCAAAGAGACTGTGACAAGGGTCGTGGACACGTTCACACCAGAGGACTTCCAGGGGGCCTTCCAGAAGTTGTTGGAACAATATAACACAACAAGTTTGAAGTTCTTTGAAGGGGACGAGAGTTTCGTGCTTGTCCGAGGAAAAAAAGTGACCCTATGAAAAAAGTCTCAAAAGGTATTGAAGGCACCTCGTATCTTTAAAGGACTGATTTTCAATCAAATCGAGCTAATTGTCCATGTCACTAAGAGATACAATAATCCTTTATTGTCTCACACTGGACACATGAACTTTAGGAGAGTGGCAGCATGACTTTGCTGAGAAGTGGCACAGTTACACTACCTCTTTTTTACCGAAGAAAATATTATTATTTTACAACTGTCAGCTATCAGGTGAGTGGGACATTAAAATACGAGGTCTGTTAGAAAAGTATCCGACCTTTTTATTTTTTTCAAAAACCTGATGGATTTGAATCACGTGTGCTTGCATGAGCCAACCTTGAACCTTCGTGCGCATGCGTGAATTTTTTCACGCCTGTCGATTGCATCATTCGCTTATAAGCAGCCTTTGTGTGAGGATGGGTGGAGTCTCTCGTCGGATTTTCTTTGCAAGGAAAATGGTGGAACAACTGGAGCAGCGTGACCGCATCAAATTTAGCCAGAAACAAGGCGACAGCCAGGTGGAAACCATTCGGATTATTCAGACAGCTTTCGGTGACGATGCTATGGGCATCACACACATTAAGGAGCGGTACAACTGGTTTAAAGACTTCCACACAACGGTGGAGAGCGAGCCGCGCTCTGGTCGGCCATCAACATGCTGAAATGACCATATCATTTCCAAAGTGAACGCTGTGGTGATGCGGGACCGTCGTGTGACTATCTGAGAAATTGCGGAAGAGGTGGACATCAGCACTTTTTCGGCACATTCCACTGTGACAGAAGATTTGGCCATGAAAAGAGTTGCAGCGAAATTCATTCAACACCCATCCTCACACAAAGGCTGCTTACAAGCAAATGACGCAATCAACAGGTGTGAAAATACTCACGCATGCGCACGAAGGTTCAAGGTTGGCTCATGCAAGCACACGTGATTCAAATCCATCAGGTTTTTGAAAAAATAAAAAGGTCGGATACTTTTCTAACAGACCTCGTAAATTGAGATTCTTTATAGTTTTAAACTTTCAAAATGAGCAACTGTTGTTCAAGCAAATGTGCACTCATTTCGGTTAAATCAGATAGCCCGTGAGCCAAGCAAGTTCTCTGCACCACTTAATGGATATTGACTTTGTTTGCACATTACTTTACTTTGGCGATCAAGCAATCAACACAATCAAAATGATTCCATTTATTCATCCTATTAGCTCAACCATCACAGTGGGGGGTCAGTGCCAGATGTGTCCCAAAGAATGTCAAAGAGAGTGAGGGGACAGCCCAGAAAGAGTGGAAAGGGGAGCAGAGATCAACAAATGGTGACAGATGGTTCACAAGTTATTAAGTAGATAAAGTTTTAAAAGTTTGATCAGTCTCTTATTTGAGTAAATGGCATAACACCTTTTACTTATTATACTAAACTGGTATGTAGAATTTTTCTCTAGTTGTAATTTAGTTTTCAGTTGTAGCGTTTGCCCATTTTAGTGTAACACACACGTTGTGTTATGTGTCGGACGCAGCTCGGAGAACCGACCAGCGTTTGAAGGACCCAGTATGAAATAAGCAGAGCACGGTACAAAGGCTAACTGAATTTAATACATAACAGTGAAATATAATAAAAAGGTGCGGCCTGGCGTGGTGCGCTCCCAGCAGCGCTAACGGTCCGGAGCCAGAAGCTGTTTCGGACCCAAGGACCCCGCCGACACCCCCCAGGTGGCCGTAACAACCGAGTCTGTGAAAGAAGGAACCATTATGTGAGTCCACACTCTACACACAGAACACTTAAGGGTGTACAAACAGCAAACACTTCCTGGCTTGATTACTGATCAGCTTCCCAACCTGCAGGCATGGAACCTCCCGTTCACAAAACTCCACTGCAGTGGAAGCTGATACATGACTAACAAACAGCTCAATACAATAAGGTGTGAGGGACACCACATTTACTGACTGTATAACTGTTAGTCACAAAATCTAACGTACCTCAGGAAGTGTGCTGACGAGCGTGAGACCTCACCCCCTCCTCTTTCACAGACTGTGCATCAAACCTGGACGTTCTCAGCATCCGCTGCTGATGAGATGGCTCCCGAGACGACGATCTCACCCGTCTGGTCACAAGGTCGAGTCTCTGGCAAATACACACTGTGCACTCCAGTCTTAAATGCCAACATGTTCCAATCCATCCAGATGTACTACAGCTGTGAGTCCTGACGAGTCGCAGGTGATCAGGGTGAGGTCCTGACAGCCTCAGCAACACAGCCACTCAGTCCCAAACGCACGCCACCTGGGAGGAAACCAAAAGACAAACAAACCGGCAGCCAGGCCCCCCCAGCCATATAACACGTTGGGTCCCTCAATTTTTCACGGAATGACTCTGAGGAAACAATAATAAACACTCCTAACATGAACATGGGGTGAATGTCAGGCATTATTGTAAAGCGCTTTGAGAATCTGATGCAGATGGAAAAGCACTACATACATGCAGTCCATTTACCATTTGAAACTGGAGCACCTCTAACTTTAGACCCCTGTCCAAACTGAAATTAACGTTTGTCACCCTTTTTTGTTTGTTTGTTTGGTTTTTTTTGTTATTGTTTTTACCCTATAAGTCCATAACATTCAAGCATGGATAACCTAAACTACACCTTTTTGGAATATTTATAATCAGATAATTAATGTGGTATACTCTTACACATGTCCACATGACATGACCCCTGTGTAATCCTTCACTGGCCACTACCTGGCTATAGCGACGACAATTTTTGTGCAGGACATGGTGTAGTGAGGCTGCATTGTAAATGTTGCTTAGTCCCCTTAAGTGGTACCCATTAGGTCAGAATTGGCTTCGGGATCATGGACTAAGTGCAAATGTGATATTGGAAGCATCCTTCCAATATGAAACCATGCTTCAAATGTTTTAAAGACAGATAAATTACTTATTGCTTGAAAGAAGTAAGCAGCTAAATGTCAAGATGATTTGTGGAGCAGATAGCTTGTTTTGCCAATACTGTATGTAGACAAGACACAACTTGTCTTAGTCAACCCAGCTGCAAAATGGGTCCTGGGCTTGGCTGGAAAGTAACGTGTGATGGACTTTTGTCCTGTGAAGGGGGAGTCGTAGATTCTCCTCTGCTCCACAGATAAGGACTTACTTTTTTCTGCAAAGTGGAGTATGTCAAATTGTGACAGCTGATGAATTTTGGTACAAAGCAGAAAACTATTATTACAGTGTTACTTGTAAAAAGCTGCACAGAAATCTATTGGATGTACATGACACTGATATAACTAAATGTATAACTATTGTATTACTAAACATAGATGCAAATTACTAACAACACCTGTGCCATCACGCCAGGTATAAAGACTTGTACCATTATTGATCAATATAGCTACTGAGAATTTTCATTTTCATACAGACACAGCTCCCATTCACCTTACTTAAGTGGATATTCTGACACACAAAAAGAGACCAAGATGTATTTCAACATACCCCCAGTCATTATTTCGCATGTGGTCATCAGCAGACATGGTATTATGATTCTAAACAACATTACTTGCTCTGTTATCATAACCAAACACCAGCTCTAAGTTGAAGATGAGGTCTTTTAGCTCACTAAACAGATCTTCAAAGCAGTGCTGCATGTTTACAAAGTGCCACATCCACTACGGAGCACCGAGGAAACAATGGCTGTCCTCAAAACCGCAGTCCCTGTTTGGCCCATGCAGCCCAGTAGTGCTGAAAATCCAAATGTCTTCATCTCTAGTGACCATGTTAAGGGAGACGTACACATGGGGACACATTCAGTGCTGCAGCTCTTATTTGCCCCTTCCTGCCGTCATATTTCTGAATGTTTAGTGTAGAGATGTGGGATATGAAGCATGAAAACATGAGCATCCACAACTTAATCACGTAAGACCATCACATGAACCTTACTGTCGTTAACAATCTGTCATGTCACTGTCCAAAAAGGAACTGCTTTTTAATATACCGTGTCAAAAAGGTTCTAGAGATAGAATACATGGTGCTCAGATAAACATCAGATTATCCATTTTTTAATTTTTTTTTTTTATTTCTTCTTACATGTTTTTTGTATTTGTGCACTTTCAGTTTCTTTAGGGTCACACTACAGCAGATCCACTACAGATCCTCACATTTTACATGAGATGCTCTTCACAATGTAACTCCACTTGTGCACAGAGAAACATCTCCTGGTGTTTCAAAACAGTCTACCAGCAATCTAATCAGGATTTACTCTGCTTCACTTCTGAGACCAGACAGGATCGGGTGTGCTCAGATCCGCACGCCGCGTGTTTTCCATCCTCACTGTATTCAAAGCACAAAATTACATGATGTGACAATACTTATAGGGAGATCATCTGGAGTAGAAATTACAGCAAATGTGTTCACCATGTCAAACCACACCATCAGATGTGGAACTTCATCACTGCAGGCCATCAGGGATTTGACACATGTCCTACAAATTTGTGTCAAGATATATACGTACATTAATGTTTGATTGTTCTGGATCAATATCCAAGCATTCAAAGACTTCCTGCACTTGGCCATCAAAAGTGCATCTGTACATGGTGGAAGTGTTGACCTTGTAGAGAGATTCATTTATATTGGCAGTGACAGTTATGCCTCTGGGACCTCAACGTATGAGATGGAGAGATGCTTGAAAGTCATGGGGTTCTTGGATCAATATGTTTGTTGATGCCTACCTTTGCTGGAGAAAGAAGGTCTAAGGGTTAAGAGTCCTGGTGTTTTCTCTCTGTCTGTATTACTCTGAGACCTGGACATGAACCAGTGGCCTAAGGTAATGACTGGATGTCTTTGATTGTAGGTCTCTTTAAAAGATCCTTGGGTATGGCTGGAAAGTCTTTAGGTACTTGACAGGCGACAGCCTGGAAACGTCAATTGCGAAGGAAATCGCTTGAGTTCGCGCAACATTTGCTGGGTGGTGCTCTTTCCTTGCTTCACTCGCAGGCTGTCAGCAGCTTTGTGCCTGGATTTTGAATTTTTCAAAGTTGGCAAGGTGACAGGGTTCCTCCCAGTTTGCTCCCAGAGCCATCACTGGTGTTGTGCGACCCTCTGAATTTATTTGCTGCTATTCCTAACATGATTCATGAGAGAACTGTGGGCTGGGCCACACACAAGAGCTGTGGGGGAGCACACCACAGTAGTGGAGATGATTGGAGAAGGACAGCTGCTTCTGGAAGTGGCCAAGTTGCTGTCTTCTTGGCTGCAGTTGCAGGACGTCATGCCTCCTGTTTCAGCATTCTGAACTTATGCGATTAATGTCTTTTTTATTGGGGAGCATAAGTCTACAGGAGCGTAACGCACGGCACTGTATCATTTTGAATCTATTTTAGTCTCTCTCTCTCTCTCTGAGGATGTGCATGGGAGTTCTTTGATGTTCTCATTGTAATTGAGGATAAATGAAGACATGCTTTCATTAAATGTCACACTGCTCATATCCAGCTCCAACAGCACACATTGTGTCTTTAAACCAGGAAAATCTTTCTACTAACTGCCGTGTTGTGGAAATGTGACACCATATGTACAACAGAGCCAAAAGTGGCCACTTCAGTGAGATACCAACTGTAACGCTGTCGCTTGTTCGTGTGTTTTGTCACTTAGCGGCATCTCCAACTGCTCTCCAACAGTGAGATAGGACCCTTACAGTAGTGTTCAGAATAATAGTAGTGCTATGTGACTAAAAAGATTAATCCAGGTTTTGAGTATATTTCTTATTGTTACATGGGAAACAAGATACCAGTAGATTCAGTAGATTCTCACAAATCCAACAAGACCAAGCATTCATGATATGCACACTCTTAAGGCTATGAAATTGGGCTATTAGTAAAAAAAAAGTAGAAAAGGGGGTGTTCACAATAATAGTAGTGTGGCATTCAGTCAGTGAGTTTGTCAATTTTGTGGAACAAACAGGTGTGAATCAGGTGTCCCCTATGTAAGGATGAAGCCGGCACCTGTTGAACATGCTTTTCTCTTTGAAAGCCTGAGGAAAATGGGACGTTCAAGACATTGTTCAGAAGAACAGTGTAGTTTGATTAAAAAGTTGATTGGAGAGGGGAAAACTTATACGCAGGTGCAAAAAATTATAGGCTGTTCATCTACAATGATCTCTAATGCTTTAAAATGGACAAAAAAAAAAAAAACAGAGACGCATGGAAGAAAAGGGAAAACAACCATCAAAATGGATAGAAGAATAACCAGAATGGCAAATGCTCACCCATTGATCAGCTCCAGGATGATCAAAGACAGTCTGGAGTTACCTGTAAGTGCTGTGACAGTTAGAAGACGCCTGTGTAAAGCTAATTTATTTGCAAGAATCCCCGGCAAAGTCCCTCTGTTAAATAAAAGACGTGGAGAAGAGATTACAATTTGCCAAAGAACACATCAACTGGCCTAAAGAGAAATGGAGGAATATTTTGTGGACTGATGAGAGTAAAATTGTTCTTTTTGGGTCCAAGGACTGCAGACAGTTTGTGAGACGACCCCCAAACACTGAATTCAAGCCACAGTTCACAGTGAAGACAGTGAAGCATGGTGGTGCAAGCATCATGATATGGGCATGTTTCTCCTACTATGGTGTTGGGCCTATATATCGCATACCAGGTATCATGGATCAGTTTGGATATGTCAAAATACTTGAAGAGGTCATGTTGCCTTATGCTGAAGAGGACATGCCCTTGAAATGGGTGTTTCAAAAAGACAATGACCTCAAGCACACTAGTAAATGAGCAAAATCTTGGTTCCAAACCAACAAAATTAACCCCTTAATGCCATGTCATCGTCGCATATATGCTACAATCTCTGACTCAAATATGCAATTTACCAAATTGACCTGTATGCCTGTTGTCGCAAATTTGCAACATACCATCATTATTATTATAACATTATAACATAAAGTCATTACCAGAATACCCAATATTACTATCTAGTTTTTGTGCAAAAGTGAAATTAATAATCTCAACATTATTTACCATCTACTTAAAGGCAAAACACACAGAAAAACATTTTTTTTATATACAGCTATATAAATTTGGGCGTTAAGGGGTTAATGCCTCGCAGATGTGAAGAAATCATGAAAAACTGTGGTTATACAACTAAATACTAGTTTAGTGATTCACAGGATTGCTAAAAAAGCAGTTTGAACATAACAGTTTTGAGTTTGTAGCATCAACAGCAGATGCTACTATTATTGTGAACAAACCCTTTTCTACTTTTTTTTACTACTAGCCCAATTCCATAGCCTTAAGAGTGTGCATATCATGAATGCTTGGTCTTGTTGGATTTCTGAGAATCTACTGAATCTACTGGTACCTTGTTTCCCATGTAACAATAAGAAATATACTCAAAACCTGGATTAATCTTTTTAGTCACATAGCACTACTATTATTCTGAACACTACTGTACTTAGGGAGACACAGATGAGGTGCACTACTTGCATCTTGAGGAATAACAGCTATATTTTGGCAACGGGTGCATTGCCTTACTGTTGACGACCCCAGCAACTGGACAATTGTGTATTATCTGGCTGTGACCGATAGATGCTACTTTGGCAGGGATGGATGGACCGGCTGTCTGCATGGGTGGTTTCCATCCAGGACCTAGTGTGATTCTGCAGTGTGGTGAGCACAGTTACAGATGACTTTTGAATTCAGACAGTTAATTTCTAGAAGCCAGATCTGATTTGTGTTTACATTTCACAACAAAATGTGCTTGAGTTGGGCATTCTGTTTAACTTGTACTTGCACTGTGAACATGCTGTTGAAACATTTGTCTGCCACATTTTTGACATTTCCTCATGAATCACTTTGTTTCTGCTTTCCAGCTTCATTAATGTTGCACTGTAAGCCCAGTGAGACAACAAACACCTGGTTTTTGGAATGCAGTGAGCACAACCTGAGACCCAAGAGAAGAGAATGGCACAAAAGTAAAAACTGAACAAGCTTTATTATGAGCTGTTGTTTTAGTAGCAGACTTCAGGAAACAACAGAGGATTGGTCTGTACAGCAAATATCTCCAGGCAGGAATAAAAAGACTGGTCAACAGTTGAGACAGGCAAGGGTCAGATCACACCAGAAGATCAGTATGCAGTACAACAGAGTCCATGAGGGAATAAACAAAAAGGCTAACCAGTAAATCAGGCAGACAGATGAACTTTTCATTTCAGTCTCTGAATCAAACCTGCCCTGGGGCGGGTAATCAGATAATAAACAATATATTCAACTATAATCCACTGTGCAAACATTTTTTGACTTATTTTATGTGCCTGAAACCTTGTACAAGAATGAAAACATGCTAAATATCTAATATTTATTAGAAATGAATCTCGATGATTGTTTCCCCTCAAAAAAATTTATATTTATTTATTTTTTCAATTCTTTTGGTATACAATATGCCTCTTCAATTTGTAAGACAGTGGGGCTGTACTCATTCAGATTTCTACTGAGCCAGCATATTCTCACAAATAATTAAAAGTAAAACATACAGAACTAGAGTACTGCACTCGTAGAGCACAAACGTCTGCCAACACTAGTTTCCAATTGCACAAATTTTTACTTTGGAAAAGTCTTTTAGGTCAAAGTCCTGTTAGAAGTGGCTTTTCATAAGCTAAAATATCATACAAAATATCGATCAAAAGAGCTTTTCAATGTTAAAATCAAACATCTGCTAAATCCGCAATATGGATCAGATGCGGATTAAACTTAGTCCGTTCATTGAGAGTGCCAGTTTGCACTGCACTGTTACAAATGAGAGTGATTGAGGCATTTCTGATAGCGATATAATGTAAAATGTATATCAAATGGCTTTTCAATATTAATTTCAAATGACAACAAAAACCACAATTCAGTGCCAGTCTGCACCTCACTTTCAAATATGAGAGTAATTGGGGCATGTTTGATTAAGATATAATGTAAAATATACATTAAATGGGGTTTACAATGTTAAATTTAAATTGGCCACAAACTCTGTAATCCAGATCAGATCTTAATCAAACTTTGTCAATCGATAAAGGATACCGTCCCACATAACACTCTTAAATATGAAAGAAATCTGATCTTTTTTGACAGAGTTATGAATTGTAGAAAATTTATTGGGATTTTTTGAATTTTCCAAGATTTTTTTCTGACTTTAACCTATGACCTTGAAAATTGAATCACTTCTTGCCTATCCGGATATAAATCCTCTGTAAAAATTGTATAACGATATATGAAATATTGTGGGTTACAGGCTGTTTACAAAAACAGAAAGAGACAGGGGTGAAAACATAGTCTCTACTCAGCTTCGTTGGCAGAGGTAAAAATAGTGCATACAATTCATACACATTCGTACCGTACAATCTCACACCCATGTCATCACATTTTGACGCAAAAGGTTCATTTTGAGCTAACGTCAATATGTGACAAGTTGGATAGCTAATGTAAGGGAAATGCTAACCCTAACCTTAGCCATAACCAAAATGTAGATCAATGTCCTGTGAAGATGCGGAAGTGAAGCGTATAGTTTTGTGCACTGTCAGATAGAAATGTGAAAGGTGTTATTTCTAGCCAAAAAATTAAGTTAGCACCTAGCGATAGCAGGAAGCAATGTCACCACACTTGCGCGCTAACGTCTGCAAAATCATGCCATATAGGTACACAATGTGACATTTAACATCTTAAAATACTTCTACTTCAACAAGGTCAAGGTTAGCCATCTTCAAACTTGTCCAAAGTCTGTGTCCCAAGAATGTTCCCTGTGAATTTGAAGACTGTGGCAGTAATAGGACTGGCCTTATGCTATACACAGGCAGACGGACGTACGGACAGACGGACGCCAGGTCTTTGCAATACCCGATGGCCATATGTTGGTCTTGGGTAAAAATGGTAAATTGTATTTGTATTTGTGCTGGAAACCCTCCTGTCCTGTGCACCAACAGCATTTCCTGTATATTCGTTTTGTGAATTGTTTCTGTGAATTGTTCTGTAATTTATGTCTGTAGCATGGCCCAAGCAGAGGGTCACCCCTTTGAGTCTGGTCTGCTTGAGGTTTCTTCCTCAGAGGGAGTTTTTCCTTACCACTGTTGCTCTGGGGGTTAGTAAGGTTAGACCTTACTTGTGTGAAGTGCCTTGAGGCAACTCTGTTGTGATTTGGTGCTATATAAATGAAAATAGATTGAAATTGAAATTGAAAATTGTCTTCTCCTATTTCTTATAGATTGTCTAACCCTAAACCGAACTTTAACTAAAATGCAAATGCGCGTTCTGAAACATTTTAAGTGATGTGCACATGCATGGAAATTCATAGCAATATGCACGAAAATGCAGTGTTTAACATCTCGTATCATATCATACAAAATGCGCCATGAGAATATGTTGACTGAGCAGTTAGTTTTAAGCCCAACAATGAAACATGATTAAACCACGGTGGAAGGGTTGTGTGTTAGTTAAGGATAAAGTGATCCAATTTTGGACATAACTGATTAAATGTTAAGGCCACACAGAACCACATACCACTGTAGAAGTGAGATGCATGCGAAACACGTAAAGTGCCGCTTATAGAGTGATTTACAAAAGAACTTGAATCGAAAGGAGAAGAATGACCTTTGGTGAAGGGAATTTAAGATCGAAATAACCTGATTCTATTGAAAACTGTCTGTATTTTATATGACATCCTATTTCCTGCCCGTTTTGTATTTATTTTATGCGTTGTATTTATTTTATCTTTATACTGTTGCCCTTGGCAGGTCTCCGTTAAAAATGAGATCAAGAATCTCAGTTGGATTTTATTATTATTTTTGAACTGAGTTTAATAAACTCTATGAGTGCAAGCTGGATGACCTCCTCTTCTGGTTTTGCACTTGGGATATCAATGACAGCCAATTCTGGATTCGAAGAGTCCAGACCGTGTTAATTCATGGAAGCTGGGGTGATCGGATATCCCAAATTGGATATAATGGAGCTTGAAGTGAAATCTGGGTCAGACAAACCAGGGCCTGAGTTGCGATGTTTTATGACTTTCAGAATAGTGCAGCAGATAAATGAATATTTACTGAGGGATCCTTCAAATGGTGATGCAAGCACCAAATTTGGCACACATACTCCTTAGACATTACTCTTTTAAAAATGCAGAGTGGCCACATGAACTTTCAATAGGCGGCCAAGAAGGGGACAATTGAAGAAGTACACAGGGGTCAAAATTAAAAAATGCTCCAATCACATTGAAACGTATTCCATATTATTTGTCTGATAATAAAGATTCTAAAAAGGTATAGTTTGGACTATCTGTGAATGAATGTTATGGAGTTATGAGGTAAAAACAGCAAAAACACTGAGAAAGGTCAATTTCAGTTTGTACAGGGGTCAAAAGTTAAAGTTGCTCCAATTTTGGTAAAAAGTGATGCAAATTACTGGTTGAGCTAATAGGATTAATGAATGGAATAGTTTTGACTGTGTTGCGTGCTTGGTTTGCAAAGTGAAGGATAAACAATGTCGGCATCCATTGGATTCTATGACATGTGACATATGCTACCCTGTAACATGATAACTAAGCATGATACATGATGCAAACTATTCCTTTTTAAAACCATATTCACTCAACTAATAATTTGCATCACCTTTGACCCCTGTACAAATTGAAATTGACCTTTATCACCATTCTTGCTGTTTTTACCCCATAACTCCATAAAATTCATTCACAGATAGTCCAAACTATACCTTTTTGGAATCTTTATGATCAGACAAATAATATGGAATACCTTTCAATGTGACTGGAGCATTTTTAAATTTTGACCCGTGTAATTCTTCAATTGACCCCTTCTTGGCCGCCTTTTGAAAGCTCATGTGGCCACTCTGCATTTTTAAAAGAGTAATGTCGAAGGAGTACGTGTGACAAATTTGGTGCGTGCATCACCATCTGAAGCATTTTTTCAGTTATCCGCTGCACTAGAAAGACACAAAGACAAGCAAAAACAGGTAAAGGTAAAAGCTGCGTGCAACAACTACGATCAAATGGGAATAAAGAGTGTGCATGAACTTTGCAGCACCTAAAGTGAAGCACAAAGAAAACAATTCATGAGGTTACAAATAATCTGTGTTTGATCTGCAACTTTGTATATTGCGAGTCTGCACAGAAATTCCAGGGTGAAGCGCAACAGTGATAAAAACAGAGACCCGAGCACCGGCGTAAGCAGAGGCACATGCACGTAAATTTGCATGTACATTTTACACGCGCACACACACACACACACACACACACACACACACACACACACACACACACACACACACACACACACACACACACACACACACACACACACACGCTCAGCCAAGCAGCGCACACGCAGCCTCACCCAGCCTTGAAATCCGCTAAGACTGGGGGATCTTGCAAAACAGCTCATCTACAATGCTTTTGTTCTATTCCCCATCTCCAGCCTGCAAAGTGAAAACTGAGAAAAACAAAAGAGGAAAGGGGACTGCTGTACATCTCAGAGAGACCAAACAAAGGAGAGAAAGGAGAAAACTACAGATACACGAAGGATGCTAGTGTGTGTGTGTGTGTGTGTGTGCAGCCTGGAGATGTGGTTCTTTTCTGCAACAACTTCAATATGAATTTTATTGTGCAGTCAGAGATTTAGTGAAGGAAAGTAAACTTTGAGCAGGTTGACGTTTCAGTACAGCCGCGTTCATTTCTTATGTGGTTTGCCATGATTCAATTTGCATTGCGTGGTGCCACAAAATATTGTTTCTAAGAAGTCATGCATCATTTTGTGTGTGTCATGTTATTTGAAATTAAAAACAAACTTCTGAGTAGAATTTATCTTTTAAAATTTAGTGTTTGGCTCACTGTGAAGTGCCAGTATTAATGTATTTGTAAGCTTCATAATGACTCTTCTGGGTCTCTTTAGAAAACGTATGGGTGATGTCCAGTGTGTGTGTTTATAATATATATATATATATATATATAGTGTTCAGAATAATAGTAGTGCTATGTCAATTTCAATTTCAATTCAATTTATTTTCATTTATATAGCGCCAAATCACATCAGAGTTGCCTCAATGCGCTTCACACAGGTAAGGTCTAACTTTACCAACCCCCAGAGCAACAGTGGTAAGGAAAAACTCCCTCTGAGGAAGAAACCTCAAGCAGACCAGACTCAAAGGGGTGACCCTCTGCTTGGGCCATGCTACAAACATAAATTACAGAACAATTCACAGAACAATTCACGGACAAATATACAAGAAATGCTATTGGCGCACAGGACAGGAGGATCGCCAACACGAATACAACTCCCATCTCTGGAGCGGCACCTTAAACAGAGAAAAAACAGAATCAGGCATCAGAAAGATAAAAAATACTGTATAATTTGCAAGCATTAAACAACAAGAGAAATAGAGAAATACTAAGGTGATCGCTGGCCACTAGCACTAAGCTTCACTAAAAGACCCAGAATTTAGGTAAAGTCGAGGCCGCGGCCCGCTCCAATTACTAATAAATGAATTAAGAGTAAAAAGCGTAAAACAAAACTGTATGCTAGCCATATGAAAGGGAAAATAAGTGCGTCTTAAGTCTGGACTTGAAAGTCTCCACAGAATCTGACTGTTTTATTGATGCAGGGAGATCATTCCACAGAACAGGGGCATGATAAGAGAAAGCTCTGTGACCCGCAGACTTCTTATTCACCTTAGGGACACAAAGTAGTCCTGCACCCTGAGAATGTAAAGCCCGGGCCGGTACGTAAGGTTTAATTAGGTCAGCTAGGTAGGGAGGTGCCAGTCCATGAATAATTTTATAGGTTAGTAGCAGAACCTTAAAATCTGATCTCACTGGGACAGGAAGCCAGTGAAGGGATGCTAAAATGGGTGTAATGTGGTCGAACTTTCTGCTTCGTGTCAAAAGTCTGGCTGCAGCATTTTGAACCAATTGGAGACCCCTAATGCTAGACTGCGGTAAACCAGAAAATAGAACATTGCAGTAGTCCAATCTAGAAGAGATAAATGCATGGATCAAGGTCTCAGCATCAGCCATAGACAGGATGGGACGAATCTTCGCTATATTTCGCAGGTGGAAGAAAGCAGTCCTAGTAATATTTCTAATGTGGAGGCCAAAGAACAACGAAGGATCAAAAATTACCCCAAGGTTCCTCACTATGTCAGTGTGATGTATGACACACGAGCCGAGGCTGAGTGTTAACTGGTCAAATTGATGCCGATGTCTCACTGGACCAAGAACCATCATTTCAGTCTTATCAGAGTTTAAAAGTAGGAAGTTTCTAGACGTCCAACTTCTCACTGTTGCAAGGCAATCTTCTAAGGATTTTATGTGAACGAGATTATCAGCAGTTATTGGCATGTATAACTGAGTATCATCTGAATAGCAGTGAAAGGTAATCCCAAAACACCACAATATGTGCCCAAGGGGTGCTACATAAAGGGAGAAAAGCAGGGGACCTAAGACAGACCCCTGTGGAACCCCAAATTTCATGTCACTAAGGTTTGAGGTAGTGTTACTGTACAAAACACAGTGAGAACGACTGGTCAAGTATGACGTCAGCCATGCAAGGGCACTCCCAGTAATCCCAAAGTGATTTTCCAGCCTATCAAGTAGAATATGATGATCCACTGTATCAAATGCAGCACTGAGGTCTAACAGCAACAGAACCGTAGTGGTGTCCGAAACCATTGTATGCAGAAGATCATTCACCACTTTAGTGAGAGCTGTCTCTGTGGAATGATATTTTCTAAAAGCAGACTGCAGTGGCTCAAAGAGATTATTCTCAGTAAGATAGTCTACGAGCTGCCGTGACACCACTTTTTCCAGAATTGTAGAGAAAAATGATAGATTTGATATCGGCCGATAGTTTGTCAATACACTAGGGTCAAGATTAGGTTTCTTAAGTAATGGTTTAATCACTGCAGATTTGAAACATTTAGGAACAGATCCAGAAGTTAAAGAAAGTTTAATAATTTCCAGCACAGTCGGCCCAAGAGTGGGCCACAGGTCCTTAAACAGTTTTGTTGGTATAGGAACAAATAAACAGGTTGTGCTTTTTGTTGACATTACAAGTTTTGTCAGCATGCCTAGTGAGATACTGTCAAATTCTGTAAATTTAGGTAATACCTCAATAGTGGCGCCCACGTCAATAGCAGGGTGTAGTGGCTGGATTATGTGACTAAAAAGATTAATCCAGGTTTTGAGTATATTTCTTATTGTTACATGGGAAACAAGATACCAGTAGATTCAGTAGATTCTCACAAATCAAACAAAACCAAGCATTCATGATATGCACACTCTTAAGGCTATGAAATTGGGCTATTAGTAAAAAAAAAGTAGAAAAGGGGTGTTCACAATAATAGTAGTGTGGCATTCAGTCAGTGAGTTCATCAATTTTGTGTAACAAACAGGTGTGAATCAGGTGTCCCCCATGTAAGGATGAAGCCAGCACCTGTTGAACATGCTTTTCTCTTTGAAAGCCTGAGGAAAATGGGACGTTCAAGACATTGTTCAGAAGAACAGCGTAGTTTGATTAAAAAGTTGATTGGAGAGGGGAAAACTTATACGCAGGTGCAAAAAATTATAGGCTGTTCATCTACAATGATCTCCAATGTTTTAAAATGAAAAAAAAAAAACAAAACAGAGAGATGCGTGGAAGAAAATGGAAAACAACCATCAAAATGGATAGAAGAATAACCAGAAT
This sequence comes from Thalassophryne amazonica, assembly GCF_902500255.1. Lineage (NCBI taxonomy): Eukaryota > Metazoa > Chordata > Actinopteri > Batrachoidiformes > Batrachoididae > Thalassophryne > Thalassophryne amazonica. The sequence continues at coordinate 26,549,742 of NC_047106.1, forward strand.
GGCAAAGGCTCACCCACTGATTAGCTCCAGGATGATCAAAGACAGTCTGGAGTTACCTGTAAGTGCTGTGACAGTTAGAAGACGCCTGTGTGAAGCTAATTTATTTGCAAGAATCCCCCGCAAAGTCCCTCTGTTAAATAAAAGACATGTGCAGAAGAGGTTACAATTTGCCAAAGAACACATCAACTGGCCTAAAGAGAAATGGATGAATATTTTGTGGACTGATGAGAGTAAAATTGTTATTTTTGGGTCCAAGGGCTGCAGACAGTTTGTGAGACGACCCCCAAACTCTGAATTCAAGACACAGTTCACAGTGAAGACAGTGAAGCATGGTGGTGCAAGCATCATGATATGGGCATGTTTCTCCTACTACGGTGTTGGGCCTATATATCGCATACCAGGTATCATGGATCAGTTTGGATATGTCAAAATACTTGAAGAGGTCATGTTGCCTTATGCTGAAGAGGACATGCCCTTGAAATGGGTGTTTCAACAAGACAATGACCCCAAGCACACTAGTAATGAGAGCAAAATCTTGGTTCCAAACCAACAAAATTAATGCCTTGCAGATGTGAAGAAATCATGAAAAACTGTGGTTATATAAATAAATACGAGTTTATTGATTCACAGGATTGCTAAAAAAGCAGTTTGAACATAATAGTTTTGAGTTTGTAGCGTCAACAGCGGATGCTACTATTATTGTGAACACCCCTTTTCTACTTGTTTTTACTAACAGCCCAATTTCATAACCTTAAGAGTGTGCATATCATGAATGCTTGGTCTTGTTGGATTTGTGAGAATCTACTGAATCTACTGGTACCTTGTTTCCCATGTAACAATAAGAAATATACTCAAAACCTGGATTAATGTTTTTAGTCACATAGCACTACTATTATTCTGAACACTAATATATATATATATATATATATATATATATATATATATATATATATATATATATACACACACACACACATTCCAGGGTGAAGTGCACTGTAACCCCCAATTTGGGGGTTACAGCTCCTAGTGCTCCTATTACCACTGCAACCACTTTGGACTTTACCTTCCACATCTGCTCCAGTTGCTCCTTCAGCCCTTGGTACTTCTTAATTTTCTTGTGCTCCTTCTTTCTGATGTTGCTGTCAGCTGGGATTAACACATCAATCACAACTGCGGTTTTCTTTTCCTTGTTAACCACCGCTATGTTTGGTTGGCCAGCAGCTGCTTGTCTGTCTGGATTTTGAGGTCTCATAGGACCTTAGCCTAGTCATTCTCAACCACCTTTGGTGGTGTCTCCCATTGGGACTTGGGGACCTGTAATCTGTATGCGGCACCGATGTTCCTGTACATGATTCCCAACACTTGGTTGTGCCTCTCAGTGTGCGCTGCCCCTGCTTGCATGTTGAATCCTGCTACTATGTGCTGGACTGTCTCTGAGGCACATTTGCACAGCCTGCGACCTGGGTCTTATTGGCTGTGTGAATCTGCCTCTATGGATCTAGTTGTTGTGCTGCCATGATCAGAGCCTCTGTGATGTCCTTTAGGCTGGCCTTTTCTAGCCACTGGAAAATTTTCTTGATCTCAGCCGCTTCCTCTATCTGTCGATGGTACATCCCATGGAGGGGCTTGGTCTTCTGTGATATCTCCTCCTCCTGTTCCTTATATCCTTATCCACATCTTGGACAAGGATATGTATGAGGTCTGTCCAAAAAGTAATGGACCTTTTTATTTTTTTCAAAAACTATATGAATTTGAATCATGTGTGATTGCATCAGCCAAGCTTGAACCTTCGTGCGCATGCGTGAGTTTTTTCATGCCTGTCAGTTGCATCATTCGCCTGTGGGCAGGCTTTGAGTGAGCACTGGTCCACCCCCCTCATCGGATTTTCATTGTCAGGGAAATGGCTGAATGATTTGGAGCTTTGCTGCATCAAATTTTTCCAGAAACTGTGAGAGACAGCCAGGTGGACACCATTCGCTAAATTCAGATGGCTTTCAGGGACGATTTTATGGGGATCACACAGATTGAGGAGTGTTACAGCCAGTTTAAAGACCGCCCACAGCGGCTGAGAGCGCACCGCGTTCCGAGCGGCGATTGACAGGCTCAAACAACCAGATCATTTCCAATCTGAACGCTGTGTTGATCCGGGACGTCGTCTGACTACCACAGAAATGGCAGAAGACGTGGACATCAAGACTTTTTTGGTACATTCCACTGTTACAGGAGTTTTTGTCATGGAAAGAGCAGTGGAGGAATGCGCCACCATGCCGCGAATGGCGCGGCACAAAACCACCTCCGTGTTGGTCTCACAGGACGGCTTTCAGATGGCTTTCAGACGGCTTTCGGTGGCTTTGCAGTCGTGTGACTATCCGAGAAATTGTGGGTTAGCTGGACATGCCAGAGCATGTCCTGTGAGGCTTCATCACAGCGTTGCTTTGCGCCATGCGGCTCCGTCCCAATGCGCGAATTCCTGTGGTTTTGTCCCGCGCCATTCTCGGCTCTGTGGCGCATTCCTCCACTCCTCTTTCCATGACAAAAACTCCTGTAACAGTGGAATGTGCCGAAAAAGTCTTGATGTCCACGTCTTCTGCCATTTCTGTGGTAGTCAGACAACATCCCGGATCAACACAGCGTTCAGTTTGGAAATGATCTGGTCGTTTGAGCCTGTCGATCGCCGCTCGGAACGCGAGCGCCCTCAGCCGCTGTGGGCGGTCTTTAAACCGGCTGTAACACTCCTCAATCTGTGTGATCCCCATAAAATCGTCCCTGAAAGCCATCTGAATTTAGCGAATGGTGTCCACCTGGCTGTCTCTCACAGTTTCTGGAAAAATTTGATGCAGCAAAGCTCCAAATCATTCAGCCATTTCCCTGACAATGAAAATCCGATGAGGGGGGTGGACCAGTGCTCACTCAAAGCCTGCCCACAGGCGAATGACTTAACCGACAGGCGTGAAAAAACACACGCATGCACACAAAGGTCCAAGCTTGGCTGATGCAACCACACGTGATTCACATCCATATAGTTTTTGAAAAAAATAAAAAGGTCCGTTACTTTTTGGACAGACCTCGTATAAGCACCGTTCAGCATCACACCAGTCACAAGACCGTTGGTGGTTTCCTGTTGTACCTGATGTAGCGAGAAGCCTGCATCCACCATTCAACAACTTCCTAAGTTTGCATTAAGCAAAAGTCACAAAATTTCTTCAAAAACAGCTGAAGATCTGGGAAATATCAAGTTGCCAAAAGGAGGCTTTCCTGATCATCACACACAATGGCCAACTGTCATCAACCCCCACTACTAACAGGATTTAAGCTTCTCTAAAGTGCATTCCTCACGGAGCTGTGAATCTCCTTATCAGCACCAAAACCAGATGTTGCCAACTCCTTTCTCATCTAAAAAACACAGACCCCAGAAACACCTACTTTTTCCCAGTCTAAAAACTATGTCTTTACAACAAGATTCAAGTAAAATCATACCACAGACAAACTGAAATCAACTTGGGAATCACACTGCAGTTTGTCTGGTTCAAATCGATGCAGAATTGACAAATATAATATTTTACAATGAAATCCAAAACCCAGTCCCTTCCAGTCCGTGAACCAAGAGTGACCCCTGTTGGACAAACTGGGGAAGGGTATGTAACTAACTTGTACAGTATTATAAAGTTTAACCACCTTTAAAAAGTGTACTTTGCTGTTGTAACCAGAAGAAAAAAAGAGGAAAAGGAAACAAACATGATTGTTTAACCTCACACATGAAATTGATATATCTGGTATTTTGTGCTCTGTTCATAGATTGTAGGAAGTTTATCCAATGTGCTTTTTTCATATATAATCGTGTGTGTGATAGTTCTCCGACATTGTTTACTAGAGTTTTGCAATACAGGACTTGCTTGGTTTGTAAGCGGGAATTTTATGAATAACAGATGCTGATTTATTATAAAACTAGTCAAAGGAACGAGGAAGAAAACTACAGTACGCAGAATTCTTGGGGTTGGAACTTTTAACCCTTTAAAAAGCATGCGCCCCCGGGAAATTCCTCTCTTTCTCTTTCTCTTGATCTTGCCTCTTTTCTCTTACACACCCTTACTCTTACGCTCTCTCTTCTTGGGTCTCGAGATGCAGCCTAGTCGTCCAAAATTTTTATGACCCTTTGTCTGCAACCACGTGTTGTGTAAACTTATTTCTTCTTTGTGCGCGCCAACAAGAAATTACTTTTTCCTTTTTTTCTACAGATAACTTTTGCTCAACTTTTGTAAAGTTAAATGTGCACACGCATTTAACTTCCTTTTGCGATTTTTCAAATTAAAACCTTTTTTCTTCTTGAACTCCAAATTCATCTCGCAAACATTTTTCTTACAAAGTCAACTATTTTTGTATCGAGTCTTGTGATTTGAACCGGCTTCCAAAGATGATGACGAAAGATGAATTTTTGTTTTGGTGAATAGAAAAATAAAGACACTCAAGCCTTTATTCTGATGATCCCAGACCACAAGCCCTGCAGAGATAAAAACATCCAGGTCAGCTGAGACGTCAACAGCGATTTGAACCACCGCCGCAAGTCACAGCCTAACAATGTAAAACGTCCCCGGTAAATAACGAAACCGGGCGGGGTGACCGGCAGAGTCTCTTTGTCAAGGTCCCTGAAGCAGCTGTGTGACAGATGGATCATCGACTGAAAACGAGACGATTCCCAGCACATGACATATGGAGACCGATCTGCACAGTGTCCAAGTAAGACTGAGCTACGGTGTCAGATAAAAACAGAGTGGCTTTACTTTAATTCTATTCACCGTCAATAACCATCTCACGTTAATAAATACCAAAGGAAATTCCCTGATGATTAGGAAGAAATTCATTCTTAAATTCCTGCAACTAAACCAAATTATCTGAACATCATATAATAACTGCTCAGTGAAATTCATCATCATCAAATTGCCTTACTGTGATATGTACTGTTATTTAACTCCTGACTGAGTTAAATAAACGTTTTAAATGTGTGAAATTGTCTGTGATCTTGTATGGTTTTACAGAGGGGGTCGGACTTGACATGCAGAACTTACTACTGAAGATTAGAGACTGATTTTAATATTTCCTATTGACTGACCCTAAAATCATAGATATTACAACCTTGTTATATCATTCAGTCATAGGTGGTGCCCCCAGTATTCAAGGTAAAATTATCCACAAGTGATAATTTCAAATATCCTAAAACACATATTATATTCTTCCTGATGCTACACTGGCTACTTTGAAGAGTTGAATAAAGCTGATACCCTGCTATGATGTTGGGCACTTCCAGTGTCAGGTTCTGGTGGCTGATCATCAGGTCCACTATGGACCACCAAATGTAAAGTACGAGACACACCAAGCTGATGGTGGGCTTTCTGGCCCCATCGTGAGATAATGATCCAAGTGGAATTGTTGTGTACCATACCATTGGTAAGTCTGCACATGACCCATGTCATACACATGCGTCATGGCACCCATTAAAAAAAAATTACACAAATTGAAAACAGATGAGGTTTGTGTACAGCTCATGAAGAAAATAAGAAAAGCTGAAATTCTAGTGGAATATATCAAATATGAGAACAATGAAGGTCACCTTGCTATGACGTCTTTCCACAGAATGTTAACTAGTCACAAATTAATATTAATTTTAAAAATTAGGGGGGGGGGGGCATGTTATGAGCATTCTGAAGCTTTTATGCATGTTTCTTTGCATAGGAGATGTGTTCAGTTGAAAGAAAAAAGTCACAAAACAACTGTTTTTCATACACATAATTTGACCTGAAGCCAAACATGTTCAATCAAGCACTCAAATTACATTTTCAAAACTCAGATTTAATTACACTCATGACTGGTAATTCAAATGGAGGCACACTGAAGATCATGAAATGAAAATAAAATGAGAAAAAAAAATCTATTAAAATCCACTACACAGTCTTCAGAAGATGAGCTTCTTCTCAAAATTCACATCTTCTTTGACCTCCAGGACAATCTGCAGCACTCAGGACATTTAACTCATAACTGAGACAGCTTTGTGGTCAATAAAATATAGGAGATAAAAGCACTCATAAACTGAATGTTTTGTGACTGAGCATTACTGATCTTCTGACCGTACGTGGTGCTTACCTCGCATCGCTACTTATGAGATAAAAGTTTGCCACAACAGAATACTTTTTCCTCAAAGCTGAGAAAACATTTGTGATCCAATAAAATAGCTGTGTGTGCACAGCCATCACAAACAGCATGCCGTTAAAACTTACCACTGTATTGTGAAGAAAGAAATACCGCATGTCAAATGTTTGATGGAAAAGATGATAAATAATTAATACTGACTCTGAGCTTCCAGAAAGATGATTCAAAAGCTAAAATTCACTGCTGGAAACAGAAAGAGTACCTTCAGTAATCAGACAATGTATTGAGCAGGTCTAGGAGGAAAAGAATGATGATTTTTATTTACAATGCACTTTTGGACCAGAAATTATAAAGTGATGTACATACTGAAATGAAAATGCAAAAATTAACAGTCAGGCAAAGTGTTGTATGTGCCCCTGCTCATATGATAAGTTAGTGTATAGTTTCACAGAAGACATGTCAGTGAAGTCTGGAAAATATTTCAAGATGATATATGGTCTATTTGTATTGGGAAAGACTGCCACTTTACAACTGGTATATGGTGTAATGACCTCCATTTTCAACAGGATACTCTTCAAGCCTCCCCAATACACCAATAAGAAATAGCTTCAATCAGATGAGCAGGGACCTCATGTACAAATATTTGCATGGAGATCCTACTGAAATATGACTAGTCTCGAGGACGTCGACTATTGAAACCGGCAACAACTAATTTAGCAGTCGACGAGTCATTTGCTTTGAACCTTGAACCAATGAAGCAGTGCTGCGATCTGCTGCTTCAACCTCAGTGCATTCACGACAGAAGAAATGCATTTGCGACGCTCTGATCAGGCTCCACGCGGACAACAGCATTAAACCCATGGTATATTGTGCCTAAAACTCTCGTGAATATATTCTCTGGGTTTATAGACATTGTTATTGTGTTTGTTTTATGCAAAAATGCCAGAAGAAGGTCAGGTCGCTTCTCCATTATTTTCAATTGGAATCATTGTGAGCTCCAACGCTTCATGTTCTTTAATGTCTTGCTTTTGTCAAACACTGACTGTCCTCATTGTTCCAGAGTAATATATACAGTATAAGATGTCTGAAATTTGGTTTGCGTTTAATAAATTCCACACATCATAAACGTAGGAGACATGGATGGATCATTTATTATTCCAAGTAAATAATCCGTAAATAATAAATAAATCCGTAAATCTGTAAATAATACACTGCCATCTACTGGCCAGTAGTGGTCATGGCAGTATTCACCCTAAGTACTAAGCATCTGGGTACCAGTAGATGGCAGTGTTCTATTTATTGTGACCCCGGTTATATCAGACAGTTGTCAAATCAACTTTTTGGCTTAGCAAATGCCTTTTTTAAGAAATAAAAAAATGGCATATTTTACAAAAGCACATTTATATGTAAACAGCAATACACACACCTCACATTAATGTGTTGATTTTTACATAGAATAAATGAGTCAACCAATCAGTGTTAGTGGAGGCCCATTTACCCATAATCCCTCTGGCATCTGTCTGTGTTTGTTACAAAACTTCAGAATTAGTGCATTATTTAAAATTAAAAGATATATGTTATATTTTAACTTTGTATAAAAGACAGAATTGACATTAATGGAGTTATTCTATCTGTATTAATTTTATTTACACTTCAAAACCATAAGTCAGCATTTCTTTATTTTCCAAGACCTCCGCCTCACGGCGACACTGCTCTTGCGTAGAGAGTTGAGCTTTGCAGCTCCACTCAGCTGCTTCACTGCTACAAGCTATATAGTAAACAGGAGCTTCCAGCAGTGGGCAGGGCACACAAAGACAGAAGTGCTGACTCACTGATTGGGTTTGTGGTCGTCTTTGACGCTACCAGAAGCGATTCAGCTTGTTAGTTGGAAGTGTACCAAAGACAGTACTGAAAGTTATCAGTTATCGGTTAACTGTAGCTTCCGATAATTTTTTGGGTGGTTTATTGGTTTAGCTTCATAAAAGATAACTTTTCAGTTAGCTGATTATCTGTTATTGAACCTAACGTTTTGGGTAGCTGTGCCCACCACTAACTGGGACTCCTGTCTTGTTGTGAGAAATAAACAAGAATCATCCTCTGTTCAGTTGCTCCAAAACACTGCGCCGTCGAGTCAAGTTAGAAACATAGAGTGCGCTTGGAATTAATAACTTCAAAGTGAATCGCCATTTAGATCAAATGACACCTCTTTCCAAATGTTGTAATACAAACAATAAACTGCAATCTATCAAAATGTTTTTTTTTTCTCCCAAAATAAGACATCCTGGCTGACATGCAGCAGCCCAAGACTGTATGGCTACAGACCTGCAGACTCCAGCAGCCAGCTGAGCTGGAGAGACATCCATGCCGTTAATGTCTGAAAGGAAATGCTTTAACAGATTTTTTTCTATCTATGTCCAGGAACCACCATGTAGAGTTTATTTACTGTATGTCCAGAGATCAAGGATCTACCATGTAGAGTTTATTTATTGTATGTCCAGAGATCAAGGATCTACCATGTAGAGTTTATTTACTGTATGTCCAGAGATCAAGGATCTACCATGTAGAGTTTATTTGCTGTATGTCCAGAGATCAAGGATCTACCATGTAGAGTTTATTTATTGTATGTCCAGAGATCAAGGATCTACCATGTAGAGTTTATTTATTGTATGTCCAGAGATCAAGGATCCACCATGTAGAGTTTACTGACTGTATGTCCAGAGATCAAGGATACACCATGTAGAGTTTATTTATGTCCAGAGATCAAGGATCCACCATGTAGAGTTTATTTATTGTATGTCCAGAGATCAAGGATCCACCATGTAGAGTTTACTGACTGTACGAGGTCTCTTAGATAATAAACCGACCCTTTTATTTTTTTTTTAACTATATGGATTTGAATGACATGCGATTACACCAATCATGCTTGAACCCTCGTGCGCATGCGTGAGTTTTTTCACGCGTGTCGGTGACGTCATTTCCCTGTGGGCAGACCTTGAGTGAGATGTGGTCCCGCCCTCTCGGCTGAATTCCTTTGTTTCACACGCTGCTCGAGACGGCGCGCGTTGCTTTATCAAAAATTTTTCTGGACCTGTGAGGAATATCCGAGTGGACACTATTCGAGAAATTAAGCTGGTTTTCTGTGAAAAGTTTAACGGCTGATGAGAGATTATGGGGTGTTTCTGTCGGTGTAAGGACTTCCCACGGAGCGGGACGTCCTGCAGCGCTTCCAGGCGCTGTCGTCGGCCTGTTTCGAGCTGAAATCATCCTAATTTAAGGCTTAATTCACCCAGGACATCGTGAGAGAATAGAGAAGATTCAGAAGAGGCCGGCATGAGGAATTTATGCAGACATTCCACTGTTTAAGGACATTTTTTTAATGAAAGACGTACGCGCAAATTCTCCGAGTCGTTTCCGTGACGACTCGGCAAATCTGTGTGCGCCGCGACAGGAAAAACACCTCCGTGTTGAAAACCATTTGTAGAATTCAGGCGGCTTTTAATGGCTTTCAACAAGTGAGTAACTGAGAAATTGTTTAACAGCTTGGGCATGTTCCAACTTGCCCGTTAAGATTTCCAACGGAGGTGTTTTTCCTGCCGCGACCCCCCGCGGTCGGGTCCAGCCCGACATGCGACTCTGCCCGCACGTTCTTTCATTACAAAATGACCGTTAACAATGGAATGTCCGAATAAACTCCTCATGCCGACTTCTTCTGAAAGTTCTCTGTTCTCTGACGACTTACTGCGTCAACAGAGCCTGAAATGTGGAAGTTTTCAACTTGAAACGGCGAGACGCTGCCGCCTCGAAGCGCAGATCGCCGTCAGGCGCCGTGGACCGTCCTTAAAGCGACACTACCAGACCAAAATCTCTCATCAGCCGTTAAAATTTTTACCGAGCTGAATTTATTGAATGGTGTCCACTCAGTTGTGCCTTACAGTTTTGAAAAAAATTTTATCAAACAAAGCAACAGTCTCTGAGCCATTCCTAAACAATGAAAAAAATCGACGAGCGGGTGGACGACTCCTCACTCAAAGACTGCCCACAGGCGAATGACGTAACCGACAGGCGTGAAAAACCTCTTGCATGCCCACGAGGGTTCAAGCATGTCTGATGTAATCACACGTGATTCAAATCCATATGGTTTTTGAAAAAAATAATAAGGTCGGATACTTTTCTAATAGACCTCGTATGTCCAGAGATCAAGGATCCACCATGTAGAGTTTATTTATGTCCAGAGATCAAGGATCCACCATGTAGAGTTTATTTACTGTATGTACTCGTAGCTTAAAGCAGATAACCCGTAAGTTGGAGAGGAAATGGCGTCTCACTAATTTAGAAGATCTTCACTTAGCCTGGAAAAAGAGTTTGTTGCTCTATAAAAAAGCCCTCCGTAAAGCTAGGACATCTTTCTACTCATCACTAATTGAAGAAAATAAGAATAACCTCAGGTTTCTTTTCAGCACTGTAGCCAGGCTGACAAAGAGTCAGAGCTCTATTGAGCTGAGTATTCCATTAACTTTAACTAGTAATGACTTCATGACTTTCTTTGCTAACAAAATTTTGACTATTAGAGAAAAAATTACTCATAACCATCCCAAAGATATATCGTTATCTTTGGCTGCTTTCAGTGATGCCGGTATTTGGTTAGACTCTTTCTCTCCGATTGTTCTGTCTGAGTTATTTTCATTAGTTACTTCATCCAAACCATCAACATGTTTATTAGACCCCATTCCTGCCAGGCTGCTCAAGGAAGTCCTACCATTATTTAATGCTTCAATCTTAAATATGATCAATCTATCTTTGTTAGTTGGTTATGTACCACAGGCCTTTAAGGCGGCAGTAATTAAACCATTACTTAAAAAGCCATCACTTGACCCAGCTATCTTAGCTAATTATAGGCCAATCTCCAACCTTCCTTTTCTCTCAAAGATTCTTGAGAGGGTAGTTGTAAAACAGCTAACTGATCACCTGCAGAGGAATGGTCTATTTGAAGAGTTTCAGTCAGGTTTTAGAATTCATCATAGTACAGAAACAGCATTAGTGAAGGTTACAAATGATCTTCTTATGGCTTCGGACAGTGGACTTATCTCTGTGCTTGTTCTGTTGGACCTCAGTACTGCTTTTGATACTGTTGACCATAAAATTTTATTACAGAGATTAGAGCATGTCATAGGTATTAAAGGCACTGCGCTGCGGTGGTTTGAATCATATTTGTCTAATAGACTACAGTTTGTTCATGTAAATGGGGAATCTTCTTCACAGACTAAAGTTAATTATGGAGTTCCACAAGGTTCTGTGCTAGGACCAATTTTATTCACTTTATACATGCTTCCCTTAGACGGTATTATTAGACGGTATTGCTTAAATTTTCATTGTTACGCAGATGATACCCAGCTTTATCTATCCATGAAGCCAGAGGATACACACCAATTAGCTAAACTGCAGGATTGTCTTACAGACATAAAGACATGGATGACCTCTAATTTCCTGCTTTTAAACTCAGATAAAACTGAAGTTATTGTACTTGGCCCCACAAATCTTAGAAGCATGGTGTCTAACCAGATCGTTACTCTGGATGGCATTTCCCTGATCTCTAGTAATACTGTGAGAAATCTTGGAGTCATTTTTGATCAGGATATGTCATTCAAAGCGCATATTAAACAAATATGTAGGACTGCCTTTTTGCATTTACGCAATATCTCTAAAATCAGAAAGGTCTTGTCTCAGAGTGATGCTGAAAAACTAATTCATGCATTTATTTCCTCTAGGCTGGACTATTGTAATTCATTATTATCAGGTTGTCCTAAAAGTTCCCTAAAAAGCCTTCAGTTGGTTCAGAATGCTGCAGCTAGAGTACTGACGGGGACTAGCAGGAGAGAGCATATCTCACCCGTGTTGGCCTCTCTTCATTGGCTTCCTGTTAATTCTAGAATAGAATTTAAAATTCTTCTTCTTACTTATAAGGTTTTGAATAATCAGGTCCCATCTTATGTTAGGGACCTCGTAGTACCATATTACCCCATTAGAGCGCTTCGCTCTCAGACTACGGGCTTACTTGTAGTTCCTAGGGTTTGTAAGAGTAGAATGGGAGGCAGAGCCTTCAGCTTTCAGGCTCCTCTCCTGTGGAACCAGCTCCCAATTCAGATCAGGGAGACAGATACCCTCTCTACTTTTAAGATTAGGCTTAAAACTTTCCTTTTCGCTAAGGCTTATAGTTAGGGCTGGATCGGGTGACCCTGGACCATCCCTTGGTTATGCTGCTTTAGACGTAGATTGTGGGGGGGTTCCCATGATGCACTGTTTCTTTCTCTTTTTGCTCCGTATGCATCACTCTGCATTTAATCATTAGTGATCGATCTCTGCCCCCCTTCACGGCATGTCTTTTTCCTGGTTTTTTCCCTCAGCCCCAACCAGTCTCAGCAGAAGACTGCCCCTCCCTGAGCCTGGTTCTGCTGGAGGTTTCTTCCTGTTAAAAGGGAGTTTTTCCTTCCCACTGTGGCCAAGTGCTTGCTCATAGGGGGTTGTTTTGACCGTTGGGGTTTTTCATAATTATTGTATGGCCTTGCCTTACAATATGGAGCGCCTTGGGGCAACTGTTTGTTGTGATTTGGCGCTATATAAGAAAAAAGTTGATTGATTGAAGTTGATTGATGTCCAGAGATCAAGGATCCACCATGTAGAGTTTATTTATTGTACATCCAGAGATCAAGGATCCACCATGTAGAGTTTATTTATGTCCAGAGTTCAAGGATCCAGTGGCCAATTTCATATTTACTTACTATAAGACTCAATAAAATGTTGTTGACATAGAAAACCTGGAAAGCCTACTTTTAGTACACAGAAAATTCACAGGAGGTATTGATAAGGGAATATATATATGAATAAAATTATATAGACTTATGCTGTGACGACAAATTATGACAGTTTGGCCATCCATTCATTGGCTATATACAAGTATTGCCAGATGCGGGGAACACACACACACACACACACACACACACACACACACACACACACACACACACACACACACACACACACACACACACACACACACACACACACACACACACACACACACACAAAACAATACTTCACTCACCTTCTGGGTGATAAAGTAACAAATAAAAGCCCACAAACAAACAATAATAAAATTAAATACATAATAAATGAACAATTAGAACAATATTTAAATTAAGTTAACAATACTGGTACACATAGCAAATATAAAAAGCTAAAATTTGGTGCATGACAGAACACTGATAATAGTTACACAGAAATAAAAAGTGCCTTTAAAATAAATATGCAAGCTAGTCTGTGCATACAAATTCAGTTTTGTTCCTCCTCCAAAGGTTATTTAAATGAAAAAGTTTTAACATGACATTTTAAACAGGCCTTTCCAGATTCCACAGTCAAGCACCATGTATTATGTTATGCATGTGACTGAGTTGCAGTTGTTGAACTCAGAGACTCACTGGTAACATCCTAACCTGTGCAAACTCTGCACGACCTAAGCGAGTCCAAGATGGGCATAATGATTGGTCAATATCTGTGGCAAGATACTTCAAACAGGTTTTGCTAGAAAGGGTTTTACCATTGCAGGACATTGACAGATTCACAAATGTTGACTGTCTTTTTTGAGCCAAACAGTATGGACTTTGTTTTCCCTCGGTTTCAGCGAAAGCTCATTATCAATAAGTCAATCCCAAACAGGCTGCAGTTCGGATGATAACTGAAATCAGATGTAAACGGTACACTTTCCAGCTAATAAGAGAGCAGAACTGTCAGCGTACAACAGCATTTTACAATTTACTGCAAAAGGCATATTAGTAGCATACATAAGAAAATGCAAAAGACCCAGTACTGAACTTTGCGGTACACCACAGACCACTTGTGTTCAAGTACACAATATGCCACACACAGTGCCTATTACTATGGTATTCCTGGAACCAATTAACAACTGTTTTCAGGAAGTCCACTGGCTTCCAACTTCATAACAAGTATCCTATGGGCCATAGCATCAAATTTGAGCTCCGGTGCACCCTATTTTAACTGATCATCCTTGAAATGTTGCTACAGCTTAACTGGAGTCCACCTGGAGTAAATTCAGTTGATTGGACATGATTTGGAAAGGCATACACCTGTCTACATATACGGCCCCACAGTTGACAGTGCATGTTATAGCACAAACCAAGCATGAAGTCAAAGGAATTGTCTGTAGACCTCTGAGACAGGATTGTCTCAAGGCACAAATCTGGGGAAGGGTGCAGAAACATTTCTGAAGGTCCCAATAAGCACAGTGGCCTCCATCATCCATAAATAGAAGAAGTTCATCATCTTAAATTTCTTGAGAGAATGATTTGTCTTGTCTGTCTTGGCTGGTCTAGTGGTTGAGGTGTTGGGTTTTAGATCAGAAGATCCTCGGTTCAAATCCCAGTCTGACTGGAAAATCACTACGGGCACTTAAGCAAGGTCTTTAATCCCCTATTGCTTCCGGTGTGTAGTGAGCTCCTTGTATGGCAGAACATCGGGGTGAATGTGAGGCATTATTTGTAAAGTTTTTTGAGCGTCTGATGCAGATGGAAAAGCGCTATATAAATGCAGTCCATTCAATAAGGTAGAATATCTATTTCAATTTAATTAAATCTGTTCATTTTATATTGCGCCAAATCACAACAGAGTCGACTCAAGGAACTTCAGACAAAACAATAATAATAATAAAAAAATTAATTAAAATGAATAAAAAAAACACAGTAAAAGATTAAAAAGCAGAGTAACATACTATGCCGTATGCTAGCCATATGAAAGGGAAAATAAGTGCGTCTTAAGTCTGGACTTGAAAATCTCCACAGAATCTGACTGTTATTGAAGCAGGGAGATCATTCCACAGAACAGGGGCACAATAAGAGAAAGTGTCATGGTCTGGGCTGTTTGGCTGTTTTTTTTCTTTATTTCCCACCAGGTGGTGCGCAAGTGGAGCTGAGCATCTGGAGACCTCACCTGCAGCTCGTTTCCACCTGATGAGGAGCTGCTGTATTTAAAGCCTGGTGATGCAGCTGTTCATTGCCAGAGACTTGTTGATGTTGATGGTGATGAAGCCGACCTGTGTTTGATGATTATATTGCTGTTGAAGAAGAGGATTTGCTGATTGATGACTTATTCACTGGTTGAGTGAATGAATGAACTCTCTACGAACCTACCAAACAATCTTCTGCTTCTGTTCAGCCGTCAGACAGCATACTTCCTGAGGTAATCCAGGTTCTCTAGTGTAACTAGTGTAACCAGTCCCAGCAGAAGACTGCCCCTCCCTGAGCCTGGTTCTGCTGGAGGTTTCTTCCTGTTAAAAGGGAGTTTTTCCTTCCCACTGTAGCCAAGTGCTTGCTCACAGGGGGTCGTTTTGACCGTTGGGGTTTTACATAATTATTGTATGGCCTTGCCTTACAATATAAAGCGCCTTGGGGCAACTGTTTGTTGTGATTTGGCGCTATATAAAAAAAATTGATTGATTGATTGATTGATAGTGCGAGAGAGGTCGGACTTCTGACCGGGTCATCCCATCTCGGGGTCCTCCCCGACAAAGATTATGCCCGCCTCTCCCAGGCTCCACAGGGATTCCCCCCTCCGGCACTCTGGCTCCCCCTGCTGACGAGCCTATGCAGCTCGGCAGGGCCAAATTATCCTCAACATCCCGGTCAAGCAGGCATCGGGAGTAATAGTGATGTCATTCAAAAAACAAACAAACAAACAAAAAAACTTTGTTTCCATTTTTTTTTCTGAACTTGACGTTGTAGACCAATCATCACTCAGTTTTTCATTGGTCGATTATCTGTTTTTTTAGTGTGGGTTGTTTTTGTGTTAGGGGTTGGATTCTTTGTTTTTTTTGTGTGTAGTTTTGTAGTATGTTTGGTGGTCTGTTTGAGTGGACACACAGGTGGGTGGAAGCGCAGCGCTTTTGACTCAATGAAGTGTACTCAGTTACTTCCTGCAAGATGATTTTTTTTTTTTATCTCCCAGGGTTTGATTGTGAATGTCCTCTGGGGGGTGTTGGATCATTTTTGCATTTTTTGTTTTCTCCCAGCTTCCCCCCATTGGTTTGATTATAAATGTCCTCTGGGGGGCAGTGGATTATTTTTCCATTTTCTGTTTGACCCTTCCGTATGCTCTGTCCTTCTAGCCGCAGGTGGCCAGGGCTTCATCTGAACTGGTCGTGGGGGTGTCTCCTGTGGTTGATTGTGAATGTCCTCTGGGAGGCATTGGATGCTCCCACAGGTGATTTTGGACCTCGATTGTTCCTTGGCCATGGTTAGTACTCCCAAGGTTTGATTGTGAATGTCCTCTGGGAGGTGTTGGATCATACATGTCCTCTGGGAGCATTGGATTATTTTTTGTTGGTTCATTTTGGTCTGGTTCTGCCAGTTCGGTCACCCTCTGATGCCAGTACATTCCATCTACCCACAGGGTGCTGAGGACCTCGTTTTCCGGTTCCTGGTGGGGGAGCTCCAGGGTTTTGATTGTATAAGTCCTCTGGGAGGCATTGCATGTTCCCACAGGTGACTTTGGACCTCGAATGTTCCCCGGCCATGGTTATTACTCCCTCAGTTGATTGTGACTGTCCTTTGGGAGGTGTTGGATTGTGACTGTTCTCTGGGAGGCATTGAACTGACTTACAGAACTCCTCTGGATTTTGGACCACATTTTTTCAGCAAACGCTCCACAGCCATGTCTTTTTGTCTCCTCGCTGACCTAACCTATGTTTCTGGGATGTGCCTTTCCCAATGAGTCGCGTGGCTCTGCCCCTGTCTCCGCCATGGACCCTGGATGGTCACACCGCATGTTCTCCGCTGTGGACGGTTGGGCTGCATGGCTCCGCTCTTGTCTCTGCCTTGGACCCTGGAGGGATGTGCCATTCCTGTTTTGGGTCTGAATGATCACCTGGAGGCTCACCGTGAGGGTGGGGGGTTACTGTCATGGTCTGGGCTGTTTGGCTGTTTTTTGTTTTCTTTATTTACCACCTGGTGGTGCTCAAGCGGAGCTGAGCATCTGGAGATCTCACCTGCAGCTCGTTTCCACCTGATCAGGAGCCTCACTTGCAGTTTCCATGTGTCAAAAGTCTGGCAGCAGCATTCTGAACCAATTGAAGACCCCTAATGTTGGATTGCAGTAAACCAGAAAAATAGAACATTACAATAATCGAATCTGGAAGAGACAAATGCATGAATCAGGGTCTCAGCATCAGCCATAGACAGGATGGGACAAGTCTTCGCTATATTTCGCAGATGGAAGAAAGCAGTCCTCGTAATATATCTAATGGAGAGGTCAAACTACAATGTAGGATCAAAAATTACCCCAAGGTTCCTCACTTTGTCAGTATGATGTATGACACACGAGCCTAGGCTAAGGGGGCAATTTTGCGCAAAACATAAAAATTTATCTTCAAATCTTACACATGCCTCTTCTACATTAGTGCTTGAGGTGACATCATGCCACTTGATATGATTCAGAAGTGATTCAAAACGTTCTTCGAGATAATTCTAAGTAAATGCAATGTAACAGTATTATGAGGTTTGGCAGAAGATCTTTTAATTTTACATGTACAAATTGTCACCAAATGCTCACTCATTCCAACAATGAGAACACCAGTGCTTCTAGTTTTAGACGAATCAGAGATCAATATAAAATTTACATAAAATTGGTTGATGATACGTTAGTAATCCTTGTGGGTTCAGTTATTCAGTTGGTTCCCTGTGTTCCCTAAACATAGTACATTTGATTGCCTTTTTGATTGTTAAAATCAGTACTGAAATCACTAAGAAGAAAACATTCAATGTCTGACAGAGTATCACACTTAAGACTTGAAACTTCCAATCTATTCCAAAAATCACATTGGCAACGCATTGTGTGATTGCACAAGGCCAACCGGTCTGATCACTGATCCACATGTATGTGGACCTTTAGGATATGAGAGCTTTACAGAGTCTGTGAGCGCTGCCTTACCTACAACACAATTTTTCTTCTAGTCCTCCACTCTGTGACTTTGAATTGCAGAGCTACTGATTATGATTGTCTGTACCCTCTGCTTCCAAGTTCATGCTGATGGATGTGTCCTTACAGAGAGTCAGCGGGATGCCAGCATGTACTCACAGCGTGCCTGTTTCCTGAATAGCAGGCAATTGTATCAAATGACATGTGTTCAGTCCATAGCAGGTGAGGCTTGATGATTAATGATTCTAGCCTACAGTGCTTAAAGATCTCAGTGTTGGGCACTTGTTCTTGCCAGGTTATGCCTACCACAATTTCCAGACTATACGTATGTTGCAATGGAGTATTCGCATTTGACCAAAAATGCGCCGTGAAGAGGAAAAAAGTCATATCATACTGTATATGAGTTGCATTCATTTTTGAAACATGGAGGTACTGCTTCATGCAAAACCAAGAAAACTAAATTATTATCAAATAAAAATTTATTTATAATGCAAATACCACTTTAGCAAAAAGAAGCTAACACACTAATCAATATTATTTTATGAGGCACAAAGCACTCAAGAATACACTGCTTCTTGTCATCACTGAACAAACAAAAAAGTTAATGTGGTGCTAACTATGTGCATGTTTACCTCATTGAATATTTATATTCTTTGAAAAATGATTGCATTTTTTTAAACAATATAATTAGAATTAATTTAGTCTGGCCTTCATCCTCATTGCTGACCCATCTATCCCCCAAAGTACAAAGAAGTGTAGTACCAAGTAGTATGAAGGTTATTCACCATCTTTCCTCAATAGTGTATGAAGGTTATTCCATTTCTTTTTCACATCTTTCAGTTTGAGAACATGATTTATTAATTTCATTCATTCCCTAAGACCCAGTGTGTTCTTATTCAGATTTTTTTCTTCTTGTTTTACAGTGGATGGCATCCAGCTTAATGGCTTATTACTGCCATATTCTGTTCCAGAATATGGATCAGACAGTACCTCATTCAGATCAGTATACAGGATCAGCTTTTCACACAAGTAGACAGTAGGGGCATCATGGTACACAGATGACACAGTTCAGTTATATTTGTGGTTACATGTCATGGTTTGTTATGAGTTTGGTTTTTACATGCTGCCTGGAAACAATTTAGAATTTTAACCCCCAGAGGAGGACAAATTCAAGGGATGAGTTGCTCTGACTGACATTTGGTAGAATTGGAAGTGATTTACAAATCTTATGATGTTAACGTAAGATGGGTCACGGGTAATCTCAAAGCCTCACACATTTACGCATGCAATTCCCCCTGTACCATAACACTAACACCAAGACAAAGTGTAAATGTAAAGTTTCTTTTTTCATTAAGTCTATCAATCAGATAACATCTCTTGTCACTCGAGTTGGGATGAATTTACTGTGGATCGCGTTAAGTGTTTTGTTTTTCTTTTGTTTTTATGTCGTGTGACGTGCCGAAAACCTCACTCTTTGCAGATTTGAAAACACGATGCAGTGTGGCTATTTGGTGAAATTTCCATCCGTGAAATTTTTACAGTAATTCATATAAAATGCCAACTTTTGTCATACATTGATGGCGTTTTCTGTCTGAACTTGAAAGCGGACTAACCTCATATGGGGACAGTGATTCAAATGTGTATCATTACGCTTTTGCTTTTAGGTTCATGTTCCTGAAGAAAAATGCTTCCAAAGTTTCTGGGTTAAATAACCTGATCACTGGCTTCAACTGTCTGTTTTCCTCTGTTCGAAGGGAAAGAAAGACCCTGCCTTCCTGCACAGATCATGAAACTAGAGTGACACACAGGCCAGTGAAATGAGCTGATGGTTGAAATGTTGGTGACTTAAGTAAACAAATTTGCATGTGTATAAAATCATAATATGCACTGCCGTGCTGTGTATTCTGCATGCAGTTCTGCACACGGAACCATCATGTATGTACCGTATGGTTCAATACAAATACAGGTATTGTGGCACCCCATGGAGATGGTGCAATCTTGTGATGTCAGAATGCCCCATGGCATTCCTTAAGTTTGGGAATGTGTAGTTGATCTGCATTTCACCACTGCAGAGAAGCAGTTGGTTAGCAATTATTGTACCATCCATATTATTTTCAAATACTGGGTTCAAACAACAAAATATATGAAGGTTATAAAATGATTTAGCATGCACACTTACAGATGCGTGCGCCAAAGACTGATGTATGTTTAAACTACACAGCTGGAAGAGATCAGACTTATTCTTGGAGCTTCTCTCACCACAGCGGCAAGAGCTCTGGTGTGTTATATCCTTTACATCCATAAAACCTGCTTAAGATGCACTCGTCTCTGCTGGAGCCTGAGGCAGACGGATCCCAGCCATGCTGTGGTACTCTGCGCTACACCAGGCTCCGATGATAACGTCCTTCAAGGAAAGAAAAGGTAAAGCTAAAAACAGCCCTGAACACCCCACACCCCCGACACCTCCACCAACACCGTACATTGCAGCAGTGAAGAGAAAGTGAATTGAGTGCATCTGCATCAGCAACAGTGGAGGCGGATGGAGTAATAGCGCTCTCAGCGACGGAGAGGAAAGAAAGAAAAAGGGGGAGGAGAGGCGAGAAAGCAGATTGCCGTAATAAACACAGCATCGGCACTGACAGGAAATAAATAAATCCAATAGAAAAGAGAAAGAATATTCACCCTGTAACTGGAAGAAGTCTTCTGTAAATAACACAGCTCAAATCATTTCATGCAAACTGAAGTAGTGCCCAGACAGCAAGTGTGGGGGATCACAGGTCTGAACAACGGCCTTCCATTCACGCTCCATGCCACAATCACCAGAGGGTTAAATAAAAATTGCAACATCTGCAAATGTTCATATCATAAATCAGGGAAGTGGTCACATGTACAATGACAACACTTTAATACGGAGACGTGCAAAGACAGAAATGAGAACAGCACACTGAAACTCAGAGGGAGTACACCGATTCAAAAATCAATATCCAAGGTTAAAGAAAGGTCACTGCAAACAAGGTTCCGCTTTGTTATTGTCAGAACAATCCGTGTTTTGGCTGCTGCTGTCAAATCAGAGCACGATGGGAAATTAAGCAAAATAATTAAAATGAATTGGATTGTGGTTTCAAACATGGCACTTGAAGCGAGACGCTAATCATTCGTTGTGTTTCGGCAATAAATTTTTAATCTACCCTCATATAAATGAAGAAAACTGAACACTTGCTTTCTGCTTAATGTGCTTGGGGATAGTATTGGCAGTTTGCGCGTTCACACTCGGTGTTGTCTTAAAACCCTGTTGAAAGTGTTCTTATGGGAATTGCAATTCTGAACCATAAGTGAAGTTAAGAGTTGCAGGAATTAAAAATGGCATCAAGGGCCTTGTCAAGACCGCACTACATACTTAAAATTTTGATGACCAAAGCAGGGACGGGGTCAAAATAGACAAACGTGCCTATACTTTGTTCTGATTATGTCCTTACCATATTCTCAGAGCATCTAAAATGTTCCCACTGATATTTAACTACATGCATAATTGTGTGTTCAGCATTTTTACTTCAATCACAATGCACGCATGCATACTACATTCTCACTGTGTCCGTTTTATCTTATCAATACTGCACTGTTTAATTTGTTCTGCAAGTTTTCTTGTGTCCACATGTAAGTTCAACATGAAACCCCAGTCAGAAAAACAGCTCTCCTGCCAAAGGTGTCAGTCTCTATTTAAAAACACACTTAAATATACTCACGCACGAGGGTGGGTGGGCAGGTGCCTGCTTATAAGCCAACCTCAATATGTTTGAGGAGGTGGGGGATATGTTTTTTTCTCTCTCTCTCTCTCTCTCTCTCTCTCTCTCTCTCTCTCTCTCTCTCTCTCTCTCTCTCTCTCTCTCTCTCTCACTCTTTGGCTGTGTTTCAGCACCATGGACAGCAACACACACATTTCACACAGCAGTCCATAGGCTGCTGCTGTAAGTTTGTGTCAATGCCACACCTGTAAAACATCAGTGAAGTCTCTACTACAGTGAAATAATGTAGTCATTACTATGTAGTGGCGCCGTCCAGGTTTTTTGGCCCCATGAAAAGAAATCATACTGGGTCCCCTCCATAGCCAGCTGCTAGGCTGGTGGAAAATTTTGACTGTTTTCTTTTTTTTTTTTTTGCAGCAGAGCAGCTTGCTAAATGTTTGCCTGAATTCATTAACAATAGTGAAATGTATAAATCCAGAGTTTTCTTCACAAATAGGAGCTAATATGGGGAGAAAAGTGAGCTAGCTTATAAACTATGGACAAAGTTAAGAACATACAACAACATAATATTCCACAACTTTCCATGACATGAATCACTAACAGAATGACCTTGCCAGTGAAAGAACTGGGTGACATACTGTCACTTCTTTCTCCTTCTTTCTTTCTCCTGTCACTTCTTTCTCTTTCTTTTTTTTTTGCCTGAATTTCCTCCTACTAGGCTCTCAATTTCTAACTGTGAAAAGTTATTAGGCTCTGCAACTATGGAAGTAAATCTGTGCCATCAGAGTCTGAATTTGAAATTTTAAGGTTTAATTTTTTTTAGCATCAAAATCAGAGTTTGAAGTTGAATTTCTAAGGCTGAATTTGTTTAACATCAAAATATTCAGCCTCAAAAACTTCAACCTCAAAAAATTCAACCTAAAAAAAAAAAAATAGAAAAGCAGGGATCGATTGCTTCTCCCTGCTCTTCTATTTTTTTAGGTTGAATTTTTTTGAGGTTGATTTTTTTTTTAGGTTGAATTTTTGAGGTTGAATTTTTGGAGGTTGAATTTTTTTTTAGGTTGAAGTTTTTGAAGCTGAATATTTTGATGCTAAACAAATTCACCCTTAGAAATTCAACTTCAAATGCTGATGGCACAGATTTACTTCCACATGCAGCTGTCTGACAGAGCAGGTGGACTGAATCATTTTGCATAAATGGGGGTGGGGGGGGGGGTGGCCATTGAGAAATGTTTCCAAAACAAATAAACTTGTGTTGCCAATACATTGTAAATAAAGTGTATGTGTGATTGTAAGTTTAATACTGAGTGTCATATTATTTTGTCAGTATTATAACTGTATTTATTAGGGGCCTCTCTGGGCCCCTGTCTGTCATTGGCCCCTAGAATCCTTCTCTTTACTCTCCCCTTTTCTGCAATCCTGTTACTATGTCCTTTTTTAGTTCTTGCTGCATTCTGATTCGTTGTTGACTTGTTGCACATGTATTTTTTAACATGTTCAATGTTCAATCGCACCTTTCACGTCCAAGAAGAATACACAGTGCCCTCAAGCACTTCTACTGCATTCCTTATAAGTTACACAGGTTCTGAGCGTGTCCTCTCAGTTTTTTTGTGGCTATTGTATGGAAAATGGGTGGATGGATGGACTGAGGTATGTGTGAAAAGCCTGTATGTATGGAATATGTTCTTTTTATGGTGCTTCATCATTTCTTCAATTAACACTTTCTGACATCATGGAACCTTGCTGGGAACACGTTTGTGTGATTGGATATCATCCCTCGGGTCTCATATTAATTTTTTACAATGGACCACGGACGACATGCCATTGTTCACGCCATACTAACGGCAACACCAAGATGCATAACTCAGGTCTGCCTTAGTGTACAGTTATGAGAATTTGAGTCTAACCAGTGATCTAAAATGCTGACATGACATCTTTTGTACCAGGTTTTTATAAAATTATTGCAGTGGCGGCGCCAGGAAATTTTTGTTGGGAGAGCTGAGGGGGGGCTGGGGTAAAAGTTGGAGGAGCTCCACAAAATGTCGTTGAAATGAACAATATATAGTAAATTGCTTTTTAAGTACCAAGGTATATGTTTTAGTCACTCGTGCTCCTCTAAACTGTTGTATCAATGCACACACACATCACTTAGAACGATTGCAAGTTCAGTAAACTTGCACATAGGTATAAATAAAGATAAGTGAAGCTTTAAGAGTGGCTGTAATAAATATTTAGGAAACCTAAATTTTTGGAGTATCAATCAATCAATCAATTTTTTTATATAGCGCCAAATCACAACAAACAGTTGCCCCAAGGCGCTTTATATTGTAAGGCAAGGCCATACAATAATTATGTAAAACCCCAACGGTCAAAACGACCCCCTGTGAGCAAGCACTTGGCTACAGTGGGAAGGAAAAACTCCCTTTTAACAGGAAGAAACCTCCAGCAGAACCAGGCTCAGGGAGGGGCAGTCTTCTGCTGGGACTGGTTGGGGCTGAGGGAGAGAACCAGGAAAAAGACATGCTGTGGAGGGGAGCAGAGATCAATCACTAATGATTAAATGCAGAGTGGTGCATACAGAGCAAAAAGAGAAAGAAACAGTGCATCATGGGAACCCCCCAGCAGTCTACGTCTATAGCAGCATAACTAAGGGATGGTTCAGGGTCACCTGATCCAGCCCTAACTATAAGCTTTAGCAAAAAGGAAAGTTTTAAGCCTAATCTTAAAAGTAGAGAGAGTGTCTGTCTCCCTGATCTGAATTGGGAGCTGGTTCCACAGGAGAGGAGCCTGAAAGCTGAAGGCTCTGCCTCCCATTCTACTCTTACAAACCCTAGGAACTACAAGTAAGCCTGCAGTCTGAGAGCGAAGCGCTCTATTGGGGTGATATGGTACTACGAGGTCCCTAAGATAAGATGGGACCTGATTATTCAAAACCTTATAAGTAAGAAGAAGAATTTTAAATTCTATTCTAGAATTAACAGGAAGCCAATGAAGAGAGGCCAATATGGGTGAGATATGCTCTCTCCTTCTAGTCCCCGTCAGTACTCTAGCTGCAGCATTTTCAATTAACTGAAGGCTTTTTAGGGAACTTTTAGGACAACCTGATAATAATGAATTACAATAGTCCAGCCTAGAGGAAATAAATGCATGAATTAGTTTTTCAGCATCACTCTGAGACAAGACCTTTCTGATTTTAGAGATATTGCGTGAATGCAAAAAAGCAGTCCTACATATTTGTTTAATATGCGCTTTGAATGACATATCCTGATCAAAAATGACTCCAAGATTTCTCACAGTATTACTAGAGGTCAGGGTAATGCCATCCAGAGTAAGGATCTGGTTAGACACCATGTTTCTAAGATTTGTGGGGCCAAGTACAATAACTTCAGTTTTATCTGAGTTTAAAAGCAGGAAATTAGAGGTCATCCATGTCTTTATGTCTGTAAGACAATCCTGCAGTTTAGCTAATTGGTGTGTGTCCTCTGGCTTCATGGATAGATAAAGCTGGGTATCATCTGCGTAACAATGAAAATTTAAGCAATACCGTCTAATAATACTGCCTAAGGGAAGCATGTATAAAGTGAATAAAATTGGTCCTAGCACAGAACCTCTAATCTCTGTAATAAAATGTTATGGTCAACAGTATCAAAAGCAGCACTGAGGTCTAACAGAACAAGCACAGAGATGAGTCCACTGTCCGAGGCCATAAGAAGATCATTTGTAACCTTCACTAATGCTGTTTCTGTACTATGATGAATTCTAAAACCTGACTGAAACTCTTCAAATAGACCATTCCTCTGCAGATGATCAGTTAGCTGTTTTACAACTACCCTTTCAAGAATTTTTGAGAGAAAAGGAAGGTTGGAGATTGGCCTATAATTAGCTAAGATAGCTGGGTCAAGCAACAGACTCTTTTTCCAGGCTAAGTGAAGATCTTCTAAATTAGTGAGACGCCATTTCCCCTCCAATTTACGGGTTATCTGCTTTAAGCTACGAGTTTGTGAGTTATACCACGGAGTCAGACACTTCTGATTTAAAGCTCTCTTTTTCAGAGGAGCTACAGCATCCAAAGTTGTCTTCAATGAGGATGTAAAACTATTGACGAGATACTCTATCTCCCTTACAGAGTTTAGGTAGCTATGCTGCACTGTGTTGGTATATGGCATTAGAGAACATAAAGAAGGAATCATATCCTTAAACCTAGTTACAGCGCTTTCTGAAAGACTTCTAGTGTAATGAAACTTATTCCCCACTGCTGGGTAGTCCATCAGAGTAAATGTAAATGTTATTAAGAAATGATCAGACAGAAGGGAGTTTTCAGGGAATACTGTTAAGTCTTCTATTTCCATACTATAAGTCAGAACAAGATCTAAGATATGATTAAAGTGGTGGGTGGACTCATTTACTTTTTGAGCAAAGCCAATAGAGTCTAATAATAGATTAAATGCAGTGTTGAGGCTGTCATTCTCAGTATCTGTGTGGATGTTAAAATCGCCCACTATAATTATCTTATCTGAGCTAAGCACTAAGTCAGACAAATGGTCTGAAAATTCACAGAGAAACTCACAGTAACGACCAGGTGGACGATAGATAATAACAAATAAAACTGGTTTTTGGGACTTCCAATTTGGATGGACAAGACTAAGAGACAAGCTTTCAAATGAATTAAAGCTCTGTCTGGGTTTTTGATTAATTAATAAGCTGGAATGGAAGATTGCTGCTAATCCTCCGCCCCGGCCCGTGCTACGGGCATTCTGACAGTTAGTGTGACTCGGGGGTGTTGACTCATTTAAACTAACATATTCATCCTGCTGTAACCAGGTTTCTGTTAGGCAGAATAAATCAATATGTTGATCAATTATTATATCATTTACCAACAGGGACTTAGAAGAGAGAGACCTAATGTTTAATAGACCACATTTAACTGTTTTAGTCTGTGGTGCAGTTGAAGGTGCTATATTATTTTTTCTTTTTGAATTTTTATGCTTAAATAGATTTTTGCTGGTTATTGGTGGTCTGGGAGCAGGCACCGTCTCTACGGGGATGGGGTAATGAGGGGATGGCAGGGGGAGAGAAGCTGCAGAGAGGTGTGTAAGACTACAACTCTGCTTCCTGGTCCCAACCCTGGATAGTCACGGTTTGGAGGATTTAAGAAAATTGGCCAGATTTCTAGAAATGAGAGCTGCTCCATCCAAAGTGGGATGGATGCCGTCTCTCCTAACAAGACCAGGTTTTCCCCAGAAGCTTTGCCAATTATCTATGAAGCCCACCTCATTTTTTGGACACCACTCAGACAGCCAGCAATTCAAGGAGAACATGCGGCTAAACATGTCACTCCCGGTCCGATTGGGGAGGGGCCCAGAGAAAACTACAGAGTCCGACATTGTTTTTGCAAAGTTACACACCGATTTAATGTTAATTTTAGTGACCTCCGATTGGCGTAACCGGGTGTCATTACTGCCGACGTGAATTACAATCTTACCAAATTTACGCTTAGCCTTAGCCAGCAGTTTCAAATTTCCTTCAATGTCGCCTGCTCTGGCCCCCGGAAGAC
This sequence comes from Thalassophryne amazonica, assembly GCF_902500255.1. Classification (NCBI taxonomy): domain Eukaryota; kingdom Metazoa; phylum Chordata; class Actinopteri; order Batrachoidiformes; family Batrachoididae; genus Thalassophryne; species Thalassophryne amazonica. Next base: position 26,577,159 of record NC_047106.1, read on the forward strand.
AATTGACTATGGTTGCTGGTGTCGCTAACTTCACATTTCTCAAAACAGAGTCGCCAATAACCAGAGTTTGATCCTCGGTGGGTGTGTCATCGAGTGGGGAAAAACGGTTAGAGATGTGAACGGGTTGGCGGTGTACGTGGGGCTTCTGTTTAGGGCTACGCTTCCTCCTCACAGTCACCCAGTCGGCCTGCTTTCCCGGCTGCTCGGGATCTGCCAAGGGGGAACTAACGGCGGCTAAGCTACCTTGGTCCGCACCGACTACAGGGGCCTGGCTAGCTGTAGAATTTTCCACGGTGCGGAGCTGAGTCTCCAATTCGCCCAGCCTGGCCTCCAAAGCTACGAATAAGCTACACTTATTACAAGTACCGTTACTGCTAAAGGAGGCCGAGGAATAACTAAACATTTCACACCCAGAGCAGAAAAGTGCAGAGGAGACAGGAGAAGCCGCCATGCTAAACCGGCTAAGAGCTAGTAGCTACGCTAACCTAGCGGATTCCTAAAAACACACAAAGTGAATAATGTGTAAATAATTTAGAGGTGATTCAGCAGAAGGAGTGCTTTAGTTAAGGCACGTAAAGATTACACTGGGAAACAAATCGTAATCTAGATAACTAGATCAATCTAACTGCGCAGATTAAACAGCTAACAGATACAGAAAAACACCGCTGTGCTCCGGAACAGGAAGTGATACAATACCGCAGTGAGAGCCAACCACCAGTAGAGGCAAGCAAGTATGGAGTTAAATTTGTCTCATTAATATTTGCAAATGCACAGAGGGTGATTTAGAAATATCCTTTGATTTGTACACGGCCTTTGTGATCCACAAACACAAATTTCTGATTTTTAAGGTGTGTGGGTTTTTACAAAAAAATGTTTATTTGCAAAACTGGAAATTCTGTTTGTGAAGGGTGATTCAGCATTGGTGGATCACCGAACACACACATTCATCACTTTGCTCAGTTATGCAATATTGAGACATTCTCAGCGCAAAACTGCAGTTGAGATCCACAAATATGTCAGTCGCTATTCACATTATTGGCAGAATTATTGGGAGGGCTGAGGGGGGCTTGGCTCATTATTGGGTGGGCTTAAGGCCCCCCCTTGGCACCACCACTGAATCCTTGGGTATTGCTGGAATGACTTCATGTTGTTGAATGGATGAATCATGATGAATGGATGAGTGACTTAGGGAATCAGATGAAGTGTACTAACTGCACTGTGAGTCAACGTCAATCATGATGCTGCATGTGGTGCTGTTTCCAGAGTGTGTTCCAGTGTGCAAGTGCCTCACTGCTGAGCACCCTGGCAACTTTTGGGAGACGGGGATGAACCGGCGATATGTCCGGGTGCTGCCAATGGTGGATATAGTTGAGCCTCCCCCCTCCCAAAAACACAATGTTTCCTCATGGAAGGAGTTGAAAGTAATTTTGGACATAGCTCAAATCACTGGCAAAAAACTGTAGGGGTTTTATTTTACTCCGTACAGTTCAGCTCAGTTTGATGCCATCATGTCCTGCTGCACTCACCCTCTTTCAGACTCAGGAAACTGATCTCCTCATCCCCCATTTCTCTCTCAGGTGGTTTCTGCTCCAAAACCTTGATTAATTGCCTCTGTTAGAGAACTTAATTAGTGATTCTCTTCTCTGCGGGACTGGTCCAAGACTTTTAGCAGCCCACAAACCTCCTGCTATGCACGTGTCCATTAATTATGTATTTACACAGGCAGACAGAAATAAATGCACCAATGAAGATAACAAAGGACCCATTCTGATGTTTGCACACAAAAACTGAGCCAAGTGCTGCAGCAGACATCTGCATTAATTAGTCATATTACAGTTTCATCCAATTAACAGCTGTCATTGAGCTTAACAGAAAAAGAAGGCAAATCCATGGAGGTTCATCGCTGCGCTAGAGTTGGGTGATTCCTGATTCACATTTTTAACCTAAGAGCCACAAGTTTGCGGTTTCCACTATCCTGGATCCTTTTGGCCCTACAAATCCTGCTAACACCTGGTAATGTATGCAAATTAACACAAGAGTGCTTCACTCACCCCTCTCTTTATAACATGCACAATCTCAGTACAACATACCCCAGTTTATCTGACTAAATCGGGATCTTCTTTGTCACAGCACATCACAGCAGAATCAGTCTTTGATACCGATCACTCCTTGCTTATGTATGTGGGCTGAATGTGAAAAATAAATTTGCAATTTCAATTTATTTTCATTTATATAGCACCAAATCACAACAAAATTACCTCAAGGTGCTTCACACAAGTAAGGTCTAACCTTGCCAACCCCCAGAGCAAGCACACAGGCGACAGTGGTAAGGAAAAACTCAATCTGCTGATTTGAGGAAGAAACCTCAAGCAGACCAGACTCAAAGGGGCGACCCTCTGCTTGGGCCATGCTACTGACACAATTTACAAAACAATTTATAAACGAATTTACAGGAAATGCTGCCGGTGCACAGGACAGGAGGGTTGCAGAAGCAGATACCACACCCATCTCTGGATGGAGCCGCACCTCAGAGAGGAAAAAAACAGAATCAGGTATCGGAAAGACAACAAATACAGTATAATTAGTCAGCATTAAGCAACAAGAAAAACAGAAGAAATACTAAGAATCCTGAGTGAATTGGGGTCTTCCTCATCTGTGTACATCATAGCAAACTCAGATTCATTGATGCTGCTCGGTCTCTGCACCGGCATTATGGATTTGTGACTCACCAATTCACTGCGTGAATCTGGATATTCTTCACCTGAGCTTATTATAACTGACTCAGACTCACTGATTCCGTGATTACTCGCTGCCTCAGAATTTTAGAATTAGTACTTGATTCATGGAATTGCTGAATGAATTGGGATTTTTCTCACCCGTACAAATGATAGCAGACTCAGATTCACTGACACTGATCGCTCCCTGGATTGACACCCTGGACTCGTGGATTCAATGAGAGAATTGGGATCTTTCTTATGAACTCAAATCATCCCAAATTCACTCCCTACGTTTGCACTTAGGACTCATGTGACTCATGGAATCGCTGTTGGAATCACTACAAACAAAGCATGGAGCAACACAGAGAGTCACTCATTCGACTTTGATTTACTGAACTGCAGATCTGATATCTTCATCCAGTTGAGTCCTGGATATCCACAGCTTGGGACTCCGGCAAGGACAGTCACATTCCTCCCCTCTCCTCTCCTCCCCTCTCCTCTCCTTCAAGACAGCGCTGCTGTCAAAAATGACCAGTCCTTGTTGATAGTTGGAGACAAATTTCTGACCCCTTGAAGGCAACTGACAGATGGTTAGACGAAGTCCAGAGACTGAAACTGTGGATATTGCAGAATATTTCCTAAACAGGCATGAGAAATCGTGACTCCGCCGGCTTCATAATGACTACAATGATGGTGAGTCTCACATATAACTTCTTTGGTGTCACGTTTGCTTTGATAAGATGACAGACATACAATGATATGTGCATGCATGCAGTTTGTTTATAGAACATGTCAATTTTACAATATTACGCTCCACGTCATTCATGGTGCGACATTATAGTCATAAGCCGATGCACGAAAACGGCCTCATCAGCCACATTATAATTCGGCACAGTTTCGGGATATTGACAAAATAAATGTACTTACAATTTTAGTCCATCTTTTACGTCCGTCTGGATCTTTCTTTTCTGTGGGGAAATTGTGTAGAATGAACAACCACATTTCTTCTTCTTTGTCTTTGTGTGGACTCGGCGGAGCTTTGCAATCGTGTGTTTTCAGCCAACTTTCAAGCCTATAAATTCCGTTGGAGCATTTGAAAACAGCACAATGTGCACCTGTCATCATGTAAGCATCGCTTAAGGCTTAAAGCCTTTGAAACAATCCCTGCAAAAGCCTTAACTTTTACAGTCCACTAATGCTACTGTATAAAAAATTCAATGGGAGCGGTGTGAGTTTGGTAGTTGGGATTTTTGCCCCCGTTTAACCCACGCATGCGCAGATGCGTTGCGCACTTCGCTTATTCTGATGTGTACCATTATTACATTCAACTAATAATAATTGTGAATTAATTGCTGTATTTTGTCTGAGGTAGTTGCAGTGTAAACGTAATTTCATTGTTGTTGCACTCGTGTAATGACAATGACAATAAATGTCATCTCATCTCTCATCTCATCTCATACAGGCATGATTAGTGGGAAACTACACACTTTAGATGTAGCTCAGTTTTTGTGGAGTTAGCTGAATGACTTAAATATTCAGAATAAACATTTCAGCCTAATAGCTCATATTTCAGAAATTTTCTTTAATTTCCTAAATCTATATAAAAAATATGTTTCTGGTGGGTGTTAGACTCTGCCAGGGCTGCAGCCTTGTCACCAATCCTGTTAGTGGCTTCATGGATGTGATTTCAAGTTGAATGTCCAACTTGGTAACCTCAGAATTACATCTCTATTTTTTTGCAGATGATGTTATTCTGTTGGCTTCATTCAACAGTGAACTTTGATGCTCATGGGGCAGGTTTGGGTTGGAGTGTGAACCGGCTGAGATGAGGATTAGCACCTACAAACTGAGTTGAGGAGTTTGAGTATCTTGTGGTATTGTTTATGAGTGGGGATAAGATGAAGTGTGAAATTGAGAGAGGAATCAGTGCTGCAACTCAGGTCCTGCGGATGCTGTACTGGATCATCATGGTAAGGAAAAAATTCAACTAGAAGGTGAGGCTCTCGATTTTTCAGTTGACTTGTGCTATCCTCACCAATGGCCAAGAGCTTTGGGTTGTCACCAAACAGACAAGATTGCAGATACACCCAGCAGAAATTAGGTTAGAAGGCAGATATGACTGTAAAACCAAGAGGGAGGCATCAAATTCAAAAGTGCTTAAATTCAGTTCCGCCTGTATATGAATATGAAAATAAAAAGCACACACATAGACGTAACTGTAGATACACACTAACAGCAGCCAGGGCTCATTATGTGTCAGGAGCACTCATGTTTCTGCTCCGTCAAACACAAAACAAGATAATCGGCTGTAACTACCAGGATCTGATGTAGGAAACCAGTCAGTCGTTTGATATTCCTGCAGAGAAGGAAGCAGACTGCAGAGGAACAGGTTGAGTTATATTATCTGCTTATATAACTCTGGAATAATACTATTTTACAGTGGACCCCTGATGCTCACACCATCTGGAGTGCATCAACTCACAAATGCATGCGCCATATCGTGAATGGACTCAGCAAAACGATCATCTAAAATAATACGAGTAATTCCAAAGAGAAATAGAAGTGAAGGTTAAATTTTTCTGGGCTGCATCAATAGGTCTTATGAGAACTAAACTTCTGCACCTGAGAAATCAAGTACTTTAGTTGTTACTTGAAAGGCAGAAATATATTGTTTTAGGGTGGTCAGGGGTTTATAGTTTGTCTTTGCCATATTTATTTGCTGCTCTATTTTTTCTTCCCCAGTGCCTTTTCTGTTTCATTTCATTTCTATCATTTACGTATCTTCTTGTCCTCTTTCTCCCATCTTACATTTTCCTTCTCCCTCCACTGATGGTTGTTGGTGCCAGTGTTGTCTCTGCTCTGGCTGAGGCAACTTTGCTATCATCATCATCATCATCATCATCATCATCAGCCTTCCATACCTGCCTGCCAGCACCGGAGCAGCTGGGAGAGTTACGGAAATTTATTCTGCCTGCCAAACTCCCAAAAAACTAAAAGTCATTAGGTAACACAGCCCTATTAAATTGTGGAAATGAGGTAGACTAACTGCATCACTCTCTGCAATGGCCATTTTCAAGCTTTAGCAGTGTTTTCCTTGGACATTATGTCATTATCAAGCACTTGAGGGGACACTTCCATGACGCACTTCCCTCTGCATCACACCACCCCTAATCAAACAGTACTTTTCAATTTCATTATGAACTACAGGGGGACTCAGCAGAGTGCATCTCTCTACAGCCTTGCTGCAAAGTGCAGCAAGACTTTATTCATGTTAGCCCCAACCTCAAAATATCAAATTGCCCATAATAACTTGACTTCCAGTCATTTTCCTGAACCGATCACAGAATCCAGAGGCACACAAAGAATTTCATAGCCTTTCAATTTTTAAATGTGTAGATTATTCCTAGTTTTTGAAAAAGCACCAAGTGTATGAATAGATGAATAAATCCACCCTCTCTAATTTAATACAATAACTCATAAAAAATAAAGGCTATCAACGTGTAACTCACCCCATTACAAGAGCTTATAATGAGGATGAACTCATTAGACCTTGGTTAAGTTTGATGCAGCACAACAATTCAAACAGCAAGTTTTCATTCCTTATCTGCCTATCTGCCATCTACTGGACATGTCTTGTCTTGTACCAAGAAATAATCTCATCGTCACACGCATGATGGAAATTGGAAGTGGGTGCGGTTGAAGTCTGTACCTTAAAATAAGTATGTTTTTCATTCCTTCATTTTCTATAACTCGTTATGACAATTAAGGGTCATGGGGGTGCTGGGGCGTGGGCAACCCCTGCCTGTGGAGCTGATGCCTGTGTGGACTTCTCATCTTCTTTATATTATTATGTTGTTTGTTTTTCTATTTTCTGTTTCTTCAGCTTTGTAAAACTTTGCAAAACCTTGTAATTGTTAGAATGGCCTAAGCAGTGGGTAACCCCTTTGGGTCTGGTCCGCTTGAGGTTTCTTCCTCAATATCATCAGAGGGCTTTTTTGCTTACCTCTGTTGCCTCTGTGCTTCCTCTAAGGGTTGGTAAGGTTAGACCTTACTTGTGTGACGTGCCTTGAGGCAGCTCTGTTGTGATTTGGTGCTATATAAATAAAATAAATTGAAAATTTAAATTGGGGCCTATCCCAGCAGTCATAGGGCATGAGGCGGGGTACACCCTGGACAGGCCACCAGACTATTTCAGGGCCACATGTAGACAGAATGGCTGTCACATTCACACTTCCCTAACCTGCATGTCTTTGGAAGTGGGAGGAAGCCGAAGCACCCGAAGGGAATCCACACAAACACGGAGAGAACATACAAACTCTGCTCAGAAAGGACCAGGGTGGAAGTAAACCCAGAACTTTCTTGCTGTGAGTCAACAGTGCTAACCACTAATCCACTGTGCTGCTTGCTTTTCAGTTACTTTCATTTTCAAAGCTGAGGTCTGGGGGCCACCAAGGCTCCTGCTGCTCTATTAAAAATGGAGGATATAAATTGTAGGCAAAATTAAAGACATCCATAAAAATGCTCTATCTTGCAAGGTTGACAAATGTTAAAAATAAGCAGCCTAATTCCTCCATCCCTCTCTGGAGCTGAAGCTGCATCAGAATTTAATGAGTTCTTCTTGGCTGATGTCCCATCCTCACCAAGTTTCCTTATGGTTTGGAGTAAACATGGCCACAAACCAAACAACAAAGCCACGAAGGCACCAAGCAAATTACCCACCACAAAACTAGCCTGCTGACCAACATAACCTCCTTTGCATAGAATTATTAAATTACAAGGACAAACAAGAACATGATCTCGTATGTAATTTAATGAAATGGAAACAATGTCAGTGTGCTGCCATACAAGGTGACCAACTGCATGCCTGGGAGCAAGATGGGGATTAAGGACCTTGCCCAGGAGACAAAAGCACTGCAAAGTTCCAGTTTTTCCCATTTCTGTGTGAGTGTCACAAAGGTTTGCATCACATCACAAACTACAAGGTTGAAATGCACAGTCAGCACTGCTGTTATGTAGGAATACAAGAACTTTTGAAGGCATCGACTTTCCATCACAGAGTCAGTGATATCTGTCTCTGTGTGGGGTAAAACCAAGACATTACTGTGGCAACGCTGTTATACTCACAATATTTTGGATGCTTCTACACATAATGCTCCAGTTTAATGTGAATAACTGCCATTTGCAGGACTAATTAGTTGCTGTGCTGCACAGCAAAAAACAGAAGTAATGACTGTACTGAATGTTTTGAGAACTGCTGAAGTAAATATACTTAATCGATTTAGCCTGAGGGAGCTCTGAGCAGGAATAATAGAATTTTTCTTATGCTGCTTTCAGTGCAGTTTATCACATTGGAAATCCTTATGCGCCATGCCTGCTCTTTGTTTTATTTGTATGAAATGTGGTTTAGATTTCCCAGCACCAGAAGGCACAAAAAAAAAATGTTTATTTTTGCATGAAGATTATTTTAAGTTCCAACTCCCAAATTATATATTACAGAAGGTTCTTGTTCAAGTCAGCCACATGGGGTGTGCAGCCAGTACATTCTGAGTGCCAGTCCCAAGTCCGGATAATTGAGTAGGGTTGCGTCAGGAAGGGCATCTGGCGTAAAACAAGCCAACATAACTATGCAGACTACAACTTAAATTTCCATACCGAATCAACTGAGGCTCAGGTTAACAATGTCCACCACTAGTGCTGTTGCCCAACAGAGTGCCGGTGGAAATTATGCTACTGGTGGGCAAAGAAGAAGAGGAGGAGCAAAATGTGTCCACAGACAGTGGGAGGAGAGGAAAACAAAAAGGGTGGAAGGAAGAGTCTGGACTTTGAATGCTGGCAGCATGACTGGTAAAAGAATAAAGCTGGCTGATATGATGGAAAGAAAGATAAACATATTGTGTCTGCAAGAGACCAAGTGGAAGGGAAGTAAGACCAGGAGCACAGGCATGGATTCAAGTTGTTGCATTATGGTGTGGATAGGAAGAGAAATGGTGTTTTTATAGGTCATTTTAAAAGGAAGAGTATGTTAGAGTGGTTGGAGGTTAAGCGAGGGTCTGACAGGGTGATGAGTGTGATTCTGGAAATTGAAGGGGTGATGATGAATATCATCAGTGCATATGCCCCGCAGGTAAGTTGTGTTAACATAATTAATGAATGGTGTACTAATTGTATATTGATTGGTAGAAGGTTCTTGTTCCTCTATGATCATGTTTGAATGTGTTCTGCTGAATTTGCCTACTGTGTGACCTGTTTTTCTGTATGGTTGATAACTGAAAACTGTTTGATTCATTCGGAAGAAGTGGCTGGGAACTGCGTGATGAGTGCATGATCAATCCTTAAGGAATGCAATCAGCGAGGATGGAAGACTGTACTGTGCGCAGGATGAGAAGTGGACCAATCAAGAAAGAATACAACATCTTAGCATAGTGACGCAATATCTAGAACAGAAACTCAGGGAAGAACATATGGGTTCAGGAAGAGGGAAGATGGGGTTGCTGCTCAGAGCACCTGAGAGCTACCCAGACTGAATGCTAGGGCAAACTAAGCATGAACCCAGAGACTCTCTGTTACTGCTACTTTGGCTCATTCTCTGTAATAAAGGCTTCACGGTCAACTGAGAAATAGACTGAATCCTGGTCATCCTTCTTCCATCAACGATCGCGCAGGGTGGTGCCTAAAAGGTAATTATGTGACATTATTATCAATTACTGAGGCACTGCTGGGCCGGTAGCATAGATTTACATTTACGCTACCTGTCCATACATGCCCGCAGTAACGGGCGGGTATCCCACTACCCGCCCGCTGTGCATAAAGTGATGACGTCATATCATGCGCAACCCAAGAACTGTCCGTAGACAATAACATGAAAAGGGGAGAACTGATCCCAATATGGACATTCCCGATGATTTTTATCATGGTTAGTCCGACAATGAACAACAGCCAAAGCAGCTAGCTTGATGAAGACGCACTGGCAAATTTGGAGAGCCGCGCGGTACTGAGCCAACACGACAAAAAGTTAAAGTGAGCCACTTTTTTATGTATGCGTTTGCTGGGTGTCATGCATTTTGAAATGACATTAAATATTGTTAATGCGATTCCACGTGTTGTGTATCTCAGTAAGTGATAATAATGCAAATAACATGCAGCTGTTGTGCGGTATGCATTTTCAGAGTCCCTCCGTCCATGCCCAGTCGCCCAAAATGACCGATATTCACGATATTCGGACGTCGGGCCTCTGAAAAATGTATACCGCCCTCCCAAAAGCATGTTATTGTATTATAACTGTTGGTTGTCTCAGGTCTTATTGTTTACACTTGTGTGATAGTGTGGTGAAAAGGACCCTCCCAACAGTTGTGAGATGAAGGAGAAAGATTTCTGGAGTGATTCTGTGTAGGCTCTCAGTTGTCCAGGTGGTTTCCATAGTAGAGAAGCTTGAATCTTCGACTGGACTGGGTTGCTTGACGTGAGGACGTTTCGCTTCAAATCACAGAAGCTTCCTCAGCTAAAATTCTTGCTCTGGTAGTCTGACTTCTGTCTTGACTCTTGTAGAGAAGAATTTTAGCTGAGGAAGCTTCTGTGATTTGAAGCGAAACGTCCTCACGTCAAGCAACCCAGTCCAGTCGAAGATTCAAGCTTCTCTACTATTCTGGAGTGAGTGAGATAAGATGGTGGAGAGTGTGCCCAGCATGAAAGTGGTGATTGGACCAAACTTCAGTGGGGAATGTTGGAGAAAGGGAACAGAGGTGATGAAGAAGTAATGGGCAGACATGGTATCAAGGCTAGGAATGCGGAAGGGCAGATTGGTAGCTGATTTTGCAAAAGGATGGAATGGCTGTGGTGGTTTAAGAAAAAGAAGGAGCACAGGGTGACATAAGAGTGGAGGAAGGTTGCACACAGGTGAACTACATCCTTTGGAGGTTGATGACGCTGGAGAAGTAACCTGCAAAACAGCCGTCTCATGCACGGTCAGTCATTGGCTCTTATCTGCTTCAACTCAATTAATCACAGAACAAGGACTCTGAAGCAAATGTCCTCAGGACGTACAGTGCATCTGGAAAGTAATTCTCAGTGCTTCACTTTTTCTATATTGTGTTATGCTACAGCCTTATTCCAAAACGAAATTATTTTTTTTTCCCATCAAAATTCTACACACAATACGCCATAATGACAATGTGATTTTTTTTTTTTTTTTGAGATTTCTGTAATTTATTTAAAAAAAAAACTAAGAATCACATGCACATAAGGTATTCACAGCCTTTGATGTGGGCTGGGGTGTTTGGCTGGCTTTGGTTTTTGTTTTGTTTTTTTCCCCCAGTTTCCGCCCTCAGGGTGTGACTGTGGTGTCCTCTGGGGGGGAAAGGACTGTGGGTCCATCTAGCCGTAGACGGCCGGGGCTGGGTCTGTTAGTCATGAGGGTGGGCGTCTCCTGGGGTTTGATGGAATGGTCCTCTGGGAGGCGCTGGGAGTCCCCGTGGGTGACTTTGGATCCCGAGGGACCTCGGCTGTGGTTATACTCCTGGAGCTGGCGGGATGTCCTCTGGGGGTGTGGTCCCTGCATGTCATCCGGGGGAGTTGTTAGTGTTTTTTTTTGTTTGCCAAGCTTGAGTTTGGGTTGTGTTTTTTCTTTTCTCCTCTTCCCGGGGTTTGATGGACGGTCCTCTGGGGAGGGGGGGTTGGTATGGTTGTTTGTGTTTATCTTTTTTTTGTTTTATGACTAAGCAGACTTAACACATAGTCGGAAGAAGGCTGAGTGCACAGGTTCAAGAACTCCTGGCCAAACTTATGCAAAGTGAACAACTAAAGCAAGAGTCGACAGGAATGAACGCAAAGGTGGAGACTCAACAGTGTTTGCTAAACGAAACAGAGGGCAAGACCATTCGAGTCAACAAAGGATGTCTCTGCACTGGAGTGTCAGCTGCGGAGCAGTCTGCTGCAGACAGGCTCAGGATGGGAAAGGATGGCTCCAGGATGAGAGTGATGGTCTCGGCACGGAGTTCCCTGTTGACAGAGAAGAGGCGGCTGGGAGCGTGCGTTATCCAGCTGAGGGAAGAGCTGGAGAGGCTCAACATTGAGATGATCAATGACTGCATGAAGAGAATTAACATTGCAGGTGGGGCAGCTGATGATGGAGCTGTCGTCAGAGCACAGTAACGCACAGCTCCTGGAGACGGGCCTTTCCCAGCTGGATCGTCAGCACAAGGAGCCGAAACTGAAGCTGCAGGAGTGTTTTTTGTTCCCAGCCAACATTCCAGCCATGGTCCCTGGAGAAGGGGCTTTGTTTTTTCTGGCCCAGGTCCGTGTGGTCGCCGGGAGGCTTCCCGTGAGGGTGGGGTACTGTTGTGGGCTGGGGTGTTTGGTGGTTTTCTGTTTCTCCCACCAGGTGGTATGCATTCAGGACTGAGTGGCTGGGCATTAGGACCTCACCCTGACCACCTGAGGCTTGTTTTCACATGCAGGTCATCAGGACTCACAGGCTGTGGTGTATTTTGTCTTGATCAGAGATTGCTGCATTTAAACCTTGAATGCACAGTGTGTGATTGCCAGAGAACTCGACCTTGTGAGCAGACGTGTGAGATCGACATCAGGAGGAACAATCTCACCATCACGGACGCAGAGACCGCTCCAGGTTTGACGCCACAGTCTGTGAAGGAGGATTGGGTGAGGTCTCACGCTCTTTCAGCACACTTCTGAGGAATTTGGTTTGGTGACTTTTATGAAGTAATGACAGTGGATTGGTGTCCCTCACACTTTGTGTTATTGAGCTGTCACGTTATGCTAATTGTCTAATCAGCTTCTGCTGCAGTGGAGATTTGAACTGAGTTGTTCCGTGCCTGCAGGGTGAGAAGCTGATGTATAGCTTTAAGCCAGGACGTGTTTGCTGATTGCGTGCACCTTTGAGTTGTGTCTCTCTGTGTGGAGTGGACTCCCTCATGTTTTCTTTCTTCACAGACTCGGTTTGTCGCGGCCACCTGGGGGGGTGTCGGCGGGGGTCCCTGGGGTCCCGAACTGCTGTGGCTCCGGACCGTTTGCACTGTTAAGAGCGCGCCGGTTTCCAACCTCACCAGACCCGGACCGTTTAGTTGTTTAGCACTACTCACTGTTATGTTTATTAAATTCTGTTACCTTTTGAACCATGCTCTGCTTATTTTTATGCTGGGTCCTTTCAAACGCTGGGTCGGTGCTCCGACCACGTCCGAAAACATAACACCTTTGCCATGAAGCGCAAAATTGATTTCGGTGTATCCTGTTTCCACTGATCATCCTTGAGATTTTTCTACATATTACTTGGAGTCCACCTGGGGCAATTCAGTTGATTGGACATAATTTGGAAAGGCACACCTGTGTGCATTAAGGTTCCCACCATTGACAATGCATGTAAGAGCACATAACCAAGCATGAAGTCAAGGAATTGACTGTTAGACTTCAGAGAAAGGATTGTCTTGATCCACCAGGACTCTTCCTAGAACTGGCCATGCCCGTCTAAACTGAGCGATCAGGGGAGAAGGGCTTTAGGCAGAGAGGTGACCAAGAAACCTGATGGGACAATCTGTCACAGCTCCAGCATTACTCTGTGGAGAGAGGCAAACCTTCTAAAAGGACACCCATCTCTGTAGCAATCCACCAATCAGGCCTGTATGGTAGAATGGCCAGAAGGAAGTCATTCCTTCATAAAAGGCACATGGCAGGCCATCTGGAGTTTGCCAAAAGAGACATGAAGAACTCTCAGACCATGAGATACAAAATCTCATGGTCTGATGAGACAAAGATTGAACTGGTGGCAGCATCATGCTGTGGAGAAGTTTTTCAATGGCACAACCTGGGAAACTAGTCAGGATTGATGGAAAGATGAATGCAGCAATATACAGAGACATCCTGGATGAAAACATGCTCCAGAGCGCTCTTGACCTCAGACTGGGGCAACGGTTCAATGACCCTAAGCACATAGTAAAGAAATCAAAGGAGTGGCTTCAGAACAACTCTGTGAATGTCCTTGAGTGGCCCAACCAGAGCCCAGACCTGAATCCAATTGAACATCTCTGGAGAATGAAAATGGCTGTGCACCGACCCTTCCCATCCAACCTGAGCTTGAGAGGTGCTGCAAAGAGGAATGGACAAAACTACCCAAAGATATTCAAGAAGACTTGAGGCTGTAATTGCTGCCAAAGGTACATGAGCAAAGTATTGAGCAAAGGCTGTGATGCTTATGTACATTTGATTTCTTAGTTTATTTTTTAATAAATTTGCCAAAAAAGTTCCCGAAATAAATAAATAAATAAATAAATAAATAAATAAATCCATTCATGCTGTCATTATGGGGTGTTGTGAGTAGAAATTTGAGGGGAAAAAATAATTTCATCATTTTGAAATAAGGCGTAACAAACAAATATGGGAAAAGTGAAGCCCTGTGAATACTTTTTGGATGCACTGTATATTGGCAGGCATGCACATAACTGATGCTAAGGTGTTTATGTGTGCTAAAATATAAATGATGTGGCAGCAGGAAACAGAGTGAAGCACTTTTCCTACAAGCTGTCATTACTGGCATCCTTGTGAGAAGCAATACTTCCCTCATGTGTTCTGCTGTTCGTCCTCTATTTTTAGCATTCTTGAGCACAGTTATGTAGATGCCTGGCTCATTTCTTAAGTTCAACTTAAATTTCCAAACAAACATTTTTGTTTGTTTGTTTTTACGAGGTCTGTAGAAAAGTATCGGACCTTTTTATTTTTTGCAAAACCTGATGGATTTGAATCACGTGTGCTTGCATGAGCAAACCTTGAACCTTAGTGCGCATGCTGTGAACTTTTTCACGCCTGTCGATTGCGTCATTTGCTGGTAAGCAGCCTTTGTGTGAGGAATGTGTAGTGCACTCAGCGGATTTTTCATTGCAAGGAAAAAGAGGAACTCTGGAGCAGCGCCGCATCAAATCTTGCCAGAAACTGGGCGACAGCCAGGTGGAAACCATTCGGATGATTCAGACGGCTTTCGGTGACGATCCTATGGGGCATCACACAGATTAAGGAGCGGTACCAACACAAATGACGCAATCGACAGGCGTGAAAAAATTCACGCATGCGCACGAAGGATCAAGGTTGGCTGATGCAAGCACATGTGATTCAAATCTATCAGGTCTTTGCAAAAAAATAAAAGGTCCAATACTTTTCTAACAGACCTCTACAATAAAGGAGAAGGGTTGGTGTCAAGAGACCTTTGGTTCAATTCCCTACCAAAAGTGAGGTGCCTTAAAGGAAGGTCTTTATTAATATGTTGCTCCCGGTGTGCTGCTGAACAACCTTCATGGCAACAAGCTGACATAAGTGTGTGTGAGGCATCAAGTTGTTTGAGTGTCTGTACCAGATGGAAAGAATTACATAAATGCAGTCCATTTATCACAGCAAATGTTATAATATTTTAGCAAAAGATGACGTGCAGTTTTCAATAATTTCAACCATTATCAGTTACATGTCTTTCCCTTCAAATAGATTGTCTTTCTCAGTGAAATGGTCTTCCATTTCAAAAAATGTCAGTTTTTTCACTATGTGCGTCATCACATCCCTATTAATCCGTAAAACTTGGAAAAAATATGTTGTCCGTGTGTTTTAGCTTCCACTGGCATGGAAATGCAAATTCTGCTAACTTGATAAAATGGTTGTCGTGTGGAGCTTGAACTTCATTTAACTTCCACATTTGACATTAACTGCTGACACGCAGTCAAATGACCTGATGGGTGAAATTCCAAATAACGATGACTGTCAAAAACATTATGAAGCTCGAGAGCAACTGAATTGCTGGAATTTCTGAACATTGAGGCTGTGGCTGCTTCCCCCCCCCCCACCCCCCACCCCCACACACACAATCATTTATGTTTTATTATTGTGTCCACTGTTTAAGTTCTATACTTCAATTTAATGTTTATATTCATATCCTCTTTTTGTCTTTGTTGGGGTTTGTTTACCGTTTTTTCTATACTTATTTTTTTCAAAAAACCACAATGGAAAATATGTCTTATCTATGGCAAGTACTGCTTTATGTGTGTATGTACATTTACTGTCATTGCCAAATAAATCACATCAGTTCAAATTGCAAAAAAACTGTCATGTTCTTGAAAGTACTATAGCTTGTGCCTCTTTGTGCAGAAGCATGACAAGTGATGATCAGTAGTCATCAAATTTTAGACTTGATAGAATCGGTTATCCTGATGAAACATTTGTAACACAACTTATGAAAAATAACGCACAAAATTTCATACATATCCTGCCTAATCATCCGCCAGGAGGCTGTAATCATTTGGATCTTTTGACTGACAAAAAGGCAGATATTCCTGTTCTACTTGTTATTCTGACCGCAACACAAACCCTAACACACATTTCTGAACACTAAATATGAAACCGGTTTTGTGCATCTGCATGAAAAGTCATAGGAATATGCATAAAATAGCACTTAAGTTTTCGTATGATGTCATATGAAATGTTTCACTGGATAGACAGATAGAAGGGTGGATGCAGATATTTGAGTTTGATAAGGAGGCAGCAAACAGAGGGAGCCTGTGGAGGCAGTACAGCAGGATGCAGTCATAATGTGAGAAAATTCCTGCCACAGAAATTCAATTTGAGCTGGTGATTGGCTGTGGAGTGTTGAACCCCTGAGGATGTGATGATCACACATGTCTGACGATCTATAGCACAGTTACAAGGCTTGAGATGACGGAACAACGGGTGTGACCAAAAGGAGAGAAAGTGGGTTTGTTAGAGAAATAGTTGTGTGTGTGTGTATCGAGGCATCGCAATACCTTTCGTTGTGCTCCATCTCCAAAAAGTGATGGACTAAAGTTGATGGAAGATAGGTTTTTTCCTTAAAGATGACTTTCATACTGCTTATTTAGCGGTTATTGTGCAGACAAAATGTGAGCGCTCTATCTACTCTCTTTTTTTCCACAAACAAAACATTTAAACATTTTAGTTTGCCATTAAAAAAAAAAACAATTCTCCTTGTAATTTGTTGGAGTGGAGTGTGTGTGAGTTCATATTTGTTGGCACAGTGGGGTGTGCAGTTTTGGTTATCATGGCTATGAACACCTTTCTCGGATCAATGACTCTGCAGACGTGGATGTGTCTAAGCAGGTTTACTGACACTCAAAAGGGTGAAACTGAAGAAAACAAACAAGCAATACAATTACAAAATGCATAAAAAGGCATAATGTGTACTGCACTGTCTCTATTAGAACTACATTAGCATATGCTAAAACAATGTGAAGTGCATAAACGCCATTTGACGACCCTCTGATTTGCAGCTAATTAACATATTACCACGTCACGTTTTATGGTCATTTTCCCTCATTATCAAGCAGTAATATATATCAGAGCCAAAAATTAACTTGTCATAAACGAGGGTGGATACATACCGGCGATGCAACCTTAAATGAAGACATTGCGATCTCAAAGACGGCACAAACTGCGTGCTGCCATCGTCTTTTCCTCTACTGAACAACGTCACTTCCATTCAATAAAGTTCTTTTCAAATTACAATGAACATTAGCTGTAATACCCTGAAGTGTCCGTTAGATTGCACTAAAACACATAATTATCCATCCATCCATCCATCCATCCATCCATCCATCCATCCATCCATTTTCTTCCGCTTTATCTGGAGTCGGGTCGCGGGGGCAGCAGCTCAAGTAAAGCCGCCCAGACCTCCCGATCCACACACACCTCCCCCAGCTCTTCCGGGCCAACCCCAAGGCATTCCCAAGCCAGCTGAGAGATGTAGTCCCTCCAGCGTGTCCTGGGTCTTTCCCGGGGCCTCCTCCCAATGGGATGTGCCCGGAACACCTCTAAAGCGAGGCGTCCAGGGGGCATCCGGAAAAGATGCCCGAGCCACTTCAACTGACTCCGTTCGACGTGGAGGAGCAGCGGCTCGACTACGAGCTCCTCCCGAGTGACCGAGCTCCTCACCCTATCTCTAAGGGAGCGCCCAGCCACCCTGCAGAGGAAACTCATCTCGGCCGCTTGTACTCGCGATCTCGTTCTTTCGGTCATGAGCCAAATCTCATGACCATAGGTGAGGATCAGAACGTAGATCGATCGGTAAATCGAGAGCTTTGCCCCCCTACTCAGCTCTCTCTTCACCACGACGGTCCAATACAGCGACCGCATCACTGCAGATGCTGCACCGATCCGGCAAAGCACCTTTTTCCGGTCGAGAACCATGGCCTCTGATTTGGAGGTGCTGATTTTCATCCTGGACGCTTCACACTCGGCTGCAAACCGCCCCAGTGCACGCTGAAGGTCCTGATTTGACGAAGCCAACAGAACCACATCATCCACAAACAGCAGAGACGAGATTCTGTGGTTCCCAAACCAGACCCCCTCTACACCCTGGCTGCGCCTAGAAATTCTGTCCATAAAAATAATGAACAGAACCAGTGACAAAGGGCAGCCCTGGCAGAGGCCAACGTGCACTGGAAACAGGTTTGACTTACTACCGGCAATGTGAACCAAGCTCCTGCTGTGGTCGTACAGGGACCGGATAGCCCTTAGCAAAGGACCCCGGACCCCGTACTCCTGGAGCACCCCCACAGGGTGCCCCGAGGGACACGGTCAAACGCCTTCTCCAGATCCACAAAACACATGTGGACTGGTTGGGCGAACTCCCATGAACCCTCAAGCACCCGATGGAGAGTGTAGAGCTGGTCCAGTGTGTCGCGACCAGGATGAAAACCACACTGCTCCTCCTGAATCCGAGGTTCGACCATTGGTCGAATTCTCCTCTCCAGTACTCTGGAATAGACCTTACCGGGGAAGCTGAGGAGTGTGATCTCCCTATAGTTGGAACACACCCTTCGGTCCCCCTTCTTAAACAGATGGACCACCACCCCGGTCTGCCAATCCAGAGGCACTGTCCCCGATCGCCGGGCCGCCAGGCCACCTGCCCTTGACCGCCACCCAATCCTCTCTGCACCTGACCCCCATGGCCCCCTCTGCAGGTGGTGAACCCACAGGAGGGCGGGCCCACGTTGCTCTTTCGGGCTGAGCCCGGCCGGGCCCCATGGGCTAAGGCCCGACCACCAGGCGCTCGCGCGCAAGCCCCAACCCCAGGCCTGGCTCCAGGGTGGGGCCCCGGCTCTGCCATACCGGGTGACATCTTGGTCCTTGATTTTTTACTGGTCATGGAGGTTCTGAACTGCCCTTAGTCTGACCCGTCACCTAGGACCTGTTTGCCTTGGGAGACCCTACAAGGCCCCGACAACATAGCTCCTAGGATCATCCGGGTACGCAAACTCCCCCACCACAATAAGGTGGCAGCTAGAGGGGGAGATAATACATAATAATTAATACATAATAATTAAATAAATGAAAGAGGAAATATTCAACACATTTAAAAACTTTAAACAACTTATTGTAGAAGGCAGCACAGTGGGGTGTGCAAAAAAAAAAAAAAAAAAATAAATATAGTACATCAATCTCAAAATTTGTTACTTAATGAAATATTTATTTTTGTCAGATTAGATCAGTTTTTCAAATTTAAATATACCTGTGTACTAGCATTCTGTTGTTTCAGACGTTTTTCATCCCACTTAAGCTGCCAACCTTCCTGTATCACTGCTCTTTTTAAATTGGCATTTTAAATATGATATAGCATTTTTTTTTTCCTGGAAATACATCTGGGAGAATGGGGTTTAAACTTTTACATGCCATATACACCCACAACAGGTGGCAATGAATAACTGTGAAAAGATTGAAATGACTGCCCTTCTAAGTAGCGTACAGTGCTGCATGATGGATAGATACTGTGCTCCTCCATTGTGCAACACTGGATTTACACGTTGTTCAGAAAAGACTGCAATTCACAAGTTGGGAAAATTAACTAGCAATGTGGAGAGGTTATGATGCAGACTTTAAGGACATGGTGATAAATGCAGCAAAGTCATCAAATAACTCTCAAGCAGCCATGGAACACAGTATGACAGATGGTAATGTTAGATGATAGTGACCCCAAAAAGACCATGTTAAAAATACTGATAGCCAGGAGTGCTTCCCATGGCCTTAAAAGTAACAGTGGCTGAAAAAAAGAAACACATAAAATTTGCTTTTTTAAAGCATTATTTTCAAATGAAAACATTTTCTTAAAAAAAAAAAGTTGGTCTTCAGAGAGTCTTTTTTCAAAAGTTGTCTTGAAAAGATGCATTTTGATCTCATAATTGGGCCGTTATATTTGGAACAATATGGTAAATCCTAAGGTATTTTGTAGACTGTGCTAATTGTGGAGATTTCTTCAAAAGCTGACTTGTAAACCAAACATCTGTTAGACTGAGCGGTTCAAACTCACATGGGCAGTGAACTACCTTACTTTTCCCTGCCAAGACATTGGCACATCAACAGTTTGCTTGGCTGAAGCCGGTCGACCCAAGCAGCAAGTCAAAGGTGTGTGTCAAGAAAACAAACACCCCCATGCTATCCCTGCACAACACAACTCCCATCTCCCTAATATTATAACTGTCAGGGCTGCTTTATAATACTTGTGCTTGAAATCATCACATTATCACTGATAGCATTGTCCTTCTGTTGCAGTGGCTCAATGCCAGTGGAAAGAGAGAACAAGGGGACACATACAAGGTTAATAAAGTCATATGGGCCACTGTCTGACACTTTTGCTAATTGCTTTGGTAAAGTTTCTCTCAGAACTTCATCGCCCTTCTAACTCTCCATCTATCGTTCCATTTTCAAGGGTCAATGTTTAAAAAAGTGAGGTAGTAAACTCTGCAACTGCACTCAGGAGCCAGCATCCCGTCCATCACCTCTCAACAACAACCACTTAAAATGCTGGAGATAAAAACAGCAACCACTACAGATATAGCTTTCTGCTGCCACACAGTAATGACAGTCTATTGGATTACAAGTTAATAGCATCACAGATAATGCAGCACTGACAGAGAAGGAGCACTGGGAAAATCCATGCTATCGCTGGCAGGATGAGAGACACGTAGATAAAATACGATGCATTTCCTGACAATGCTGAGAAGAAGGATAAACCTGAGGGATTACAGTTATCATTTTACATCAAACTTCAGACATTAAATTACAACCCCAAATCAGAAAAAGTAGGGATGATATGGAAAATTGGCGGTGTGTGTGGGGTGGGCGGCTGTGGTGATTGTTGCATTTATTTTGACTTCTTACTTAAAACAAAAACCCAGACAGAGCTTTAATTCATTTGAAAGCTTGTCTCTTAGTCTTGTCCATCCAAATTGGAAGTCCCAAAAACCAGTTTTATTTGTTGTTATCTATCGTCCACCTGGTCGTTACTGTGAGTTTCTCTGTGAATTTTCGGACCTTTTGTCTGCCTTAGTGCTTAGCTCAGATAAGATAATTATAGTGGGCGATTTTAACATCCACACAGATGCTGAGAATGACAGCCTCAACACTGCATTTAATCTATTGTTAGACTCGATTGGCTTTGCTCAAAATGTAAATGAGTCCACCCACCACTTTAATCATACCTTAGATCTTGTTCTGACTTATGGTATGGAAATTGAAGACTTAACAGTATTCCCTGAAAACCCCCTTCTGTCTGATCATTTCTTAATAAAATTTACATTTACTCTGATGGACTACCCAGCAGTGGGGAATAAGTTTCATTACACTAGAAGTCTTTCAGAAAGCGCTGTAACTAGGTTTAAGGATATGATTCCTTCTTTATGTTCTCCAATACCATATACCAACACAGGGCAGAGTAGCTACCTAAACTCTGTGAGTGAGATAGATTATCTCGTCAATAGTTTTCATTGAGGACAACTTTGGATGCTGTAGCTCCTCTGAAAAAGAGAGCCTTAAATCATAAGTGCCTGACTCCGTGGTATAACTCACAAACTCGCAGCTTAAAGCAGATAACCCGTAAGTTGGAGAGGAAATGGCGTCTCACTAATTTAGAACATCTTCACTTAGCCTAGAAAAGCTAGGACATCTTACTATTCATCACTAATTGAAGAAAAGAACAACCCCAGGTTTCTTTTCAGCACTGTAGCCAGGCTGACAAAGAGTCAGAGCTCTATTGAGCCGAGTATTCCTTTAACTTTAACTAGTAATGACTTCATGACTTTCTTTGCTAATAAAATTTTAACTATTAGAGAAAAAATTACTCATAACTATCCCAAAGACATATCGTTCTCTTTGGCTGCTTTCAGTGATGCTGGTATTTGGTTAGACTCTTTCTCTCCGATTGTTCTGTCTGAGTTATTTTCATTAGTTACTTCCTCCAAACCATCAACATGTCTATTAGACCCCATTCCTACCAGGCTGCTCAAGGAAGCCCTACCATTAATTAATGCTTCGATCTTAAATATGATCAATCTGTCTTTATTAGTTGGCTATGTACCACAGGCTTTTAAGGTGGCAGTAATTAAACCATTACTTAAAAAGCCATCACTTGACCCAGCTATCTTAGCTAATTATAGGCCAATCTCCAACCTTCCTTTTCTCTCAAACATTCTTGAAAGGGTAGTTGTAAAACAGCTAACTGATCATCTGCAGAGGAATGGTCTATTTGAAGAGTTTCAGTCAGGGTTTAGAATTCATCATAGTACAGAAACAGCATTAGTGAAGGTTACAAATGATCTTCTTATGGCCTCAGACAGTGGACTCATCTCTGTGCTTGTTCTGTTAGACCTCAGTGCTTCTTTTGATACTGTTGACCATAAAATTTTATTACAGAGATTAGAGCATGTCATAGGTATTAAAGGGACTGCGCTGCGGTGGTTTGAATCATATTTATCTAATAGATTACAATTTGTTCATGTAAATGGGGAATCTTCTTCACAGACTAAGGTTAATTATGGAGTTCCACAAGGTTCTGTGCTAAGACCAATTTTATTCACTTTATACATGTTTCCCTTAGGCAGTATTATTAGACGGCATTGCTTAAATTTTCATTGTTACGCAGATGATACCCAGCTTTATCTATCTATGAAGCCAGAGGACACACACCAATTAGCTAAACTGCAGGATTGTCTTACAGACAAAGACATGGATGACCTCTAAGTTCCTGCTTTTAAACTCAGATAAAACTGAAGTTATTGTACTTGGCCCCACAAATCTTAGAAACATGGTGTCTAACCAGATCCTTACTCTGGATGGCATTACCCTGACCTCTAGTAATACTGTGAGAAATCTTGGAGTCATTTTTGATCAGGATATATCATTCAATGCACATATTAAACAAATATGTAGGACTGCTTTTTTGCATTTGCGCAATATCTCTAAAATTAGAAAGGTCTTGTCTCAGAGTGATGCTGAAAAACTAATTCATGCATTTATTTCCTCTAGGCTGGACTATTGTAATTCATTATTATCAGGTTGTCCTAAAAGTTCCCTGAAAAGCCTTCAGTTAATTCAAAATGCTGCAGCTAGAGTACTGAGAGGGACTAGAAGGAGAGAGCATATCTCACCCATATTGGCCTCTCTTCATTGGCTTCCTGTTAATTCTAGAATAGAATTTAAAATTCTTCTTCTTACTTATAAGGTTTTGAATAATCAGGACCCATCTTATCTTAGGGACCTCATAGTACCATATCACCCCAATAGAGCGCTTCGCTCTCAGACTGCAGGCTTACTTGTAGTTCCTAGGGTTTGTAAGAGTAGAATGGGAGGTAGAGCCTTCAGCTTTCAGGCTCCTCTCCTCTGGAACCAGCTCCCAATTCGGATCAGGTAGACAGACACCCTCTCTACTTTTAAGATTAGGCTTAAAACTTTCCTTTTTGCTAAAGCTTATAGTTAGGGCTGGATCAGGTGACCCTGAACCATCCCTTAGTTATGCTGCTATAGACTTAGACTGCTGGGGGTTCCCATGATGCACTGAGTGTTTCTTTCTCTTTTTGCTCTGTATGCACCACTCTGCATTTAATCATTAGTGACTGATCTCTGCTCCCCTCCACAGCATGTCTTTTTCCTGGTTCTCTCCCTCAGCCCCAACCAGTCCCAGCAGAAGACTGCCCTTCCCTGAGCCTGAAATCAGTTACCAGAAGAGGTAATTTCTCTGCTAAACTTAACACTGACTTATAGTCTGAACTTCTTTGCAGCTGTTTTCCTGTGGTGTTGCCTTATCTGTGGGATTGGCATTTGGTGTGATCAGCGACGGCTTCGCTTCACACCCCAACCAGATATGTGGTTAGACAGGAGCTGCACGAGGGTGTGATTGGAGGTGGAGGTGCTCCCTCCCAAAGGAACACAGACTGTGGAATTACTGAGTGTGCGAACTCACACTCATCTATACTGTTTCTGTTCTCTGCCAGCAGTACCAGGTCTGACAGCTGGAGACGGTGGCCACCTGGGGATCCAGGACTTGGCGGCTCCGGTGTTCTTCAGGTCCGTTGGCGGTGAAGGCTGTGTGGGATCCAGCTTGGTTCTGGACGGACGTCTCCTATCCTCAAGCCTGCCCACACGTCACTCAACATATAATTGTCTGTACTACCAAAACTGTATTTGTCTGTATTCCGTTGTGCACTTCACAACATTAAATTGTTACTGTTTGGCTTATCCATTGTCCGTTCATTTTACGCCCCCTGTTGTGGGCCCGTGTTCCTACACTTTCACAACATAAACCATACAGTTTTGTTTTTCGATGAGAGTTGACATTCTCAGTGAGTAATATCTGTTATTCCATTAAAATAGAATTCAAAGTACATTCTGGAGGATATTAAGTGTGTTGTATGAGCAATAAGCAAGGCGAGGGTTAAATGACGGCATTAATAAAGCAGTGGCAAGGCAACTGAATGTGGCCATGAATGTGGCCATGAATGTGGAATCAGATGAAGTGTACTAACTGCACTGTGAGTCAACGTCAATCATGATGCTGCATGTGGTGCTGTTTCCAGAGTGTGTTCCAGTGTGCAAGTGCCTCACTGCTGAGCACCCTGGCAACTTTTGGGAGACGGGGATGAACCGGCGATATGTCCGGGTGCTGCCAATGGTGGATATAGTTGAGCCTCCCCCCTCCCAAAAACACAATGTTTTCCTCATGGAAGGAGTTGAAAGTAATTTTGGACATAGCTCAAATCACTGGCAAAAAACTGTAGGGGTTTTATTTTACTCCGTACAGTTCAGCTCAGTTTGATGCCATCATGTCCTGCTGCACTCACCCTCTTTCAGACTCAGGAAACTGATCTCCTCATCCCCCATTTCTCTCTCAGGTGGTTTCTGCTCCAAAACCTTGATTAATTGCCTCTGTTAGAGAACTTAATTAGTGATTCTCTTCTCTGCGGGACTGGTCCAAGACTTTTAGCAGCCCACAAACCTCCTGCTATGCACGTGTCCATTAATTATGTATTTACACAGGCAGACAGAAAAAATGCACCAATGAAGATAACAAAGGACCCATTCTGATGTTTGCACACAAAAACTGAGCCAAGTGCTGCAGCAGACATCTGCATTAATTAGTCATATTACAGTTTCATCCAATTAACAGCTGTCATTGAGCTTAACAGAAAAAGAAGGCAAATCCATGGAGGTTCATCGCTGCGCTAGAGTTGGGTGATTCCTGATTCACATTTTAACCTAAGAGCCACAAGTTTGCGGTTTCCACTATCCTGGATCCTTTTGGCCCTACAAATCCTGCTAACACCTGGTAATGTATGCAAATTAACACAAGAGTGCTTCACTCACCCCTCTCTTATAACATGCACAATCTCAGTACAACATACCCCAGTTTATCTGACTAAATCGGGATCTTCTTTGTCACAGCACATCACAGCAGAATCAGTCTTTGATACCGATCACTCCTTGCTTATGTATGTGGGCTGAATGTGAAAAATAAATTTGCAATTTCAATTTATTTTCATTTATATAGCACCAAATCACAACAAAATTACCTCAAGGTGCTTCACACAAGTAAGGTCTAACCTTGCCAACCCCCAGAGCAAGCACACAGGCGACAGTGGTAAGGAAAAACTCAATCTGCTGATTTGAGGAAGAAACCTCAAGCAGACCAGACTCAAAGGGGCGACCCTCTGCTTGGGCCATGCTACTGACACAATTTACAAAACAATTTACAAAACGAATTTACAGGAAATGCTGCCGGTGCACAGGACAGGAGGGTTGCAGAAGCAGATACCACACCCATCTCTGGATGGAGCCGCACCTCAGAGAGGAAAAAAACAGAATCAGGTATCGGAAAGACAACAAATACAGTATAATTAGTCAGCATTAAGCAACAAGAAAAACAGAAGAAATACTAAGAATCCTGAGTGAATTGGGGTCTTCCTCATCTGTGTACATCATAGCAAACTCAGATTCATTGATGCTGCTCGGTCTCTGCACCGGCATTATGGATTTGTGACTCACCAATTCACTGCGTGAATCTGGATATTCTTCACCTGAGCTTATTATAACTGACTCAGACTCACTGATTCCGTGATTACTCGCTGCCTCAGAATTTTAGAATTAGTACTTGATTCATGGAATTGCTGAATGAATTGGGATTTTTCTCACCCGTACAAATGATAGCAGACTCAGATTCACTGACACTGATCGCTCCCTGGATTGACACCCTGGACTCGTGGATTCAATGAGAGAATTGGGATCTTTCTTATGAACTCAAATCATCCCAAATTCACTCCCTACGTTTGCACTTAGGACTCATGTGACTCATGGAATCGCTGTTGGAATCACTACAAACAAAGCATGGAGCAACACAGAGAGTCACTCATTCGACTTTGATTTACTGAACTGCAGATCTGATATCTTCATCCAGTTGAGTCCTGGATATCCACAGCTTGGGACTCCGGCAAGGACAGTCACATTCCTCCCCTCTCCTCTCCTCCCTCTCCTCTCCTTCAAGACAGCGCTGCTGTCAAAAATGACCAGTCCTTGTTGATAGTTGGAGACAAATTTCTGACCCCTTGAAGGCAACTGACAGATGGTTAGACGAAGTCCAGAGACTGAAACTGTGGATATTGCAGAATATTTCCTAAACAGGCATGAGAAATCGTGACTCCGCCGGCTTCATAATGACTACAATGATGGTGAGTCTCACATATAACTTCTTTGGTGTCACGTTTGCTTTGATAAGATGACAGACATACAATGATATGTGCATGCATGCAGTTTGTTTATAGAACATGTCAATTTTACAATATTACGCTCCACGCATTCATGGTGCGACATTATAGTCATAAGCCGATGCACGAAAACGGCCTCATCAGCCACATTATAATCGGCACAGTTTCGGGATATTGACAAAATAAATGTACTTACAATTTTAGTCCATCTTTTACGTCCGTCTGGATCTTTCTTTTCTGTGGGGAAATTGTGTAGAATGAACAACCACATTTCTTCTTCTTTGTCTTTGTGTGGACTCGGCGGAGCTTTGCAATCGTGTGTTTTCAGCCAACTTTCAAGCCTATAAATTCCGTTGGAGCATTTGAAAACAGCACAATGTGCACCTGTCATCATGTAAGCATCGCTTAAGGCTTAAAGCCTTTGAAACAATCCCTGCAAAAGCCTTAACTTTTACAGTCCACTAATGCTACTGTATAAAAAATTCAATGGGAGCGGTGTGAGTTTGGTAGTTGGGATTTTTGCCCCCGTTTAACCCACGCATGCGCAGATGCGTTGCGCACTTCGCTTATTCTGATGTGTACCATTACATTCAACTAATAATAATTGTGAATTAATTGCTGTATTTTGTCTGAGGTAGTTGCAGTGTAAACGTAATTTCATTGTTGTTGCACTCGTGTAATGACAATGACAATAAATGTCATCTCATCTCTCATCTCATCTCATACAGGCATGATTAGTGGGAAACTACACACTTTAGATGTAGCTCAGTTTTTGTGGAGTTAGCTGAATGACTTAAATATTCAGAATAAACATTTCAGCCTAATAGCTCATATTTCAGAAATTTTCTTTAATTTCCTAAATCTATATAAAAAATATGTTTCTGGTGGGTGTTAGACTCTGCCAGGGCTGCAGCCTTGTCACCAATCCTGTTAGTGGCTTCATGGATGTGATTTCAAGTTGAATGTCCAACTTGGTAACCTCAGAATTACATCTCTATTTTTTTGCAGATGATGTTATTCTGTTGGCTTCATTCAACAGTGAACTTTGATGCTCATGGGGCAGGTTTGGGTTGGAGTGTGAACCGGCTGAGATGAGGATTAGCACCTACAAACTGAGTTGAGGAGTTTGAGTATCTTGTGGTAGTTTATGAGTGGGGATAAGATGAAGTGTGAAATTGAGAGAGGAATCAGTGCTGCAACTCAGGTCCTGCGGATGCTGTACTGGATCATCATGGTAAGGAAAAAATTCAACTAGAAGGTGAGGCTCTCGATTTTTCAGTTGACTTGTGCTATCCTCACCAATGGCCAAGAGCTTTGGGTTGTCACCAAACAGACAAGATTGCAGATACACCCAGCAGAAATTAGGTTAGAAGGCAGATATGACTGTAAAACCAAGAGGGAGGCATCAAATTCAAAAGTGCTTAAATTCAGTTCCGCCTGTATATGAATATGAAAATAAAAAGCACACACATAGACGTAACTGTAGATACACACTAACAGCAGCCAGGGCTCATTATGTGTCAGGAGCACTCATGTTTCTGCTCCGTCAAACACAAAACAAGATAATCGGCTGTAACTACCAGGATCTGATGTAGGAAACCAGTCAGTCGTTTGATATTCCTGCAGAGAAGGAAGCAGACTGCAGAGGAACAGGTTGAGTTATATATCTGCTTATATAACTCTGGAATAATACTATTTTACAGTGGACCCTGATGCTCACACCATCTGGAGTGCATCAACTCACAAATGCATGCGCCATCGTGAATGGACTCAGCAAAACGATCATCTAAAATAATACGAGTAATTCCAAAGAGAAATAGAAGTGAAGGTTAAATTTTTCTGGGCTGCATCAATAGGTCTTATGAGAACTAAACTTCTGCACCTGAGAAATCAAGTACTTTAGTTGTTACTTGAAAGGCAGAAATATATTGTTTTAGGGTGGTCAGGGGTTTATAGTTTGTCTTTGCCATATTTATTTGCTGCTCTATTTTTTCTTCCCCAGTGCCTTTTCTGTTTCATTTCATTTCTATCATTTACGTATCTTCTTGTCCTCTTTCTCCCATCTTACATTTTCCTTCTCCCTCCACTGATGGTTGTGGTGCCAGTGTTGTCTCTGCTGGCTGAGGCAACTTTGCTATCATCATCATCATCATCATCATCATCATCAGCCTTCCATACCTGCCTGCCAGCACCGGAGCAGCTGGGAGAGTTACGGAAATTTATTCTGCCTGCCAAACTCCCAAAAAACTAAAAGTCATTAGGTAACACAGCCCTATTAAATTGTGGAAATGAGGTAGACTAACTGCATCACTCTCTGCAATGGCCATTTTCAAGCTTTAGCAGTGTTTTCCTTGGACATTATGTCATTATCAAGCACTTGAGGGGACACTTCCATGACGCACTTCCCTCTGCATCACACCACCCCTAATCAAACAGTACTTTTCAATTTCATTATGAACTACAGGGGACTCAGCAGAGTGCATCTCTCTACAGCCTTGCTGCAAAGTGCAGCAAGACTTTATTCATGTTAGCCCCAACCTCAAAATATCAAATTGCCCATAATAACTTGACTTCCAGTCATTTTCCTGAACCGATCACAGAATCCAGAGGCACACAAAGAATTTTCATAGCCTTTCAATTTTTAAATGTGTAGATTATTCCTAGTTTTTGAAAAAGCACCAAGTGTATGAATAGATGAATAAATCCACCCTCTCTAATTTAATACAATAACTCATAAAAAATAAAGGCTATCAACGTGTAACTCACCCCATTACAAGAGCTTATAATGAGGATGAACTCATTAGACCTTGGTTAAGTTTGATGCAGCACAACAATTCAAACAGCAAGTTTTCATTCCTTATCTGCCTATCTGCCATCTACTGGACATGTCTTGTCTTGTACCAAGAAATAATCTCATCGTCACACGCATGATGGAAATTGGAAGTGGGTGCGGTTGAAGTCTGTACCTTAAAATAAGTATGTTTTTCATTCCTTCATTTTCTATAACTCGTTATGACAATTAAGGGTCATGGGGGTGCTGGGGCGTGGGCAACCCCTGCCTGTGGAGCTGATGCCTGTGTGGACTTCTCATCTTCTTTATATTATTATGTTGTTTGTTTTCTATTTTCTGTTTCTTCAGCTTTGTAAAACTTTGCAAAACCTTGTAATTGTTAGAATGGCCTAAGCAGTGGGTAACCCCTTTGGGTCTGGTCCGCTTGAGGTTTCTTCCTCAATATCATCAGAGGGCTTTTTTGCTTACCTCTGTTGCCTCTGTGCTTCCTCTAAGGGTTGGTAAGGTTAGACCTTACTTGTGTGACGTGCCTTGAGGCAGCTCTGTTGTGATTTGGTGCTATATAAATAAAATAAATTGAAAATTTAAATTGGGGCCTATCCCAGCAGTCATAGGGCATGAGGCGGGGTACACCCTGGACAGGCCACCAGACTATTTCAGGGCCACATGTAGACAGAATGGCTGTCACATTCACACTTCCCTAACCTGCATGTCTTTGGAAGTGGGAGGAAGCCGAAGCACCCGAAGGGAATCCACACAAACACGGAGAGAACATACAAACTCTGCTCAGAAAGGACCAGGGTGGAAGTAAACCCAGAACTTTCTTGCTGTGAGTCAACAGTGCTAACCACTAATCCACTGTGCTGCTTGCTTTTCAGTTACTTTCATTTTCAAAGCTGAGGTCTGGGGGCCACCAAGGCTCCTGCTGCTCTATTAAAAATGGAGGATATAAATTGTAGGCAAAATTAAAGACATCCATAAAAATGCTCTATCTTGCAAGGTTGACAAATGTTAAAAATAAGCAGCCTAATTCCTCCATCCCTCTCTGGAGCTGAAGCTGCATCAGAATTTAATGAGTTCTTTCTTGGCTGATGTCCCATCCTCACCAAGTTTCCTTATGGTTTGGAGTAAACATGGCCACAAACCAAACAACAAAGCCACGAAGGCACCAAGCAAATTACCCACCACAAAACTAGCCTGCTGACCAACATAACCTCCTTTGCATAGAATTAAAATTACAAGGACAAACAAGAACATGATCTCGTATGTAATTTAATGAAATGGAAACAATGTCAGTGTGCTGCCATACAAGGTGACCAACTGCATGCCTGGGAGCAAGATGGGGATTAAGGACCTTGCCCAGGAGACAAAAGCACTGCAAAGTTCCAGTTTTTCCCATTTCTGTGTGAGTGTCACAAAGGTTTGCATCACATCACAAACTACAAGGTTGAAATGCACAGTCAGCACTGCTGTTATGTAGGAATACAAGAACTTTTGAAGGCATCGACTTTCCATCACAGAGTCAGTGATATCTGTCTCTGTGTGGGGTAAAACCAAGACATTACTGTGGCAACGCTGTTATACTCACAATATTTTGGATGCTTCTACACATAATGCTCCAGTTTAATGTGAATAACTGCCATTTGCAGGACTAATTAGTTGCTGTGCTGCACAGCAAAAAACAGAAGTAATGACTGTACTGAATGTTTTGAGAACTGCTGAAGTAAATATACTTAATCGATTTAGCCTGAGGGAGCTCTGAGCAGGAATAATAGAATTTTTCTTATGCTGCTTTCAGTGCAGTTTATCACATTGGAAATCCTTATGCGGCCATGCCTGCTCTTTGTTTTTATTTGTATGAAATGTGGTTTAGATTTCCCAGCACCAGAAGGCACAAAAAAAAAAATGTTTATTTTTGCATGAAGATTATTTTAAGTTCCAACTCCCAAATTATATATTACAGAAGGTTCTTGTTCAAGTCAGCCACATGGGGTGTGCAGCCAGTACATTCTGAGTGCCAGTCCCAAGTCCGGATAATTGAGTAGGGTTGCGTCAGGAAGGGCATCTGGCGTAAAACAAGCCAACATAACTATGCAGACTACAACTTAAATTTCCATACCGAATCAACTGAGGCTCAGGTTAACAATGTCCACCACTAGTGCTGTTGCCCAACAGAGTGCCGGTGGAAATTATGCTACTGGTGGGCAAAGAAGAAGAGGAGGAGCAAAATGTGTCCACAGACAGTGGGAGGAGAGGAAAACAAAAAGGGTGGAAGGAAGAGTCTGGACTTTGAATGCTGGCAGCATGACTGGTAAAGAATAAAGCTGGCTGATATGATGGAAAGAAAGATAAACATATTGTGTCTGCAAGAGACCAAGTGGAAGGGAAGTAAGACCAGGAGCACAGGCATGGATTCAAGTTGTTGCATTATGGTGTGGATAGGAAGAGAAATGGTGTTTTTATAGGTCATTTTAAAAGGAAGAGTATGTTAAGAGTGTGTTGGAGGTTAAGCGAGGGTCTGACAGGGTGATGAGTGTGATTCTGGAAATTGAAGGGGTGATGATGAATATCATCAGTGCATATGCCCCGCAGGTAAGTTGTGTTAACATAATTAATGAATGGTGTACTAATTGTATATTGATTGGTAGAAGGTTCTTGTTCCTCTATGATCATGTTTGAATGTGTTCTGCTGAATTTGCCTACTGTGTGACCTGTTTTTCTGTATGGTTGATAACTGAAAACTGTTTGATTCATTCGGAAGAAGTGGCTGGGAACTGCGTGATGAGTGCATGATCAAATCCTTAAGGAATGCAATCAGCGAGGATGGGAAGACTGTACTGTGCGCAGGATGAGAAGTGGACCAATCAAGAAAGAATACAACATCTTAGCATAGTGACGCAATATCTAGAACAGAAACTCAGGGAAGAACATATGGGTTCAGGAAGAGGGAAGATGGGGTTGCTGCTCAGAGCACCTGAGAGCTACCCAGACTGAATGCTAGGGCAAACTAAGCATGAACCCAGAGACTCTCTGTTACTGCTACTTTGGCTCATTCTCTGTAATAAAGGCTTCACGGTCAACTGAGAAATAGACTGAATCCTGGTCATCCTTCTTCCATCAACGATCGCGCAGGGTGGTGCCTAAAAGGTAATTATGTGACATTATTATCAATTACTGAGGCACTGCTGGGCCGGTAGCATAGATTTACATTTACGCTACCTGTCCATACATGCCCGCAGTAACGGGCGGGTATCCCACTACCCGCCCGCTGTGCATAAAGTGATGACGTCATATCATGCGCAACCCAAGAACTGTCCGTAGACAATAACATGAAAAGGGGAGAACTGATCCCAATATGGACATTCCCGATGATTTTATCATGGTTAGTCCGACAATGAACAACAGCCAAAGCAGCTAGCTTGATGAAGACGCACTGGCAAATTTGGAGAGCAGCGCGGTACCAGCCAACACGACAAAAGTTAAAGTGAGCCACTTTTTTATGTATGCGTTTGCTGGGTGTCATGCATTTTGAAATGACATTAAATATTGTTAATGCGATTCCACGTGTTGTGTATCTCAGTAAGTGATAATAATGCAAATAACATGCAGCTGTTGTGCGGTATGCATTTTCAGAGTCCCTCCGTCCATGCCCAGTCGCCCAAAATGACCGATATTCACGATATTCTGGACGTCGGGCCTCTGAAAATGTATACCGCCCTCCAAAAGCATGTTATTGTATTATAACTGGTTGGTTGTCTCAGGTCTTATTGTTTACACTTGTGTGATAGTGTGGTGAAAAGGACCCTCCCAACAGTTGTGAGATGAAGGAGAAAGATTTCTGGAGTGATTCTGTGTAGGCTCTCAGTTGTCCAGGTGGTTTCCATAGTAGAGAAGCTTGAATCTTCGACTGGACTGGGTTGCTTGACGTGAGGACGTTTCGCTTCAAATCACAGAAGCTTCCTCAGCTAAAATTCTTGCTCTGGTAGTCTGACTTCTGTCTTGACTCTTGTAGAGAAGAAAAACAGAGCAAGAATTTTAGCTGAGGAAGCTTCTGTGATTTGAAGCGAAACGTCCTCACGTCAAGCAACCCAGTCCAGTCGAAGATTCAAGCTTCTCTACTATTTCTGGAGTGAGTGAGATAAGATGGTGGAGAGTGTGCCCAGCATGAAAGTGGTGATTGGACCAAACTTCAGTGGGAATGTTGGAGAAAGGGAACAGAGGTGATGAAGAAGTAATGGGCAGACATGGTATCAAGGCTAGGAATGCGGAAGGGCAGATGGTAGCTGATTTTGCAAAAAGGATGGAAATGGCTGTGGTGGTTTTAAGAAAAAGAAGGAGCACAGGGTGACATAAGAGTGGAGGAAGGTGCACACAGGTGAACTACATCCTTTGGAGGTGATGACGCTGGAGAAGTAACCTGCAAAACAGCCGTCTCATGCACGGTCAGTCATTGGCTCTTATCTGCTTCAACTCAATTAATCACAGAACAAGGACTCTGAAGCAAATGTCCTCAGGACGTACAGTGCATCTGGAAAGTATTCTCAGTGCTTCACTTTTTCTATATTTTGTTATGCTACAGCCTTATTCCAAAACGAAATTATTTTTTTTCCCTCAAAATTCTACACACAATACGCCATAATGACAATGTGATTTTTTTTTTTTTTTGAGATTTCTGTAAATTTATTTAAAAAAAAACTAAGAAATCACATGCACATAAGTATTCACAGCCTTTTGATGTGGGCTGGGGTGTTGGCTGGCTTGGTTTTTGTTTTGTTTTTTTCCCCCAGTTTCCGCCCTCAGGGTGTGACTGTGGTGTCCTCTGGGGGGGAAAGGACTGTGGGTCCATCTAGCCGTAGACGGCCGGGGCTGGGTCTGTTAGTCATGAGGGGGGGCGTCTCCTGGGGTTTGATGGAATGGTCCTCTGGGAGGCGCTGGGAGTCCCCGTGGGTGACTTTGGATCCCAGAGGGACCTCGGCTGTGGTTATTACTCCTGGAGCTGGCGGGATGTCCTCTGGGGGGTGTTGGTCCCTGCATGTCATCCGGGGGAGTGTTAGTGTTTTTTTTTGTTTGCAAGCTTGAGTTTGGGTTGTGTTTTTTCTTTTCTCCTCTTCCCGGGGTTTGATGGGACGGTCCTCTGGGGAGGGGGGGTTGGTATGGTTGTTTGTGTTTATCTTTTTTTTTGTTTTATGACTAAGCAGACTTTAACACATAGTCGGAAGAAGGCTGAGTGCACAGGTTCAAGAACTCCTGGCCAAACTTATGCAAAGTGAACAACTAAAGCAAGAGTCGACAGGAATGAACGCAAAGGTGGAGACTCTAACAGGTTTGCTAAACGAAACAGAGGGCAAGACCATTCGAGTCAACAAAGGATGTCTCTGCACTGGAGTGTCAGCTGCGGAGCAGTCTGCTGCAGACAGGCTCAGGATGGGAAAGGATGGGCTCCAGGATGAGAGTGATGGTCTCGGCACGGAGTTCCCTGTTGACAGAGAAGAGGCGGCTGGGAGCGTGCGTTATCCAGCTGAGGGAAGAGCTGGAGAGGCTCAACATTGAGATGATCAATGACTGCATGAAGAGAATTAACATTGCAGGTGGGGCAGCTGATGATGGAGCTGTCGTCAGAGCACAGTAACGCACAGCTCCTGGAGACGGGCCTTTCCCAGCTGGATCGTCAGCACAAGGAGCCGAAACTGAAGCTGCAGGAGGTGTTTTTTGTTCCCAGCCAACATTCCAGCCATGGTCCCTGGAGAAGGGGCTTTGTTTTTTCTGGCCCAGGTCCGTGTGGTCGCCGGGAGGCTTCCCGTGAGGGTGGGGTACTGTTGTGGGCTGGGGTGTTTGGTGGTTTTCTGTTTCTCCCACCAGGTGGTATGCATTCAGGACTGAGTGGCTGGGCATTAGGACCTCACCCTGACCACCTGAGGCTTGTTTTCACATGCAGGTCATCAGGACTCACAGCTGTGGTGTATTTTGTCTTGATCAGAGATTGCTGCATTTAAACCTTGAATGCACAGTGTGTGATTGCCAGAGACTCGACCTTGTGAGCAGACGTGTGAGATCGACATCAGGAGAACAATCTCACCATCACGGACGCAGAGACCGCTCCAGGTTTGACGCCACAGTCTGTGAAGGAGGATTGGGTGAGGTCTCACGCTCTTCAGCACACTTCCTGAGGTAATTTGGTTTTGGTGACTTTTATGAAGTAATGACAGTGGATTTGGTGTCCCTCACACTTTGTGTTATTGAGCTGTCACGTTATGCTAATTGTCTAATCAGCTTCTGCTGCAGTGGAGATTTGAACTGAGTTGTTCCGTGCCTGCAGGGTGAGAAGCTGATGTATAGCTTTAAGCCAGGAAGTGTTTGCTGATTGCGTGCACCTTTGAGTTGTGTCTCTCTGTGTGGAGTTGGACTCACCTCATGTTTTCTTTCTTCACAGACTCGGTTTGTCGCGGCCACCTGGGGGGTGTCGGCGGGGTCCCTGGGTCCGAACTGCTGTGGCTCCGGACCGTTTGCACTGTTAAGAGCGCGCCGTGTTTCCACCTCACCAGACCGCGGACGTTTTAGTTGTTTAGCACTACTCACTGTTATGTTTATTAAATTCTGTTACCTTTTGAACCATGCTCTGCTTATTTTATGCTGGGTCCTTTCAAACGCTGGGTCGGTGCTCCGACCACGTCCGAAACATAACACCTTTGCCATGAAGCGCAAAATTGATTTCAGGTGTATCCTGTTTCCACTGATCATCCTTGAGATTTTTCTACATATTACTTGGAGTCCACCTGGGGCAAATTCAGTTGATTGGACATAATTTGGAAAGGCACACCTGTGTGCATTAAGGTCCCACCATTGACAATGCATGTAAGAGCACAAACCAAGCATGAAGTCAAAGGAATTGACTGTAGACTTCAGAGAAAGGATTGTCTTGATCCACCAGGACTCTTCCTAGAACTGGCTGCCCGTCTAAACTGAGCGATCAGGGGAGAAGGGCTTTAGGCAGAGAGGTGACCAAGAACCTGATGGACAATCTGTCACAGCTCCAGCATTACTCTGTGGAGAGAGGCAAACCTTCTAAAAGGACACCATCTCTGTAGCAATCCACCAATCAGGCCTGTATGGTAGAATGGCCAGAAGGAAGTCATTCCTTCATAAAAGGCACATGGCAGGCCATCTGGAGTTTGCCAAAAGAGACATGAAGAACTCTCAGACCATGAGATACAAAATTCTCAGGTCTGATGAGACAAAGATTGAACTGGTGGCAGCATCATGCTGTGGAGAAGTTTTTCAATGGCACAACCTGGGAAACTAGTCAGGATTGATGGAAAGATGAATGCAGCAATATACAGAGACATCCTGGATGAAAACATGCTCCAGAGCGCTCTTGACCTCAGACTGGGGCAACGGTTCAATGACCCTAAGCACATAGTAAAGAAATCAAAGGAGTGGCTTCAGAACAACTCTGTGAATGTCCTTGAGTGGCCCAACCAGAGCCCAGACCTGAATCCAATTGAACATCTCTGGAGAATGAAAATGGCTGTGCACCGACCCTTCCCATCCAACCTGAGCTTGAGAGGTGCTGCAAAGAGGAATGGACAAAACTACCCAAAGATATTCAAGAAGACTTGAGGCTGTAATTGCTGCCAAAGGTACATGAGCAAAGTATTGAGCAAAGGCTGTGAATGCTTATGTACATTTGATTTCTTAGTTTATTTTTAATAAATTTGCAAAAAAGTTCCCGAAATAAATAAATAAATAAATAAATAAATAAATAAATCCATTCATGCTGTCATTATGGGGTGTTGTGAGTAGAAATTTGAGGGGAAAAAATAATTTCATCATTTTGAAATAAGGCTGTAACATAACAAAATATGGGAAAAGTGAAGCCCTGTGAATACTTTTTGGATGCACTGTATATTGGCAGGCATGCACATAACTGATGCTAAGGTGTTTATGTGTGCTAAAATATAAATGATGTGCAGCAGGAAACAGAGTGAAGCACTTTTCCTACAAGCTGTCATTACTGGCATCCTTGTGAGAAGCAATACTTCCCTCCATGTGTTCTGCTGTTCGTCCTCTATTTTTAGCATTCTTGAGCACAGTTATGTAGATGCCTGGCTCATTTCTTAAGTTCAACTTAAATTTCCAAAACAACATTTTTGTTTGTTTGTTTTTACGAGGTCTGTTAGAAAAGTATCGGACCTTTTTATTTTTTGCAAAACCTGATGGATTTGAATCACGTGTGCTTGCATGAGCAAACCTTGAACCTTAGTGCGCATGCGTGAACTTTTTCACGCCTGTCGATTGCGTCATTTGCTGGTAAGCAGCCTTTGTGTGAGGACATGTGTAGTGCACTCAGCGGATTTTCATTGCAAGGAAAAAGACGGAACTACTGGAGCAGCGCCGCATCAAATCTTGCCAGAAACTGGGCGACAGCCAGGTGGAAACCATTCGGATGATTCAGACGGCTTTCGGTGACGATCCTATGGGCATCACACAGATTAAGGAGCGGTACAACACAAATGACGCAATCGACAGGCGTGAAAAAATTCACGCATGCGCACGAAGGATCAAGGTTGGCTGATGCAAGCACATGTGATTCAAATCTATCAGGTCTTTGCAAAAAAATAAAAAGGTCCAATACTTTTCTAACAGACCTCATACAAATAAAGGAGAAGGGTTGGTGTCAAGAGACCCTTTGGTTCAATTCCCTACCAAAAAGTGAGGTGCCTTAAAGGAAGGTCTTTTATTAATATGTTGCTCCCGGTGTGCTGCTGAACAACCTTCATGGCAACAAGCTGACATAAGTGTGTGTGAGGCATCAAGTTGTTTGAGTGTCTGTACCAGATGGAAAGAATTACATAAATGCAGTCCATTTATCACAGCAAATGTTATAATATTTTAGCAAAAGATGACGTGCAGTTTTCAATAATTTCAACCATTATCAGTTACATGTCTTTCCCTTCAAAATAGATTGTCTTTCTCAGTGAAATGGTCTTCCATTTCAAAAAATGTCAGTTTTTTCACTATGTGCGTCATCACATCCATATTAATCCGTAAAACTGGAAAAATATGTTGTCCGTGTGTTTTAGCTTCCACTGGCATGGAAATGCAAATTCTGCTAACTTGATAAAATGGTTGTCGTGTGGAGCTTGAACTTCATTTAACTTCCACATTTGACATTAACTGCTGACACGCAGTCAAATGACCTGATGGGTGAAATTCCAAATAACGATGACTGTCAAAAACATTTATGAAGCTCGAGAGCAACTGAATTGCTGGAATTTCTGAACATGAGGCTGTGGCTGCTTCCCCCCCCCCCACCCCCACCCCCCACACACACAATCATTTTATGTTTTATTATTGTGTCCATGTTTAAGTTCTTATACTTCAATTTAATGTTTATATTCATATCATCTTTTTGTCTTTGTTGGGTGTTTTACCGTTTTTTCTATACTTATTTTTTCAAAAACCACAATGGAAAATATGTCTTATCTATGGCAATTACTGCTTTATGTGTGTTATGTACATTTACTGTCATTGCCAAATAAATCACATCAGTTCAAATTGCAAAAACTGTCATGTTCTTGAAAGTACTATAGCTTGTGCCTCTTTGTGCAGAAGCATGACAAGTGATGATCAGTAGTCATCAAATTTTAGACTTGATAGATCAGGTTATCCTGATGAAACATTTGTAACACAACTTATGAAAAATAACGCACAAAATTTCATACATATCCTGCCTAATCATCCGCCAGGAGGCTGTAATCATTTGGATCTTTTGACTGACAAAAAGGCAGATATTCCTGTTCTACTTGTTATTCTGACCGCAACACAACCCTAACACACATTTCTGAACACTAAATATGAAACCGGTTTTGTGCATCTGCATGAAAAGTCATAGGAATATGCATAAAATAGCACTTAAGTTTTCGTATGATGTCATATGAAATGTTTCACTGGATAGACAGATAGAAGGGTGGATGCAGATATTTGAGTTTGATAAGGAGGCAGCAAACAGAGGGAGCCTGTGGAGGCAGTACAGCAGGATGCAGTCATAATGTGAGAAAATTCCTGCCACAGAAATTCAATTTGAGCTGGTGATTGGCTGTGGAGTGTTGAACCCCTGAGGATGTGATGATCACACATGTCTGACGATCTATAGCACAGTTACAAGGCTTGAGATGACGGAACAACGGGTGTGACCAAAAGGAGAGAAAGTGGGTTTGTTAGAGAAATAGTTGTGTGTGTGTGTATCGAGGCATCGCAATACCTTTCGTTGTGCTCCATCTCCAAAAAGTGATGGACTAAAGTTGATGGAAGATAGGTTTTTTCCTTAAAGATGACTTTCATACTGCTTATTTAGCGGTTATTGTGCAGACAAAATGTGAGCGCTCTATCTACTCTCTTTTTTTCCACAAACAAAACATTTAAACATTTTAGTTTGCCATTAAAAAAAAAAACAATTCTCCTTGTAATTTGTTGGAGTGGAGTGTGTGTGAGTTCATATTTGTTGGCACAGTGGGGTGTGCAGTTTTGGTTATCATGGCTATGAACACCTTTCTCGGATCAATGACTCTGCAGACGTGGATGTGTCTAAGCAGGTTTACTGACACTCAAAAGGGTGAAACTGAAGAAAACAAACAAGCAATACAATTACAAAATGCATAAAAGGCATAATGTGTACTGCACTGTCTCTATTAGAACTACATTAGCATATGCTAAAACAATGTGAAGTGCATAAACGCCATTTGACGACCCTCTGATTTGCAGCTAATTAACATATTACCACGTCACGTTTTATGGTCATTTTCCCTCATTATCAAGCAGTAATATATATCAGAGCCAAAAATTAACTTGTCATAAACGAGGGTGGATACATACCGGCGATGCAACCTTAAATGAAGACATTGCGATCTCAAAGACGGCACAAACTGCGTGCTGCCATCGTCTTTTCCTCTACTGAACAACGTCACTTCCATTCAATAAAGTTCTTTTCAAATTACAATGAACATTAGCTGTAATACCCTGAAGTGTCCGTTAGATTGCACTAAAACACATAATTATCCATCCATCCATCCATCCATCCATCCATCCATTTTCTTCCGCTTTATCTGGAGTCGGGTCGCGGGGGCAGCAGCTCAAGTAAAGCCGCCCAGACCTCCCGATCCACACACACCTCCCCCAGCTCTTCCGGGCCAACCCCAAGGCATTCCCAAGCCAGCTGAGAGATGTAGTCCCTCCAGCGTGTCCTGGGTCTTTCCCGGG
Organism: Thalassophryne amazonica; assembly: GCF_902500255.1. NCBI lineage: Eukaryota > Metazoa > Chordata > Actinopteri > Batrachoidiformes > Batrachoididae > Thalassophryne > Thalassophryne amazonica. The sequence goes on from NC_047106.1 coordinate 26,617,964, forward strand.
GCCTCCTCCCAATGGGATGTGCCCGGAACACCTCTAAAGCGAGGCGTCCAGGGGGCATCCGGAAAAGATGCCCGAGCCACTTCAACTGACTCCGTTCGACGTGGAGGAGCAGCGGCTCGACTACGAGCTCCTCCCGAGTGACCGAGCTCCTCACCCTATCTCTAAGGGAGCGCCCAGCCACCCTGCAGAGGAAACTCATCTCGGCCGCTTGTACTCGCGATCTCGTTCTTTCGGTCATGAGCCAAATCTCATGACCATAGGTGAGGATCAGAACGTAGATCGATCGGTAATCGAGAGCTTTGCCCCCCTACTCAGCTCTCTCTTCACCACGACGGTCCAATACAGCGACCGCATCACTGCAGATGCTGCACCGATCCGGCAAAGCACCTTTTTCCGGTCGAGAACCATGGCCTCTGATTTGGAGGTGCTGATTTTCATCCTGGACGCTTCACACTCGGCTGCAAACCGCCCCAGTGCACGCTGAAGGTCCTGATTTGACGAAGCCAACAGAACCACATCATCCACAAACAGCAGAGACGAGATTCTGTGGTTCCCAAACCAGACCCCCTCTACACCCTGGCTGCGCCTAGAAATTCTGTCCATAAAAATAATGAACAGAACCAGTGACAAAGGGCAGCCCTGGCAGAGGCCAACGTGCACTGGAAACAGGTTTGACTTACTACCGGCAATGTGAACCAAGCTCCTGCTGTGGTCGTACAGGGACCGGATAGCCCTTAGCAAAGGACCCCGGACCCCGTACTCCTGGAGCACCCCCCACAGGGTGCCCCGAGGGACACGGTCAAACGCCTTCTCCAGATCCACAAAACACATGTGGACTGGTTGGGCGAACTCCCATGAACCCTCAAGCACCCGATGGAGAGTGTAGAGCTGGTCCAGTGTGTCGCGACCAGGATGAAAACCACACTGCTCCTCCTGAATCCGAGGTTCGACCATTGGTCGAATTCTCCTCTCCAGTACTCTGGAATAGACCTTACCGGGGAAGCTGAGGAGTGTGATCTCCCTATAGTTGGAACACACCCTTCGGTCCCCCTTCTTAAACAGATGGACCACCACCCCGGTCTGCCAATCCAGAGGCACTGTCCCCGATCGCCGGGCCGCCAGGCCACCTGCCCTTGACCGCCACCCAATCCTCTCTGCACCTGACCCCCATGGCCCCCTCTGCAGGTGGTGAACCCACAGGAGGGCGGGCCCACGTTGCTCTTTCGGGCTGAGCCCGGCCGGGCCCCATGGGCTAAGGCCCGACCACCAGGCGCTCGCGCGCAAGCCCCAACCCCAGGCCTGGCTCCAGGGTGGGGCCCCGGCTCTGCCATACCGGGTGACATCTTGGTCCTTGATTTTTTACTGGTCATGGAGGTTCTGAACTGCCCTTAGTCTGACCCGTCACCTAGGACCTGTTTGCCTTGGGAGACCCTACAAGGCCCCGACAACATAGCTCCTAGGATCATCCGGGTACGCAAACTCCCCCACCACAATAAGGTGGCAGCTAGAGGGGGAGATAATACATAATAATTAATACATAATAATTAAATAAATGAAAGAGGAAATATTCAACACATTTAAAAACTTTAAACAACTTATTGTAGAAGGCAGCACAGTGGGGTGTGCAAAAAAAAAAAAAAAAAATAAATATAGTACATCAATCTCAAAATTTGTTACTTAATGAAATATTTATTTTTGTCAGATTAGATCAGTTTTTCAAATTTAAATATACCTGTGTACTAGCATTCTGTTGTTTCAGACGTTTTTCATCCCACTTAAGCTGCCAACCTTCCTGTATCACTGCTCTTTTTAAATTGGCATTTTAAATATGATATAGCATTTTTTTTTTCCTGGAAATACATCTGGGAGAATGGGGTTTAAACTTTTACATGCCATATACACCCACAACAGGTGGCAATGAATAACTGTGAAAAGATTGAAATGACTGCCCTTCTAAGTAGCGTACAGTGCTGCATGATGGATAGATACTGTGCTCCTCCATTGTGCAACACTGGATTTACACGTTGTTCAGAAAAGACTGCAATTCACAAGTTGGGAAAATTAACTAGCAATGTGGAGAGGTTATGATGCAGACTTTAAGGACATGGTGATAAATGCAGCAAAGTCATCAAATAACTCTCAAGCAGCCATGGAACACAGTATGACAGATGGTAATGTTAGATGATAGTGACCCAAAAAGACCATGTAAAATACTGATAGCCAGGAGTGCTTCCCATGGCCTTAAAGTAACAGTGGCTGAAAAAAAGAAACACATAAAATTTGCTTTTTTAAAGCATTATTTTCAAATGAAAACATTTTCTTAAAAAAAAAAAGTTGGTCTTCAGAGAGTCTTTTTTCAAAAGTTGTCTTGAAAAGATGCATTTTGATCTCATAATTGGGCCGTCTTATATTTGGAACAATATGGTAAATCCTAAGGTATTTTGTAGACTGTGCTAATTGTGGAGATTTCTTCAAAAGCTGACTTGTAAACCAAACATCTGTTAGACTGAGCGGTTCAAACTCACATGGGCAGTGAACTACCTTACTTTTCCCTGCCAAGACATTGGCACATCAACAGTTTGCTTGGCTGAAGCCGGTCGACCCAAGCAGCAAGTCAAAGGTGTGTGTCAAGAAAACAAACACCCCCATGCTATCCCTGCACAACACAACTCCCATCTCCCTAATATTATAACTGTCAGGGCTGCTTTATAATACTTGTGCTTGAAATCATCACATTATCACTGATAGCATTGTCCTTCTGTTGCAGTGGCTCAATGCCAGTGGAAAGAGAGAACACAAGGGGACACATACAAGGTTAATAAAGTCATATGGGCCACTGTCTGACACTTTTGCTAATTGCTTTGGTAAAGTTTCTCTCAGAACTTCATCGCCCTTCTAACTCTCCATCTATCGTTCCATTTTCAAGGGTCAATGTTTAAAAAAGTGAGGTAGTAAACTCTGCAACTGCACTCAGGAGCCAGCATCCCGTCCATCACCTCTCAACAACAACCACTTAAAATGCTGGAGATAAAAACAGCAACCACTACAGATATAGCTTTCTGCTGCCACACAGTAATGACAGTCTATTGGATTGCAAGTTAATAGCATCACAGATAATGCAGCACTGACAGAGAAGGAGCACTGGGAAAATCCATGCTATCGCTGGCAGGATGAGAGACACGTAGATAAAATACGATGCATTTCCTGACAATGCTGAGAAGAAGGATAAACCTGAGGGATTACAGTTATCATTTTACATCAAACTTCAGACATTAAATTACAACCCCAAATCAGAAAAAAGTAGGGATGATATGGAAAATTGGCGGTGTGTGTGGGGTGGGCGGCTGTGGTGATTGTTGCATTTATTTTGACTTCTTACTTAAAACAAAAACCCAGACAGAGCTTTAATTCATTTGAAAGCTTGTCTCTTAGTCTTGTCCATCCAAATTGGAAGTCCCAAAAACCAGTTTTATTTGTTGTTATCTATCGTCCACCTGGTCGTTACTGTGAGTTTCTCTGTGAATTTTCGGACCTTTTGTCTGCCTTAGTGCTTAGCTCAGATAAGATAATTATAGTGGGCGATTTTAACATCCACACAGATGCTGAGAATGACAGCCTCAACACTGCATTTAATCTATTGTTAGACTCGATTGGCTTTGCTCAAAATGTAAATGAGTCCACCCACCACTTTAATCATACCTTAGATCTTGTTCTGACTTATGGTATGGAAATTGAAGACTTAACAGTATTCCCTGAAAACCCCCTTCTGTCTGATCATTTCTTAATAAAATTTACATTTACTCTGATGGACTACCCAGCAGTGGGGAATAAGTTTCATTACACTAGAAGTCTTTCAGAAAGCGCTGTAACTAGGTTTAAGGATATGATTCCTTCTTTATGTTCTCCAATACCATATACCAACACAGGGGCAGAGTAGCTACCTAAACTCTGTGAGTGAGATAGATTATCTCGTCAATAGTTTTCATTGAGGACAACTTTGGATGCTGTAGCTCCTCTGAAAAAGAGAGCCTTAAATCATAAGTGCCTGACTCCGTGGTTATAACTCACAAACTCGCAGCTTAAAGCAGATAACCCGTAAGTTGGAGAGGAAATGGCGTCTCACTAATTTAGAACATCTTCACTTAGCCTAGAAAAGCTAGGACATCTTACTATTCATCACTAATTGAAGAAAAGAACAACCCCAGGTTTCTTTTCAGCACTGTAGCCAGGCTGACAAAGAGTCAGAGCTCTATTGAGCCGAGTATCCTTTAACTTTAACTAGTAATGACTTCATGACTTTCTTTGCTAATAAAATTTTAACTATTAGAGAAAAAATTACTCATAACTATCCCAAAGACATATCGTTCTCTTTGGCTGCTTTCAGTGATGCTGGTATTTGGTTAGACTCTTTCTCTCCGATTGTTCTGTCTGAGTTATTTTCATTAGTTACTTCCTCCAAACCATCAACATGTCTATTAGACCCCATTCCTACCAGCTGCTCAAGGAAGCCCTACCATTAATTAATGCTTCGATCTTAAATATGATCAATCTGTCTTTATTAGTTGGCTATGTACCACAGGCTTTTAAGGTGGCAGTAATTAAACCATTACTTAAAAAGCCATCACTTGACCCCAGCTATCTTAGCTAATTATAGGCCAATCTCCAACCTTCCTTTTCTCTCAAACATTCTTGAAAGGGTAGTTGTAAAACAGCTAACTGATCATCTGCAGAGGAATGGTCTATTTGAGAGTTTCAGTCAGGGTTTAGAATTCATCATAGTACAGAAACAGCATTAGTGAAGGTTACAAATGATCTTCTTATGGCCTCAGACAGTGGACTCATCTCTGTGCTTGTTCTGTTAGACCTCAGTGCTTCTTTTGATACTGTTGACCATAAAATTTTTATTACAGAGATTAGAGCATGTCATAGGTATTAAAGGGACTGCGCTGCGGTGGTTTGAATCATATTTATCTAATAGATTACAATTTGTTCATGTAAATGGGGAATCTTCTTCACAGACTAAGGTTAATTATGGAGTTCCACAAGGTTCTGTGCTAAGACCAATTTTATTCACTTTATACATGTTTCCCTTAGGCAGTATTATAGACGGCATTGCTTAAATTTTCATTGTTACGCAGATGATACCCAGCTTTATCTATCTATGAAGCCAGAGGACACACACCAATTAGCTAAACTGCAGGATTGTCTTACAGACAAAGACATGGATGACCTCTAAGTTCCTGCTTTTAAACTCAGATAAAACTGAAGTTATTGTACTTGGCCCCACAAATCTTAGAAACATGGTGTCTAACCAGATCCTTACTCTGGATGGCATTACCCTGACCTCTAGTAATACTGTGAGAAATCTTGGAGTCATTTTTGATCAGGATATATCATTCAATGCACATATTAAACAAATATGTAGGACTGCTTTTTTGCATTTGCGCAATATCTCTAAAATTAGAAAGGTCTGTCTCAGAGTGATGCTGAAAAAACTAATTCATGCATTTATTTCCTCAGGCTGGACTATTGTAATTCATTATTATCAGGTTGTCCTAAAAGTTCCCTGAAAAGCCTTCAGTTAATTCAAAATGCTGCAGCTAGAGTACTGAGAGGGGACTAGAAGGAGAGAGCATATCTCACCCATATTGGCCTCTCTTCATTGGCTTCCTGTTAATTCTAGAATAGAATTTAAAATTCTTCTTCTTACTTATAAGGTTTTGAATAATCAGGACCCATCTTATCTTAGGGACCTCATAGTACCATATCACCCCAATAGAGCGCTTCGCTCTCAGACTGCAGGCTTACTTGTAGTTCCTAGGGTTTGTAAGAGTAGAATGGGAGGTAGAGCCTTCAGCTTTCAGGCTCCTCTCCTCTGGAACCAGCTCCCAATTCGGATCAGGTAGACAGACACCCTCTCTACTTTTAAGATTAGGCTTAAACTTTCCTTTTTGCTAAAGCTTATAGTTAGGGCTGGATCAGGTGACCCTGAACCATCCCTTAGTTATGCTGCTATAGACTTAGACTGCTGGGGGGTTCCCATGATGCACTGAGTGTTTCTTCTCTTTTTGCTCTGTATGCACCACTCTGCATTTAATCATTAGTGACTGATCTCTGCTCCCCTCCACAGCATGTCTTTTTCCTGGTTCTCTCCCTCAGCCCCAACCAGTCCCAGCAGAAGACTGCCCTTCCCTGAGCCTGAAATCAGTTACCAGAAGAGGTAATTTCTCTGCTAAACTTAACACTGACTTATAGTCTGAACTTCTTTGCAGCTGTTTTCCTGTGGTGTTGCCTTATCTGTGGGATTGGCATTTGGTGTGATCAGCGACGGCTTCGCTTCACACCCCAACCAGATATGTGGTTAGACAGGAGCTGCACGAGGGTGTGATTGGAGGTGGAGGTGCTCCCTCCCAAAGGAACACAGACTGTGGAATTACTGAGTGTGCGAACTCACACTCATCTATACTGTTTCTGTTCTCTGCCAGCAGTACCAGGTCTGACAGCTGGAGACGGTGGCCACCTGGGGATCCAGGACTTGGCGGCTCCGGTGTTCTTCAGGTCCGTTGGCGGTGAAGGCTGTGTGGGATCCAGCTTGGTTCTGGACGGACGTCTCCTATCCTCAAGCCTGCCCACACGTCACTCAACATATAATTGTCTGTACTACCAAAACTGTATTTGTCTGTATTCCGTTGTGCACTTCACAACATTAAATTGTTACTGTTTGGCTTATCCATTGTCCGTTCATTTTACGCCCCCTGTTGTGGGCCCGTGTTCCTACACTTTCACAACATAAACCATACAGTTTTTTTTTTCGATGAGAGTTGACATTCTCAGTGAGTAATATCTGTTATTCCATTAAAATAGAATTCAAAGTACATTCTGGAGGATATTAAGTGTGTTGTATGAGCAATAAGCAAGGCGAGGGTTAAATGACGGCATTAATAAAGCAGTGGCAAGGCAACTGAATGTGGCCATGAATGTGGCCATGAATGTGGCTGAAGCATCGGCAGTGAAGGCAGTGCAGGAGAAGTCAGGTCTGAGATGGATGAGTGAAGTCAAACGATGAATGAGCAAATAAGAGGAGAAGCAAAACCAGAGAAATATCTGTCAAACTCTGGAAAAGTAGGCTGAAGCAGTCTGAGCGTGTGATGAAAAGAGATGGTGAATTTGTGGGAAAACAGTGACGAAAATGAAAGTACAGGGCAAGAGAAATAAAGGAAGGCTGAAGTGGACGTGGACGGATAGAGTGAAGGACTTTAAAGAAAAGGGTCTGAGTGAGGAGGAGGTTTAGGACAGGTTTTATGGAGGTTTTATCTGATTCATCAATTCCACATAGACATGGGCTAATTTCTGAGTTAATGGCACACCACGGTTTCAAAATGCCAACTTGAGGTAATTCCATATATAATTCAATGAGTGAGCTTTGTGTAGCTAAAGCCTGTTCATACATTACCGTGTAGTCCAATTTTACCAGCTACTTTCATTCTTCACAATGCTTTAAAATGTGGTTAAAACTGATGTACTGTTTAACCATCCAGCTACTGAAAAACAACCTGCAAAAAAAGAGACCGTTTGAAACTGTGCTGCTGGGATACTGAAGGAAAGAAAAGCCAGGCGAGTGATTCATGGATTTATGTGAGCAGTGACTGAAACGTCTGGTGGTGGATGTAGTGTATTTCCACTATAGTAAAAAGCATACCCAGAAAACATGTTTAGGAAGCGTGAAATCCCAGCATCCACTGAGGCATTGCTGGGGTGACAAGTATTGCTCAAAACCACTTGCCAATTACTGCCGATGTACAATAATAATTTTGGGCAATAAAGCAAAAAAAAAAAAAAAAAGGCTAACTGTTCTTTTACACAATACAGAAATATGTCTCTTTATCTATCCATGAAGCCAGAGGACACACACCAATTAGCTAAACTGCAGGATTGTCTTACAGACATAAAGACATGGATGACCTCTAATTTCCTGCTTTTAAACTCAGATAAAACTGAAGTTATTGTACATGGCCCCACAAATCTTAGAAACATGGTGTCTAACCAGATCCTTACTCTGGATGGCATTACCCTGACCTCTAGTAATACTGTGAGAAATCTTGGAGTCATTTTTGATCAGGATATGTCATTCAAAGCGCATATTAAACAAATATGTAGGACTGCTTTTTTGCATTTACGCAATATCTCTAAAATCAGAAAGGTCTTGTCTCAGAGTGATGCTGAAAAACTAATTCATGCATTTATTTCCTCTAGGCTGGACTATTGTAATTCATTATTATCAGGTTGTCCTAAAAGTTCCCTAAAAAGCCTTCAGTTAATTCAAAATGCTGCAGCTAGAGTACTGACGGGGACTAGAAGGAGAGAGCATGTCTCACCCATATTGGCCTCTCTTCATTGGCTTCCTGTTAATTCTAGAATAGAATTTAAAATTCTTCTTCTTACTTATAAGGTTTTGAATAATCAGGTCCCATCTTATCTTAGGGACCTCGTAGTACCATATCACCCCAATAGAGCGCTTCGCTCTCAGACTGCAGGCTTACTTGTAGTTCCTAGGGTTTGTAAGAGTAGAATGGGAGGCAGAGCCTTCAGCTTTCAGGCTCCTCTCCTGTGGAACCAGCTCCCAATTCAGATCAGGGAGACAGACACCCTCTCTACTTTTAAGATTAGGCTTAAAACTTTCCTTTTTGCTAAAGCTTATAGTTAGGGCTGGATCAGGTGACCCTGAACCATCCCTTAGTTATGCTACTATAGACGTAGACTGCTGGGGGGTTCCCATGATGCACTGTTTCTTTCTCTTTTTGCTCTGTATGCACCACTCTGCATTTAATCATTAGTGATCGATCTCTGCTCCCCTCCACAGCATGTCTTTTTCCTGGTTCTCTCCCTCAGCCCCAACCAGTCCCAGCAGAAGACTGCTCCTCCCTGAGCCTGGTTCTGCTGGAGGTTTCTTCCTGTTAAAAGGGAGTTTTTCCTTCCCACTGTAGCCAAGTGCTTGCTCACAGGGGGTCGTTTTGACCGTTGGGGTTTTACATAATTATTGTATGGCCTTGCCTTACAATATAAAGTGCCTTGGGGCAACTGTTTGTTGTGATTTGGCGCTATATAAAAAAATTGATTGATTGATTGATGTCTCTCAACAAACTAAACAATTACTTATATCCCGTCACACATAGTTGGAATCATACAGAGTGGTGTCCGAATTATGAATCGCCACACATCCAAAAAGTGTCGGATTTCAGTTCAAAAACATTCTGACAGCCATCTGCGGAACTTGACACAATTGGTCAAAATCTGCCGATGGCCCCGAGTGTGATGCACATGTTCAAAACTGTCAGGGCGCCGTCGAGATAAGACACCTATCCGACAGCGGTCCATGTGTAATCTGACGGCCATCTGACCCTAATTTACATACTCTCATGGCGGCAAAACTGGATCCGAAATGATTTGAGCGCATACGAGGGAACCTCGAGAGAGATCTGGCACCGCAAAGCCTGCCGGTATGACCTGCACGTGCCACGTGTAATAATGTCCACCCCCCCCAAGAGCAAAGGAACTGTTGAAATGTATGTGGCATGCTTCATCACAATAATAATTATGAATAATTATCATGTACAGTGAATGTGAACAGCAGCTATCAAACCAAAAGCACTGTGCACTACTGTGTGCATGCAACCACAAATCTGAACAGGCTGTTATATCCACAATCGAACTTATAGTACAGCTATTTGTCCATTCCTTCCCATGGGCGATGTAAATAATGTTAACTAGTATTATCTCCATCATAATACAGGCAGCTGCGCCTCTCCGTGGTTGTAATAAATGATCACCTTCTACCTCTGTAGGAGATATGACGTGGAACTTGTGCCAGGCCATGACACCATTAATAAACGTGCATCTCACCTCCAACAGCGGTCCCGGAGTGTTTCACAGCACCGACGTGGACATGAAGCTGGGACAGCAGCATGTGGTTAAAATCCTCTCACCCAAAATAAAAATATTAATCCCATCTGATAATCCAACCATCGCGTGTCCCGAGTTGCGTTGTGCTCCTGAAGTGTGCAAAAAGAAAAAAGAAGTTTCCCTGGAAAGGCTCTCTGTCTGAGGGACTGCATGGCCCGAACTTTGAGCAAAGCTGTCTAGTGGCACGTGTGCCCCACGTGCATGTGCGCCCCCCGCGTGTGCACTTAGTGGCCCATGCAGCGTTATGCACACACACACACACGCACACACACACATCGCTGAGTGATAATTGTTGACCCACGCGTGTGCGTGGAGCGCATGTGCACCACGCATTACATTACATTACAATCAAAAGCCATGAATTTGAAGTTGAACACTGTCATGAAGAGACTTACACCTTAATACCCAATCAGGTATTAGACTGTCTGAATGACCAAGTCAAAGTAATATGTGTGTGGTCGTCAGATATGGATGTTCTCACACTACGAGTGGACCTGGCAACACATGGCAGGCTTCCAACAAATGTTGTTCTGAAGTTCCTGACTGGTAAAGGTCTGACTGGAAGGTCTGAAGTTCCTGACTGGCAAAGGTGCCAAATACGGGGAAATCAATGTAGCAGGGCAAGTCGGTGTGATTGGAAAAGAAAAGTGCCTCCATGATTTCTCTGGAGCTGACTGGAGAGGCAAATTTGTAGGCAAGAAAAGATGGGTGGAGCCTAGATGAAGTTTCCCAGTGATGATCCAGCCATCAAATGCTTCCAGGACCTTGGTGTCGATCAAATACCACAACAACTGAATGATGAAGATCTGCCACCTCAGGTGAAAGATAAAATTGAATTTTTTGGCCACAACCATAAATGCAAAATGTGTGTGTAATTGTTAGAATTATTGGAGATTAAGGATTAAACTGGTGATAGAAATGTACTAGCACACAGAATATCACTTTATGCAATGGATAAACACATCATAATGGCAATGACCTTGGTGTATGTGCCATGACACATCATGGCAATTTTTTCAAACAATTGTGACTGTGTTTTCCATTACATGGAGCTGTATTGCCATACATAATTATATGTCAAAAAGAGATGCTTTGTATTGTATAAGCTTTGACAATGTGTCAATTGAAAATACATTTCCAATACTGAATTCTTACTAATGTTTAATAAATGGTTTTCATTTTGCCTGGAGTCAGAGAAGTTTTTGCACAGTAGACATTCTGCTTTTCTGCCCTGCTGCCTGAAAATATTTAACATAATTTGCAATTTGCAAAGTATTGTTAAATCATGTATACATTACATACATGGTATGTGAAAAACCTTCGGCCATTTTGGAATTTTGTTTATGTTAATATATAAATGAAAATCTCTAGAAAGGAACCAAAACTTCACTAGGTTATTGACTCTAGTCAAAATAAATTCCAGGCAAATATGTATAACCATCCAGGCACCCATAGATGAAAAACTGTGTAAAATTTCATATTTTGTGGTGGCCATATTGGATTATTAAGATGGCTGCCACTCCATTATCACTTCAAGATATACCAGGAAATTTCTCATAATCAAAAACATAGTTTTGGACACAATGTCTGCGATTGTGTGTAACTTAGAAGGGTCATTGCCCTTTTTTGGGATCAATAAAGTTGTCTGAAGTCTGAAGTCATTGTGTGGCATATTCAACCTGGAAGCGGTCATTTTGAAAATGGTGATATAAAATGGGGTTGGGGGGCAGGAAAAATTGAACCCCAATATTTCTGGCTTATTTGAACCACAACTAAGCAAAAAAAAATAAAAAATAAATAAATAAATAAATAAACAAATTTTGGCAACAGAAATGGCCAAAATGGCAAACTGCACCAGACTATTTGGCTCCCAGCAGGTCACAAATTATAAGTGTTCCAATTATCATGACTGTACACAAATTTGCACAATCCCTCCTTAAAATCTGCCTAACAGACTAGACTATGAGGGACAATCATGTATTTCCTTTACAGCAAGTTGTGGCAAAGGGGATTTTTCCTACATGACAAAATTGTAAAAGGTGAGGACAATACTCAGAGGGTTTATTGCTAACAAATGTTTAATATGAACAAGGCTGCACAAAAAGTGAACATATTCCTTTAACAGTAAAATTAAGACTGGATGGCTTAGACTTCTTGAGATATGGCAGAATGCTCATGGATGTATGCACTGTTTTCTTTTTTTAATTGAATAGTTGAGTTGGTGAGTGAATCAAGTCTGTATGCAAATTGTGCAATGTCTGAAAAATCAATGCAACCAGCAGCAGCACAGGTGGTAAAATCCAAAAGATATGTTGTGTGTTGGGGGGGGGGGGGGGGGGGGGGGGGGGGGGTTGGCTGGACATTTTGGTGTTCTTTTCTTTTCTTTGCTCTCCAGGTGGTATGCAAACTGGTTTTTTGTCTGTGGAGAAGGTGCTGGCAGAAGAGTCCTTCACCCTCATCAGCGTGATATGCAGCACCTGTGGATGATGCTCACGTGCAACCTTAAAGACTTTCAGCTGAAGCAGATAATGAGATGGCGTTCTGCATTTAAGCCATGAGTGATTCAAGCAGAATTGCCGGGAACTCGACCTTGTGACGTTCGTTTGTGAGACGCTGAGGACCGCGCCTGGGTTTGACACATCATGCCTGTGAAGGAGGACGGGTGAGGGACACATGCTGTCAGCACACATCAGAGGTGATTGATTGTCTGAATAAGTGTTAACAGTAATTTGGTATTTTGTTACGCAGTATATGTGAATATTGATGAGAGTTGTGCAGCTCGCTTCTCACGGCCGTGGCATGCGGACAGATGATCCTCCACCTGTTGTGAGAAGCTGCTCATTTACATAAAGCTTAAATTCAGACCTGAATGTGTTGCTGATAGTGTGTGCCATTGAAGGATATTAGTTGTAGCTGTTGACTTACCTCACCTCTTCTATCCTTCACAGAGTCAGTTTGTCGTGTCCACCTGGGGGGTGTTTGGCGGTGAATGTGAGTCCAGAAGCGCCGGGCTTCGATCCCTTTGGGCGCTGGAGAGCACGCCGTCCTTCACTCCGTCAGACAAACGCACTTTATGTTGTACACCGAGTTTTGCACAAGAGGGGGATAATAAAATTGTTTTGTTTTTTGGAACCGCTTTCTGGTTATTTAGCGCTGGGTTCAGTCAGACACAGGTCCGCTCCTCAACCCGCGTCGGCACATAACAAGATAAGTATTTTGAGCCCATTTCTGTTATACCTCTGCACTTCCAAAGGACATCCACTTATTTTTCCTTCAGACACTTTAACATTCCTGTTAGCGGGTAATGTGGATTATTTGTGCCAAGAGATGTCAGTGAAGGAGTGCTATCATAGCTCCCACATGAGCTCCAGTTATATCAGTGCCATAAAGACAACTATCATTTGCCAGACGTAGTGCACGGTGGGATCGTAACTGTGTGCTCATCTAAAAAATGGTACGGCCAAACAATCAGTATGGGTCCAATACGGACACCGAAACAACTACTCAGAGATGCAGGCCCCTCCTGCAGCCCTGATGTCACAGGCAGTCTACTATCTATAGGAGAATTCTCATGGTTTATGCGCAGTCTGTTATCAGTGGATTACCCACAGTTCCATGCATGATGCAGTAATGTCAGTGTTATCGTGTTGTCAAATTGATATTAGGGCACAGGTAACATCAGTGCAGTAAGACTCTGAGTGACTTTACCTGCCTGAGTCCGTCCTTGCTGTTCTGCATGATCCTCAGGGCGTAGTTGGATCTCTGACCTTTGCTGTTAAACTCAATGTGGCCCGTTAGACCTTCCAATTCTACCTACCCAACACACAGACAGGCGCACGTTAAAAAAAGTTACATTCTCTCTCAGCAGCAGTGATGACTTGTATGACAGTCTTTGGCTGCAGTGTTGGCTCAGGACCAGCTTTTTAAAATATGTCAAATTTAGAATAATAATATGAAGATGAGAGTGCAATAGAGCCAATTTATAGCAAACTGGAAGGGCTATTATTCATGTCTTCTCTTTCTGAGAGAAACGTCCTGATACAAATGTCACATTTAAACATTTCCAATTGTTTCATTGCAATAGGAATATGCATTTTATTGACTGGCAGCTCATCATGATCTCTTATTCTCCACTGTCTCTTGCAATAATGCAGAGACAAGATAAAGTGACCTAATAGATAGTGAATATATCTTTACACAGCACAGATGACATTTTATTACATGTCCTTTCAAGTGTAAAATATCCAATCAACATTGTAGGAAATAAAGGAATAATGAAGGCCAAAATACACGGCTATGTGGAGAAAGCTAACTTTTCGGTTCATTCCCAGCAGAATCTGTGTTTTAATATTTCCAGATTTGGGTGCCACCTCAATTTTAATTCCTAAACCAGTTAAAATAAAACACTGGTTAATAAAACTCCATGTAAGTCTGTGTGATGTAACAATATGTATCTTTTGGATGTTATAAAAAGGTCTTCAGTTTATGTTATAGTCTGTCGCTAATGCCACAGTTAACAAGCAAGGATATGCTGAGCACAATGTTTACTCGAACTGGAGCTAGCTAACTACTTCCAACATTATTTTTATTTATGTTAGTCTGTCCATCAAAAACTGATAAAGTAGATGTCAAAGACCAACATTTCTAAAGTACAATATTTCGCTTTCGGATGTTATAAAATGTCTACATTTTACTATGCAGTCTATTGCTAATGCTGAGGTGAACAAACTCGGCTATGTTGGGCTAAATGTTTTGGCAAACTGGAACTAGCTAACTGGTTCCAACATTATTTGTGTTTACATGTTAGCCTGTCCATCAAAGACTGATGAAGTTGATGCCAACTTTTACGAGATGCATAGCACAATATTTATCATCTCTGGCTGGAAATGGAGACCACACTATATTTTAATTTATTTCACCACCATTCAAAAATATGCAGGATGTTCAGAGGAAGACAGCAAGTGAAATCAGCACCATGTTACTGGAAGCAGAAAATGTTTTACTTTGTAATAATTTAGCCCCCCCAAAAAAGTTATTAACCAGCATTACCGTTTGTACATTTTTGTTTTGCAAAATTCAAAACTATAGTTTCTGGGGTTTTTTTGTTGTTGTTGTTGTTGTTCCTAGACATAGCCATTCCTTCTGGTTTTCATTTTCATTCCCCAAATTGGTTCAAAGACTTGGTTTGAAAGAAAACAAGAAAATATCGGAACAATAAAATAATATGAAGTAATGCATACTGCCACAAAAACCCAACAAACGCGGTGTTGAAAAGTTCACAAAACATTTGAAAATTTAGAGCCACCACTTTATTTGCAATCTGCCCCAAAATCAAAGTCCATTTCCAACCCTTTGACCAAAATACACACTGTTTTTTGTTTGGGGGGCTCATTCAGTCAATTTGAATACAAATGTGGCTGAGAATATAATCTCTTTGGTGGACATAAATGTAAAAACAAACAAGCAACAAGGTAAACTGAGGTCACTGCGTATTCTCAGTCCATCATGTCTCGTTGGGGCAGTCTTACCATCCTTAGATAATTCATGAGGCTGGTGCCATGCTCCCAGATTTTGGATGACTTGCAAGAGAGCTGAGTGGCACCAACGTTCTGGCTTCGGTTTAACTCCTGGACTGCTGCCACCACCGTGAACACAGCATCAAAGAGGAGCGCTGAAGAAAGCTGAAAAAACATGAGAAGACAGAGAGGAGTGCTCAGTACTAAATCACCACTAGACAATGAGCAGGAAAAATAACCATCTAACTAGATTATCAATTACTTGTTTAACTTATTTACTGAGGAAAAATGGTGAACCTTTGCAGTTTTTCCATTTTATGTCACTTAGAAGTGCCTCATCTTTGAGTGATGGACTACTTGACTAGACAAATCAAGCAGTTAAAGCTCCCCATTACAGTTTAGGTAATTGGAGAGACTCACTAAGGACACTTCATCAGAACATGAGGTTCTTCTAGATGAAGTCACAGGACTGCCTATTGTAACAGAACTTAGTTTGAATACATGGACAACTATCCCATGACAAACAGAGCAGCAAACTGACCTTATGTCTCACAACTGACAATCTCCACTCATGGATTTGCCATGTCATGTTCCATGCTGTGGACTAGCAAACCGATTATAATTTCTCAGAGAACGTGCAGAAAATGAAACATAAATAACTGATGTGGACCTGTTGGTGAGTCCATGGACCCCTGAGGCTTAACCCTCTGGGGTCCGAGGGCATTTTTTGGACAGTTCACTCGCCTGGCATAAATGTTTTATTATTGCTGTTAACAGCTCTCCCTACATCCCACAATCAAGTTTTATGTCTCTTTTTTTCAGGACATCCTGTACTTTCATAATATATATGCTTTTGTTGTGTTTTATAAGTGTAATAAAGGTTTACAATCAGAAATAAGAAAGGAAAAAATAAAGCGGGATAATTTTCCACACATTTATTCAAAACACACAGCAAACTATAATAAACAACTGTTTTGACACTTTATAAAGGTAATTTGAGGTCTTGTGTGAAAGACTGTACAACAAAAAGGTTCAAACAATAAACACAAATACACATTTTGAACAATATATACAAAATGGTCTATGCGTTTTGTTTGTCTTCATCTCAAAGCAATTTCTGTCTGCTATTACACAAAGGTCACATCACAAATTTCTTCTACTGTGTTTTGGAGTGTTCTGTGCTGCTCCTAAAGCAGCTTTCATTTATACTTTGGCCCACTTTGGCTCCTTACAGTCTGAGGAGCGGCCCCTCCCCCTCGCTACATTGATATGGTAAACAAGTGCTTTACGTTGAGAAAGCAACAGAGTTATCCAGTAATATTCACATGTACACCAGAGGAGCAATCCTGATAGTTACACACTCTTTGTTTGAGCACGTGAGATTGTCATCGGTGGAGTCAGCAAAAAAAAAAAAAGGATGTTCCTATCTCATATCATTAAAAAGTTTTTTATAATTTAGTAAAGCTTGGTCTCAGCCGTCGTATACAATGGCATCGGCCCCAGAGGGTTAAGAGCCTCAGACACAAAGAGCATTTACTTGTGGCTCTGGGCTGTTTTTACATAGATATAGCTGTTAGCATCCAGCTTCATGAATTACCAAATGAAACTGTTGAAAGTCTACAGACTGGAAATTGGCAATAGTATTGCAACTTGGCTTGTACAGGCATCAGACTAATTGCTGAGGACTCCAATAATGAGACAAAGCCAAGTCACACATGCTGTGATTGAGTAGATGGTTGATTTCAGGAAATAGGTCTGGATGGTAGAGCCACCTGGGTTGTCGGGACCCCAGGGCAATTCTACAGAGTGGGGAACGCAGCAAGAGACATGGTACCATACCTGCCACTACACAATGTGTAAAATGAAGGGAAAAGGTGAAGTGTTAGGAAGTAGGGAGCATATTGGGATTGGGCCTTAGGATCAAATGATGCTGAATATTAAAGGACTCTGATTGAATTGGGGGAAGGTGGTTATTTGGTGTCAATAGCTTTACAAGATTAGGAATGTCAAAGTCTTATGGGCCCTACTTACATGCTTCCCTGAACATGGCCCAGCATGCAGGTGCCTCAGTACTGAAGACTCCAGCAAGTGGAGAAGGTCAAGCGGTTGCCCACCAATCACCTGGCCACAGCAGATAGATGGATACTTTTGGGTAGTGGGGATGGACTAGTTGCTTTCCTGGGTGACTGCCAACCAGTTCTGTAGTGTGGTGGATACACAGCACCAGCAACCCCTTCAACAGTAGTCACCAAGCTTGCCTCATATTTTTTGGGCCATCTATCCCACAGCAGTAGTTACTGAGCATGCTCAACAGGCATATCAAGCCTGACTTTGCACAAGAACACCTGAAATTACAATTTTTCAAAGTATAAAATATTGTTAAACAAGTAAGTGATTAATTGCAAAAGATACTTTTACTTTATGATGAAAATAATCCAGAGTAGACCATCTAATCCTTACACACACACACCGGAAATATCCTAAGGCAAACAAACTGTGAGCGTTGCAGTTAGCGGTCAGTGAGAGGTTAACCAATCCCTAGAGCGTTGAGAAGATTATTCCATTAGATCATTGGGAAGACTCCGATCTGCTGACAGTGTTGAAAACACTCTCTCTCCCCATGTCTGTCCTTCCTTCTCTTATCCCCAGAGAAGCTGGCACACCCTGATCATCCCAATTACCGCCTGCTGTTCTGTCGGAAAACAGTGGCAGAGGGGCCCTTTCCTCTCATCTCCTCTGTGCAAACGCCTCAGTGTCACTCTGCTCCGCTCTGCCATGTAGATTAGAATAAAATGCATGATGCCCTGCTTTAGAACTTCTAGTGTTGCACACCTGTGTAATGATACTGGAGATTAAATTACCATAATTTTCAGCGGATACTGGCATAAAGGTAATTGTACGCCAAAAGTGATGCAAACGAACGATGTGAAATTCAAACATTTTCAGGAGCCAATCTGTCATAGTGTTTGAATTCACGCTGAGAGCGATGTGTGTACAGTGCACAGCTTTGCCCGACAAAAAGTGTACAAATAAATATGTCGCCATCATCAAGTGGCTAGTTTCTGTGACAAAATGAGGCTAATGGTAAAGCATTGGGTGCACACGCACGCAGATGCTATTAGGCATTCGGGATGAAGGAAAATGTGCAGTCATACCTGAAACGTGAGTTCAAAACAAAGTAACACGAATTAACAAGAGAAGCATTCATGAAAGTGAATAACAGCTTTCACTGCCAAAGTCAGATTTAGTAAATGATTTCTGAGTTGCTTTCGACTTTCTTTTTTTGCCCCCTAATCTGTTATGTGGGACTGTGTTCATGCATTGGAAGAGGTTATATTTTCGTCCCAGTTTGTGTCTGAACAGCCTGGAGCCTGCAATTTTTCATATATTATGAAATTTTTACTGAAGATTCATATCCTAATAGGCAAGAACTAATTATGTTTTCAAGGTCATAGTTCAAAGGGCAAAGTTAGGAAAAGCCCCTATAAAAATCATCAAATTTATTTAAAATTTGACAGCATTATTATATAGCATGTTATCCTTTATTGCCCGACAAAGTTTTATCTGGACTTGATCCAGATTGTGGATTTTGTGAACATTTACATAATACTGAAAAGGCCATGTGGTGTACATTTTGCATTATATCTCAACCAAAAGTGCCTCAGTCACTCTCATTTGTGACAATGGGGTGCAAACTGTCACTCTCAATGAATAAACTAAGTTTGATCCACATCCAATTTGTATTGTGAATTTAATGGATATTTGATTTTAACATTGAAAATCCCTTTTGATCTATATTTTGTGTTATATTTTAGCCACTTTATTGGGACTTTGACCTTGAAATTTTTTTCCAAGGTCAGTCTTTGTGTAATTGTAAACTTGTGTTGGTGGAGGTTTGCACTCTACAAGTACGATGCTCTAGTTGGTTTTTGTATTGCTTGTTTTTGTTTTGTGTTCATGTTCACTGTATGCTCGTGTCTTGTGTCTGGGGTTTGGGTCTGGGTGTGGTTTTCGGTCTGTTTGCCATGCCCCTTTTCTGAATGTTACTTCACACTGGCCCCTCATTTTCCTCCATCACCACCAGTACTATTTAAGCCCTCTGTTTTCATCATGTATCTGCCAGTTCGATGTTCCTTTGTGTAGTCGTTCCAGTCTTCCTCATAGATGATGTGATGCAGGGTACACCCTGGACAGGTCTACCACAGGGTCACATACAGACAACCACATTCACACTTGCACACAAACCTACGGTCAGTTTTTAAAGTTTCTAATTCACGTAACGTGTATGTCTTTGGAAGTGAGAGGAAGCCAGAGCACTGGGAGGGAACCCAAGTGAACACACAGAGAACATCCAAACTCCACACAGAGTGGACTACGCAGAAAGAGATCCCATGACCTTCTTGCTGTGAGGCAACAGTGCTGAACCTTACTGCATGCACTATTTATCAGAAACAGACTTGATACATATTTGAAGTGAAACAGAGTATAAATACACATTTTGAAATGTGTGTTGTGGCACTGCTGGTGAGCTTGCAGAAGCCCTAATAGAGCGGTGACTATTGCTCCATCAGTGCAGTGCTTATGAAACTGTGACAGACCACCAGAGGGGTTCAGAAAGTAAAAGACCTACCATGTATTGCTTCTACCTGTGCACCTAAAACAGGTGATCTCAATAATTAGCTTATCCACCTGCCTAGAGAATTAAACTAATTACAATCAGCTGGTTTATTAGGAAGATGGAACAAATATGTGGTTGCACTTTTACTTTCTGAAGCCGGAGTTTTCCACCTCTGCAGAACAAAGGCTACAATGGGATTGGGACATCGCTTGCTTCCATAGCAAAATGATGAAACTAAGTAGATGTAAATGGAAGGGTGTTTTTTTTTTCTAGTCAGCTGCACCTGGCCACACCTAATCTTTAGAATAACACAATCATGAAGGCACTTATACTCAGTATTTACACAACATCAGTGCTGGGCATGAAAAACTACATTAGCGTTTTTTTTTTTTTGCATTGCTCTGTGCCAGGTGGAAGAGTTGGCGCCTGAAATTGATTTCAAGTGTTACTTATCTGTTGGAGTTCAGAAAAATGAATCATTGACAACTAAATGCAAAGTGTATGGGACAGTTTGGCAAGTCTGTTTCCAACAGGCAATCCTCAAAAACAGAGTGACCATGAAAGAAAGAGATATGACCGCGGGATGTCACAATACTGTGCAAACCAACAGTCTGTGAATACATTATAAGCACAATTCAGCTCATGAAGGGTTTGAGATTTAGAGATAATAAGCTGCTGATGGGAAAAGATACTGTAAAAATATAAGTGGGGATTAAAATGAGTCATAATGTAATGGCAAAATGTGACACTGCTGCATCTATTTATCTGTTTACATCTACCAAGCTACGCTGATAATACCGTGACATTTGTTCAAGTTCTTTTAGCAGAAGTCTCTTTTTTAATGGCGCCAAGTGTTGTTCATGGCCACAAAATGTATCAGCTGAAAAACCTTATGCGATTCATACAACAGGCCATTTTTATACTTTGGTCATGCCTACGCAACAATTATTCATAAGAAAAAAAAAGAATCGAGCACCAAAGTTTAAGCCTTTTTAAAAATCATTTCTTGATATAGATATGATATTTCTTGATAAGGCATACGCCAACTACGCGGTTGCTTAGGGCCTCCACGCCACCAGGGGGCCGGGAGAGCATCGAGACATTGTGATAAAAAAGTAAAAATATACATGAAACTAAAATAATATTGAACAATTTAAACGAAATTGTATTACACCCGAAAAAAATAAATTCATTTTGACAAAATACGAATACTAGGTTAATTGATGCCTCCTGTTGGCTGCTGCCACCGTTGGGCAAATTTAGATGCACCGCTTGGGTCAGGTGGTCGATGACTAATCGTGAGGAATGAAGTGAGTGCAAGTCATGTCTCAGAAAAGAAATTATCCCTCTGGAGCGGAGAAAAGAAAAAAGAAGTTGGAAGACAAGAAAAAAACAACAAGACAAAGGTAGGTTTGCATGTCCAATATTACAATTTTTGTTGTCATTATTTGCGAAATGCTCCGTTCGTTTAGTGTAAAGTGCTTTAGGTGTCTTAAAGTCAGAGGCGATTGCTCTAAGACTGCAAGGGAAGCTCAGCTTCCCCTAAAATGTTAAAAAATAAGTGATCAAATATATACTGTTGTGTTACATGTCATTGACTAAATATGTGCTACAACACGCTGAACTTTTGTTCAGAATCAGCTTCTTATCACTGGTAATGACGCGGCTTTCCTCTCACTCAAACCCGCAGCTTCACAGTGCTTTAAACAGTGTGGATGCTGAGTGTCCACAGACTTCAATAGCGACACAAAGCATGCAGCGAAACGAGACGAGTCATTGGATAAATGCTGGGCTTTGTCCCGCCCATCAGACGCTCAGCGTGTCTGCGGGTCTATGGGGTAGTGGGCTGGCCTCGGCTGGCCCGGACGCTCAGCTTCTGCATGATGATTGGATGATCTGTCTGAGGCTGAATCCCTTTTTGATTGACAGCGAAATGAGCGAATCAGCGATCTTTTCGTGTAAACATCCGTGGGAGCATTTTCATTCTGTTCTGAGTTGAACCGGAGACTTTCCGAATCCTCTTAGCGGCATTTTCTTTGTTTAAAAACGACTAGCGACAAATCGAGCTTCTATTTCTGGTGTTTTTTTTGTTTTGTATTTTGCAGCTGCTTGTGTTTGGAGACTGACTTCTATCACAGTTTCTGTCCCTACCGAGCAGCGGGTGCTGCTGAGCTCCTCCACCGTCACAAAGCACTCACAGGCGGGCACACTTCACACTAGCCTCGCGCCAATCCCAGCTAGTGAGCTAGCTAGGTAGCAAGCTGCACATAATGACAGACAATTTGAATGTTGTGGACCGGATTTTGGCGAAGCCATTTGATAGTCTTCCTTACGAAGAAAAACTTAGAGTTAAACAGCAGGGCCGGTCAACTCCTCAGATTAATTTGGTGCAAAAGGTGGGGAAAGTAGCTCAGCTATCAATGGTTTGCAGGCCAAAGTTAAAGCAATAGCCCCCAGTGCAATGTTTGTGCATTGCTATGCTCACAGACTGAATCTGGTTCTGTCTCAGGAGGCTAAATGCTTATCTGAGTGCAGAATATTTTTTGCATCACACTCTGGGTTTGCCACATTTTTCTCAAACTCCACAAAGAGGATGTCTTTTCTTGAGTCTGCAGGCTGCTCAAGGTTGCCCAGAAATGCTCCTACTCAATGGAATTTCACATCACGGATAGTGAGCACTCGGGCAAACAATTATGATGCCCTCCTGCAAACTTTTGAGATGATCATTGCAGATAAGGATGATGACACATTAGACTGTGCCAAAGGCCTTCTGATGAAACTGGAGGATTTTAAGTGTGTGTTCATGTTGTACACATATGAACAAATCTCTGAGACTGATGTGGTGTTTGACATTGTCCAGCAGACAGCTATGGATGTTCTGTACTGTTCTGTACTGTACTGTTGTGGATTTCTATGTTCATTTTGGAGATTATTTAATTTCTATTATTCTATTAGATTATTCTATTTTGTATTTGGATATTGAACATTTTGTTTACTATAAATGCAGTCTCCTGCCTGCTGATGTTACTTTCAAATAGTTAAATTAATGAGCCATACTTATACATCACTCTGTATGTAGAAGTTAATTAAAACATATTTATGAGTTTGCTACCCCTTTAAGGTTAAAAACAAGAATGACACCTGTATGATGTAAGATAATTACAAATAATGCTAATGATTGTGGGTACGTTACACACATAACAGTGTAGCCTATGGAATAATGAGGCATCTGGTGCTGAGGTGATGGTAGGGGGGCGCCCAAATTAAATTCTGCTTAAGGCCCCATAAAGGCTTGGGCCAGCCCTGTCTTGATATATTGCTTCTCTCATGCATGCAGCACAATGACATTGCAGTTGTTTATATTATAATGCAAATCATCACTATGTCACTGCAGCTGCAGCAGGGGGCATCTGCACGTGTAAAGAAGGGACAGAAAAGCTCAGATAACAACAGAGAGATTATTGCGTGTTTTTCTGCACAGGCCACCATAACACTGCTACATTTTACACAGAAAATAGATACTGACAGCTACAGTTCAGTCCAAAAGTATTTGACCCCTTGGTTTCACACATTGTTTATGCCATTTTAAATACAAAAAAGCCCCTACAAAAAAATAAAAATTTCTAAAATTATAATTCTTAAAGTCAAACTCAAAGCAAATCTTTAAAAATGTATATAAATTAATTAAAAATATAAAAGCCTGTCATGATTGGGGTCTGTGGGGAGTGTGTTTTTGTTTTTACTTTATTTTGTCTCTGCTGGATTTCTGTTAGTCATGTTTGATTGGAGTTTTGATGAAGGGACTTTTCTTGTCTGCTGGCTCATTCTTGGTGATGGGTGTCCCCTCCCTGTCTTCTCTTCTGCTTGCCATGCCCCTTTCCAGATCCTTCCAAACACACCTGTCTTTGCATTTCCTCCTAATCACTCTCTATTTAAGTCACACCTGTCACCCTGCCTGGTTGCGAGGTTGTTGAGCCTTGAGCCACATGGTTTTTTTTTGTTGGTTTTTTTACCTGTTTGCCTGTTTTTTTACTTCATCTCTGCCTAATGCTTCAGACCCTGTTGTTTATCTTGGTCTGCCTACCTGTGTACTGAACTTTGCCAGAACATTTATTAAACCCTGTTTTATCATCATCTGAATCCTGCATTATTGTCCAGCCACGCTGTACCAGTAAGCCTGACAAAGCCAAGTAATGGGCCACTTTGTTATAATACCTGTAAATAATCAGTTGAATTGCCAGTTTACTTTAGACAAATAAGGAGATGGATACAGGAGCATTTCCAAGTCACTGAATATGTCTTGGACTTTATTTACATCAGTTATGAAGAAATACAAACAATATGGCACTCTATGGTAAATCTGCATGGACAGTTCTCAAAAAGTGAGTGACTGTACAAGAAGAAGAGTGAGGAAAACCACCAAGACACCCAGAAAACCCAGAAGTTATAGGCCTATGTAGCTGTGAATGGAGAAATTGTGCATAGTGCATGTTTTGCATTTTGTATCACCAGTTAGACAGCTTGATGATGAAGTGGTATAGAGGAGGATTTTCTTAAAAAAGAAGACTTGAAAGTTCAACTGCAATTTGCTAGAAGATTCATCTGAGATGCAAGCATAGATTTGAGGTTTGGTGAAAGAAAACCCTCCACTATACTAACAACAACAACAAGCCCTGAGCACTAGATCCATAGAGGCAGGATTCTACCACAGCTGAAGGGACCCAGGTTGCAGGCTGTGCAAATGTGCCCCAGACACAGTCCAGCACATAGTAGCAGGATGCAAGATGCAAGCTGGGACAGCGCACACTGAGAGGCACAACCAAGTGTTGGAAATCGTGCACAGGAACATCTGTGCTGCATATGGATTAGAATTCCCAATGGGAGATGCCACCAAAGGTGGTTGAGAATGACAGAGCTAAGGTCCTTTGAGACTTCAAATTCCAGACAGACAAGCAGCTGCTGGCCATCCAACCAGGCATAGTGGTGGATGACAAGGGAAAAACAAAAAAAAAACAAATATATATATATATATATATATATATATATATATATATATATATACCGCATCACTGCAGCATATCAGACCATTGTGGTGAAGAGAGCTGAGCAGGGAGGCAAAGCTCTCGATTTACTGATCGATCTACGTTCCGACCCTCACCTATGGTCATGAGATTTGGCTCATGATCGAAAGAACGAGACTGCGAGTACAAGCGGCCGAGATGAGTTTCCTCCTCAGGGTGGCTGGGCGCTCCCTTAGAGATAGGGTGAGCCGTGCATTATACGGTTTGAATGCACGACGCGGAGTGCATTCAAACCGTATAATGCATGGCTTCGAGTTGTTTAATCCGCTTATACCATGGTCCCACACAGTGAGCTAACACACATATTTATTTAAGTTAACAGAACTTGATAAAAAATGCGTAAGTATTTGAGACTATTTTATGCCAGTCTCAAGACATTTTGCCTCCAATGCACTTACCGTGTCTGCGGGCTCGGTAAGCGCTGCAGCGGGTCACTCACACCGCCCCCCTCTCTGCTTTGTGGAGCTGTGGCCAACTCTGGCAACAGCTCCAGAAACTACACTCACTGTTTTGATGCAGAGTGCTCCGACAGCCCACAAGGATAGAACCGTTCTCCTCTTCTTTCCTGTCTTCAATCTTGTCCAGTTCGTCCGATGTTAATTCTATACGCCGTTGCTTTTGCTGTTCTTCTCATTTGCTTTTTCCATTCCTTAAACGTTTTATTTTGGTCAAAAATATTAAAATTCACTTGGAAATCCATGTTTTATCGCGTTTCTGTCATTCACCTGTCAAAACACAGCTGATCTGCGCCAGTTGATTCGCGCGTTGCTATGGTGACGACCAGAGTGGAGTGATTATAACAAGTGACGTAACTCGCCAAACTACATGTGCATATACATGAAAATACTGCACGTCAGTTAGACATGGAATTCTCACTGACCAAAGCATATACGAGGTCTATTAGAAAAGTATCCGACCTTATTACACTCAACAAAAATATAAACGCAAGACTTTTGGTTTTGCTCCCATTTTGTATGAGATGAACTCAAAGATCTAAAACTTTTCCCCACATACACAATATCACCATTTCCCTCAAATATTGTTCACAAACCAGTCTAAATCTGTGATAGTGAGCACTTCTCCTTTGCTGAGATAATCCATCCCACCTCACAGGTGTGCCATATCAAGATGCTGATTAGACACCATGATTAGTGCACAGGTGTGGCTTAGACTGCCCATAATAAAAGGCCACTCTGAAAGGTGCAGTTTTATCACACAGCACAATGCCACAGATGTCGCAAGATTTGAGGGAGCGTGCAATTGGCATGCTGACAGCAGGAATGTCAACCAGAGCTGTTGCTCATGTATTGAATGTTCATTTCTCTACCATAAACCATCTCCAAAGGCGTTTCAGAGAATTTGGCAGTACATCCAACCAGCCTCACAACCGCAGACCACGTGTAACCACACCAGTCCAGGACCTCCACATCCAGCATGTTCACCTCCAAGATCGTCTGAGACCAGCCACTCGGACAGCTGCTGAAACAATCGGTTTGCATAACCAAAGAATTTCTGCACAAACTGTCAGAAATCATCTCAGGGAAGCTCATCTGCATGCTCGTCGTCCTCATCGGGGTCTCGACCTGAATCCAGTTTGTCGTCGTAACCGACTTGAGTGGGCAAATGCTCACATTCGCTGGCGTTTGGCACGTTGGAGAGGTGTTCTCTTCACGGATGAATCCCGGTTCACACTGTCCAGGGCAGATGGCAGACAGCGTGTGTGGCGTCGTGTGGGTGAGCAGTTTTCTGATGTCAATGTTGTGGATCGAGTGGCCCATGGTGGCGGTGGGGTTATGGTATGGGCAGGTGTCTGTTATGGACGAAGAACACAGGTGCATTTTATTGATGGCATTTTGAATGCACAGCGATACCGTGACGAGATCCTGAGGCCCATTGTAGTGCCATACATCCAAGAACATCACCTCATGTTGCAGCAGGATAATGCACAGCCCCATGTTGCAAGGATCTGTACACAATTCTTGGAAGCTGAAAATGTCCCAGTTCTTGCATGGCTGGCATACTCACCGGACATGTCACCCATTGAGCATGTTTGGGATGCTCTGGACTGGCGTATACGACAGCGTGTACCAGTTCCTGCCAATATCCAGCAACTTCGCACAGCCATTGAAGAGGAGTGGACCAACATTCCACAGGCCACAATTGACAACCTGATCAACTCTATGCAAAGGAGATGTGTTGCACTGCATGAGGCAAATGGTGGTCACAGCAGATACTGACTGGTATCCCCCCCCCCCAATAAAACAAAACTGCACCTTTCAGAGTGGCCTTTTATTGTGGACAGTCTAAGGCACACCTGTGCAGTAATCATGGTGTCTAATCAGCATCTTGATATGGCACACCTGTGAGGTGGGATGGATTATCTCAGCAAAGGAGAAGTGCACACTATCACAGATTTAGACTGGTTTGTGAACAATATTTGAGGGAAATGGTGATATTGTGTATGTGGAAAAAGTTTTAGATCTTTGAGTTCATCTCATACAAAATGGGAGCAAAACCAAAAGTGTTGCGTTTATATTTTTGTTGAGTGTATTTTTTTCAAAAACCATATGGATGTGAATCACGTGTGATTGCGTCAGACAAGTTTGAACCCTCGTGTGCATGCGTGAGTTTTTCCACGCCTGTCGGTTGCGTCATTCGCCTGTGAGCAGGCTTTGAGTGAGGAGTGGTCCACCCCCTCGGCGGATTTTCATTGTCAGGAAATGGCGTAATGATTTGGGCTTTTTTTCCATCAGAATCTTTTCAGAAACTGTTAGAGACTGGCACCTGGAAACCATTCGAAAAATGTATCTGGTTTTTGGTGAAAATTTTACGGGCTTCACAGAGAATAAGGACTGTTACTACAGCTTTAAGGACGCTTGGCGCGCCGCGCTCTGTGCCGCCATCGAGAGCCACAAACCACCGGATCATTTCTAAACGGATGGCTCTGTGGAGCAGGACTGTCGTGTGCACTTTCTCTGGTTATCACAAGAGCTGGACATCAACCATTTTCTGGCAGATTTCACTTTTAACAAGAGATTTTGTCATGGAAAGCTGAGCGGAGGCTTCGCGCGTCACAACCGATTTGCTGATGGAGCGAGACAAAGGAACACCTCCGTTTTGGTCTCACAGGACGGCTTTGAGATGGCGTTCAGACAGCTGGTCGGTGGTTTATCCATCAAGTGATTATCCGAGAAATTGTGGATGTGCCTGGACATGCCAGAACATGTCCCGTGAGGCTTCATCACGGCATTGCTTTGCGCCATGCGGCACCGCCGTAGACAAGCTTGAACCCTCGTGCGCATGCGTGAGTTTTTTCACGCCTGTCGTAAAAACATCTCCATGTTGATAGCCATTCGTAAGATTCAGGCGATTTTCGATGGCTTTCAGTCGAGTGAGTATCCGAGAAATTGTTTAACAGCTGGGTATGTTCAAACCTGTCCTGTGAGACTTCCAACGGAGTTGTTTTTCTGTTGCGCTGCGCCATGAGCAGCTGGGTGCTGACGCGTGAATCCGTCCGCACGTCTTTCATTACAAAATCTCCTTTAACAGTGGAATGTCCGGATAAACTGCTGATCCCGACCTCTTTTGAAACTTCTCTGCTCTCTCACGATGTCCTGGGTCAACAGAGGCTTAAATTTGGAAGTTTTCAGCTCGAAACAGGCTGATGATGGTGGCTTGGGGCGCGGCGCGCCGTCTGGCGCCGTGGGCTGTCCTTAATGCGATAGTAACACTCCTTAATCTCTCATCAGCCGTTAAAATTTTCACTGAAAACCCTCTGAATTTCTCAAATGGTGTCCACTTGGATGTGCCTTACAGTTTCTGAAAAAAATTTTGATCAAGCAAAGCGCCAGTCTCTCAGGAAGTTCTCAGACAAAGGAATTCCGATGGGAGGGGTGGACCAGTCAGTGCTCACTCAAAGCCTGCCCACAGGCGAATGACGCAACTCACACATGCGCACGAGGGTTCAAGCTTGTCTGACGCAATCACACGTGATTCAAATCCATATAGTTTTTGAAAAAAATAATAAGGTTGGATACTTTTCTAATAGACCTCATATATATATATATATATATATATATATATATATATATATAATTAGTACATATGAAAAATAAACCATCATGTCATGCACCGGCTAATATTTTAGACTCAAAGTCAAGCAGCATCTGTGCCTCTCTAAGAATGAATGGACTGCATTTATATAGCGCTTTTCCATCTGCATCAGATGCTCAAAGCGCTTTACAATTATGCCTCACATTCACCCCGATGTCAGGGTGCTGCCATACAAGGTGCTCACTACACACCGGGAGCAATAGGGGATTAAAGGCATTGCCCAAGGGCCCTTAGTGATTTCCAGTCAGGCGGGGATTTGAACCCATGATCTTCTAGACTCAAGCCCAACACCTTAACCACTAGACCATCACCTCCCCAAGAATAATTTGCACTTCATGGCCTGACAGTAAGCATATGCTGCCAAAAAGTTGGAAGCTATTTAAAGGTGACAAATTCTGCCCTATATCAGAATTTGGCACAGCTCAGATCTTTATGAAAACATCTTCTCTCCCTCATATGCACAATGTCAAAATAAAGAAAGTCTGTGTGCATTTGGTGCACATGTGACCCCACCAGTTATTAAACCACCAATTACTCTTCATTACGAGGCAACATATAATCTTTAGTGCATGTTTGAATGAGTTACCAGTCTGGCCCACTTTTTAATGTCACTGGTTGGTTAATTAGTCATGAGTTATAAATGAAGAAGACTCACCTGCTGTACACAAAACGCACACCCCCACCCCGCTGTGCTCATACAGCATGATTGGCGTCACGACACAGCTTGTGTGAAGGAGAATGTGGCAACAGCTACAGGTGGGAGTGCATTTACTGCATTTTCTGGACTATTAGTTGCGCTCTCTCTTTATTTCTTTTTTACTTGGCGCTGGGGAGGTGATTAAGCATTGGGCTTGAGACCAGAGGATCCTCTGTTCAAATCCCAGCCTGACTGGAAAATCACTAAGGGCCCTTGGGAAAGGTCCTTAATCCCCTAGTTACTATTGCTGTGTAGTGGGCGCCTTGCATGGCAGCAGCCTGACTTCAGGGTGAATGTGAGGCATTGATGTGTAAAGCGCTCTGAGTATCTAATGCAGATGGAAAAGCACTATATAAATGCAGTTCATTTACCATTTATTTTATGTGCATGGCTGGTCCTGCAACTTCCATTTCAAAAATATAGTGCTTAATCATCTGCTGCCACAAGATGGACCTGTCCACACTCGTGACAAGCTGCTCCCATATCTACACTTCAGAGCAGAAGATGATATCATTAAGCTGGATGCCAACCATCATGAAACAAGAAGAAGAAAATCTGAATAAGGATTATGTGCTGGAGCTGAGAAAATGAGCGAAATTAATAAATCATGCTCTCAAACAGAAAGGCTCTAGGAGAAAGAGAGGAAATAACCTTCTTAGTACTTGCCACTCAACTTGTTTGCACTTTGTTGTCACGATTTGAACCCGGTGCTCTGTGTCATGCCATGTTTAGTTTATGTTTTTATGGTTTTTCCCTGTGCTGGGTTTTTCCTACTTGGTCTTTCTCTGTCCCTATCTCTCTTGTCTGCTTCTCTTGGTGCTTGGTGTTGCACTCTGCTTGGGCCACACCCTTTTCTGGATCTTTCCACACACCTGTTTCTAATCTGCATCTCATCACCTGGGTGTATTTATGTCCCACCGGTGGCACTACTCCTTCACCAGATTGTTGCGTCTTGTGCCTTCGCTTCCAGCTCTGTATTCCATGTTTCCAAGTCCTGCTACCACGTAGTGTTTTGACCACCTGCCTGTTTGTACCAGCCATGCCTTACGCCTGATGTTTTTGATCTGTTTGCTTATTTTGGACTGCCTTGCTGTGTATTGGACCCAACTGAATCTTTCAGTAAACGCTTTTAGTAACCAGAGCTAGTGTCGAGTCCTGCAATTGTGTCCAGACATTTCTGTCCGCCAAACCTGACATTTGTAGGACAGCCAGAACCACAATGGACGAGAATGGCGAAACTCAGGTAAGGTCAACTGTATAATCGTTACAAAAATATATAGTCATTTTAAAAGGTTTATTTAATGGCTGTCAAAATATCACATAAATTCATTACAGAGCCAATAACGCATCAAAAACTTTCACTCTGTTAGTCTCAATATCTGATGCTCTATGATGCAGTTGTTATTCTGTCTACATTTGTTTAGTAAAGATGAGTACCAGGCCAGAAATATCGGGTGTCCCAAATAAATATGCAACATTTTATCAGTAAAGAAAATGGTCAAAGCATATGTCTAGGAAATAAATTTATGGCTGGATAGAAAGATGAAAAGTTGAAGTTTTTCATACCAATGTCAATATTGGCCCTGCATTTTGTCAGTCAAGCATAAAGTCGCTGCACCTGTTGGACACTCTTGGTATGGTGCCAAAACTCAATAATTTTTGTTCGCTGTAGTATGGTTAATCTTGGCATTTTCCTGAGTCTTGCTTAGCATCAACATAAACTTCAGGGTCTCTGCAAGTAAAAAAGAAACATAAGTGATTACGTTTGTAGCATTTAAGGGTCAAACCGAGTGTTTTAAATGTATATTTTTTGGGACACCCTATATAAATTTTTAAGAACTCCATCAAAAATAATGCTAAATATCATTATTTTAGAAATTAATAATGGCTTCAGTGCATCCATAAGGCTTGGATCAGCTGCTCTGCTCCACCTGTAAGTCAAATAACTGTTAATAACTGTCATTGAAATCGTTTGTCTTGAAATGCATTTTTAGTGTGTGATGAATGGCAGACTTTTGGTGGAGTTTTTGATGAAATGTTCATTAAGCATTAATGATTGTTAATCATGCATGGCCTCAGACCTCTTAAATGCATGAAACTAAAAATGTTTGATTCATCATGTGTTTCAGACAGGTTTTAATGTTTATTCAGGAGATTTTAAAATAAAACGGCCATGGTTCAAATTTGATAATTCTGAAAGGGGTCATACTGTGCTAAAATCACATGTACCAGAGATGTTTATGTACACGTCACATGTGGGAGACAGAATGGAAATATTGAAAATAATTAAATAAAATAAACCAAAGCTGCATTTATTTCACAACACAAACAACTGTTATTCAACCCAAGAAATGGATTGCCAATGTTGCGGCTTGTACTCTCTCTGCCTCTGAGTTGTGTTGTCTTTGACTCTTCCCACTCACTCTCCTCGAGACATAAACTCACGATCTCTAGCATGGGAGGCGGATGTTCTAACCAGAAGGCAAAAACCCGGGCTCTGGCCCCGTGAGCATAGAGTCCTTTAAAGCTGTAGGGGAATGACGTTTACTGACTACTATTGAACAGCGACTCCTGCTGGCCTCTGTCACACCAGCACTGCTCCTGAAAATCACCTCTCTTGCATGTTTTCCAACACAGAGGTGTTCTCCAGGACCAAGGGTGGTGATCCCTGACCTAAGGTATACCTCTCCATCCATCCATTTTATTCCGCTTCATCCGAGGTCGGGTCGCGGGGGCAGCAGCTCAAGCAAAGCCGCCCAGACCTCCCAATCCACACACACCTCCCTGAGCTCCTCCTGGAGAACCCCAAGGCATTCCCAAGCCAGCTGTGAGACACAGTCCCCCCAGCGTGTCCTGGGTTTTCCCCCGGGGCCTCCTCCCGATGGGATGTGCCCAGAACACCTCTCCAGCGAGGCGTCCAGGGGGCATCCAAAAAAGATGCCCGAGCCACCTCAGCAGACTCCTTTCGATGTGGAGGAGCAGCAGCTCGACTCCAAGCTCCTCCCGAGTGACCAAGCTCCTCACCCTATCTCTAAGGGAGTGCCCAGCCACCCTGCGGAGGAAACTCATCTTGGCCGCTTGTACTCGTGATCTCGTTCTTTTGGTCATGAGCCAAATCTCATGACCATAGGTGAGGGTCGGAATGTAGATCGATCGGTAAATAGAGAGCTTTGCCGCCCTGCTCAGCTCTCTCTTCATCACAACGGTCCAATACAGCGACCGCATCACTGCAGATGCTGCACCGATCCCTCTGTCGATCTCACACTCCATCCGTCCCTCTCTCGTGAACAACACCCCGAGACACTTAAACTCCTCCACCTGAGGCAAGGTCACTCCACCGACCTGAAGATGGCAAAGCACCTTTTTCCGGTCAAGTACCATGGCCTTGAATAGGTGCTGATTTTCATCCCGGATGCTTCACACACTGCTGCAAACCGCTCCGGTGCACACTGAAGGTCCTGATTTGACAAAGCCAACAGAACCACATCGTTCGCAAACAGCAGAGATGAGATTCTGTGGTTCTCAAACCAGACCCCCTCTACACACTGACTGCGCCTAGAAATTCTGTCCATAAAGGTAATGAACAGAACCGGTGACAAAGGGCAGCCCTGGCAGAGGCCGACGTGCACTGGAAACAGGCTTGCCTTACTACCGGCAATGCGAATCAAGCTCCTGCTGCGGTCGTACAGGGACCGGATAGCCCTTAACAAAGGACCCCGGACCCCATACTCCCGGAGCACCCCCCACAGGGAGCCTCGAGGGACACGGTCAAACGCCTTCTCCAGATCCACAAAACACATGTGGACTGGTGAACTCCCATGAACCCTCGAGCACCCGATGGAGGGTGTAGAGCTGGTCCAGTGTGCTGTGACCAGGAAGAAAACCACACTGCTCCTCCTGAATCCGAGGTTTGCCTATCGGTTGAATTCTCCTCTCCAGTACTCTGGAATAGACCTTACCGGGGAGGCTGATGAGTGTGATCCCCCTGTAGTTAGAACACACCCTCCGGTCCCCTTTCTTAAACAGAGGGACCACCACCCCGGTCTGCCAATCCAGAGGCACTGCCCCGACCGCCATGCGATGTTGCAGAGATGTGTCAACCAAGAGAGTCCCACAACATCCAGAGACTTAAGGTACTCCGGACGGATTTCATCCACCCCAGGAGCCTTGCCACCGAGGAACTTTCTGACCACCTCGGTGACTTCAGCCTGGGTGATGGATGAATCCGCCTCTGAGTCCCTTCTGCTTCCTCTTCGGGAAGACGTGACAATGGGATTGAGACCAGATACCTCTCCAATAAAATGAATTTAAATATGTTCAAACATTTCGTTTTGACCGTTGGGGTTTTACATAATTATTGTATGGCCTTGCCTTACAATATAAAGCGCCTTGGGGCAACTGTTTGTTGTGATTTGGCGCTATATAAAAAAATTGATTGATTGATTGATTGATTTCCAAGATATCCTGCTAACAGTCAGATAAACAAACAAATAAACAAAAACCCAGGGCTGATAATACCGTACTGTTCTGTATGCAAGACTGATTCTTTTGGAATTACAGTACATCCAGAAAATAATGGGACTTTTGTGTACTCAAAGTTCAGATACGTCATACACATCTGCAACATTAGGTAGGCCAGATACCTGTGAAATGAGTGCCTATCAAGAATAAAGTGACCCCCATCTGTACCTTAGGAGAGTCAGAGCAATCGTCCTGAAAAAAAAGGCACCTCACCTTGTTATGTCCTGTTAACATTATGTTCAGTTAATTTTGTATCGTTAGCTTTCTATTTACTTAATTATACTTTATGTTCAGGGCAGCATGGTGGTTTAGTGTTTAGCACTGTTGCCTCACAGCAAGAAGGTAATGGGATCGAGTTGCACCTGTGGCCTTTCTGTGTGGAGTTTGCATGTTCCTCCCGTGCTTGCTTGGGTTCCTTGTGGGTACTCCAACTTTCTCCCACATCCAAAGACATGCAGGTGAGGTGAACTGGAAACTTTTAATTTTCTATAGGTGTGTGAATGTGTTTATCTATACGTGGCCTTGCGACAGACTGCCGTCCTGTCCAATTAATTGTTAATTGGAGTAAGCGGGTATAGAAAATAGATGGATGGATACTTTGTGTTAAGTTACTTTTTAACCTGGACCCGGATAAGTGGCAGAACATGAATGAATGATTACCTGTAGGTTTTCAGTTGGATTAATAATTTCTATTTTGTTCATTCATTTATTCAGTTGCTTTTAAAATGCAGCATGGTGGTCATGCAATATCTGGTTGGTTTTCCTGACATGAAAAATTTTTTTTAGATCCTGCTTCACCAAAGTGAAGCAGGATCTAACATATTTGTATGTTTCCAATTCACCTAATCAGCTTACAACAGCCATATCAGACATGGACTACTCATTAAGACCAGCGATCTATGCTTTATATACATGTGTTGGATACCCACTCTCTCAGTCACCTCAGCACAGCTGATGAGATCTAGTATTAGCCAAAACTCATCCTGTACATTGGGTGAATATATAACATCTAGACACTGAAGGTTGTTCATAGCCAAAGACGTTGTGGTTCAGTGATAATCACATGCAGCAGAGTCATCAAACGAGTCTCAAACAGCCATGAAAAATAGCATGAGGGTAAAATGATTGCAGATGGCAAACCTAAATAGACAGACTTAAAAATGCAGATCATCAGAAAAGCTTACTATTGTCCTAAATGTGACAATGTGTCAGCATGTGTTGGAAAAAATAAATGAGGGACTGCCCCAAAAAGTTTTTTTTATTTTTTTATGAAGATTATTTTTTACAGTTAAATAATGATTTGTAAATTCAATCCAAATAGATTACATATGAGAACTAGAGTTCACACTCCCAATGCTGTCCACTAAATGCGAACGTTCTTCATGGACAGCGACATGACATCTCCTAACTGGGCAAAATATTGACGATTGGGGATTTGCGACTGAACACACACTCGGAAAAACGCTTGCAAAATACATATTAAAATGTTATTCTGACCTGGATATCAAGCCAGTAAAATTAATTAACATTAAATCATGTCAGGAAAGTATTAAACTTACTCTGACACCCACACATTCTGATATATTAGTGTTGAAAGTTACACAGATCTGCGCTGCTGAGCTGATTAGTCGAGCTACTGCTGTGTTCAGCGCAGCGTGGCTCCTAAAACCATTACAATACATATATATCAGTATTAGATTTTTACACAATTATCCTTTATTGACCGAGTTTCATTCATGAAGTCAGTGGTGTGTGTGCACATCTCTGTGTGTGGGTGTGACTGTGAGCAGCACAGCGCAGGTTACTTTAATTTGCGAGCAGCGGCTCGTTATTTTAAAGTGCAAAGTAAAACTAACGTTGGTCTTGTCGAACAATTTTAATTACTAACGACAAGTATTTTAACTAGACATCGGTCTAGCAGGAGAAAATATCAACTAGACGTAAGTGAAGAGTTAATGATCCGTGTCCACAGACAACACAGGCACAGGCAGGAAACATACACCTGTTTATCAACCAAATGTCACAGGCAAAGTGACAAGAATAACCAAAACCACTTACTTATGGAAGGAAATATTGTCTCCCTTCTTCCTCCATTTGTGGCTTTGCCAACATGCGCAGCTTACTGGCATATTCCACCTGTTTCTTGACGAGACTAATTGAAATTCTATGGGCGCTGCCTCCTGACTTGCCCGGAAATAAAATGACGACCACGCCTCCTTGCCGGAACACGGCTCAGTGCGAGTCTGGACTCTAGTTCTCATATATAACCTCTTTGGTTCAATCTCACTCACAGGTGTCATTTTTATGAGACACTTCAGGCTGGTGGATGTGTTTCATTGGTTCTGATATCCTGTAAAAATGTTCCTATTTCTTTAATGCAGTTGTTTTTTGTTGGTGTTCCAAGTTCCTCTCACAGATATGAGAAAACAAGCAATAAAATAAAAACAAAAACTTACACAGCACTGCACAAACTACATGTATCATAAGAACGTAGCTGAGCTGTGCAAGCTTTAGACTGACTTTTCAGTTCTTTTAAATGCAAACAAGAGAAACTGTTCAGTCAATCATGACTGTCTGTAAAAGTTAAGATGGTTATCTGAAGCAGTTTTGAAGTCACTCCCTTGTACAGATGAAAACAGCAGGAAAAGAATTATTTGCAGGTTAGCTGCTCCTTCACTTTATTTTTCCTTACGAGCAAATTTAACAAGGAAGTTGGCATTATAAATGGAACAAGCAGATTGGTGAACCCTGCTAATGAACTGTCTGGGAAATAAAAACTGCCTGCAGCAATACCTGCAATTACAGGAGCTAACTGGGTATAATTGTCATTCCTGTTTATTTCCAAGGAGTGTTAGTTTTGCAGTAATTTTAGAGTTTTGTCGCATTATTTCAGATGGAGAAGTGTTGGGGAAAACCATGCTGAGGAAGGTTTCATTTGAAGTTTGCAGTGACCTAATCAGGCTTAATGCATTGATCAGCCTCATTCAATTGATTTTGTGTAACCTTGGTCTTCACAGTGAATTACAATCGTGACTTAAGCAGCAATGATGTCAAGGATCGACACAGTGACACATGAACTTAATGAGCTCCTAAAGGTGTCGTCAATGGCAAAAGTGCGGAGCAACTATGTGGAGTAAGTTGACTAGGTCGACTAAGTGGACTCAGTTGCTGAGGTGACCACCTTCAAACTGGAAAACAGAGCCAAAGTTAGTTCAGCAGCTGTGTTACAAACTTCCCCAAATTACGGCACAAGCTGGATGACTACGCCCTGTCTGAAGCTGGTCTGAGGGCCTTACAGCTGGATCTAGACTGACATTTGTTCTTTTCGGAGGCATCGGTGGTAGTAGATTCTGGCCATGGAGATACCATTGGCAGCGAGCTGAACGCCGGCTGCAGAGGAGACGAGAGAAGTGCCGCCTGCGGAGGAGGCAAGTGGAATGCACGCTGTGACACAGGTGTGTGGAATACTGATCCTGATGTAAAGGGCAGAGAACTGGTGTTTGTGCTGGATAATTGTGGAAATGGGATCGTCAATGTATGAGGGGACACATCGTTGGATGAAACGTGATCTGATGCAGTGGCACTCTGGGTATGATGTGATTATGCCTGGTTCGGCGTGGGTGATGTTTTCTACTGAATCCAAAATGGTATCTTGCTAATCTGGTCTGTACTGTCAAGGTAATCTAGGTATAATTCATGGATCTGAAAAAAAAACACTTCTGCAGTGTTATATAAGTCCAG
Source organism: Thalassophryne amazonica (assembly GCF_902500255.1). Taxonomy (NCBI): domain Eukaryota; kingdom Metazoa; phylum Chordata; class Actinopteri; order Batrachoidiformes; family Batrachoididae; genus Thalassophryne; species Thalassophryne amazonica. The sequence goes on from NC_047106.1 coordinate 26,656,211, forward strand.
GGCCTCGGGGTCCTCCATTGGATCTAAGATTCGTCTTCCTCTGCATCCGACAGAATGCAGTCTACAGAATAGGAGCAATAGGAAGGAATTTTGAGCAGTGTAGGGTTAGCCAGCAGGTGTTTCTTGGGACACCGCACCCAATCCAGGAGTCTACTCACCTAAACAGTGTATCTAGGTTATATAACTCTGAGAAGAAATCAAATATCCAATGATTCTCCTCAACCAAAGCCCATGCCTGAACCAAAAATCCATAATGCTTGCAAAAGGGTGTAACTACTATGAAAGTGGTTAAAAAGTGGTTCAACATTGAAAAAAGCATCTTCAGTGCCTCTAGGTCTGGATTTGTGGGTGTGTCACTGCCCGAGATGACCTGGCTGCCCTGGAGGCATGACTGGAGGGTTGACTACAGACTTCCATAGGTCTGGCTTATGATGGTCAAGTCCATGTGACCTGACGTATTTCTCTGGGTCACGTGCCCAGTCGGGCAGCCTATCCTGGTCTAAAGGACCTCCTCAAGCATTTAACTCTTGGAAGCACTCAAACATCCACATGTTTGTATCCAACTGATCGTGAGTTTGATCCAAAAAGTCACTCTTTTTCTCCAGAGTAAAACAGCAGTGATGACAGTTAAACAGTAGTTTGAATGTTTTACAAAAGGCTTTAAAAGCCACAAAGTCAGGGTAGCTACCTGCGGGGTTCATACTTATTTCCCTGTTGTTTCTGTTAGGTTTTAACAATGTCTGATATAACTCCAAAATGCAGGCAGCAAGAAGCAGGTGGTAAGTGCAAAAAACAGGTGATTTATTGTCCAAAGAACAACCAAAAACTCCACAGACAAACCATGAGATGTGGGGGAAAAGGTCCAAAAACACACAAAACAGAGTCTAAACTGAGTCACAAGGAAATTAATCAACAAGCACTAGGAATAACATGTCAATCAATCAATCAATCAATTTTTTTTATATAGCGCCAAATCACAACAAACAGTTGCCCCAAGGCGCTTTATATTGTAAGGCAAGGCCATACAATAATTATGTAAAACCCCAACGGTCAAAACGACCCCCTGTGAGCAAGCACTTGGCTACAGTGGGAAGGAAAAACTCCCTTTTAACAGGAAGAAACCTCCAGCAGAACCAGGCTCAGGGAGGGGCAGTCTTCTGCTGGGACTGGTTGGGGCTGAGGGAGAGAACCAGGAAAAAGACATGCTGTGGAGGGGAGCAGAGATCGATCACTAATGATTAAATGCAGAGTGGTGCATACAGAGCAAAAAGAAAAAGAAACAGTGCATCATGGGAACCCCCCAGCAGTCTACGTCTATAGCAGCATAACTAAGGGATGGTTCAGGGTCACCTGATCCAGCCCTAACTATAAGCTTTAGCAAAAAGGAAAGTTTTAAGCCTAATCTTAAAAGTAGAGAGGGTGTCTGTCTCCCTGACATGTCAGCAAAGTCAAACTCAAAATAGTCACAGGAAACAGGAAGAAGGAAGGAATGTGAAACAACTGGCAAACAAACAGAAACTGAGGTGTGGCTTAAATGCAAAAAGAACAGATGAGAAAATAAAAGACAGGTGTGCAAAAGTCAAAGGTCATGGACAAACAGAAAGTTGGCAAAAACCCAACGGTACGCAAGGTGAGAAAGGGAAAAAACATAATTAAACCACAAGAAAAGATGTCAAAACCCACGGAGCCGACATAAATCCAAGTACTCAAAAGACAAAACAACCATGGAAGTCAAAGGGGTAAAAAGTCTAACATAAGAGAAAACTCAAAAGAAGAATTAATACATAAAAAAGAGGCAATCAAATAAAGTACAAAAACCACAAAATAAGTCAAGAACTCAAACAGAATAGCAATGAGGAGCTCAGCATAGAATAAAAGTGCTACAGTAGAAAAACTAACATGAAGATAAACACATTAAAAGGGACAAACAATAATCTAACTACAAAAAACTGAACACTAACCAAAAACAAAATCAACAAACAAGCACAAACTCAATGTGGAGTACAACCGGGAACAGAGTGAAAACCAGGAGTCCACCATTGAAACATCACATGGAGAACTCGGAACAGGGGAGACAAAACACAAACAGTGGAGAGACAGACCTGAGACGAAGAGGACACACCTGGATGACAGACCATGACGGGACAGCACACGGACCACAAGACACAGACATAAATGCATAACTAGGAGGGATCTCACACTCACACACACACACACACACACACACACACACACACACACACACACACACACACACACACACACACACACACACACACACACACACACACACACACACACACACAGAACAGTCACGAGTGCAGACGTACTGTATGATTTGAGTACTGAAGAAAACTAATACTGCATCGATGTGCTGGGAGTGTGTGGCTGACGGTAAACCAGCTGAGCCATTGTTTGCAATGAGAGGATGATGAAAATTCTGTCCTTGGCGACTGTGACAGCGGTGCACTGCAGACTGAGACAGGACATGACATCAAAAAGTAAACAAACACAATGTCTGCACTAACCCACGGAGCCCTGGGCAAACACTGATAAGCTTACAATTGACAAGTAACTCTTTTCTCCACAAAGGCTTTGGCAAAGTGCAGATCAGTGATCTTGACCTTTTGATCTCAATATATGAACACATATACCAAGTAACTATTAGAGAAAAAATTACTCATAACCATCCCAAAGACGTATCGTTATCTTTGGCTGCTTTCAGTGATGCCGGTATTTGGTTAGACTCTTTCTCTCCGATTGTTCTGTCTGAGTTATTTTCATTAGTTACTTCATCCAAACCATCAACATGTTTATTAGACCCCATTCCTACCAGGCTGCTCAAGGAAGCCCTACCATTGTTTAATGCTTCGATCTTGGATATGATCAATCTATCTTTGTTAGTTGGCTATGTACCACAGGCTTTTAAGGTGGCAGTAATTAAACCATTACTTAAAAAGCCATCACTTGACCCAGCTATCTTAGCTAATTATAGGCCAATCTCCAACCTTCCTTTTCTCTCAAAAATTCTTGAAAGGGTAGTTGTAAAACAGCTAACTGATCATCTGCAGAGGAATGGTCTATTTGAAGAGTTTCAGTCAGGTTTTAGAATTCATCATAGTACAGAAACAGCATTAGTGAAGGTTACAAATGATCTTCTTATGGCCTCGGACAGTGGACTCATCTCTGTGCTTGTTCTGTTAGACCTCAGTGCTGCTTTTGATACTGTTGACCATAAAATTTTATTACAGAGATTAGAGCATGCCATAGGTATTAAAGGCACTGCGCTGCGGTGGTTTGAATCATATTTGTCTAATAGATTACAATTTGTTCATGTAAATGGGGAATCTTCTTCACAGACTAAAGTTAATTATGGAGTTCCACAAGGTTCTGTGCTAGGACCAATTTTATTCACTTTATATATGCTTCCCTTAGGCAGTATTATTAGACGGTATTGCTTAAATTTTCATTGTTACGCAGATGATACCCAGCTTTATCTATCCATGAAGCCAGAGGACACACACCAATTAGCTAAACTGCAGGATTGTCTTACAGACATAAAGACATGGATGACCTCTAATTTCCTGCTTTTAAACTCAGATAAAACTGAAGTTATTGTACTTGGCCCCACAAATCTTAGAAACATGGTGTCTAACCAGATCCTTACTCTGGATGGCATTACCCTGACCTCTAGTAATACTGTGAGAAATCTTGGAGTCATTTTTGATCAGGATATGTCATTCAAAGCGCATATTAAACAAATATGTAGGACTGCTTTTTTGCATTTACGCAATATCTCTAAAATCAGAAAGGTCTTGTCTCAGAGTGATGCTGAAAAACTAATTCATGCATTTATTTCCTCTAGGCTGGACTATTGTAATTCATTATTATCAGGTTGTCCTAAAAGTTCCCTAAAAAGCCTTCAGTTAATTCAAAATGCTGTAGCTAGAGTACTGACGGGGACTAGAAGGAGAGAGCATATCTCACCCATATTGGCCTCTCTTCATTGGCTTCCTGTTAATTCTAGAATAGAATTTAAAATTCTTCTTCTTACTTATAAGGTTTTGAATAATCAGGTCCCATCTTATCTTAGGGACCTCGTAGTACCATATCACCCCAATAGAGCGCTTCGCTCTCAGACTGCAGGCTTACTTGTAGTTCCTAGGGTTTGTAAGAGTAGAATGGGAGGCAGAGCCTTCAGCTTTCAGGCTCCTCTCCTGTGGAACCAGCTCCCAATTCAGATCAGGGAGACAGACACCCTCTCTACTTTTAAGATTAGGCTTAAAACTTTCCTTTTTGCTAAAGCTTATAGTTAGGGCTGGATCAGGTGACCCTGAACCATCCCTTAGTTATGCTGCTATAGACGTAGACTGCTGGGGGGTTCCCATGATGCACTGTTTCTTTCTCTTTTTGCTCTGTATGCACCACTCTGCATTTAATCATTAGTGATCGATCTCTGCTCCCCTCCACAGCATGTCTTTTTCCTGGTTCTCTCCCTCAGCCCCAACCAGTCCCAGCAGAAGACTGCCCCTCCCTGAGCCTGGTTCTGCTGGAGGTTTCTTCCTGTTAAAAGGGAGTTTTTCCTTCCCACTGTAGCCAAGTGCTTGCTCACAGGGGGTCGTTTTGACCGTTGGGGTTTTACATAATTATTGTATGGCCTTGCCTTACAATATAAAGCGCCTTGGGGCAACTGTTTGTTGTGATTTGGCGCTATATAAAAAAATTGATTGATTGATTGAAGTTTGGTGCCAATTAGGAGGTTAAAAAAGATGTTATTATGCTCAAGATTTTTAATAAAGTACACTCCAGTGACCATGATTTTGACCCCAAAATCAACAGGCATCTTGGGGTCATCACGACAAACACACATACTAAAGGGGAGGTGATGGTCAAGTGGTTAAAGCAGTGGGCTTGTGACAAGAGGGTCCTCAGTTCAAATCATGAGTCCTCATATCAACAGTTAATGAGTCGACTATCAGCCAGTTAAGGAGGAGGTTCCGTAACATGCAACAGACCTGTAGAGCCCTTATGGGATATTCTGGATTATCATGTTTGTGCTCATATTCTGATACCGAACACTGTTGCTCAATTCCATAATGCCTTGAGGGAGGACTGGCAGGCCATTCCTCAGTAGGAAATTCACCATTTAGTGGGTTATGTGCAGAAGATTAGCTGTGTTAATTGGGCAGCGCAGTCTTCTTTGAGGGTGGGTACTAAAGTGTTAAAATATGATGCAATATTCCTACATCCGGGGACAACCCTCATCGGTCCCCATCAGAAACATGGCACTTTCTCTGTTTTTGGGCAAATTACACAGCAAAGAAAAAGTGATGTTGTGGTGGAAGGGGGACATGTGTTGTGGTTTGTTTATGACCTGGAGCTCAAACATGCTGAGGCGATTGTGCAAGTGAGAGAACTCAATTACGCTGTCAAAGTGTGTAGACTAAAACTTACTGACTCGACCACTCCCATTTGCCTCGTCTTCCCTTCTCCGCTGAGAACCAAAAACAACCTGCACTTTTTGCAACTGCTTCGGTGATTACAGCTGAAAACAAAACAGTACAATTTTCTGTGTGAAGGAATGCTGTGTTTGTGTTGCTCAATGGCAGGCTGTCCCCAGAAGTGGTCAAATCCTGTGATATCATGCAGGGGTTCGAACGAGACTGCACTGCCCCATTGCAGCACATGGTGGTCACACGCACTATTAACTGGGATCTCATCCAGAATGTTACAGATTTACTGCTGTATGTGACATCCTGTATAAAATCTGACAGAAAGCAAAATGAAAACATATTTGTGTTTCTTTTATTGTTCAGTATAGATCAGTGACCTTCATCATAGAGATTTTGACCCAAAAATCAATCAGCTTCTTGGGCTGATCTATCCATTAAGCAAAAAACGTTTGTGCGTGCGTGCGTGCATGCGTGTGTGTGTGTGTGGCTCGCATATCTCTCTGACCGTTTTTCAGATCGACCTCAGTTTTCGGATATGGCTTGTGCATGGCACGATGATGTGCAACCTTTGTTATGAAAATTCTGGGGATTCATTAAAACCCTTATTTTGAAACCTTTATTTTGATTAACATTGTAACATTCATACTTCCAAGATGGCGTAGCTTGCTGACGTTTCACAATAAAATGTTTCATGCCAGCATCCCAGTAAATACCTTTACTGTGAAAGGCAAGCTGTCAGGGTTCCTGGCGACTGAGTTTAACTTAACACTGAAGAGACGTTCGCTAAACGCCAACAAATTTCCCACTATTTGTACAATGTTTCAGAAAGTACATAAGATGAATAAAATCTTATATTTGCTGTGAGTTCAATTTAAATAAACTGTGTTCAGGAGGTGGGATACTAATTTGCTGTTTCAAATATTCTAAATGTTCTGTTTAATAGGAGATCTGTTTAATAGGAATCCTTTTATTTTCATATAATAGATAATAAAACTGATTTTTAAAAGCAATATGAAATAATAATATAATATGACATAAGTACACCCCTTTCTACATCCCACCTTCAAACACTGCCTCACACGACCATCCATGAGAAATCGACTTAATCTCCCAATTTTTTACAGGAATACAAACTTCCTACGGGCACTGCACTAGTTATGTGTAATGCACACAACACGTTCGGTGAAAATTCAAGTTCAAGTTTATTCAGCACTTTGCAATAAAACAAAACAAAATAAAACAAAACAAAACTGATTTCTCAGCCAGTCAACCCATACAACCGAAAGGGTGTAGGTAGAAGCAAAACTTATATACACCTCAGGGCTGGATCCAGAGTGAAAATCTGACAGATGCATTTTTGCCCAATGATAAAATAAAATCGTACACATCTTGTTATTCAATAATCTTCATTCTTTTATTTGTGTGCAACATACACTGTCACACTTCTTTTAATATATTTATTGTACTTCATGGACCATAGTGAACACTTCTTATTTGTATAAATATGATGTCCTAAAAAACAAAACGTTTTAGTTGATTGTAGTTTCTAGTCTCCATTACAACGTTAGTAAGAGGTGTCATTTTATTTAAAGCGGCAATTCATTTTGAAGTTATTAATTCCGAGCGGACTCTGTCTCAGCAGAGAGCCGCACAGCGTTTGGAGCTGTGCCAATGGAACGGAGGACGATTCTCGTTTCTTGACTGCAACAAGACAAGAGTCACAGTTAGTGACTTTAATCCACACAAAAGTGACTCAGGGTATTTTAATTGTTTTGAGAGGGGGTTAAGAAGCGGTTCACGCTTCAAAGTGGAGTCGCGCTGAAGAAACTGTTGATTACAGACCCGCTGCAGACCAAACCCTGAATATCCGACCTTATTTGTATATCCATATAACTCTGAAACTCAGAAAAATCCATATAATTTACGGACAATCCGTATACGTTGACATGTATGGTCGGAAAACCACCGAAAATGTAATTTCAGTCATCATAGAATGCCTTTCACACACACTATTGTCTGAAAACTATTTATCAACCACTCACCGTTTCTTGCTGAAATAAGCGCCCAATTTTCCTTGCACAACTTTTTTCCTGGATGCCATGATCGACTGGACTGATGCTATGTTTGTTTGATCCGGTTTAAATTTTCCTGTGCATTGTGGGATCAAATCAAAAGCTGTGTTCACCGCGCGGACACGTTCGGCACTATTCGGGATTATTCGAGATTTTTTTTTTTTTACCGATGACGAATGATGTGTAAAAAATCTGACTGATGCAACTGCATCGGTCCAAAGCGGTCTGGATCCGGGCCTGCACCCACCCCTTTTACCTCAGTAACTTTTATTTATCACAGCAAAACCAAACAAAACAAAACAAAGTGAGCAGAACAGCAAACACACACATCTTAAAATAATCATTAAACTCAAATTCACAATAACATCACACATTGCATAATCAAATAATTAAAAAAATGAATAACTTAATTGTCCATACTTTAACCAACAGCTATATAGTCCTTCAACTATAAATTGAATTTTCAGATAATTTAGACAATTTTCACATATTCAGAGAACATCATTTTCTTATATTGGTGTTTAAACTGATTGACATTTGGACATTGCTTGAGTTCCTTCGACAGATTATTCCATATTTTAGGGCCACAAGTAGAAACACAAAAGCCTTTCCTGGTTGTCCAAGCGCCAGCAATTTTAAAATGATACAAGCCCCTTCAATTATATCTTCCCTCTCTCTCCTTAATAAATTCTTGAATTCTGAGGGGCAGTTGTTTATTTTTCACTTTATACATTAATTGCAGTTTTAAATGTAATCATATTGTGAAGTTTTAATATTTTAGATTTAATGAACAATGAACTGGTTTGATCTCGATAACCTACATTGTGAACTGTTCTTAAAGCTCTTTTTTGAAGAATGAATAATGATTGTAATGTGGTTTTATAATTGTTGCCCCAAACTTCAGCACAGTAAGCCAAGTAGGGAGCAACCAATGAACAGTACAGTGTATGTGTAAGTGCTTTGCAATCAAGAACATGCCTTACCTTATTTAGTACTGCAATACTTTTTGACACTTTATTTTGAACATGTTGAATATGAGCTTTCCAATTAATTCTTTCATCAATAATAACACCTAAGAACTTATTTTCTTTGACATGCTCTATGATTATCCCTTGTATATTTAACTGAATTTGTATGTTTTTATTGTAATTCCCAAATAACATTATTTTGGTTTTAGAAAAATTTAGTGATAATTTATTAATATCAAGCCATCTCTTTAACTTCATCATTAAAATATTTAAATCAGACAATAATTGCTGCGGATTTTCTCCTGAACAAAACAGGTTGGTATCATCTGCAAACAGAACTGCCTTAAACAGATCCGAAACTTTACATAAATCATTAATGTACAAAATAAATAATTTTGGTCCCAACACAGAACCCTGAGGAAGCCCACAAATGATGTCCAGATAAGAAGAGCAGCAATCCCCGAGTTTAACAAACTGTTTCCGGCTTTGTAAGTAATTTTTAATCCAGTTCAAAGCCACCCCTCTGATCCATACAGTTCCATCTTTTGAAATATGTTGTGATCTATTGTATCAAAGGTCTTTCTCAGATCAATAAATAAAGTTATTACTATTTCCCTTTGGTCCATATGACTACTGATCTGTTCTACTGAATCGAGCAGAGCCAGTGCAGTGGATCTACCTGCTCTAAAACCATATTGACCTTCCGTCCAGCCAGTTATGTCGGTGTATAAATTTATCCAATCTGCTCTTGGAAAGCTTTTCCAATATCTTAGAAAATTGTGACAATAGAGACACAGGCCTGTAATTTGTAAAAAGATGTTTTGTTTACGACCAGATTTAAATAAAGGTATCACTTTTGCCACTTTCATACTGTTTGGAACAATTCCAGTTTGAAATGATTTATTAAAAATATATGCTAATGGTTTTGCAATTTCAGTAATTATTTGTTTTACTAAAGACATATGTACATCATTATGATCCCTTGACTTTTTACTTTTACATGTACCAACTACCTTAATAATTTCCCTTTCCTCTACTGGACCAAGAAACATTGTGTGTGGATTTCTGTCAATTAATTGCTGATTTTCCCATGGGCTGTGTGGAATTTCAGCTGCCAGAGCTGGCCCAACATTAGCAAAGAATTTATTAAAATTATCCACTACTTGACTCATGTCATATTCATCTTTGTTCTTATACGTAAAATATGTTGGATAGTTATTTGATTTGGATTTATTTGTTATAATAGTATTCAATATTTTCCACGGTTTCCTTTAGGTTGTTTTATTATCATTTAGTATTTTTCCAAAGTATGATTTTTTTTTTTACAATTCTGCATGATAGTTGTTAATTTATTTTTATAGTCCTTATATTTAATCTCTGCCTCTCTTGATTTAGTTTTAATGAATTCTCTGTATAGCATTTTTTTCTTGAAAGCCTTTTGAAAACCTTTAGTTATCCATGGATGAGCTTTATATTTATTCTTCTTACTATACTGTATAACTGGACAATTTTTTTGTTGTATATATTGAGAAATATGTTTTCAAATTCTGAATATGCCAAGTTAGCATCCTGTTTTGTGTAAATGGGATTATTATATTATTATAATTCAGTAAGTAAATCATGTTTTAAGACTGTAATAGCTTCTTCAGATTCCAAATGCTTACAATATTGTATTTTCTCAGTACATTTGCTATTTAAGTCTTGATCAATTACTGTAAAAATTGGTAAATGGTCACTGACATCATTAATTAATAAGCCACTTAGTGTTTTGGTATCAGTATCATTTGTAAATATATTATCAATCAGAGTAGCTGAATGTGAAGTTATTCTTGAAGGCCTCATGATTTTTGGATATAAATTTAAACTGTAGTATTAATGAAATCTTCTATCACTTTATGCTGATGTGGATTTAAAAGATCAATATTTATATCTCCACAAACAAATACTCATTTGTTATCCATCTGTGAAAAGTATTTCTCAATCCATTTTTTGAAACTCTTCAATTTTAGAACCCGGAGTTCTATATATGCATCTAATAATGATATTTTTACCTTTTTCCATGCATATTTCAACTGTCATGCATTCCAACAAATTTTCCACAGCCATTGTCAAATGATCTTTAATTTTGTATTTTTGTCAACATATAATGCTACTCCTCCTCTATTTTGCCTATTCAAATGATTGAACTCATAACCTTCCAATTTGTAATTCCTATCATCAACCTCTGCAAGCCAAGTTTCTGATATGGCAATTATACTAAAAGGATGATGAAAACTGTTTTAAATCATCTTTGATATTCCCCAAATTTTTGTACATACTCCTACTGTTAAAGTGGATTACTGATAATTTCCTGTCATTTGAAATGTGGTTGTTGTATTGTTCATCTGTGTAATACTGACAATTACTATTTCTAAAGGAATAGAAAAGATTATCTGGATCTAGCTCATATTCCATATCCTGTATATGGTGCTCAGTATACTGAAAAGATTGTAATTCCTGCACAGAAGTAAAATCAAAGGAATCAGCTGTCATCATATAATTAAAAAGAAAAGTCCACAAACCAACCCCCCCAAAAAGCAGTCAAATTAGGTCTCACTCCATAGTGTATACACACACACATAATATGAAAGTCATTTTCCAGAACTGTTTATACCAAAGGTCATTTGACAGCACAAACATAACCACACTGGCCCATAAAATTGGGCCAATACACCTGATGTAATGTCACTCAAAAGTGAAATATGCATGCATGACTGACTGACTGACTGACCAATTGAGAAAGTCCCACCCATAATGACATCTAGCCCACTGCCTGCGACATGTTTAGTTAACAAAATAAATATATAAATCACATTTGTAAGCTGGTCATAAACCTGAAAACCAAACAGTGATTCACTGTCATGTACGAGGTCTGTTAGAAAACTATATGGATTTGAATCATGTGCGCTTGCATCAGCCAAGCTTGAACCTTCGTGCGCATGCGTGAGTTTTTTCACACCTGTCGGTTGCGTTATTCGCCTGTGAGCACGCTTTGAGTGAGCAGTGGTCCACCCCCCTCGTCGGATTTTCATTGCGAGGAAAATGTCTGAACGATTTGGAGCTTTGCTGCATCAAATTTTTCCAGAAACTGTGAGAGACAGCCAGGTGGAAACCATTCGGAAGATTCAGACGGCTTTCAGGGACGATTCTATGGGGATCACACAGAGTGTTACAACCGGTTTAAAGACGGCGCACAATGGCGGAGGGCGCGCCACGCTCCGAGCGGCGATCAACAGGCTGAAACGACCAGATCATTTCCAAAGTGAACGCTGTGTTGATCCGAGACATCGTCTGACTACCAGAGAAATGGCAGAAGATGTGGACATAGCACTTTTTTGGCACATTCCACTGTTACAGGAGTTTTTGGTGGACCACTGCTCACTCAAAGCGTGCTCACAGGCGAATGACGCAACCGGCAGGCGTGAAAAAACTCACGCATGCGCACGAAGGTTCAAGCTTGGCTGATGCAAGCGCAAATGATTCAAATCCATATAGTTTTTGCAAAAAATAAAAAGGTCGGATAGTTTTCTAACAGACCTCGTATATATGTATTTGGACAGTGTCACAATAGCAAGAAGGAAGTGATGTCACCTGTGCAGGCGGTGGATATGATGGAACAGCTGCGATACAGAGCTTGTGTCATCATGTTGACACCATACCCTCCAAATATTGAACACATTGGCACGAGTGCTTGCGTAACATGCTGCTGTGACAGTCCATTAAGGAGCATCCCAACTGTTCCACTTCCTTCATTTGAACAGGACTATACATTGGCTGGAATAAGCGTTAAGAAGATGCAAAAGCAGGCGTCTACCTGAGATGCTGATTTATCAGCTTTAGAAAGGTAAGGGGACAGCAAGCAATATAATATTCCTGTGGCGGAATATTATATTTAATCTTGTTTCACTGAATTGTCTTCCTTTTTATTATGCTGCTGCCACTTAAATTTAAAACAATAATAATGAAAACCAACCACACAAAAAAAGAAACAAAAATCCTGTGGTGGGTGCTGCTGCTCAACAGCCACATTGAGCAATGATTCCACAGCATAAAAACACTCAGATGAAAATAGTGGGCGGACAATGACATTATCAGCCTGTCCTTCATTATCAACCCAGCTTTGACAAGCCATTATAGAGTATCAGCATCCATATAAAGTAATAGATTCCACCATGGAATACTCTAGTCTAGTACATGATAAAAATGATGTTTAAACATGTCTCTATTTCACCACAGCTCCCCCTCAAGCCTCGACTTCTAAAACATTCCAATGCATTTGTTTTTGTTTTTGTGTGTGTGTGTGTTTTCGTGTTGTGTTTTGTGCACTCACTGGCGTGCCAGCGAAGGGCGCATGGTCACAGTTCTCCTGCCAGGACCGGTTGAGGCTGAGCACAAAATCCTGGAAGAAGGGATGAGTGCTGTTGAAGACTGAAAACCCAAGTATGTTGACGCGCTGGTCTGCCACGTCATCCAGTCGAAGCAGAGAGAATTCCTGGAGAGCAAAATCAGACAGAGGGAGACATTTGGTGAGCGGCGATGTCTTCCATGAGCTAATAAATCCCATCACCGTCCTGTTTAAATAAACAGCAGACGATGATAATGTCAAGGTAAAGAGGGCAAATGTTAATCAATCGTGTTTACATCCGATTTAATGTTTCCCGCCGCATTTTCATTAACTGGCATTATTCCAGTTGATTGGCATGGGAAAGCTGCAGCAATCTGTCCATTTCCAGGATTTAGCTCTGCGCCACTGTACAAATCATGCATTTTACATCGGCCATATGAGCTTCCTGACACAAAGGTCATTTTGCGAATTCTGGTTAGCAATGCTCATTAGCAGGAGTTGGAGAGACGGACAGGAAAAATAAGGACACTGGAGACCATTAGAAAATTGAGAAATGTGAGGGAGAAATCCACAGTATATTGAAATGATCCAGGTTTGGCAGGAGAAGAATTTGTTACTTAGCTTCACAGACAAGCTGGTTTCCCTGCAACGATAGACGGGGGCGAGGTAGCGATAAGAAACAGCCTTGGCTGGTGTTCTGTTGGGGGGGGGGGGGGGGGGTGGATGTCTCCTGAAGGTTAATAGAGGTGTCAGACCCCAACACCCCCCCCCCCCCCCCCCCCCTCAGTTGGCAGCCTTTGCCTGGCAGCGTCTGTACCATCCATCTCATGACAGCCAGACCAAACCCAGTCTACCTACGTGTCTGTCTGTCAGCAAGGCCAGGAGATAAGAGGAGCTGCAGGAGATGGTGTGATGTGGAGGTGGAACGGAGAGCAAAAATGCTGGGTGTGGAAGGAAAGACGATGGAGGTGACACTACGGCAAAGGAGATGGTGGAGAAAGAGATCAAATAGTGGAAACGCACGTTGTGGGTTCAAATGGAGTGCAGCAAAACAAAATTAAGATCAACTTTCAGTACACGAGGGAACTTCAAAAATGTCTCAACCTCAACCAGAAAACGTCACAGGAAAAGAATGTTCTTGCATTATTTTCCAACATAGTCTCCCTGAACTTCAACACACTTGGTCCACCGATGTTCAGGCTTGCTTATCCCGTCGCAGACGGTGTTCACATTTTGAGCCTCTGGGTATTCCTGCTTCCGGGTGAGACAGAGAACTTTTTGAAATACCCTCGTATGACCTCTTTTTTTTTTTCAATTACAATGCAGTGGACTTGGAAAACCCAAACACTGTTTGAGGAGCCTGGAGTTCTGTGGCAGATTTTAATTATTTCCACACAATTGCACTGGGCTTTAATGAGTAAATGGTGAGAAGTTTGATCTCTCTGGTTGTGGAATCCCTTCCCTGGCTGTAGGACACCTTAGAATTGAATCTAAAACAGTTTCTAATCAATGACTGGAGCAGGGGTCACCAACCCTGTTCCTGGAGGACACCTATCCTGCATGTTTTCCAAGTCTACCTACTTAAGTCACCCCTGATTTTTTAAAAGTGGTGTTTTCCAGCTCTTGATTGGCTGAGAACACCTGATAGAGTTAATTGCCTGGAAGTGGAACAGGGAGAGTTAGAAAACTTGCATGGCAGGTGCCCTCCAGGAACATGGTTGGTGACTCCTGGCCTGGAGCATATCTGGGGTTGGTTTCAAGTTATATTACACTTCGTCTTTTTATTAATCTCCTTGTAACTCAGTGCTTAGCTTAGCTTGGGAATGTGATTCCCAAAAGGTGGGCCACGGCCTCCTGGTGGGCCATGAAGATACTGCAGGTGGGAGAATGTTTAATGACAAGTCATTGAAATTAATTCAGGTAATTTAAAAATTAAGGTTCTTAATCCACATGTTGTTCTCAGTGTGCAGTTGAGCACCTCTTGTATGGCAGCACACTGACACTGGCGTGTGTGTGTGTGTCTGAATGAGTGAAGATAAGGCATTGTGGTAAAGCACTTTGAGCTTCTGATTCAGATGGAAAAGTGCTATATAAACGTTGTCCACTTTGAACTAATTCAAAAAAGTCTGATTTTCAATTTTGTAATAAAATTTAAAATGACTAAAAAATACTATTCCTACAAGAGTTATTGGTATGAGTAGGAGTAATAATAATGACAATAACAAAACAAAGCCATGGAATTTAAATTATGTTTTATTCTTTAATTATCTGATATAGTTTAACATTACTCTCTCTCTCTCTCTCTCTCTCTCTCTCTCTCTCTCTCTCTCTCTCTCTCTCTCTCTCTCTCTCTCTATCTATCTATATATATATATATATATATATATATATATATATATATATATATATATATATATATATATATATATGTGGAAATACTTGTATTTTCTAGATAATTATTACCGCTAAATGAAATGTCAAATGAGCTGACAATTCCGAATCAATAAAGAATTATGAAAATATTGTTGTATCATGCTTTATTTTTGGTGCCATATTCCCTGACGAATTAAGTCACAAACATGGGGAAATTATCTTGATTTTTATCTGCTGCTGATAAATGCTCAGAAACATGAACCTGTCAGAAAAGTCGACTTTGGTGACATCTTGTGAGGCAACGTCCCCTCAGTGACATTATCGGAATGAATAAGAAAGCCAGGACTTTTTGGAGCTCAAAATCTTGTGAACTTTGACAGTAAATATGTCAAAATGGTGAACAGGTCTGTTTTGGAAGGGTCCATCAAGAGGAAGAAAGTGGGCGCTCTTTTTTTTGTTTAAGTACCTCAGACAGTAATGAAGCCAAGCACAGAGTGAGATTGGTCTTCAAAAAGGATCTAACCACAGATTCTATCCTTTCCATTTGTGTTGCCAGTAAAACTCTAACAAAGCCTGTTTCCTTTCCCGAAAGCGTGGAACCGGCTGTGTTTGTGGTTTTTGGTTGAGGAAGCCACATCTGTGATCATGGAGAGTCGGAGGCTTTGTGGCGGAGAGTGACAGTGGTGACCACTGATAACAGGAGAGCTCTGACATAGACCAGCTTCTAGCTGTTTTTTTTTTGTGTGTGTGTGTGTTATCGGTGTGTGGACTGTGGACTAAGCTAAGGCAGGTTAAGCTACCAGGAGCTGGTGAGTGTGGTGGAGGAATGCCATTTACTGTGGACAAATGACAGCGACACACAGTGGAATAACACTATGTAACACAATTTTTGTTCCTGGCTTCTATGTGTTATATTTCAACTGCTTATGTCTAAAGTATATGGAAAAGTGACTACATTCAGCACAAACTTTGATTTAATTTTTTTTTTTACGTTCTAGAAAGTTCTAAAAGTTTCTTGAAATTTCTAGATAATTCTGGAAACTTCTAGAAAATTCTGGACAGTTCTAGCAGTTAAAGAATATTCTAGAAGACTACTCAGTAGTAGTGAAGGCGAATCAAGAATATTCTTGAAAACAAACAAATTTCAAAATATCATTGTCCTGATCACAGAAGTAAAGTTTCTGTGGAATAACAGCTATTTTCTATTTCTTTAAGGCATAACAGGTTAGGAAAACACACTGTGTACCCAGAAACAAACCAAAAATAAAAATTTGTTACATAGTGTAATTCTACATGGCTCTGTGTGCGAACCGGACCCGGCGCCACAAGGGGGCGTTTGGGGGCGACGCCCCCTCACGTCATCAATCCCGCCCCTTCGGATGTGAGAGTTATCAAAAAATAAAAAGAAAAAAAGAAAGAAAAAGAAATACTGGAAAATATAGCAAAATATTAGTTATTCAATATTATTATCACTTTACCGGGGCGTTGCTGGGCCGGTGTCGTAGATTTACGTTGACGGTACCTGGCTATACCCCCCAGCTATGCATAAACAAATGACGTCATAATGCGCGCGCAGCCCAAGAACTGTCCACAGAGGGGTTGGGGGGGGGGGGGGGGGGGGCTGTCTGCAGAGGAAAAGATGAAAATGCGAGAAGTGTGTTTTGGTCCCAATATGGATATTCCGGATGATTTTCTCATGGATAGTATGACAATGAACAGCAGCTAAAGCAGCCAGCTTGATGAGGATGCACTGCCTAAATTGGAGAGCAGCGCACACCAGCTAGCCGACACGACAAAAGTTAAGTGAGCCAACTTTTTATGTATGTGTTACGTGTTGTGTATCTCAGTAAAAAGTGATAATAATGCAAATAACATGCTGTTGTCGTGCGGCATGCATTTTCTTAGTCCCTCCATTCACGACCAGTCGCCTGCAATAACAGATATTAAAGTTATGTACTGTTGTAAATATATCTACATGAAAGGTTTATCTTTGACCCGTTGTGTGACTGTCATGCCCAATTGCGCTGTGTTTGCGCTTGTGATGGAGGGCTGTATGTGGGGTTAATCTACTGTCCCGTGTCGTTTCTCAGATCAGTTGTTGGTTTGGTTTTGTGGTATGCAGGAGATCACTTGACCGAGGGTCTATACGTTCAAATAATAATTCAAAATATACTGTCATCACTCTTTACTCTTACTCAGTCAGTCTCTTACAACGCTGTAGCCTAAATACACGAGCTTTCCAGGAGCTCACCCAATTCATTACGCACGCTCAGAGGCATGTACAATCCGGTGCGCACTTTTTTTGGGGGGGGGGCGGGCAACCCCACCCCCTGTGATAAACTCATCACCTCCTTAATATTTTTTTCTGGCGCCGGGCCTGGTGCGAACACAGCAGGAGCGAAATCAGAAACATTGCATTCAGTGTATATAATTATTCAATCTTACTAAGACAATGATTTTTGTTTAGTCTTTTTCTGTATACACCACAGGTTACATGGACATATGTTGATCGCTAAATACAAGAACTTGAATGGCCAAATTAAAGCCATGTCACATTTGTCGACAAAAACTAACCTGGATTGACAGTGTGTACTGGTGTCAGTCATGAAGTGGACGGTAGCTGAACACAGCCGGAGTGATTTTCAGGCAGCTAATAGTCTGACGTTATGTCATCATTTTTGATCAAAATGCTCTTAATTTCTCATGCATTTTTCAGATGCACTCTGGGTTATTTTACTTTAATCAGGTTTATCAGGGGCCACATAGGTTAAAGAGTTGGAAGTAATGATTCATAATTAGGGAGTAACCCTGTTGTGTCTGATGATTTGCGGACATTCATGCTGGTTATACCGTTGCCAACTGAGCTTTATTTAAAAAGGAGTTTTAAAATGGATATTTGTGACTGTATAACAGCATGAACGTCCGCAAATCATCAGACACAAGGGGGTTATTCCCATTCTAATCCAATTCCATTATCTGCACAGTTAATTTTTCTGTAGGTAATTCGGTTGGTGAGGCTTACTGTGAGGCATCGTCGCTCCAACAGCGGTCAGAGCGCAGAGTGAAAATTTGAAAATCCATCAGATGTGAAACAGTAATTCTGTATCAGAATCCACATCAATAATTTCATATGGTATCTTAAATTCACCCATTTCGGCGGTGTCGGGACACAACAATCTCTCGCTCTCAGCTAACAGCGCTAACAGCTAGCGGCGCCTGCGGCCAGTGTTCTGTTGACTCGTGCGTCTCGTCGCATAAATCGACAGTTCCGTGTCCTGACAATACTGCGCATGCGTGCGCAGTTGCGTCCTCCATGCAACAGTGGAGGATGCAGTTGCGCAGTAACTGTCCTCCTTGCGCGGAGGACAAGAATGATATTTGACAGGATTGGCATCTCATTAGAACACAGGTCAGGGCGCGGAGTAATACATCCAAATGTGAAACGGTTGAATATCTTGCCACTGTTACTCCGATATTATGTGGTCTGAAATCTCACAGGATTAACCAATCAGATTTGTGAAAAAATGGAATTGGATTAGAATCTGGAAGATATTTTTTTTAAAACATAGTGTTGACTGGAATGGGATATGCCCTTTAAGTTTGGTGATGGTGGGTCTAAAGTAGGTCGATCTGAGACCAGAGGGCACTCAGTTTGATACCCAGTCAGACAGGAAATCACTTAATCACTTGTCCCTTGGGCAAAGTCCTTCATGTTGGTACTGGTCAGTACTTGGCTGCTTTCATATAGGTATGTGTGAAGTATTATTGGAAAGTGCTTTGAGCATATGCATTGTGTGGAAAAACTCATTTACCTTCAGTCAATGTATGGGTTACTAATTGTCACTTTTAAAGACCAAGTTAAAAAGAAAAGGTGGTCGAGCCTTTTCATTAAACTCTGGAAAGACATTCCTGAGGAGATCAGCCACACAAAATCACACAATGTCTTTGAGGCGTTTTAAACACAGTTTTAACACAAAATTTTACTTCTGTTATTTGTAGTACTACTGTGATGGTGTCAATTCCAACTGCACCTACAATTTGAACAAGAAATTTGTAATTTTCCAACATAAACATTGCAATGTTCCTAGTTATTCATTTATTTCATTCATTCATTTATTCATTTATTCTATTCAGTTATTCAAAATGAGTATCTGACAGTCATACAGCTTCCTGGAGAAGTGTCACAGAGAAGGATATTCTTAAAAAAAAAAAGAAAAAAAAAAAGGTGAAATTTCAGCTCCAATTTGCTGGAAGGTGCAGAAGAGACTCGAGCTAAAATCCTTCTCTGTTCCACTATATCAATATTCAGTAGCTTGGAAATGTTCATGTGTCCATCTCCTGAGTTGTCAAAAGAAAACCGGCTTCCAAATATGCTGATCAGGACTGTGTATCAGCATCTCTTTTGGGGGAAAAAAATGAAAGGCAATGAATGAATGAATAAACTAGAGCACCAAACTCGTAGAATGCAAACCTCCGCCAACACTAGTTTCCAAGTCCACAAATTTTTACCTTGGAAATTTTTTTCAAGGTCAAAGTCCTCTTAGAAGTGACTTTTCACAAGCTCAAATATAATACAAAATATAGATCAAAAGGGCTTTTCAGTGTTAAAATCAAATATCCGCTAAATCGGAAAATGAATGAGATGCGGCTCAAACTGAGTGTATTCATTGAGAGTACCAGTTTGCACCTCATTAACACAAATTAGTGTAATTGAGGCACTTTTGATTGAGATATCATGCAAAATGTACATCAAATGGGCTTTTCAATATTAAATTCAAATGTCCACAAAATCCACATTCCGGATCAGAGCTGGATCAAACTTTGTCAGGTGATAGTGAGCGCCAGTCTGCACATCACCTAAAAATATGGGAGTGATTGATTGAACTATAATTTAAATCTACATTATATGGGGGTTTTTGGTGTTAAATTTAAATGGCCACAAAACCTGTGATCTGGATCAGATCAAACTTTGGCAGTCAATAAAGTATACCATCCTACATAACACTGTCAAATATGAAAGGCATGTGATCCTTATTGACAGAGTTATGAATTTTTGAAAATTAATTCAATGTTAAAGATAGGGATTTCTCCAATTATACAAGATTTTTCTGGACTTTCCCCTTTGACCTAGAAAACTGAATCAGTTCTTGCCTATCAGGATATTAATCTTCAGTAAAACTTTCATAATGATATATGAAAAATTGTGGGCTCCAGGCTGTTCACAGACAGACAGACAAACAAACAAACAAGGGCAAAAACATAACCTCCACCCATCTTTGTTGGCAGATGTAATAATCAATCAAACCTGTTTGTTAAAAAGTCAAATTCATGTGTCATTTTTACCCATCTCCCATTAACAAGCTCCACTTTTTCCCCAAGGAAAAGTCAAAGTCAAAGTGACTGTGTTGGGTCCTTCTATCATCCTGTCTGGCAACATTTAACACTTCAATAACAAAAGTAAATATTTTCTATACTGAAACCATGTGTGAAAATAATTATCTGTTTGATAATCTGCTGTCCTCCTTCAACAAACCTTCCCCATTTTCTGACAAACCCCTGAAGGACTAGGTTCAAATCTTGGTAATCTTCTGGTGTGCAGAGGGGGAAGATTAACTGGCTCTTGGATATATCAAAGCTTAAAAGACTGAGGCACAGATCTACCAATCACAGAAACATGAAAAACAGTAAAATGGTGTTTTTTTAAATGTGTAAGTGGAAAATTGATGATTCAACAAATTAGATAAAAAGAGTGAACAGGAAGAGGAAACATGAATTAACTGTCAAGCTTGCAGATGAAGAAAAAGCTGTTAGAGAGAATGCAATCATCAAACACTTCCTGTTCTGTGAAGACATCGGTGTGCGACCAAAGTGCACTCAGAGGTAGAATATTGATTTTAAGTGGGAGGTCCGTGTTCTCCAACGCCAACATCTCAGAATGATTCCAAAAAGAAAGAAGATCTGCTGCGCACCTTGTCCACAAGTTAAACACCAGTGACTCCGGTAGCCTGAGGATTACAAAACCTGTCTGCTCATTGTGCAACAGCAGCGTCGGGTGCCGCACTGTGCAAGCCAAGAAAACCTTTATTTTGTTACAATGTTACTGAGCAGTCAAGGCAGTAGCTGGCCCTGTTTTCATCTCCAACAGTGGCAGTAATTATTGGTGTTTGCCATGCTTTGTTAAAAATTGCATTCAGAAGATTTTCAGATTGTGGGCTTGTGGCAGGCGATCACCTTAGTATTTCTTCTGTTTTTCTTGTTGCTTAATGCTGACAAATTATACTGTATTTGTTGCCTTTCTGATGCCTGATTCTGTTTTTATTTCTCTCTGTTTGAGGTGCGGCTCCATCCAGAGATGAGTGTGGTGTCTGTTTCTGAAACCCTCCTGTCCTGCGCACCAGCAAAATTTCCTGTATATTCATTTTGTGCATTGTTTTGTAAATTATGTCAGTAGCATGGCCCAAGCAGAGGGTCACCCTTTGAGTGTGGTCTGCTTGAGGTTTCTTCCTCAATTCATCAGAGGGAGTTTTTCCTTACCACTGTCACTTGTTTGCTTGCTCCCGGGGCTGGTAAGGTTAGACTTCACTTGTGTGAGGCGGCTTGAGGTAACTTTGTTGTGATTTGGCGCTATATAAATGAAAATAAATTGAAATAAATTGAAATTGAAAATTGTGAGATCCTCATACATTAACAGCAATGTCAGAATTTTCTAAAGTTGAGCACAGTCAACGTCTGGTGTGCATATATAATTATACAGTGGAATGGGTGTCAAAATCCAACCACCTTATCCATGTCATGATATACCTGGATGGGGTGAAATGTGGTTGGGACCCTGAAGTTCCAACATGAACCCTGAGCGTGACGCTAACAGGGTTCTGGTGAAACAAGAAGTCCTCAACGGCAGACCAAGCAGAGGAGGTCCTCAGAACTCAGTCGCATGGGATTTCCCAGTCATTGGACCAGGCTACGGATCTGTCAAGGACTCGTTGGCATGTAACAACATTCCCACATTAAACAAACCCACTCACAGGCACTTCTAGATCAATCCTGGATGTAGATATCTCATCCGGGAATCGGTCAAGAGATGATCTTCCACACCACTGAGTAACTGATATGAAGGTGACAGTGGAATGTTCAGATGCACTTCACAAATGCAGATTATGACGTATGAACACTTTGCGTGGACTCACTAATAGACACAATGTCACTTAACTTTTTCACATGGCCGATCTCCGCTTGTGCACATTGATGGGTTACATTCAGATCTGTTTCCTCACCAGAAAATCTCTCACTTAAACCCACTTGTGTCTTAAAGGGAATGACAGATAATGTTACGAGCAAAACATGGTGAATTATTTGTTTTTTGCCACCTGCTGGAGGGGTGCCTTCCTTCATGTATAAATGATCTGAGTACAACTTTAGACCCCAGTGTAGAGAACAACACTGGGGTAAAGGTTAACCAGTCTTTATTAGCTGCTGATATAACTGCAGACTTCAGCACTCAAATGTTGAGGAGTCCTGTCAGGAAAGATCTCTTTGTGGGAACAGGCTGAAGGGTCAACTGTGGACACAAGCGGAGGACTGGCGCACACCAGGAAGTAAGTCTGCAAGGCAACAGTGTCTGTGTTAGAAACAACAATCCAGCTAACCAGCGAATCAGGCATAAGGTCAAAACACAGAGCTCAATCATCCCACAAAGATAATCCAGAGATTGGTGGGCATGGCTTGATAAACACAAGCTGACAACATAGGTCAGCAACAGGGACACAAATATGGAAGAAGAGCATGAGGAAGCGCTTTGAGGCAGCTTCATTGTGATTTGGTGCTTTAAATAAAATGAAGTGAATTGAAAAAAGCAGATATGGGTGGTAGACAATCTGGCACCTGAGAGAGGGGCTATGAACGGCTAAATAAAGTCTAATTCCATCAAACATGGAACTGAGTGTGCATATGAACAGGAAGGCTGAGTGTTCATGGAAAGGAAGTAAAGCAAAGGAAAAGCACAAGGAACAGACATGTCAGAATAAAAGCATCACAACTAAAGTCACAAATAACGAAAAGAAACCAGGAGTGATGAAACAAAAGCACCAGAGACATGATTACAGCGTGAATGTGACGTGCGAGTGAACGTAAGATAGCAAATATAGGGAAAAACATGATATCTACTATGTCCACCACCAACAACAGAACAGGAATGTAAAACTAGAAGACTATAATGCCTGAATAGATCCTTGTCATTTTACTGGTGGTTCGTATGTCAGGCGATAAGGATCATTTGTCCCATTTGCTATTGTGTTCCTTTGAGCTTGCAAATTTGGTACCATTTACTGTGCAGTTTTGGTTCCATATGTTTTGTACCATTGCACGGTGCCATCACCGTGCACACTCACACATGGCTGGGCTTGATTTATTAACGGTGCTCATTCTTGCAACACAGAAAAACAAATCGAGTACGCTGGATGCCGCCTGGAGGCATTTGCAGTATTCACTGGGATGTCTCTACCTGAAGTACAAGTGCTGTTGGATTAAGAGCTCTACAAATTTCCGACATGATTTTTCAGTGGACTGCAGAAAGCAGACAGCAGTCTGATGTGAAGAAGTCAACACATGGCATCAGGTATGGACTACATTGTCAGGATTGTTAGGAGTTACATAAAACAAATAATGAATGTTTTTTCCATTTGTGCAATGGAAAGAATATTTCACTGCCCCGTTGAATGGAACATTCAATCTTTCACATCATGAAATATTCTTACCATTGCACTCAAAAATATTCAATAACTGTATATTAACTGTATATTAACCAAGATTCACCAAGTAAATGGGGACAATAACAAATTTTGTCTATACTGCAAATTACTCCTGACAACGTCAAAACACTGTTTTGAAACCTTTGAAACACCCATGATTCAAATATTGTTTGGACGTTCAAGTGACAACACTTGCTGAACCAGTGAATTCATGAATCATGAATTAAACATTTAAAGGCTGCAGTCAGCACAACACATTCTTCAATTTCTACATATATAATGATAGATTTTACACTATTTTACATCTGCAAATTTTATTGTTTATAATGAGATGAGCACTTGTTTGCCATCATAACATGATGGCATCTCTCCATTTTAATATAATAATTATCATTTATCTCTGTTGATACAAGAACAGCATGAAGATGATGTTTTCAGTTTAGAAAACAGCACAGAAATATTTAAATCTTTTATTTCAACATGGATTTGATCTCCACCGTGAGAGAACAGTTTGAAATAAAGTGTCAAGGCAGCAGGAAGAACTGTCGCTTTGTAATGGGACAGTAATGTTTTTACCAGGTGGGTGTTTGTACTTTCTCATGGCTTTGCAGTGGTGCACAAACAAAACTGAATTTATTTGGCCAAGAAATTGTACATGTTGATTTCTCATTTGTAGAAAAACTGTTCAGAGCAGCTTTATCGCAGTCGTGGGAAGAAAGCTGCTTCAAGTTACACAAAGCTGTTATTTCTTTTTCTTTTCTCTTTTTGTGATGCATGAAGTTATTTACTGTTTGAAAATTCACCAACCCAAAACAAACACACAGGAAAAAGAAAGAAAGAAAGAAAGAAAGAAAATTCCAGCTCACAGGCCCACTATATTTTAGTTGTTTGAGGTCAGTGGGCCTCATGTATCAACGTTGCGCACTTGTGGCGTAAATTTACGGTGTAAATTTGAAGTACACCAAAGTGTACCGTGACATGTATCAAGCAGTGCGCACCTGCCCATTTCCGGCATACGCCTGAAGCGACCTTGATAAATGCGGCGGGTTAAAACAATCGTAATTATAATAAACATGCCCATAAATATTCAGACTCCGTTTCAGACACACCCTCATTTTACAACATGGAAGCCAGGTAGACGGCAAAGAAAAATAACTCCACCAATCACAACGCGTGCCAATAGAGCGTCAAAAGCGGCCGTCGTATTAACTGTTTTGTAGTATAATCAAAAAAGTGTTACAGTTCTAAAAATAGCCCGTAATACGCGAAACCGCGACGTAGTCAGCGTTATTTTTTACAATTATTATAGAAGTTTTAAAGCTGTAAAACCCCTGTAAAACCACTTTATACACTTTCTCAATCAGGCATGAACATTTTCTCACTTTTCTCTCGTGTGTAAACACTCTCAAAGTTCAAACCTTAGTAGAAAAATAAGACCAAACTGTTTTCAGGCCCAAACATTTGTTTGAGAAATAAAAATAGAATGTTTGCCTATAAATAATTATGATGGCTTTTAGAACTAACAAATTTAATTTTAACGATCAACGTACGAGGTTGGACACATAAGAAATTATTAATAGTGACTGACCAGTATTTCACAGATCGCGCCTCTGCGTCCTGGCGCCACACCTTTTTCCACTCACACCTCGCTGCAGGTGTCTGTTTCCGAGTGACAAACACAGTTATGAGTAGTTGTTGGCGCTCTTTTTTCTTCTGGGCGAGAAGATTCTTATAAACAGATACGCAGAACACAGAACACTGTTAAAAAAAAAAGGCATGCAACATTGGACTAAATACTCCACGAGACTCCGAGGCCACGACAGGTGAACGGCGTTATAGCAAGGGACCACTGTATTCTCTTTTCACATGTCAATAATTGTTGAGGTGGATATTTGCTCGCTCAATTAATAAGACACGCCTAATTTTTCAGATTTCTTTATTTTTAAAATGTATTTCTTTATTTATTTTATTGTAACAGAGGAATGGAGAAAACAAAACCTGATTGCAGCACGGGCGAAGGGAATGACAACACTACAGTTGTAATTATCAATTTCATTGTCTAAAACGATCACACCACATAAAGTTAAGCTCAGCGCTGCTCTGGCTCCAGGCTCTGGAGAAAAAGGTGAGCAGCGCTTTCTTTGCGGTCAGCGCTGTGGCCACGGATCGTGCTCGATAGACCAGCAATCCCACAAAAGCGGGATTTGTATTGATTATTATGTAGTATAATCAGGAAAGTGTTATTCATGTAACATATGCATAGATTTGTATAATGGCACTGTTTATCATGTTGATAATTTTAATTTTTATGTGGATTCCAGCGCTGGTTCATTTTGGTGTATAATTTACGCCACCTCTCGACCTGGTGTATATTTTCAGCGCAGCATACACCAACGGTCACATTGATAAATGCCAAGTGGTGCAGCCATTTTGGCGTACACCCCATATACGCTCAAATATCGCCGTACACACGTTGATACATGAGGCCCAGTGTGAGCACAAAGGTTTATATAGGTGTTTATAGGATAACTTACTGATACAGAGTCAATTTAGTGTGAACACAGTGACAAGGTTGATTCATGATGGATTTAATCATTCACGTGTCTTAAAATGTCACTCGCATCACGATCTGAATGGGCAAACGGACCAACGTTTGCATGAAAACTCACTAGTATCACCTAACGTGATGCTAACGGACGTCACATAACGTAGTGCTAATGTTAACGTGAAAAAAGCGTGACATAAGGTGATGCTAACAGGTGTCCAATAATGCAATGCTAATGTTAGCATGAGCTGAGCGCCACCACTGTGTGCAATGCATTTATAAGCCTCTTTAGCTGCTCCCTTGAATTTCACTCCGGGTCGCCATAGCAGATCCAAGGCAGATCTGCATGTTGACTAGGGACCAGTTTTATGACTCAGAAACCAGAAACATCAGTGCAGCACTGAATAAAAGATGCAAGGGTCTGTCAGACCTTATATATACACACTGATTACAAGCAAACAGCTCACAGGTGAGGATGGTTACTTTTCATAGCCATTCAAACCCCTTTTTGGCAACTTGTTTGTATTCAATCAGGCCAAAATCACCAGGATATGTAAACTTTTGATCAGGGTCATTTGGTTAGTTTCTGTTGTCATTATGATTTAAAAAGCACAAACACAGTTGTTTGCCAATAAATTGCTTCACACAATGGCTTCATATTCTGTGAAAAATAGCCAAAAAAAAAATCTTAAATTCTACCCGAGTATGGAAACTTTTGTGCGCGCACACACACACACACACACACACACACACACATACATACATATATATATATATACGAGGTCTGTGAGAAAAGTATCCGACCTTTTTATTTTATGCAAAAAAGTCCTTGTCCAACTTGTCCTTGTCAGAGGACAAGTTGGGACATGCCCAGCTCTCCACAATTTCTCTTATACTCACTCGACTGGTAAGCCACTGAACGCCGAGATAGGCATGTCCCAACTTGTCCTCTGACACTCCAAAACGGAGGTGTTCTTTGTCTCGCTGCATCAGCGGCTCCATCGTGACGCGCGAAGCTTCCGCGCGGCTTTCCACGACAAAATCTCTTGTTAAAAGTGAAATCTGCTGAAAAATAGCTGATGTCCAGCTCTTGTGATAACCAGAGAAATTGCACATGACGGTCCCGGATCGACACAGCCATCCGTTTAGAAATGATCTGGTGGTTTCTGCCTGTCGATCGCGGCTCGGAGCGTGGCATGCCGTGCGCCATTGTGGGCCGTCCTTAAAGAGGTAGTAACACTTCTTAATCTCTGTGAAGCCCATAAAATTTTCACCGAAAGCCATGTGAATTTTCCGAATGGTTTCCAGCTGCCTGTCTCTAACAGTTTCTGAAAAAATTCTGATGGAACAAAGCCCAAATCATTCCGCCATTTCCTCACAATGAAAAAACGACGAGAGGGGTGGACCAGTGCTCACTCAAAGCCTGCTCACAGGCGAATGACGCAACCGACAGGTGTGAAAAAACTCACGCATGCGCACGAAGGTTCAAGCTTGGCTGACGTAAAAACATATGAATCAAATCCATATATTTTTTGCATAAAATAAAAAGGTCGGATACTTTTCTCACAGACCTCGTATATATATATATATACATATATATATATATATATATATATAATTCATATATATATATATGAAATTCATCTGTTATTTTGCTTGCTTGCCTCTACTGGTGGTTGGCTCTCACTGCGGTATTGTATCACTTCCTGTTCCGGAGCACAGCGGTGTTTTCTGTATCTGTTAGCTGTTTAATCTGCGCAGTTAGATTGATCTAGCTATCTAGATTACGATTTGTTTCCCAGTGTAATCTTTACGTGCCTTAACTAAAGCACTCCTTCTGCTGAATCACCTCTAAATTATTTACACATTATTCACTTTGCGTGTTTTAGGAATCCGCTAGCTTAGCGTAGCTACTAGCTCTTAGCCGATTTAGCATGGCGGCTTCTCCTGTCTCTCCCGCACTTTCTGCTCTGGGTGTGAAATGTTTAGTTATTCCTCGGCCTCCTTTAGCAGTAATGGTACTTGTAATAAGTGTAGCTTATTCGTAGCTTTGGAGGCCAGGCTGGGCGAATTGGAGACTCGGCTCCGCACCGTGGAAAATTCTACAGCTAGCCAGGCCCCTGTAGTCGGTGCGGACCAAGGTAGCTTAGCCGCCGTTAGTTCCCCCCTGGCAGATCCCGAGCAGCCGGGAAAGCAGGCTGACTGGGTGACTGTGAGGAGGAAGCGTAGCCCTAAACAGAAGCCCCGTGTACACCGCCAACCCGTTCACATTTCTAACCGTTTTTCCCCACTCGACGACACACCCGCCGAGGATCAAACTCTGGTTATTGGCGACTCTGTTTTGAGAAATGTGAAGTTAGCGACACCAGCAACCATAGTCAATTGTCTTCCGGGGGCCAGAGCAGGCGACATTGAAGGAAATTTGAAACTGCTGGTTAAGGCTAAGCGTAAATTTGGTAAGATTGTAATTCACGTCGGCAGTAATGACACCCGGTTACGCCAATCGGAGGTCACTAAAATTAACATTAAATCGTGTGTAACTTTGCAAAAACAATGTCGGACTCTGTAGTTTTCTCTGGGCCCCTCCCCAATCAGACCGGGAGTGACATGTTTAGCCGCATGTTCTCCTTGAATTGCTGGCTGTCTGAGTGGTGTCCAAAAAATGAGGTGGGCTTCATAGATAATTGGCAAAGCTTCTGGGGAAAACCTGGTCTTGTTAGGAGAGACGGCATCCATCCCACTTTGGATGGAGCAGCTCTCATTTCTAGAAATCTGGCTAATTTTCTTAAATCCTCCAAACCGTGACTATCCAGGGTTGGGACCAGGAAGCAGAGTTGTAGTCTTACACACCTCTCTGCAGCTTCTCTCCCCCTGCCATCCCCTCATTACCCCATCCCCGTAGAGACGGTGCCTGCTCCCAGACTACCAATAACCAGCAAAAATCTATTTAAGCATAAAAATTCAAAAAGAAAAAATAATATAGCACCTTCAACTGCACCACAGACTAAAACAGTTAAATGTGGTCTATTAAACATTAGGTCTCTCTCTTCTAAGTCCCTGTTGGTAATGATATAATAATTGATCAACATATTGATTTATTCTGCCTAACAGAAACCTGGTTACAGCAGGATGAATATGTTAGTTTAAATGAGTCAACACCCCCGAGTCACACTAACTGTCAGAATGCTCGTAGCACGGGCCGGGGCGGTGGATTAGCAGCAATCTTCCATTCCAGCTTATTAATTAATCAAAAACCCAGACAGAGCTTTAATTCATTTGAAAGCTTGTCTCTTAGTCTTGTCCATCCAAATTGGAAGTCCCAAAAACCAGTTTTATTTCTTATTATCTATCGTCCACCTGGTCGTTACTGTGAGTTTCTCTGTGAATTTTCAGACCTTTTGTCTGACTTAGTGCTTAGCTCAGATAAGATAATTATAGTGGGCGATTTTAACATCCACACAGATGCTGAGAATGACAGCCTCAACACTGCATTTAATCTATTATTAGACTCTATTGGCTTTGCTCAAAAAGTAAATGAGTCCACCCACCACTTTAATCATATCTTAGATCTTGTTCTGACTTATGGTATGGAAATAGAAGACTTAACAGTATTCCCTGAAAACTCCCTTCTGTCTGATCATTTCTTAATAACATTTACATTTACTCTGATGGACTACCCAGCAGTAGGGAATAAGTTTCATTACACTAGAAGTCTTTCAGAAAGCGCTGTAACTAGGTTTAAGGATATGATTCCTTCTTTATGTTCTCTAATGCCATATAACAACACAGTGCAGAGTAGCTACCTAAACTCTGTAAGGGAGATAGAGTATCTCGTCAATAGTTTTACATCCTCATTGAAGACAGCTTTGGATGCTGTAGCTCCTCTGAAAAAGAGAGCTTTAAATCAGAAGTGTCTGACTCCATGGTATAACTCTCAAACTCGTAGCTTAAAGCAGATAACCCGTAAGTTGGAGAGGAAATGGCGTCTCACTAATTTAGAAGATCTTCACTTAGCCTGGAAAAAGAGTCTGTTGCTCTATAAAAAAGCCCTCCGTAAAGCTAGGACATCTTTCTACTCATCACTAATTGAAGAAAATAAGAACAACCCCAGGTTTCTTTTCAGCACTGTAGCCAGGCTGACAAAGAGTCAGAGCTCTATTGAGCTGAGTATTCCATTAACTTTAACTAGTAATGAGTTCATGACTTTCTTTGCTAACAAAATTTTAACTATTAGAGAAAAAATTACTCATAACCATCCCAAAGACGTATCGTTATCTTTGGCTGCTTTCAGTGATGCCGGTATTTGGTTAGACTCTTTCTCTCCGATTGTTCTGTCTGAGTTATTTTCATTAGTTACTTCATCCAAACCATCAACATGTTTATTAGACCCCATTCCTACCAGGCTGCTCAAGGAAGCCCTACCATTATTTAATGCTTCGATCTTAAATATGATCAATCTATCTTTGTTAGTTGGCTATGTACCACAGGCTTTTAAGGTGGCAGTAATTAAACCATTACTTAAAAAGCCATCACTTGACCCAGCTATCTTAGCTAATTATAGGCCAATCTCCAACCTTCCTTTTCTCTCAAAAATTCTTGAAAGGGTAGTTGTAAAACAGCTAACTGATCATCTGCAGAGGAATGGTCTATTTGAAGAGTTTCAGTCAGGTTTTAGAATTCATCATAGTACAGAAACAGCATTAGTGAAGGTTACAAATGATCTTCTTATGGCCTCGGACAGTGGACTCATCTCTGTGCTTGTTCTGTTAGACCTCAGTGCTGCTTTTGATACTGTTGACCATAAAATTTTATTACAGAGATTAGAGCATACCATAGGTATTAAAGGCACTGCACTGCGGTGGTTTGAATCATATTTGTCTAATAGATTACAATTTGTTCATGTAAATGGGGAATCTTCTTCACAGACTAAAGTTAATTATGGAGTTCCACAAGGTTCTGTGCTAGGACCAATTTTATTCACTTTATATATGCTTCCCTTAGGCAGTATTATTAGACGGTATTGCTTAAATTTTCATTGTTACGCAGATGATACCCAGCTTTATCTATCCATGAAGCCAGACGACACACACCAATTAGCTAAACTGCAGGATTGTCTTACAGACATAAAGACATGGATGACCTCTAATTTCCTGCTTTTAAACTCAGATAAAACTGAAGTTATTGTACTTGGCCCCACAAATCTTAGAAACATGGTGTCTAACCAGATCCTTACTGTGGATGGCATTACCCTGACCTCTAGTAATACTGTGAGAAATCTTGGAGTCATTTTTGATCAGGATATGTCATTCAAAGCGCATATTAAACAAATATGTAGGACTGCTTTTTTGCATTTACGCAATATCTCTAAAATCAGAAAGGTCTTGTCTCAGAGTGATGCTGAAAAACTAATTCATGCATTTATTTCCTCTAGGCTGGACTATTGTAATTCATTATTATCAGGTTGTCCTAAAAGTTCCCTAAAAAGCCTTCAGTTAATTCAAAATGCTGCAGCTAGAGTGCTGACGGGGACTAGAAGGAGAGAGCATATCTCACCCATATTGGCCTCTCTTCATTGGCTTCCTGTTAATTCTAGAATAGAATTTAAAATTCTTCTTCTTACTTATAAGGTTTTGAATAATCAGGTCCCATCTTATCTTAGGGACCTCGTAGTACCATATCACCCCAATAGAGCGCTTCGCTCTCAGACTGCAGGCTTACTTGTAGTTCCTAGGGTTTGTAAGAGTAGAATGGGAGGCAGAGCCTTCAGCTTTCAGGCTCCTCTCCTGTGGAACCAGCTCCCAATTCAGATCAGGGAGACAGACACCCTCTCTACTTTTAAGATTAGGCTTAAAACTTTCCTTTTTGCTAAAGCTTATAGTTAGGGCTGGATCAGGTGACCCTGAACCATCCCTTAGTTATGCTGCTATAGACGTAGACTGCTGGGGGGTTCCCATGATGCACTGTTTCTTTCTCTTTTTGCTCTGTATGCACCACTCTGCATTTAATCATTAGTGATCGATCTCTGCTCCCCTCCACAGCATGTCTTTTTCCTGGTTCTCTCCCTCAGCCCCAACCAGTCCCAGCAGAAGACTGCCCCTCCCTGAGCCTGGTTCTGCTGGAGGTTTCTTCCTGTTAAAAGGGAGTTTTTCCTTCCCACTGTAGCCAAGTGCTTGCTCACAGGGGGTCGTTTTGACCGTTGGGGTTTTACATCATTATTGTATGGCCTTGCCTTACAATATAAAGCGCCTTGGGGCAACTGTTTGTTGTGATTTGGCGCTATATAAAAAAAAAATTGATTGATTGATTGATTGATATATATATATATATATATATATATATATATATATATATATATAGTTGTGCTGGCCATTTTTAAGAAAGAAAGACAACACAAAAACTTTTTTTCACTCATAATGAGTGGCTGGGTGAAGCCATTTCTTGTCAAACAACTGTGTTTCCGCTTTTTAAATCAAAATGACAAGAGAACTACCCAAATGAACCTGATCAAAACTTCACATACCCCTGTTCTTAATACTGTGTATTGCCCCCTTTAACGTCAACAACAGCTTGGAGTCTTTTGTGGTAGTTGTGGACGAGGCTCTCTGATGGTAAAACTGCCACTGAATATGTTTCAGCCTTTATTTACATCAATTACAAAGAAATACATACAATATGGCACTTTATGGTAAATCTGCATGGAGTAGACAGTTCTCAAAAACTGAGTGACTGTGCGTTGCTTTATCAAAATTTTTTCTGGACCTGTGAGGAATATCCGAGTGGACACTATTCGAGAAATTTAGCTGGTTTTCGATGAAAAGTTTAACGGCTGATGAGAGATTAGGGGGTGTTTCTGTCGCTGTAAGGACTTCCCACGGAGCGGGACATCGTGCAGCGCTTCCAGGCGCCGTCGTCGGCCTGTTTCGACCTGAAAACATCCTAATTTAAGGCTTAATTCACCCAGGACGTCGTGAGAGAACAGAGAAGATTCAGAAGAGGCCGGCATGAGGACTTTATGCGGACATTCCACTGTTTAAGGACATTTTTTAATGAAAGACGTGCGTGCAAATTCGCCGAGTCGTTTCTGTGACGACTCGCCAAATCTGTGTGCGCCGCGACAGGAAAAACACCTCCGTGTTGAAAACCATTTGTAAAATTCAGGCGGCTTTTGATGGCTTTCAACAAGTGAGTAACTGAGAAATTGTTTAACAGCTTGGGCATGTTCCAACTTGCCCGCTAAGGTTTCCAACGGAGGTGTTTTTCCTGTCGCGACCCCCCACGGAAGGGTCCGGCCCGACATGCGACTCTGCCCGCACGTTCTTTCATTACAAAATGTCCGTTAACAATGGAATGTCCGAATAAACTCCTCATGCCAACTTCTTCTGAAAGTTCTCTGTTCTCTGACGACTTACTGGGTCAACAGAGCCTGAAATGTGGAAGTTTTCAACTTGAAACGGCGAGATGCTGCCGCCTCGAAGCACAGATTGCTGTCAGGCGCCGTGGGCCGTCCTTACGGCGACACTACCAGACCAAAATCTCTCATCAGCCGTTAAAATTTTTACCGAAAACCAGCTGAATTTATCAAATGGTGTCCAGTCAGCTGTGCCTTACAGTTTTGAAAAAATTTTGATCAAACAAAGCAGCAGTCTCTGAGCCATTCCTAAACAATGAAAAAAATCGACGAGAGGGTGGGCGACTCCTCACTCAAAGACTACCCACAGGCGAATGACGTAACCGACAGGCGTGAAAAAACTCTCACATGCCCACGAGGGTTCAAGCATGTCTGATGTAATCACCCCAAAAGTATTTTGACAGCACAGAAAACCAATCAATATTATCAAACATTTTCTGCATGACCACGTGGCTGAAGCATGTAATTTGTCTCCCCAGTGCACAGTTTTGAGTTCAGTCTTTCCTTTTTGATGTTTTAACACTTTATCTTTTTTGATCAATGTAACCTCCTAGTCTGAATTTTCCAAGGAAACAAATCATCCGTCTCCAGTTTTCCCGGAAAACCACCGAGCAAATTCAAGTGTCCTTGCCAGTTGCTGGGGAGTTAGTTTGCTCTGAGACTGAATTTTGTGTGGAAAGAGATGCAAGTCAGTGCTTAGGATGAGTTGAACAGAACTCGAAGATTTTTGTTCTCTGAATTAGGGTCAACTGCTGCATTTTTCCTTGAGTTTAATGTCTTGCAGAATAAACTTTAGGCTCATGAAATGAGGAAAAACACCATTTTTTCCCCCAAAAACATTTCCTGATATTCATATTTGAGAGTGCTTTGAGTACTTTTGGGTACAAAAAAAAATATATATATATATATATGACCCCATTACCTCTCAGGAATATTGGGTTGAAATAAGTTGTTTATTAGTGGAGCTGCTTGAAAAATGCATAAGTTTCTGTAATTGCTTTGGCCATCATCCAGCAGCAGGAATAATACTGTGTGGATGATATCTGTCCTGAGCAGCAGGGTTGTCTCTTCAGGAGGAATAATTTTATCTGCAGTCTAAATTAGATACACAGTATGAATCTAAAGCAACGTGCAGTTATGAATAACGCAAACATGAAAATTTATGCTTTAGAATTCTGCACCTCAATGGTAAACAGTTTCCTATCAAAAGAAGGCCACTTCAGCTGGCCAGCTGGACCTTCAGGAAAGCACTGCTTTTAAAAAGTGGGTTTGGTGGGTTATTACTAAAACAGCCTCAGCCTCCTCCACTTACGCATGCACCTGGTTTATACTTGACACGAGTTTTACAAAAAGTGATGAAGATGTGAAGAAGTACATCCATATACATAAAGGGCTACGTCTGTGTCTGTCTGTCCGTCTGTCCGGGATAAACTCCCAAACTATAATATGTAGCCCTAAAAACTATATAGTCTGAATCCTCATGACATGGGGAACAAATTGGTACCATTTTTTAAAAAGTTGAACTGAAAATTACCCCCAAAATAGCCGGCTGTGGGTATGACCAGGCAGATTCAAATTTCCAGCCCTGTATATGTGTTGGCCATCTCTGTTTATTTAATCCCTTTCTTCAGCTACTTTATGTTCTCAGCTGTTAAGCACTTGACTGTCCTGTACAGCCCAGTTTGCCTTCCTGTCTGAATACATTCATTTTATGCTTGTAAAATTGCAATGTAAAAACAAGAAATACACCACTACCTCAATTCTGATTCATTGATATTTACATTTACTGTTACCTACCTTTTGTGTGTATTTTTGTTATAAATTTGATTGCAAAACAAAGTCTGCATGAAGGACTTCAAATGTGTTTGTCTCTTAACCAAGTATTTCCACTTAGTTTAGTGAGTCCACCTCTTATAGTTCTTCTGAACAAACTTTAGCCCATTAACTATTATATTTATAAGACATCAGCATAACAAAAACATATGTTGGGCAATTGTTTTGATTAAAATGATTAGCATTTGGCTTATGTCTAAAACAGGTTTATATATATATATATATATATATATATATATATATATATATATATATATATATATATATATATATATGGCTGTGGCTAAAATCAGGACAGAACTGTGCACATGGTGATGTATAAAATGAAATGTATCGTATATAGTAGGTGCAATTGTGTAAATTTTGTATTGTGTTAATTCTAAAAGCCCTCTATGGACAGGTGTTAAAAATTAGCATATTTTGCTATAACACTTAAAACATTGCATCTGGTTTGTCCAATGTGAATGTTATGTCCATATATATATATATATATATATATATATATATATATATATATATATATATATATATATAGCAGGGGTGGTGGCCAAGTGGTTAATGCACTTGGTTTCAGTTCGGAAGGTTCTGGGTTCAAATCCCACCCCTGCCACATTTCTCCATGTAATGTGGAGTTGCGTCAGGAAGGGCATCCGGCGTAAAACCTGTGCCAAATCAACATGCAGATCCACCTTGGATTTGCTGTGGATATATATATATATATATATATATATACACAGTGAGGAAAATAATTATTTGAACACCCTGCGGTTTTGCAAGGTGTACCACTTAGAAATCATGGAGGGGTCTGCAATTTTCATCTTAGGTGCATGTCCACTGTGAGAGACATAATCTAAAAAAAAAAAAAAAAATAGGAAATCACAATGTATGATTTTTTAATAATTTATTTGTATGTTACTGCTGCAAATAAGTATTTGAACACCTGTGAAAATCAATGTTAATATTTGGTACAGTAGCCTTTGTTTGCAATTACCGAGGTCAAACGTTTCCTGTAGTTTTTCACCAGGTTTGCACACACTGCAGCAGGGATTTTGGTCCACTCCTCCATCCAAATCTTCTCTAGATCTTTCAGGTTTGGAGTTTCAGCTCCCTCCAAAGATTTTCTATTGAGTTCAGGTCTGGAGACTGGCCAGGCCACTCCAGGACCTTGAAATGCTTCTTACGGAGCCCCTCCTTAGTTGCCTTGGCTGTGTGTTTGGGGTCACTGTCATACTGGAAGACCCCCATCTTCAATGATCTTACTGATGGAAGGAGGTTGTTTGCCAAAATCTCGCAATACATGACCCCATCCATCCTCCCTTCAATACGGTGCAGTCGTCCTGTCCCCTTTGCAGAAGAGCACCCCCAGAGTTTGATGTTTCCACCCCCATGCTTCACGGTTGGGATGGTTTTCTTGGCGTTGTTCTCATCCTGTAAACATGAGAAGTGGAGTTGATTCCAAAAAGCTCTATTCTGGTCTCATCTGACCACATGACCTTCTCCCATGCCTCCTCTGGATCATCCAGATGGTCACTGGTGAACTTCAAACGGGCCTGGACAAGTGCTGGCTTGAGCAGGGGGATCGTGCTGCCCTGCAGGATTTAAAACCATGACAGCATTGTGTGTTACTAATGTAATCTTTGTGACTGTGGTCCCAGCTCTCTTCAGGTCATTGACCAGGTCCTCCTGTGTTGTTCTGAGCTGTCTCAGAATCATCCTTACCCCACAAAGTGAGATCTTGCATGGAATCCCAGACCGAGGGAGATTGACAGTCATCTTGTGTTTCTTCCACTTTCTAATAAATAATCATCACAGTTGTTGTCTTCTACCAAGCTGCTTGCCTGTTGTCCTGTAGTCCATCTCAGCCTTGTGCAGGTCTACAGTTTTGTCCCTGGTGTCCTTAGATAGCTCTTTGGTCTTGGCTATTGTGGACAGGTTGGAGTGTGACTGATTGAGTGTGTGAACAGGTGTCTTTTGTAACAAGTTCAAACAGGTGCAATTAATACAGGTAAAGAGTGCAGAATAAGAGGGCTTCTTAAAGAAAAATGTGTCTGTGTCTGTGTGAGCCAGAATTCTTGCTGGTTGGTAGGTGTTCAAATACTTATTTGCAGCAGTAACATACAAATAAACAGGGTTGGGAGGGTTACTTTAAAAATGTATTCCGATACAGTTACTCGTTACCTGTTGAAAAATGTAATCAGTAACGTAATCCAAGTACCATAATATTAAAGTAATGTAATTTGATTACTTTCAATTACTTCTGGATTACTCCAATATCAAATATGCTAATACAGACAAAAGAAACTAAATAGAAATAGTCTGGACCACATAGTACAGTTTATTAAGCAAAAATAAAACTTTCTTTTACATGGCATGCTCTGTTTTACTTCACATTATGAATTAAGAGCAGCCACAATATTATTTTAAACACACCCAGTGTTCACCTGCTAAATTTTCAACAAAAAATGCCAAACAAATGAAGGATAATGAAAACTCATGTGGTGGGCAGATGAACTTGTAATTAAAAGTGGCTTGCAGAACAATATACAAAACAAAAAAAAGTCTACTTGTTCAGTAAATTCGCACCATGTTTAACATATCAGTCCACTTACTGAACTTTCAAAATAAGAACAACAGCATAATGAAAACCATTAAGTAAATACTGTCAGTAAGGAGGCGTGGTCACCATTTTAATTCCGGGCAAGTTAGTGATTTGCGAGCATAGAAGTTCAAGAAACAGGTGGAATATGCTGCTGCGCATGTTAGCAAAGCCACAAATGGAGGAACATGGGAGAAAATATTTCCTTCCATAAGTAAGTGTTTTGGTTCTTCTTGTCACGTTGTCCGTGATATTTGATGATAAACAGCTGATGTTTCCTTCCGTACCTGTGTCGCCCGATGACACGGAGCATTAACTCTTCACTTATGTCTCATTGATATTTTCCACTACTAGACCAATGTCTAGTTAAAATACTTGTCGTTAGTGATTAAAATTGTTTGACAAGACTGGGGATTTTATTTAATTTGCACCTTAAAATAATGAGATTATAGTGACCCGCGCTGTGCCGCTCACAGTCACACCCACACATAGAGATGTGTACACACACCACTGACTTCATGAATGAAACTCGGTCAATAAAGGATAATTGTGTAAAAATATAATATGTATATAAATGTATTGTAATGGTTTTAGGAGCCGCGCTGCGCTGAACAGCAGCTGCAACAGGACGCCTCAGCTCAGCAGCTGGAACAGCGCAGATCTGTGTAACTTTCAACACTAATATTTGGGAATGTGTGTGTGTCCGAGTAAGTTTAATACTTTCCTGACATAATTTAATGTCATTTAATTTTACTGGCTCAATATCCAGGTCAAAATGGCATTTTAACACGTATTTTGCGAGCATTTTTCTGAGTGTGTTCAGTTGTGGATCTCCATTGAAAATGCATTAACATCCGGGTACTTCATCAATATTTTGCCCGGTGAGATGTCATGTCGCTGTCCATGAAGGGAGAAAAAAAATTATATACAGATAATATCATAAAATGCATTAAAATTGTAATTCTGCGATCCCCATTTTTACTAAATATACCTGTAATCTGAATACATCTTTTTTTTTTCTGTAACTGAAGCGGAATACAGTTACCTTTTTTTGTATCCTAATTATGTAACGCTGTTACATGTATTCCGTTACTCCCCAAGCCTGCAAATAAATGATTAAAAAATCATACATTGTGATTTCCGGATTTTTTTTTTTTTTTAGATTATGTCTACGATGCACCTAAGATGAAAATTTCAGACCCCTCCATGATTTCTAAGTGGGAGAACTTGCAAAACTGCAGGGTGTTCAAATACTTATTTTCCTCACTGTGTATATATATATATATATATATATATATATGTATATGTGTGTGTGTGTGTGTGTGTGTGTGTAGTTGTATGTAAAAGTTTGGGCACCCCTGATAATTTTTATGATTTTCCTTTATAAATAATTGGTTGTCTGGATCAGAAATTTCAGTTAAATATATCATATAGCAGATGAACACACTGATATTTGAGAAGTGAAATTAAGTTTCTAGTATTTACAGAAAGTGTGCAACAATTATTTAAACAAAATTAGGCTGGTGCATGCAAATTTGGGCACCCTTGTCATTTTATTGATTTGAATACATTTAGCACTAATTATTGGAACACAAAATTGGTTTGGTAAGCTCACTGACCCTTGACCTCCTTACACAGGTGAATCCAGTCATGAAAAGGGTATTTAAGGTGGCTATTTGTAAATGTTTCCCCTCTTTGCGTCTCTTCTAATGAGTGGCAACATGGGGTCCTCTAAACAACTCTCAAATGACCTGAAAATAAAGGTTGTTCAACATCATGGTTTAGGGGAAGGATACAAAAAGCTATCTCAGAGATTTCAGTTGTCAGTTTCCACTGTGAGGAACATAGTGAGAAAATGGAAGACTGCAGGCATAGTACTAGTTAAGGCCTGAAGTGGCAGGCCAAGAAAAATCTCAGAAAGCTGAAGTGAAGGATGGTGAGAACAGTCATAGTCAACCCACAGATCTGCTCAAAAAACCTACAACATGATCTTGCTGCAGGTGGTGTCTCTGCATTGTTCAACTATACACCACACTCTGAACAAGGAGATGTTGTATGATGATTTAATGCAGAGGAAGCCTTTTCTGCGAATATGCCACAAACAGAGTTGCTTGAAGTATGCTATAGCACATTTGGACAAGCCAGCTTAATTTTGGAATAAGGTGCTGTGGACTGATGAAACTAAAATTTAATTATTTGGACATAATAAGGGGCTGTATGCATGGCAGAAAAAGAACAGCATTCCAAGAAAAACACTTGCTCCCTACAGTAAAATTTGGAGGTGGTTCCTTCATGCTGTGAGGCTGTGTGGCCAGTGCAGGTACTGGGAATCTTGTTAAAGTTGAGGGTCACATGGATTCCAGTCAGTATCAGCAGATTCTTGAGAACAATATTCAGGAATCAGTGACAAAGTTGAAGTTGCGTCGGGACTGGATCTTTCAACAAGACAACGACCCTAAACACTGCTCAAAATCTACTGAGGCATTCATGCAGAGGAACAAGTACAATGTTCTGCAATGGCCATCTCAGTCCCCAGACCTGAATATTATTGAAAATCTGTGGTGTGATTTTAAGCGGGCTGTCCATGCTCGGAAGTCAACAATCCTGACATGTTTTGTAAAGAAGAATGGTCCAAAACACCTTCAACCAGAATCCAGACTCTCACTGGAAGCTATAGGAAGTGTTTAGAGGCTGCATAAAGAGGATCAACTAAATATTGATGTATTTTTTCTGCTGGAGTGCCCAAATTTATGCACCTGCCTAATTTTGCTTAAAGAATTATTGCACACTTTCTGTAAATCCTATAAACTTAATTTCACTTCTCAAATATCACTGTGTTTGTCTGCTATATGATATATTTAACTGAAATTTCTGATCCAAACAACCAATGATTTATAAAGGAAAATCATGGAAAACATCAAGGGTGCCCAAACCTTTACATACAACTGTATATATACAGTGGCTTGCAAATGTTTTCAGCACCTTGCTATTTCAACCATTTTAATTTGTTTATGGCATTTCAAATACAAAACGTAAACCAGCCTTCTCAATATAAATTTTCTAAATTATCTTCCTTAGACTCAAACTAAAAGTAAATCTCTACAACTTGATATAAATTAATTAAAAATATAAAAGCCAAGATGATGGTTTGCATAAGTAATCAGCCCCTTTGGTAGAATACCTGTAAATAATCAGTTTAATTGCCAGTTTTCTTCAGACAAGTCAGGGGATGGATACATGAACATTTCCAAGTCACTGAATATGTCTTAAACTTTATTTATATCAGTTATGAAGAAATACAAACAGTATGGCACTCTATGGTAAATCTGTGTGGAGTAGACAGCTCTGAAAAACTGAGTGACTGTGCAAGAAAGAGAATAGTGAGGAAAGCCACCAAGACAGCCCTGGAGAAGTTACAGGCGTCTATGTCTGTGACTGGAGAAACTGTGCATTGTGCATGTTTTGCATTTTGTATCCCCAGTTATACAACCCACTTCATTTTCTACTTTAATTTGGAATTTCTACACTTGTAAAAGTTTCCAGCATTCAAACAATGAGGACAACAGTAAATGTAGGATTTACGTTAGAGGTGGGCGATACCGGGAATTTTGGTATTGATCCGATACCAAGTAAATACAGGCCCAGTATCACCGATATTGATACCGATACCGATACTTTTTCATATTTAAGCTTCATAGATCCAAAGGATCCAAAAAACCTAGGATAGAATTTCTCCAAACATTGTACGTTACAACAAAATACTTTATTATCACAATCAACATTTTTGTTGAAAAAAATATCACTCAACACAACTTAAAACAAAATCTCCTGAGGTAGAGGACTGACAAACCACAATACAAGGGTGCGCTGCTCCGTACTGTGTGACACGGCGTAGCGCTGCTCTTACAGACAGAGAGCAGACTTTGATGAATCTGTGCGTGCAGCAGTCAGTGTGTGCGGGAGAGAAAAAAAGCTTGAGTATCGATCTTTTTACATGAGGATCATTCAATATCAATACCAGTGTTGGTATCGATATTATCGATATTATGTTCGATCCGCCCACCTCTAATTGACTTTCACCTGTTCTTTGCCACTTTTGCGGTATGTGTAATTTAATTCTCACGGTGCACCACATATGCAATCGCAACAGGAGAAAAATAAATCAAACTTCATTATACCACCTGCTTGTTTCTTATTTTTATTACAAACTTAAAGTTGACATAAATCACTAGATGTCTTAAAATTGCTCCAAATGAATTTCATGCCACAAGGTGTTGCACAGGGCAGCACGGCGGCTTAGTGGTCAGTGTGGCCTTTCTGTGTGGAGATTAAGTGTTCTCCCCATGTTTGCGTGGGTTCTCTCCGGGTGCTCCGGCTTCCTCCCACATCCAAAGACACGCAGGTTAGGTAGATTGTCCGTAGGTGAGCATGCAGGTGTGAATCTGTTTGTTTGTCTGCATGTGGCCCTGCGACAGACTGGCGTCCTGTCCAGGGTGACCCCCGCCTTGCGCTTTGTGA
Source organism: Thalassophryne amazonica (assembly GCF_902500255.1). Taxonomy (NCBI): domain Eukaryota; kingdom Metazoa; phylum Chordata; class Actinopteri; order Batrachoidiformes; family Batrachoididae; genus Thalassophryne; species Thalassophryne amazonica. The sequence continues at coordinate 26,699,108 of NC_047106.1, forward strand.
CTGCTGGGATAAGCTCCAGGCCCCCACGACCCTTAATTGGAGTGAGTGAGTGAAGGTGTCTCACTAGCTCCAGCTTCTCTGGACCTAAACAAAGCTTCCTTCTTTGACCACTCATCCCCTATTCCCCCCCCCCCTTTTCGCATGAAGCAGAAGAAACACCAGTTGAGGTATTTTCACACATCTCACCTGCACTAACTGTGCACATACAGGAATTCCACGTGCATGTGCAGCCGTCCCTGTTATGGAAACAAGGGTCAGAAAAGCTCACACACACTCAGCCACTAAATCTTTACACAGAAAATAAGTGTTGGTTGGTAAATTAATGTTTAACATTTCATTTAGAGTACATATAAGGAGCGATATCAATATTTGTAGACACAATAAGCACTGTGGTGATGCATCCAAAAGAAAAAAAACATTTTGAAATTTCCAAGAAATGACCTGCTTCTGTGCCCGTCACTTTAAATAGTAAGGAGCCGGTGTGTGGCACACCCACTCTCACTCAGAGAGAGGAGGTTGTCTCTCCACCTCTCTCACAGATCGTGTTGTCGTGCCAAACAGATCAAAGACTAAAGGTGCACTGACATGAGCGTGCCTGTGACTCACGCAATAGCACGAACATCGTCGTGATGATCCCACCCGCTGTGTTCACAGCTGGACGCTGTTCTTTGTTCCACCGCCTGCCACGTGCTCTACACTGGATGCTGCGTACATAAAATAATTATTTTGTGGCCGATTAATCTTTTTTTTTCCTGCAAATTGGCTGTTGAAATGGCTCTAATCAATTCCTGAATCACAGGAGAGGCTGCAGCTGGAGCCGTTTGCACGGGCGCGCCTCACTACCTGCAGAACGCATTTTGAGCCGTCTAAAAAGGTAATCATTTGTCATGTTTACATTGTCATGGCTTGATAAAAGAGTTGCGTGTTCTCTCCTTCTTGTGTGCAGCTGTTAAAGTATGTTTACAACAGATTTAACTTTTTGTTATAATTGTTCAGACGAGCTGCACTCTGATGCGACCTACTGATGTCACCACTCGCTCTGTATGTCTTCTTTACTCCACTTGATGAGCTGCACATCGTGTTGGAGATTAGATCGCGCCACATTTGTGCGTGAAAGATTTTTTGAATATTTCAAAATTCTCTGTGCGCAATAGGATACACCGGCACCCCTCTGGCATCCTGTCTGCACCTGTTAAAGACGAGTCTACTCTCCAGCACGACACAGGTCGTGCTGTTGCATGAAGCAAAGGCATGCTCATGTCAGTGGGCCTTAACTGAGCAGGTCTCACTATAATGATTGGTTTTGCCAAATAGTCCTTTAAGGCCAGCGTTGTATTTATATATGTTAATGTGTTTGTTAACAATCCCTTGAAAGGCCTTCCTGGTCTTGTGGGACTGACTGTATAATTACTGGTCAAGTGTACTTTAACAGATCATTAGAGGCAAAGCTGAGCAAACGAGCCGATCATTAAGCTCCTCATGGGTGCCTAAATGTAGGGATCAGTATACACACATGAGCATCAACACAAACTGGACCGTGTGTGTGTGTGTGTGTGTGTGTGTGTGTGTGTGTGTGTGTGCACATCCACACACAGGGAAATCAAATCACCATAATCTAGTCACACAGGCGCATGCACAATGCGCACCAAGGTCACCAAAATATCCTCAGGCCAAGTCTCCGTAAAACGAATGTGGCGCATTTGTACACTTTCAGGGCACAGACACCTGCAGGCATACACATTTATCAGCACACACCCACACACACACCCACGAAAAGGAATGCAAGCAGAAACGCTACACACCCTCACAATCCTGATCAAGTCAACTTTTAACTGTCCCATGGTGACTTCATTAGCATAGAAACACATTTTTGCAAGCGAAGCAAGTCCAAAAATACATCATCGTTATTGCCAATAATAGTCTCACATGTTTTTCAGCTAGATTATTCTGATCTGTTTGAGCAAGCTGTATAAATCACTAGCAATCCCCAATGGTTAACGCCAACCGCGCTTAGGATCAACTGCTAACTGTTATCGTGTACAGCGGTTGTAAAAGATACAGGAATGTGACCGCTGAGTTGATAAACACTGGCATGAGGTGGGACACCTGCAACATGCACAAAAAAAAAGCATTTCTGGGAAAATATGAAGTAATGGTTTGTTGGGCTTCTAAAGTTAAAGAATGTTTCTGTGTAGGCTCTCAGTTGTTCAAGTGGTTTCCATAGTAGAGAAGCTTGAATCTTCGACTGGACTGGGTTGCTTGACACGAGGACGTTTCGCGGGACGTAGCAAAACGTCCTCGCGTCAAGCAACCCAGTCCAGTCGAAGATTCAAGCTTCTCTACTAAGTTAAAGAATGAGAAAAAGGTGAAATTTTAACAGAAATCCGATCACCCTAAAAATTTAGTCTTTGCTGATCCAAGGATCATCTGTCTGCACACTTCACCGACTTGAGTTTATTATTTTTGGAGACAGGATATGCACAGATGTGGGTGACCACATCGCCTCCACACTCCGGAGTCAGGCACTAGAGGCCAACGTGCACAATAAATGGTGAGAGTGTGTATAGTTGTTTCGATACTTGGTGTCCAAAAATTAGCTTTGATAACCACTAATCAGATAACTGAAAAGTTAGCTTTTATGATGATAAACCGATAAAATCTTGAGGTGGCACACAAAAAAGATACGGCATTGTGTGATTTCAAAATACGCATGTTCACATCATGCCTGTCTAACAGATTATGATGCTTGCATAAAATCCACCTACTAATGATTAATTAGGTAATCAAATGCCAATTTAGATGCATCAAGGCTAATAAATCACAGGAGTTGACAACAAAGTTTTCATTTATGTCCAGCACATAAACGAAACCGTTGTTGTCAAGCACTTATTATTTACAAGTAGAACCTTCTATTCTCTGAGATATATCTGTTGTGAAAGTGTAGGAACACGGACCCACAACAGGGGGTGTAAAAGAACGGGCAATGGATAAGCCAAACAGTAACAATTTAATGTTGTAAATTGTGCACAACGGAATACAGACAACAACCAGTTTGGAACTACAGTCAATTACGTTGGGTGACGTGTGGGCAGTCTTGAGGATAGGAGACGCCCGTCCAGAACCGAGCCAGATCCCACACGGCCCTCACTGCCAACGGATCTGAAGAACACCGGAGCCGCCAAGTCCTGGGTCCCCAGGTGGTCACCGTCTCCAGCTGTCAGACCTGGTACTGCTCCATGGTAGCTGATTTCTCGGCGAGGAGGTGAAGTTGCAGTCCGGCCTTTATGGTGATGGTGATGAGTTGAATGAGTGACAGCTGGTGCTGATGATGAGTGACAGCTGTCACTCCCAGTGGCTCCGGCGCCCTCTCGTGCTTGAAGCCCGCACTCCAAGCAGGGTGCCATCTGGTGGTGGTGGGCCAGCAGTACCTCCTCTTCAGCGGCCCACACAACAATATCTCAAGATTCGAATTGGGCACAAACTCTACAGTTAGCTTTAATCCTCAAAATAAGGCCTATAAAGACCCCAAGGTCCAATTAACTGGTTCGCATTCATGGATACCACAATGTGAAGGGGACGAAAGTCTATGATTGCCCCTTGATGGGATCCCAGTACATTGCAGGTTACTTCCCCAGCCAAAGCAGGTACCCATTCACTGACACATTGGACATAGTCTTTTGTCGAAATACACAGACAGGTAGTCTGAAACACAGACCTGGAACCATTTTATACTCAATTCCTTTACACCACCACCAAATGGGCCTACCTCTGATTACTGCAGGGGTGAAAGGGTTGAATGACAATAAGGAGGACACAGAGAAGAGAAGGTGAGAGATTAGACGTCAGAACTGAGAGCTGAAAACACTGCGTGACACAAGGAGAATAACAAAGATAAGAGTGGTAGAGCGAGAGGGAATGACAGTCTGGCCGTAGGATTCCGACACCGTCACCTGAAGATCAGTCAGCAGCAGACACCTGAACCAATGGACCAAATACTGTTGCTTCACTTCTTCCATTCTTGCCCTTTTCAGTCTCAAAAGTCCTCAACTTGAAAGTCTCTGCCTTGTCTGTTCTTCCTCTCTACTGATTTTGAGTCGTGTCATTTACCTCACAGTCACTTCTCTCACACTTTCCTGCACATAATGGACAATCCATGTGTGGCCTTTGGAGATTTCTTAGGATGTAGCGAATAATGAAATCCTGTATGCACCGACACGGCTGCTCGCAGGACCTCTGACAGCCCCGCAAATATAAAGGCACATAAATATATGTAAAGCTGTAAGCCTCAAATAATGTACTACACAAAGTACGTACAGGATGGCTTCAGTTATGTGTGGAAAGCAAAAATACTACCTTGAAGGCCCAAGATGGAAAGTTGTTGTCCTGAATCTCACAGTTAATTACCTTATCATGAATCTCTACGTTGTTTATCTTGTACTGACTCTCTATGTTAAATACATAGCCCTGAATCCTCAGGTTATTTACTGAGTACTGCATCTGAATCTCTAGGTTAAGTTCCTAGTACTGAACCTCTAGGTTAATCACATAGCCCAGAATGCCAAGGTTATTTTATCTCACATTGAATCTCTAATAAAATAACAATTGTAAACCTGTAGACTAATTACATAGTCCTGAAAGTCTGGATTAATTAGATAGTCCTGAACCTCTAGCTTGATTATCAAGTACTGAATCTCTAGGTTCACTGCCTAGTCTTGAGTAAGTAAGTAAGTAATGTTTATTTATATAGCACCTTTCACAGACACGGGAAGTCACAAGGTGCTTCACAAAAGGCACACACAGATAAAAATTCTGTGAAAAATACAATGTACATCACAATAAAATAACACTAAGCCACACACATAGTGGTCATAAAACAGCCCACTCACGACTAAGGTTTGAATGCCTGGAGAAACAGATGGGTTTTAAGTTTGCTCTTAAAAACATCAACAGAGTCCAGCGAATGAAGAGACAAAGGGAGATCATTCCAGAGACTTGGTGCAATGGCCAGAAAAGAGCGATCTCCTCGGGTCTTAAAGTTGGTACGAGGGACCCTCAGGAGGTTCTGATCCACTGACCTCAGAGTCCGAGAGGGAGTGTAGGGACATAACAGGTCTCTAATGTTGGAGGGAGCCTAGCCATGCAAAGTTCTAAAAGTCAACACCAGGATTTTAAAATGGAAATGAAACAACACTGGGAGCCAAAGAAGGGAGTTTAAAATAGGAGAAACATGAGTCCTTCTGTTTGAGCAAGACAGCAGCCTTGCTGCAGAATTTTGGACCTGCTGCAGATGGGACAGCTCCTTTTTGTTAAGACAGGAAAACAAACTGTTGCAATAGTAGGATACAAATGCATGAATAATCAACTCACGATCACCTTTTGAAACAAATGATCTGAGTCTGGAAATCTTTCTCAACTGGTAGAAACAGTTTTTGGTTAGCTGCTTGGAATGATGCTCAAATGACATTTCTTTATCAAAGATAACACCTAGGTTTCTCAGGCTAGATTTTGCAGATGAGCTCAAAAGACCTAAATACTGTTTAATCCCCAGAATGACATCACCGGGGGCAACCGCCAGCACCTCGGTTTTATCCGAATTTAACTGCAGGGAATTTGCGCCGAGCCATTGTTTTATTTTCTCAAGGCAGTTGAGTAAAGAGTCCAATTTCTGGATCTCAGAGGCTTTAAAGGAGCAGTAAATTTGGATGTCATCAGCAAATAAATGATAAGAAACATCAGCGAACTCCTGGATAATCTTACCCAAGGGGAAAACATAAAGCAAAAACAAAATTGGGTCCAAAACAGAACCCCGGGGTACACCACTCATCAAACTGGCAGAGTCAGAAATTATCTGATTTGCAGTGACACTAAAACTATGACCTGACAAATAAGAGATGAACCACGCTATAATGGCCCCTGACAAACCGACCGAATTGCTTAGTGCTGTTTGCAGGATTTTATGATCGACAGTGTCAAATGCGGAGGGGAGATCTAGTAGGACTAGAACGGTGCATTTTCCACAATCCGCAGACATCAAAATATCACTAGATACTTTGAGTAGGGCGGTTTCCGTAGAGTGATGCCTGCGGAAACCAGACTGATAAGGTGTCAAACACGTTGGAAGTCACTAAGAAGGAAATTAACTGATCATAAACCACGTTCTCCAAGACTTTGGACAGGTATGGAAGTCTGGAGATAGGTCGGACGTTTTTGAGATCAGAAGGGTCCAGATTAGACTTTTTGAGAAGTGATTCCACAAATGCATGTTTAAAAGAGCTGGGGAATACACCAGAAGACAGGGAGACATTTATCAACTTGGTAACCCAGGGGCCAATGACATCAAATTGAACCTCCAGTTTAATTACTTTTAATTACTGAGTCCCAAAACTCTATTTCATTTAAATCAAATCAAATCAGTTTTATTTATATAGCGCCAAATCACAACAAACAGTTGCCCCAAGGCACTTTATATCGTAAGGCAAGGCCATACAATAATTACGGAAAAACCCCAACGGTCAAAACGACCCCCTGTGAGCAAGCACTTGGCGACAGTGGGAAGGAAAAACTCCCTTTTAACAGGAAGAAACCTCCAGCAGAACCAGGCTCAGGGAGGGGCAGTCTTCTGCTGGGACTGGTTTGGGCTGAGGGAGAGAATCAGGAAAAAGACATGCTGTGGAGGGAAGCAGAGATCAATCGCTAATGATTACATGCAGAGTGGTGCATACAGAGCAAAAAGAGAAAGAAACACTCAGTGCATCATGGGAACCCCCCAGCAGTCTAAGTCTATAGCAGCATAACTAAGGGATGGTTCAGGGTCACCCGATCCAGCCCTAACTATAAGCTTTAGCAAAAAGGAAAGTTTTAAGCCTAATCTTAAAAGTAGAGAGGGTGTCTGTCTCCCTGATCTGAATTGGGAGCTGGTTCCACAGGAGAGGAGCCTGAAAGCTGAAGGCTCTGCCTCCCATTCTACTCTCACAAACCCTAGGAACTACAAGTAAGCCTGCAGTCTGAGAGCGAAGCGCTCTATTGGGGTGATATGGTACTATGAAGTCCCTAAGATAAGATGGGACCTGATTATTCAAAACCTTATAAGTAAGAAGAAGAATTTTAAATTCTATTCTAGAATTAACAGGAAGCCAATGAAGAGAGGCCAATATGGGTGAGATATGCTCTCTCCTTCTAGTCCCTGTCAGTACTCTAGCTGCAGCATTTTGAATTAACTGAAGGCTTTTCAGGGAACTTTTAGGACAACCTGATAATAATGAATTACAATAGTCCAGCCTAGAGGAAATAAATGCATTAATTAGCTTTTCAGCATCACTCTGAGACAAGACCTTTCTAATTTTTGAGATATTGCGCAAATGCATAAAAGCAGTCCTACATATTTGTTTAATATGTGCATTGAATGACATATCCTGATCAAAAGTGACTCCAAGATTTCTCACAGTATTACCAGAGGTCAGGGTAATGCCATCCAGAGTAAGGATCTGGTTAGACACCATGTTTCTAAGATTTGTGGGGCCAAGTACAATAACTTCAGTTTTATCTGAGTTTAAAAGCAGGAAATTAGAGGTCATCCATGTCCTTATGTCTGTAAGACAATCCTGCAGTTTAGCTAATTGGTGTGTCCCCTCTGGCTTCATGGATAGATAAAGCTGGGTATCATCTGCGTAACAATGAAAATTTAAGCAATGCTGTCTAATAATACTGCCTAAGGGAAACATGTACAAAGTGAATAAAATTGGTCCTAGCACAGAACCTTGTGGAACTCCATAATTAACCTTAGTCTGTGAAGAAGATTCCCCATTTACATGAACAAATTGTAATCTATTAGATAAATATGATTCAAACCACCGCAGCGCAGTGCCTTTAATACCTATGGCATGCTCTAATCTCTGTAATAAAATTTTATGGTCAACAGTATCAAAATCAGCACTGAGGTCTAACAGAACAAGCACAGAAATGAGTCCACTGTCTGAGGCCATAAGAAGATCATTTGTAACCTTCACTAATGCTGTTTCTGTACTATGATGAATTCTAAAACCTGACTGAAACTCTTCAAATAGACCATTCCTCTGCAGATGATCAGTTAGCTGTTTTACAACTACCCTTTCAAGAATTTTTGAGAGAAAAGGAAGGTTGGAGATTGGCCTATAATTAGCTAAGATAGCTGGGTCAAGTGATGGCTTTTTAAGTAATGGTTTAATTACTGCCACCTTAAAAGCCTGTGGTACATAGCCAACTAATAAAGATAGATTGATCATATTTAAGATCGAAGCATTAATTAATGGTAGGGCTTCCTTGAGCAGCCTGGTAGGAATGGGGTCTAATAGACATGTTGATGGTTTGGAGGAAGTAACTAATGAAAATAACTCAGACAGAACAATCGTAGAGAAAGAGTCTAACCAAATACCGGCATCACTGAAAGCAGCCAAAGATAACGATATGTCTTTGGGATGGTTATGAGTAATTTTTTCTCTAATAGTTAAAATTTTATTAGCAAAGAAAGTCATGAAGTCATTACTAGTTAAAGTTAAAGGAATACTCGGCTCAATAGAACTCTGTCTCTTTGTCAGCCTGGCTACAGTGCTGAAAAGACATAATACTGACTCTCTAGGCTAATTACATAGTCTTGAATCTCTGGATAAATTACACTGTACTGAACTCTTGGTTAACTGCATGATCCTGAACCTGTAGGTTACGACATAGTCCTGAATCTCTAGATTAATTAAAATATGTTTGAAACTCTAGGTTAAGTACCCAGTACTGAACCTCTAAGTTAATGACATAGCCTTAAGTTTCTGGATATTTACCTAGTAATAAACTTCAAGGTTAATTACCTGATCCTGAACCTGTGTAGGTTATTACATAATCCTGAATCTTACCTAATCATAAATCTCTTGGTTAATTACACAGTACTGATTCTCTAGATTAATTTCAAGACATGTTGAAGGACCTTATTCTTCTAACACAGAAACTTGTTTAATTGAATCTGGTATGTATTTCACATTAACATCCAAACTTCCTGCTTTGCCTTTACCAACTGGTACCTTGGAGCAAAATACTGGACTTCTTCATCATAAAACCCCATTTATTGGATTTAGTGCACATTTTGTCAAACCAGCGCCCTCTTTAAATATTTGCAGTAAGTAAAATAACTGTTTAAAGGTGAAGATTGTCTTTTTGCTCTTCATTTATATTCTTCATCCTGATAATAAGTTGTGCTTCTTTGTTCATAAATCATGATTTTATGTCATGATAAAGAGTACGATGGCTTCATTGCTCCACTGGGTTTTCCATTATCCTAAAGGGTTGTCTGACAAAATATTCCAAATTGATTGAAAGTAATTTCATCTCACTGGTTCAGCTTGGCTTTTTTTTTTTGTTGTTCTTTTGCTCAGTTGTCCTGAGGTGAGTCCTCACTATTCCAGCAGAGTCTGGTTGCTTTCTGCCTGCATGAGTTTGGGTCAAACTGTCTAAAGGACACTGAGATGCGACTGTCAGCGATTCTAGATAGTTTACCGCCAGGCTCCATTACATCCCTCTCAAGAATATGGTTGTTTTTTTTTGTTTTGTTTTTTTACAAGACTCTTTTGTGACTGTTACAAAGGCACTGTTGCACAACATATGCATGATGATTGCATCATTGTTGTGGGACAGTCATGCACAAATTTCTCAGGCCGTCTTCCATTTTTCAGAGAATCGGACCGTGACATGACTGTCTGACAGCTGAAACATCTTTCCCGCCTTCCTCCTGTAAAAGTTCTTATCTGCCAACAGTTTTGAGTTGTTCTGTAACTTCTGTCCCGCCTTTTCTCCTTTTTGCTTGTGCTGCTTTTAGGTGGCATGGTGCATATGCAGCCTGGTCTCACGGCAAGTCGTGATTCCACAGCACAAAATATGCATTAATCTATTGGTTTGTGATATTGTTTAGAAAAGTACTTAATTTACGTCACGGCAGCACAAATTTATTCAAATTCATTCCATGATGGCTGCCCGAAATTAAAACTGAAGTGGTTAGGGTGGGGGGAAAGAGTAAGATTAGGTTATGGTTAAGGTTAGGGTCGGGGTAGGCGTAGGGTTAGGAATAGTAAGTAAAAAAAAAAAAAAAACCATCACGAAAATTTGACTCATTTCGTCATGGGAGTACGAAAAAAAAAAAAAAAACGTGAGACTGGGCTGGTATATGATATCTATAATCACTGTGTTCTGTTCGGTGACTTGAAAAGAGATCTTGTGGCTTTTGATGGCAACTCTGCCACAAAATGTGTATGCTACTGTAATGCACATATGGTGCACATGTGCTGTGTATGTCATAAAAGTGTTTTTCTCTGCAAAACCATTGTGACATATGGACCTCCGTGGCCCACTATGGTACCACTGTGGCACCGCCATGGCACAACTGTGGTACAACTGCAGCATGCTTTTTGAAAACCAGTCACCAAATTTTAGACTTGCAGGAGTTGCAGAGCGTATGCATACTGACTGAATTCCACCTCACAACACATCATCAAAACCCTTTTTTTCATGACAGTTGAGCGATTGTGATGAGCACAGCTGTGACATTTTTTGTGAACCTATGGCAGGGTGGCCACAACCCCCGTGTGACTGGGCATTCACTGTTCATGCCTATATGGTAAATTTTCTTGGTCTAGAATAGGGCATACTTGAAAAAAGAAAAAGTTGCTGTTCCTTGACTGGTCACTTGAGGTTGGCACCAAAAAGTAGCAGATTATCACAGAAGTCTATGTTAAAATGTCCAGGTTTACAGCAGAAATAAACCTGCTTACAATCTGGTACAAAATAAATAAATATATAAAACGTCTTGTTGTGTGGTTAATTCTACTGATAGATCATCTAAGACTGGCGATGCTACTTTAAAAAAAGTTTTTGATGTAACATAACAGCTTAAAGAGCCAAGATAAGTTACACTGTGGGCAAAAATTGGTATGTAAACAGTTCAAAAGTCAGTATTTTTATTATTAATTTATTTTTTGTGCATTTGTTGTGTTTGTGAATGTAAATAGTGAGCCTTTAGCTCAGTTAAACTGTGACTATTAATTCTGTGATTTACTGCTTTTGTTAAAGATGATAATTCTGTGATTTACTGCTTTTGTTAAAGATGATGACTGTGTTTGAGATTTTATTTTATTTTTTGTGCGTTCATTTTGTGTAATGTTTACAAAAGTGACACGGGTGAGCTGTTTCTGTAACAGTTTAATAAATATAATACAGAGATAAACTGTGACTATTAATACTGTTATTTCCTGCTTTTCATAAAGATGACAGTGTTTGTGGTTTTATTTTATTTTATTTATTTTTTCATTATTCCACATGCAGCTGGAGGACTGCTGCACACAGACGTTGGGTGGCTCAGCAGAGGTAAATTTCTGTAACGGTTTAATGAATTGTTGCCCAAAATTAAAAAAAAAAATCTGAAATGTTCAAACAATGCTGAATATGCACAGCTTTCAGATTTAGCCTTTCTTATTTCTTGCCTCCTCTCAGTGCCAGAAGTCCCACTAAGGTAGGGAAGAACTTTTCCAAATTTAATTAGGCGTTGTGTAATTTTAGTTGCTTCTTGTTGTGCTGTTACAGGCCAGTCCTAAGCCTACTTGTCCTAATTCTTTGCACATTTACTTCAATAATGCATGATTATTGTTAAAACTTTATCTTTGTGCCAGGAAATTGTGTTATTATATTTGTGCACAATAAATTGCAGCTACGCTGTGGCGTTCGATATGGCTTGGTAGATCTTGATACACTGTCAATTTTAAAAGTAGATCTCGGTTCAACAACGGTTGGGCACCTCTGACCTAAACATTACTTGGTTTGTTCAATTAAATTCAATTTAACAAAGCTGCCTCAAGGTGCTTAACACAAGTGAGGTCTAACCTTACCAACCCCTAGAGCAAGCACACAGGTGACAGTTAAATACTGCCTCATGTGTGTAAGGGTTGGCCTCGCCTCATAATTTCTCAAGTTTTCGCAGACAACACAGACTGTCCTTTGTTTCACAGAAATTTTGTTTGGCTTAGTAGAATTTCCCAGATTTGGCAAGAAATAAGGCAAGTCCTTGCCATCTTCACACTTAACATCACCGGTACATTCGCAACCATCATTCACCATTTTGACTTACAAAAACATCAGCATGATATTTTTATGATTGCTGAGAGGGCATAGATGAAAGACTCCTTTTTTCATGAACACATCCTGATACAACATGAAATTCATAGTTTTACTTCCCACGGTGGCTTCTGAATTCTCTTTAAAAAAAAAAAATAACATGAGGTTACAGGCAGTATCTCAGTTTGACGCAACAGCAAACTGTGAAAAAAATGTATTCAGACAAAGCAGGGGAGCGTCCAAATGGCCGTGATGAGAATCTCAGTAAGTTGATGATGTAAATGAACAGGAACTTTGCTAAATTAAGCAGCTGCCCATTCAAAAAGAGGACACACATCCCTCTTCATCCAGCATTGTAAAACAATCTGTTTTTCCACTGATTCCATCCCCCAAATAACACAGAAATGCTGAAATTATAGTAATTCACAGCGCTGCAAGGACACCCTGTGAATCACACTGCAATTGCGGATTGAACTCATGAACCACACATATCTCAACTGACTGTTAACGCTTTTCAAAAAAGTTCTGTCACAGATATATATTTTTTCGGTGTGCATGCTATGCAGGGAAATTTCGAGCACTGCTTCACAATTCTTTATTTTCTTATTTTGAATATGAATCATCACAGTGTTCCACTGAACATTTCGCTAGTTTGAAGATTTTCCATTCCTGGAACCTTTGTTACAGTGATGTTAGAATTACTGCTGTCTGCTGAAGCTATGCTGTTAAAAACAGTGATACAATGTCAAGTGAGGTAAAAGACCAAACACAAGTTTGACAAAGTTAGTGGGAAGACTTTTACATGATAGGATTTGAAGGGCATTCACACAATGATGGGGGCTTCGTTGAGGGCTGGTGTTCCACAGGGCTGTCTGCGGCAGGCATGGATGGAGCGTACTTAACACCTGCAGCCATAGTGGTTCATGGGGGTGTTACAGTAAATGGACTGCATTTATATAGTGGTTTCATGGCCAAAAAGCTTTACAGTGAGGCCTCACATTCACCCATTCACATACACACTCAATGCCATGCAAGGCACTCTACTGCATCCCCAAGAGCAACTTGGGGATTAAAGTGTCTGTCACACACTGACAGATTGAGAAGACGCATGAATTAAGATCCAGCCACACAATGACTAATCAAGGAAACGTATGAGGAACTGATACTATCAGTCGGTGTTCATTTTTGTCTGACAAAAGTCCTTTTCCCATCCATAAAATTAGTTCCTTGTCAGATGATGTCTGCGGAGTTTATCAAAAAGTTTTGTTCGTATTTAAATTTTGAGCAGAGAAAAAGACAGCTCTCTCTCTCTCTCTCTCTCTCTCACACTCCACCCCCAACACCCCCCCCCCCCCCACCCCGACTTCAGTGAAGAGGAGCTGCAGTTGTTTCATGTGCCTGCTGTGAGGGCAGTGCATGAACAGTTAGGAAATATGATGTCATGCTTTCAGGCCAAAGCAAACTCCTCTCATATCCACCTTACCGCAGCACACATACGAGGTCTATTAGAAAAGTATCAGACCTTTTTATTTTTTTCAAAAACCTGATGGATTTGAATCACGTGTGATTGCATCAGCTAAGCTTGAACCTTCGTGCGCATGCGTGAGTTTTTTCACGCTTGTCGGTTGTGTCATTCGCCTGTGAGCAGGCTTTGAGTGAGCACTGGTCCACCCCTCTCGTCGTTAAGGAAATGGCGGAATGATTTGGAGCTTTGCTGCATCAATTTTTTCCTGAAACTGTGAGCGACCTCCAGGTGGACACCATTCGGAAAATTAATATGGCTTTCAGGGACGATTTTATGGGGCTTACACAGATTAAGGAGTGCTACAGCCGGTTTAAAGACCGCCCACAGCATCTAAGAGCGCGGCGCACTCCGAGCGCCGATCGACAGGCTCAAACCCCGCTGAAACAACCAGATCATTTCCAACGTGAAGGCTTTGTTGATCCGGGATGTCGTCTGACTTTCACAAAAAGGCAGAAGGTGTGGACATCAGCACTTTTTCGGCACATTCCACTGTTACAGGAGTTTTTTCATGGAAAAAGAAGCGGATGAATGCGCCACCGTGCCATGCGCCGGGACAAAACCACCTCCATATTGGTCTCTCAGGACGGCTTTCAGGTGGCTTTCAGACGGCTTCTGGTTGCTTTTCAGTCGTGTGAATATCCGAGAAATTGAGCATGAGCTGGACATGCCCCAACATGTTCTGTGAGGCTTCATCATGGTGTTGCTTTGTGCCATGCGGCTCCGCCGCGATGCGCGGGATTCCTCCACTTCTCTTTCCATGACAAAAACTCCTGTAACAGTGGAATGTGCCGTTCATTTCTAAACTGGATGCTGTCTTGATCCGGTATGTCGTCTGACTAGCACAGGAACTGTGGAAGACATGGACATCAGCACTTTTTCGGCACATTGAGACAGACGTGTGGGGGAATTCTGTGCGGCGCGGCGGAGCCACATGGCGCAAAGCAACGCTGTGATGAAGCGTCCAGAACCAGAGATCTCAAAACCTGCTGCTGTTTGCAGCCACACCCCATCAGTTCAGCACACAGACCAATGTGTCACTCTCTTCTTTATGTGATCACTATTTTTTAGTTATTTGTTATGTAATTGTGTATGTCAGTAGTGTAGTACTTATTAATATACCTGTCCTAGCTGTGGTCTCTGTGTTTTTAATGTGACACATTGTGTGCAGTGAGCCGTCATTTGCAGCTGTCAGTGAGTCTCTGGTCAGCAGCTGGGAGGCGGCTCGCTGTGCAGTGTGTGCTCAGATGTGGCTGTCTGAGCCCCATGTGATCGTGTCTGTACATACATATCAGCATTTTATGCAAGTGTCCCCCCCCGGCCCACCACATGTGTTGGGGAGATCGAGGGGGAGGAGCGTGAAACACAAAACACACGACAGTCGTGGGGACACTTAGACAAATTTCACATCCAGCTCAATGTGATCATCTGCTGACTGTTTTCATACCGACAGCGCGGATGGCCACACATTTTCTAAGTGTTAAGCAAACGGTGTTGGATGTTCGTGTATGTCACCTGGAATTTGGCCGACACCTGCCATAAGAGGGATCAAACAGGCTCTCACAGGGCGCTCTCTGTCTTTCGGCCGCTGGTGTGCATGAATAATTGTAGTGACAGGTGTACGAGGTGTTGGAGGCAGCTCAGATTTTTTCACGAATGGCATGCAATTCCTCCTTCATGTGCGAGTTGGCTTCAACTGTGTTATGTGTGAAGGGGTCCAGTTTACAGTTTCCTCAATCTGTTATAGTGTGATAACACCTTAAGGTTCTTGACTTTGCCTTTAGTGATTCTCCGCCTCTGACAGGGATTTGAACTAACATCCTCTGCTTTAACTGCTTGAACATCACCTCCTCTGTTCTCAAAGTACCCAGTAACTCATAAAATCCTACATATTTTTTGAATCCCTGCTATCATCCGGACCTCCTCCTTGAATAGGTATGGCTTGTTTATTTGTTGTATTCCCCCCTTCTCTTTTTAAAAGTACTCTATGGCACTTTGTTGGTATTGCAAATGCTTTTTTTTCTTTTGGTATGTCTCACATTCATGGTTTTTGCAAACTGTCACTGTTTGTTTAAAGGTGCTGTTGTTTGTCACCCCCAGAATTCACAGGGAAAGGAAAGGGAGCAGCAAATCACTCCTACAACATTAAAAATGACATATATTCTTTAGAATGTGAGCCAGCCATGGCTCATACTCGAGATATATACATAGAAAGGGTTAAATAAAAGAAAAAAAAAATCCCACTGATGCTGTAATTGGCCTGTAACATAAATGCAAACATTGTAGTCATGCAACTATTCCTTGTTATGCTCTCATATGTTCTGTGAAATGAGCCTCACTAACAAACACATCCAGCTTTGCAGTGTTGCCTCGTCGTCTATGAGCAGCATTTCATTAAATTGCCTATTGATTTCTGTAATGACGAAGCCCTTATTTATGTTGTGGGGGAGTGCGGAATCACAGACTTTAAGCCTTTTGTCCAGTCTTCACACTGTAATAAAATATCCACTCATTGCACCACTCTGATTATTCTCTAATAGCTGGAATGTTCATGCACTGATTTTGGCAATAAGTCATTTCATGCTTGTATCAGTTGCAGCGTAAATTCGGGCTAAGCTCTAAAGCCAATCCTACGGCCTTTTAATTAGCATGTTTGCAGTGAGCGTGGGCTGGAGGAGAGGAAGAGGACAGCGGGATCATTACAGAACATCAGACCTGTTCAAAACCTCAGATGGAACAGCAGAATTCTGTCAACATTTCCTGAATTTTCTGTGAATGAAATTCAAGGCAGTAATGTAGTCAGCTGCAGCTGGACAACTGAGCTGCACTTTAAGTGCAGATCATTCAGAAGTCATCAGAGCTGACTGATCAAATAAAGTCAAAATTTATGTAAAACATTGAAAAGATGCTGACCAAAAGAACCAAAGGCCAACAACAAAATTAAGACAGAAAAGTATCACTTCAGCCAAGTCCCCAGGCTCTCAAAAGCATATGGGTCGATTTTCATTAAAATGGTGAGCCAGTGGAGCTGGCACAAAGAAAGAACCAATTAAAATTTGGTGTGGAATTACAACCCCAGTTCCAGTGAAGATGGGACAATGTGTAAAATGTAAATAAAACAGAATACAATGATTTGCAAATCCTCTTCAACCTATATTCAATTGAATACACCACAGAGACAGACGTCTTTGTTTTTGTGCAAATATTTGATCATTTTGAAATGGATGCCTGCAACACATTTCAAAAAAGCTGGGACAGTGGCAACAAAAGACTGAGAAAGTTGACAAATGCTCAAAGAACACCTAATTGGAAACAGGTGAATGTCATGATTTGGTATAAAAGGAGCATCCCCAAAAGGCTCAGCTGTTCACAAGCAAAGATGGGGTGAGGATCACCACTTTGTGAACAACTGCGTGAAAAAATTGTCCAACAGTTTAAGAACAATGTTTTCAATGTGTAGGGATTCCATCATCTACAGCCCATAATATAATCAAGCCCGGCGCCAGAAAAAAATTAAGGGGGAGATGAGTTTATCACAGGGGGCGGGGTGCCCCCCCCCCCAAAAAAAAGTTGCGCACCGGAGGGGACGTGCCTCTGAGCACCTAATGAATTAGGTGCGCTCCTAGAAAGCTCGTGTATTTAGGCTACACTGTTGTAAGAGACTGACTGAGTAAGAGTAAAGCATGATGACAGTATTTTTTAATTATTATTTAAACGTATAGACCCTCGGTCAAGTGATCTCCTGCATACCACAAAACCAAACCAACAACTGATCTGAGAAACGACAAGAGACAGTAGATTGAATGAATGAATGAAAACTGTTATTTCGAACATTTGATACAACAACAATTACAAGATAGATCAGTAAAGACAACAACAAAAAAGTTCCTACTGTGTACCCAACATGTCCGAAAAGGGGTAGGGTGAAGCATCAGCTTATTTATCCCTACCCCTTCTCCCCACAACAGTAATACCCTTTGCCACATATACACATAGATTCCTACACACCTAAACCGATATCATATATATATATATATATACATACACATATACTATTCACACACATATATATATAATATTATATATATATATATATATATCAACATACATACACATATACAATACACATATATACACATATATACACATATATATACCACAACATAAATATACACCTACACATACCTACTTACATACAAAATACTATATATTTACAAGCCGAAGCAAAAAACAAAAACACCCTAACCCTCATTACCCTCCTCCTCCCTATACCTAGAAAAAAACATATTTTGTACCGCTGTTTGAACTGGTTCATGCTTGGACATTGCTTGAGCCCCACTCCCAATCTGTTCCCACATCCTCACCCCACAGACAGAAATACAGAAACCTTTTACTGTTGTTCGTGCCCACTGATGCTTTAAATTAAATTTCCCCCTCAGACTGTAATCCCTGATCTGTTAAAAAACATATTTTTAATATTTGCTGAAGTAAATTGTTTATTGCTTTATACACAATTTGTACTGTTTGAAAATGAACCAAGTCTGTGAATTTTAAGAATTTGGATTGTACACATAGTGGATTTGTATGATCTCTATAGCCAGTATTATGAATAATTTTTATAGCTCTTTTCTGCATTACTGATAGTGATTGTGTTGTACCTTTATAAGTATTACCCCATACCTCTGCACCAGTACTGTAAATATAGTAAAACCAGTGCGCAGTAAAGAATGCGGAGTGAGTTGTGGTCCAGAATATGTTTCGCTTTGTTAGAACTGAAATGCTTCTTGACAGTTTACTTTGTATATGTTTTATCTGAGTCTTCCAGTTTCTCTTATCATCTATTATCACCCCCAGACACTTATTTTCATGTACCCTTTCAATATCTACCCCCCTCGACTTGTAACTGAACCTGTCTGTCTGTATTACAATAGCCAAATAACATGTATTTTGTTTTACTTAAGTTTAATGATAATTTGTTTCTGTCAAACCATATTTTCAATTTTCCCATTTCTATACTGATCCTCCTCAGTAACTCCTGCAAATCCCCCCCTGAACAAAAAATGCTTGTGTCATCTGCAAATAATACTAATTTAATATTTTGGAAACATTGACAATATCATTTATATAATTAGAAACAGTTTTGGACCCAATACTGACCCCTGTGGGACGCCACAAGCATTGTCCAAGCATGATGATGTATATTCCCCCAACTTCACAAACTGTTTTCTGTTACTTAAGTAGCTTCTCACCCAGTGCAACACCAACCCCCTAATCCCATACTGTTCAAGTTTATTGATTAATATGTCATGATTGATTGTATCAAAAGCCTTTTTAAGGTCTATAAATATTCCAACTGAATGTAATTTGTGGTCTATGGCATTTGTAATCTCCTCAACTGATTCTATTAATTGCAAGTGATGTTGAACTATGTGCTCTGAATCCATATTGACTATCAGTAAGTAATTTATGTTTATTTATGAATTTGCCTAATCTATTATTGAATAACTTTTCTAATAATTTGGAAAATTGTGGAAGCAAAGAAACAGGTCTATAATTTGTGAAGTGGTGTCTATCCCAGTCTTATACAGCGGCACACCTTAGCTATTTTCAATTGATTGGGAAATTTACCGGTTTGAATGATAAGTTACAGATGTATGTTAATGGTTCTACAATCCATTAAATGACCTGTTTACCACCACCATATCAATTCATTTAAATCGGTAGATGTTTTATATTACAATTATTCACAATGTCTATATTTATTTTCCATCCACTGCTGTGAGGAACATTGAACAGGGATTTCTTTCTATGAGATTATTATCCCAATCCTCAGGTTGGGAATCGGGAATTTTTTCTGCCAAGCTTGGTCCAATATTTACAAAAAAATTATTAAAACCGTTGACTACCTCATCCTTATTTTCCTTCTGACATTATTATCAATGAAATACTGAGGGTAACTCTGTTTTTATAGATTAACCCCACATACAGCCCTCCATCACAAGCGCAAACATAGCACAATGGGCATGACAGTCACACAACGGGTCAAAGATAAACCTTTCATGTACAGTGGCCCCTCGTTTATCGCGGGAGTTACGTTCTAAAAATAGCCCGCAATAAGCGAAATCCGCGAAGTAGACAGCGTTATTTTTTACAATTATTATAGACGTTTTAAGGCTGTAAAACCCCTCACTGCACGCTTATACACTTTTCTCAAACAGGCATTAACATTTTCTCACTTTCCTCTCGTGTGTAAACACTCTCAAAGTTCAAACCTTAGTAGA
Source organism: Thalassophryne amazonica (assembly GCF_902500255.1). Taxonomy (NCBI): domain Eukaryota; kingdom Metazoa; phylum Chordata; class Actinopteri; order Batrachoidiformes; family Batrachoididae; genus Thalassophryne; species Thalassophryne amazonica. Next base: position 26,719,034 of record NC_047106.1, read on the forward strand.
AAAATAAGACCAACCTGTTTTCAGGCCCAACATTTGTTTGAGAAATAAAAACAGAACGTTTTCCTATAAATAATTATGATGGCTTTTTAGAACTAACAAATTTAATTTAACGATCAACCTACGAGGTTGGACACATAAGAAATTATTAATAGTGACTGAACAGTATTTCACAGTTGCCTCTTCGTCCTGCCGCTGCTCCACTGAAGGCTTCGCTGCAGGTGTCTTTTTCCGAGTGAAGAACACAGTTATGGGTAGTTGTTGGTGCTCTTTTTTCTTCTGGGCGAGAAGATACTTATAAACAGACACGCAGAACACAATGCGCGTACTCTCCCTTCGCGGTGCCGCAACAGGTGTCCCGTCATCTCGACAGAACACCGGCCTGCTTGATGAGGATGCAGAGCACAATGCGCTGTAAAAAAAAAAAGCATGCAAAATTGGACTAAAAAAATCCGCGAAACTGCGAGGCGCTATATTTTCCAGTATTTCTTTTTCTTTCTTTTTTATTTTTATTTTTGATAACTCTCACATCCGAGGGGGCGAGGTTGATGACGTGATGGGGCGTCGCCCCCAAACGCCCTCTCGTGGCACCGGGTCCAAATATAATCAGAAGATTCCGAGAATCTGGAGAACTTTCTACATGTAAGCGGCAAGGCTGAAAACCATCACTGAATGCCCGTGACCTTCGATCCCTCAGGCGGCACTGCATTAAAAAACCGTTATCATTGTGTAAAGGATCTTACCAGGTGGGCTCAGGAACACTTCATAAAACCAATGTCAGTTAACACAGTTCGTCGCTACGTCTACAAGTGCAAGTTAAAACTCTTCCATGCAAAACGAAAGCCATACATCAACAACATCCAGAAACGCTGCCACCTTCTCTGGGCCTGAGCTCATTTGAAATGGACAGATGCAAAGTGGAAAAGTGTGCTGTGGTCTGAGTAGTCCACATTTCAAACTGTTTTTGGAAATCATGGACATCGTGTCCTCCGGACAAAAGAGGAAAACGACCATCCAGATTGTTACTAGCGCAAAGTTCAAAAGCCAGCATCTGTGATGGTATGGGGTGTGTTAGTGCCCATGGCATGGGCAACTTACACATCTGTGATGGCACCATCAATGATGAAAGCTACATCCAGGTTTTGGAGCAACACATGCTGCCATCCAAGCAACGTCTTTTTCAGGGACGTCCCTGCTTATTTCAGCAAGACAATGCCAAGCCATATTCTGTCCGGAGGACACGACATCCATGATTTCCAAAAACAAGTAAAAGAGTGTAGGTACTAGTCTGGCCTGCCTGCAGTCCAGACCTGTCACCCATTGAAAATGTGTGGCGTATTATGAAGCGCAAAATGCGACAACGGAGACCCCGGACTGTCGAACAACTGAAGTCGTACATCAAGCAAGAATGGGAAAGAATTCCACCTACAAAGCTTCAACAATTAGTGTCCTCAGTTCCCAAATGCTTACTGAGTGTTGTTAGAAGGAAAGGTGATGTAACACAGTGGTAAACATACCACTGTCCCAACTTTTTTGAAATGTGTTGCAGGCAGTGTATTCAATTGAATATAGGTCAAAGAGGATTTGCAAATCATCATATTCTGTTTTATTGACATTTTACACAACATCCCAACTACACTGGAATTGGGGTTGTAGATCAATGTCCACTTCTTACGCTGTTTTTATCCATTTTCAAAGACTGATCAATTCTACTGTGGATCTGTGTGAGAAAGTCTGAGTCTTAAATATGTTGAAAAAAGAAAATGAAAATTTAATGAGCAAGAGTCAATTTTTCTGGGTTTGCCACACCTTTATTGACTATACTGCAAGTCACCAAATCTTACAAGAGCTGGCCTACCAAAACAATTCAACCTTAAACTGTCAATTAAACCTTTACAAGTGAACGCATGTTTGACCTTCATCTGTCCACCAAAAGGAAGCGTAACAGCCGATGGAAAAGCGGTGTCAGATAACCGGAAAAACGTAAAGCCAGTTCTCAGCTAATTCAGCAGCTACTGTAGGAGTTTCCCTCAGAAAGCTCTCTGAACTATTTTTCAAAATAAGCTCAACACATAAGAGCATTTTGTCCACCGAGAGTCAGCACCATTAACTAGAAAGACACATCTTCTGCCTCTTGGCTTAAAGACCTCATCTTCACTTCTTAAATGGTTCCACAAGTGGAATTGAGTTTGAGATGCAGGTAAACATCAGATCAAATGAAGCCAAATCAGTTGAGCAAAGGTCAGAGAGCAGAGGTCAAAGCCACAGTTAGCTGCTTCAGGCACCTGTGCTGTGCAGAGAGAGGCATCATCCAGCAACAGCAACACACCTACACACAGCTTTCTTCTCTTTTTTCGAATTTCTATTTTAAATGTTGCAGCTCTGATACTCAATAGATTTCTTTAATGATCTACGCCTCTGCAGGCCTTTAATCATTAGAAGTGTCAACACATATGTACAGCTGCTACTTGATTGGATTTCATGGAAAATGGAAGTCCACTGCTTGCATTCTTTTTTACTAGTGTGTTGACTCCCTTCTTGGCACTAGCTATCTGTTAAACAATGAAATGTCCATTATTTAAGTCCAAAATCATCTGTGGTTGACGATTTGGGGTGGCATGACCACATGTTCTGTGATCACACCACCCAACTTAAAATGAGCAATACAGTATCATGTGGTGTAACTCCAGGATGTGTCATCACTACATTTCAATTTATTTTTGGGTCATCCCAGTATATGATCAAATTTGAGGTTTCTCTTATCAGACTGTACAGTAGACAGTACAGTGGGTAAAAGAGGTGGGCTACCAATATATAGACCTGGGGCCTCATTTACAAAGGTTGCGTATGCACAAAAATGTGACAAATGTCCTTGTCCACGCTAATGTTCAGATGTATCAAAGTGAAATGACCATGGAAATGTGTGGTGCCCCATGCCAAGTTCATGGCTTGCGTACGCATACAGTATACATGTTCAAACTGCTCTTTTAGCAATCCTGTGGTAGTATTTAGTTGTATAACCACAGTTTTTCATGATTTCTTCACATCTGCGAGGCATTAATTTTGTTGGTTTGGAACAAGATTTTGCTCATTTACTAGTGTGCTTGGGGTCATTGTCTTGTTGAAACACCCATTTCAAGGGCATGTCCTCTTCAGCATAAGGCAACATGACCTCTTCAAATATTTTGACATATCCAAACTGATCCATGATACCTGGAATGCGATATATAGGCCCAACACCATAGTAGGAGAAACATGCCCATATCATGATGCTTGTAACACCATGCTTCACTGCCTTCACTGTGAACTGTGGCTTGAATTCAGAGTTTGGGGATCATCTCACAAACTGTCTGCGGCCCTTGGACCCAAAAAGAACAATTTTACTCTCATCAGTCCACAAAATATTCCTCCATTTCTCTTTAGGCCAGTTGATGTATTCTTTGGCAAATTGTAACCTCTTCTGCACATGTCTTTTATTTAACATAGGGACTTTGTGGGGGATTCTTGCAAATAAATTAGCTTCACACAGGCGTCTTCTAACTGTCCCAGCACTTACAGGTAACTCCAGACTGTCTTTGATCATCCTGGATCTGATCAATGGGGGAGCGTTTGCCATTCTGCTTATTCTTCTATCCATTTTGAAGGTTGTTTTCTGTTTTCTTCCATGTGTTTCTGTTTTTTTGTCCATTTTAAAGCACTGGAGATCATTGTAGATGAACAGCCTATAATTTTTTGCACCTGTGTATAAGTTTTCCCCTCTCCAATCAACTTTTTAATCAAACTATGCTGTTCTTCTGAACTATGCTGTTCTTCTTGAACGTCTCATTTTCCTCAGGCTTTCAAAGAGAAAGCATGTTCAACAGGTGCTGGCTTCATCCTTAAATAGGGGACACCTGATTCACACCTGTTTGTTCCACAAAACTGACAACTCACTGACTGAATGCCACACTACTATTATTGTCAACACCCCCTTTTCTACTTTTTTTTTTACTAACAGACCAATTTCACAGCCTTAAGAGTGTGCATGTCATGAATGCTTGGTCTTATTGAATTTGTGAGACTCTACTGAATCTACTGGTACCTTGTTTCCCATGTAACAATAAGAAATATACTCAAAACCTGGATTAATCTTTTTAGTCACATAGCACTACTATTATTCTGAACACTACTGTATTTCTATAGCTATTGTTCCTCTAGCGACACTTAGAGGTGAGGCTGGGAATCTGTTAATAGTGTAAAAACATGAAGTCATCAGCGTGATGTGCACATCAGAAACACACTTATGAATAATTAATACACCCACGTGTTTGCAATTATATGGGTGGATATAAAAGCATGCGCAAGTGATGAAGAAAATGGCATTGACAATGGCTGCATTAGCATTGTTAGAAGACCTTGCAAATGCTGCAATCTGATGTGAGTGAGTATTCAGGGAATGCAAGGATTTACTTGCAAATTGATGATAGTTTGCTCATAAGTTGATTTTGTTTACCAAGGTCAGTGTTACTGGAGTTATGTGCAGAACTGTGGCCACCAGCCGGCTCCAGAGCGCAATACGGCAAGGAGCCAGGAGTTGTCTGTGCCCACACAGGTGCTGACAATGCTTCTTTGCAACAGGGGCATCTGCCCCCCAGATACCTGCCTTTTTAAGCATTTTCCTTATTTTGCCTTTCATCTTCTGGAGGGTCTCTGCCCCCCATACCCTCCACCTTTTTAAGTATTTTTCTCTTTTTTTTTTGCTTTTCAGCTGACCCTCCAATTACAGCCCTCTTAATCACCTGGCACTTTAAGCATTTTTTAAAATGTAGATGTAAATAAAAAAAAAAGCAAAGTTTTCAGCTTGTTGACAGCAGGGCTGTAAAATATGGCCAAATTATCATATCTCAATATTGTCATATAAATTGTCATGTAAATGTCACTTATATACATGCTGTCCAAATTCCTGAGCAGCTTAAGTGGGTAGGGAGAGTTCCCTCTTCTTTGTGTTTCGGCTGTTCCCGTTAGGGGTCGCCACAGCAGATCAATCGTTTCCATCTCACCCTGTCCTCTGTATCTTCCTCTGTCACACCAACCACCTGCATGTCCTCTCTCAGCACATCCATGAACCTCCTCTTTGGTCTCCCTCTTCTCCTCCTGCCTGGTGGCTCCATCCTCAGCATCCTTCTCCCTATATACACTGGGTCCCTCCTCTGCACATGTCCAAACCATCTCAATCTCGCCTCTCTGACTTTGTCTCCAAACCGTCCCACCTGAGCTGTCCCTCTGATATGTTCATTCCTAATCTTGTCCATTCTTGTCACTCCCAAAGAGAATCTCAACATCTTCAGCTCTGCCACCTCCAGCTCTGCCTCCTGTCTTTTTGTTAGTGCCACCGTCTCTAAACCATACAACATAGCTGGTCTCACTACTATTTTGTAAACTTTCCCCTTCACCCTTGCTGATATTCTTCGGTCTACCTTTCTCCTCTCCATCATATCAGCCAGCTCTCTCCCTTTACCAGTCATACTACCAACATTCAAAGTCCCCACTCTCATTTCCACCCTTCTAGTTTTTCTTCTTCTCCCGCTGTTCGTGGCACGTTTTCCTCCTCCTCTTCGTCGTCTTCGCCCAGCAGGTAGGGAGAGTTCCCATTGGATAAAAAAGCTTTTCAACCTACCATCCCTGGTTCTCAAGACCAGGCACCTAAGTGGCTCTACTCTTTGTTTTTTTTTTTTTTTTTAAGATATTTAAGTGTACCTTAGAAACACTAGTAGAGTTCCACCTTAGACTTGGAATGTATAATAGAAGATATACCTTATATATATACCTTAATATGATATATGATATGACTATGATTTGACACAAAGTGCAGCAACAGTGAAAATTAAACATTCTTAAACAAAACAGTAATAATACCACACTCATTTTGCACTCAACATAAGGTTAGGACACTGTGCCCTCCAAAAGTATTGGAACACTTGGAATTTCACACATTTTAATTTGTTTGTCACTTTAAATACAAGAAATACAAAATAATAATAATAATAATAATAATAATAATAATAAAGAATAAACATTTCTAAAATTGTCTTCCTCAAACTCAAACTGAAAGCAAATCTCTAAAACCTGATAATACCTGTAAATAACAATCAGTTTTATTGACAGTTTTCTTCAGATAAGTCAGGGAATGGAAAAAACGAAACATTTCCAAGTCACTGAATATGTCTTGGACTTTATTACATCAATCTCAGCTTTCATCTCAAATGTACTATCTGTCAAATTGTAGCTGGACTTTCAGGTCTTCTTTTTAAGAAAATCTTCCTCCACACCACTTCATCAGGAAGCTGGATTTTATATTTTTAATGAATTTATATCAAGTTATTGACATTTGCTTTCACTTTGAGTTAAGGAAGATAATTTTAGGAAAAAAGATGTATTTGAATGGAATAAACAAATTAAAATGTGTGAAATACCAAGTGTTCCAATACTTTTGAGGGCAATTGAGAACCACTGAGGAGCAGCATCTTACATCTCAAATATAGTGCAGCAGATAAGAGAATATTTAGAGTGGAAATGCAAATGGTGATACAAGCATCAAATTTGGCACAATAGTCCATACACATGAACTCTTTGAAAAAACTGATTGGCCAATTGAATTTTCAAACGGCAGCCAGTTTGTTCTTGATGGTGAAACTAGAGCTGCAGAGCTTCTTAACAAGCTCCTGATTGACTCCCTGTGTTCAGTATTTGCACAATAAACGTGTATGTAAAGTTGTGAATGTCACACACTGTCATCCGTGGCGCACCTCTTGTTTTAACTTCAGTGTGTGTGCTGCTCTGAGCCCACAGCATTTACACCTCACACACAAGCTCCCACTTATTTCGTTTCTGCATCTTGTTTATTCCGGTTAACAGGGTACCAAATAAAATATTCCTGCATGTCTCCACCTTCATTTACTAGTATATGTAGCCCACACAGTAAAATTTTCTTTCGTTGTTCATATTGAATCGGAGAGAGAGGGGAATCCTAGTTTCCAAGGCCTATTTAAATAAATTATAGATTTAATGTGACGTGGATGGGGGAGGGGGGTTGGTACTTCCGCATGTGCGCTCAATTCCATATTGCTTTATTCCACATCACATACTTATGCACACTTTGATACATCTGACTTTTTTGTGAGTGAGACAGTTTGAGTTTAGTGTACGCCAAATTTTCAGTATGAAATCCACGCAAGTCTTTGTACATGAGGCGTCTAATACAGGTGGATTGTAGACTCTCATTCACTTCATGCTCTAAAATATAGCAATGCTCTTACCAATGGGCCTCAGTGTTGACACAGGACTTACTTCTTACTTTTAAATACCCTTTAAAACATAGAACTTTGGACAATCAATTTTTCATTTAAACAGCAGAATCAATCCTGAAACACAGTGGGAGCACGTGAAGACAGGCTGTATCCTGGGTTATGCTCTCTCAGTTTGAAGTCTGTCTTCAGCATACTGGATTTATTGGCGTTGGACCAAGACGTTGCTGTTGAGTTGCACAAAGTCCGCCTTAAGGAAGCAGACAGCATAATTTTCTAAATCTGAGTGGAAAATAACCTGTTTATACTTCTGAATAAAAAATCTTACACTGAAATAAACTGAATCCGACAACTGTGTTAATTGATATTCCATTTATTTATGTCAACAAATGCAGGACGATAACCTGCCACTTACATTTTTTTTCCCCTTAGCTGCTCGGTTTTATTCATTGCTGCTAACCATTAAATTAACATACCATACATCAGTGGAGCATGCTGTGGTTGATACATTAGTTTTGTTTCGGAAAGCTTAATAAGCACATACATCAAGACGCAGTGGCAGGATTCCTGCAGAGCGTTGGAAACAAATGACCAATTTCAATCCATTATTCACAGAATTATGTCTGACCTGCAACACTAACAGCCTCTCTGCGAGGCAGAGACCTTATGTTCAGAAGAACTTGTGGTCTGGCAGAGTATGAATATTGCAAACACAAGCATATGTTTGGAATGTGAAGTGGTCGATCTGTCCCAGTAAGATGTTCACCCAAATCCCAGTAGAATTTTCACGGAGGAGCGTATATCAACTAAAAGACCACTAAGAAAATAAAAGCTTTTAGAGTCTTCCTCACCTAAAAGGTCAAACAGCTGATGTATTGCCCCCCCCGACTGAAATGCTGAGCATCGAAAAAGACAGATTATTTGTTAGCAAACAGCTCCATCTGAGGCTGCAGGGTGCACCGTGAAGAAGTGGGTGGCTGAGATAGAAATAGCAAAAAAAAAAAAAAGAAAGACAGAAGCAGCAGCAGCAGATAATGAAGATGAAGCTCCATCTAAAGTCTGCTCATCGAAGTGAAGCTCTGAGTGTTTCACATCGATCAGATGAGCGTTCCTCATCAGAACAAAGTTACCCCCGCCCACCTCAGTTGGGACAAGAAACCTCATAACTGCTGGGGCCACATCAGTATGTCATCATGGCAATGGAGTGCAACTACTAACCCGTGTGAAAAGTCTAATTTTAAGGGTGCTAGTTTGGCTTGAGAAATAAAAGGAGAAACACATCTTAAGATTTCATGCTTCCTTATTAAAAGTTAACACTGACCCAATTTATTCAGAGAGCCTCCTCATGTATCCCATATGGTCCAGAAGGAGGCTCCCAGTATAAATAGGGTTCATACTTGGTGACAAAAAATGATTTGCTCTGACAGAGTCCTGTTTCATAACAGAAAACTGGACTCTGGTTCTGCATTGTTTTGTGAATCCATAGCACCATACTGGCATAGTATGGTACTATGTGTAGTATTAGTAAACAGAGTGGGTCGTGGCCTCAACTTTATCTAAAGTCTGGGTCTTAGAGTGAAGCTTAGGGGTAGTGCTGACGATCACCTTAGTATTTCTTCTATTTTTCTTGTTTGCTTAACCCTCTGGAGTCTTTGGCTATTTTTGGGCGTTTTTGACTACTCTTGGTTTTACTTTTATAATTTACCTTAAAAAAGAAAACAGTTTACCTTGTCTTGTTTGGTGACATTTTTTTTCAGCACAACCTCATCTGTGTGACTTTAAAGTTTTTCTTTCATTCTGACATACTGCATTAAAACAATGACCCAATATTCACCCCAAAACATAAAATTCAAATCATAAAAAAGTTATTTTTTGCTGTGAAAACCAGAAATATTTTTATCGAACACTTTTCATGACTTAGAATGTAAATATAAATTGTAAACTTCAAAAATATATGTAAAAATGTAGCATAAACAAAGGTATATACAATAATTCACATCAAAATGCAGGAAGTGCTTCAGGCATTTTTTCTGGCTATTTACAGGCAATAAGATGCCACACAAATTATATTTGTGCCACTCAGAAAAACAATTCCTTTTCAATGCACATCAGAAGCTCCAAGAATTGTACAGATACTCCACCTCAATATCCATTTGTATTTTTCCTTAATTCCTTGTTTTTGCAGCATTTTTATTGATATTGGTACAGACTGTCCTTACTGTGTTAGTACACCAAAAAAAAAAAAAAAAAAAGGTCTTTTGGACTTGGTGGGGGGAGCGGGGGTCTCTACCTGGACTCCTGTGTTCTCTGCCCCTGGAGCCTTCTCTGTGCTCCAGGACTCGGCGTTGGAGCAGAAACGCATGAGTCCTGGAGAAGATGGAACGAGAAGCAGTCCGATCCACTGTGCAAATCTGTGCACACAGATTGGTGAAGCCACCTGCTCTTGTTTGTCCAGACCAGAACAATAAAGTCCACTTCATCATCAGATTGATCACGCTCTGGTTCAGAGATGACGCGCTCCGTGCTTCAATCGTCTTCATTCAGTTCAATAAAAAGAAAGAGAGACTTTGTGTTTGTGTATTGTTTTGTAAATTGTGTCAGTAGCATGGCCCAAGCAGAGGCTCACCCCTTTGAGTCTGGTCTGCTTGAGGTTTCTTCCACAAATCATCAGTGGGAGTTTCCCCTTACCACTGTCATCTGTGTGCTTGCTCTAGGGTTTTGTAAGGTTAGACCTTATTTGTGTGAAGCACCTTGACGGAACTTTGTTGTGATTTGGTGCTATTTAAATGAAATAAATTGAAATTAAATAAATTTTGAAATTTCCAAGAAATGACCTGCTTCTGTGCCCGTCACTTTAAATAGTAAGGAGCCGGTGTGTGGCACCCACTCTCACTCAGAGAGAGGAGGTTGTCTCTCCACCTCTCTCACAGATCGTGTTGTCGTGCCAAACAGATCAAAGACTAAAGGTGCACTGACATGAGCGTGCCTGTGACTCACGCAATAGCACGAAATCGTCGTGATGATCCCACCCGCTGTGTTCACAGCTGGACGCTGTTCTTTGTTCCACCGCCTGCCACGTGCTCTACACTGGATGCTGCGTACATAAAATAATTATTTTGTGGCCGATTAATCTTTTTTTTTCCTGCAAATTGGCTGTTGAAATGGCTCTAATCAATTCCTGAATCACAGGAGAGGCTGCAGCTGGAGCCGTTTGCACGGGCGCGCCTCACTACCTGCAGAACGCATTTTGAGCCGTCTAAAAAGGTAATCATTTGTCATGTTTACATTGTCATGGCTTGATAAAAGAGTTGCGTGTTCTCTCCTTCTTGTGTGCAGCTGTTAAAGTATGTTTACAACAGATTTAACTTTTTGTTATAATTGTTCAGACGAGCTGCACTCTGATGCGACCTACTGATGTCACCACTCGCTCTGTATGTCTTCTTTACTCCACTTGATGAGCTGCACATCGTGTTGGAGATTAGATCGCGCCACATTTGTGCGTGAAAGATTTTTTGAATATTTCAAAATTCTCTGTGCGCAATAGGATACACCGGCACCCCTCTGGCATCCTGTCTGCACCTGTTAAAGACGAGTCTACTCTCCAGCACGACACAGGTCGTGCTGTTGCATGAAGCAAAGGCATGCTCATGTCAGTGGGCCTTAACTGAGCAGGTCTCACTATAATGATTGGTTTTGCCAAATAGTCCTTTAAGGCCAGCGTTGTATTTATATATGTTAATGTGTTTGTTAACAATCCCTTGAAAGGCCTTCCTGGTCTTGTGGGACTGACTGTATAATTACTGGTCAAGTGTACTTTAACAGATCATTAGAGGCAAAGCTGAGCAAACGAGCCGATCATTAAGCTCCTCATGGGTGCCTAAATGTAGGGATCAGTATACACACATGAGCATCAACACAAACTGGACCGTGTGTGTGTGTGTGTGTGTGTGTGTGTGTGTGTGTGTGTGCACATCCACACACAGGGAAATCAAATCACCATAATCTAGTCACACAGGCGCATGCACAATGCGCACCAAGGTCACCAAAATATCCTCAGGCCAAGTCTCCGTAAAACGAATGTGGCGCATTTGTACACTTTCAGGGCACAGACACCTGCAGGCATACACATTTATCAGCACACACCCACACACACACCCACGAAAAGGAATGCAAGCAGAAACGCTACACACCCTCACAATCCTGATCAAGTCAACTTTTAACTGTCCCATGGTGACTTCATTAGCATAGAAACACATTTTTGCAAGCGAAGCAAGTCCAAAATACATCATCGTTATTGCCAATAATAGTCTCACATGTTTTTCAGCTAGATTATTCTGATCTGTTTGAGCAAGCTGTATAAATCACTAGCAATCCCCAATGGTTAACGCCAACCGCGCTTAGGATCAACTGCTACTGTTATCGTGTACAGCGGTTGTAAAAGATCACAGGAATGTGACCGCTGAGTTGATAAACACTGGCATGAGGTGGGCACCTGCAACATGCACAAAAAAAGCATTTCTGGGAAAATATGAAGTAATGGTTTGTTGGGCTTCTAAAGTTAAAGAATTTTCTGTGTAGGCTCTCAGTTGTTCAAGTGGTTTCCATAGTAGAGAAGCTTGAATCTTCGACTGGACTGGGTTGCTTGACACGAGGACGTTTCGCGGGACGTAGCAAAACGTCCTCGCGTCAGCAACCCAGTCCAGTCGAAGATTCAAGTTCTCTACTAAGTTAAAGAATGAGAAAAAGGTGAATTTTAACAGAAATCCGATCACCCTAAAAATTTAGTCTTTGCTGATCCAAGGATCATCTGTCTGCACACTTCACCGACTTGAGTTTATTATTTTTGGAGACAGGATATGCACAGATGTGGGTGACCACATCGCCTCCACACTCCGGAGTCAGGCACTAGAGGCCAACGTGCACAATAAATGGTGAGAGTGTGTATAGTTGTTTCGATACTTGGTGTCCAAAAATTAGCTTTGATAACCACTAATCAGATAACTGAAAAGTTAGCTTTATGATGATAAACCGATAAAATCTTGAGGTGGCACACAAAAAAGATACGGCATTGTGTGATTTCAAAATACGCATGTTCCATCATGCCTGTCTAACAGATTATGCTTGCATAAAATCCACCTACTAATGATTAATTAGGTAATCAAATGCCAATTTAGATGCATCAAGGCTAATAAATCACAGGAGTTGACAACAAAGTTTTCATTTATGTCCAGCACATAAACGAAACCGTTGTTGTCAAGCACTTATTATTTACAAGTAGAACCTTCTATTTCTGAGATATATCTGTTGTGAAAGTGTAGGAACACGGACCCACAACAGGGGGTGTAAAAGAACGGGCAATGGATAAGCCAAACAGTAACAATTTAATGTTGTAAATTGTGCACAACGGAATACAGACAACAACCAGTTTGGAACTACAGTCAATTACGTTGGGTGACGTGTGGGCAGTCTTGAGGATAGGAGACGCCCGTCCAGAACCGAGCCAGATCCCACACGGCCTCACTGCCAACGATCTGAAGAACACCGGAGCCGCCAAGTCCTGGGTCCCCAGGTGGTCACCGTCTCCAGCTGTCAGACCTGGTACTGCTCCATGGTAGCTGATTTCTCGGCGAGGAGGTGAAGTTGCAGTCCGGCCTTTATGGTGATGGTGATGAGTTGAATGAGTGACAGCTGGTGCTGATGATGAGTGACAGCTGTCACTCCCAGTGGCTCCGGCGCCCTTCGTGCTTGAAGCCCGCACTCCAAGCAGGGTGCCATCTGGGGTGGTGGCCAGCAGTACCTCCTCTTCAGCGGCCCACACAACAATATCTCAAGATTCGAATTGGGCACAAACTCTACAGTTAGCTTTAATCCTCAAAATAAGGCCTATAAGACCCCAAGGTCCAATTAACTGGTTCGCATTCATGGATACCACAATGTGAAGGGGACGAAAGTCTATGATTGCCCCTTGATGGGATCCCAGTACATTGCAGGTTACTTCCCCAGCCAAAGCAGGTACCCATTCACTGACACATTGGACATAGTCTTTTGTCGAAATACACAGACAGGTAGTCTGAAACACAGACCTGGAACCATTTTATACTCAATTCCTTTACACCACCACCAAATGGGCCTACCTCTGATTACTGCAGGGGTGAAAGGGTTGAATGACAATAAGGAGGACACAGAGAAGAGAAGGTGAGAGATTAGACGTCAGAACTGAGAGCTGAAAACACTGCGTGACACAAGGAGAATAACAAAGATAAGAGTGGTAGAGCGAGAGGGAATGACAGTCTGGCCGTAGGATTCCGACACCGTCACCTGAAGATCAGTCAGCAGCAGACACCTGAACCAATGGACCAAATACTGTTGCTTCACTTCTTCCATTCTTGCCCTTTTCAGTCTCAAAAGTCCTCAACTTGAAAGTCTCTGCCTTGTCTGTTCTTCCTCTCTACTGATTTTGAGTCGTGTCATTTACCTCACAGTCACTTCTCTCACACTTTCCTGCACATAATGGACAATCCATGTGTGGCCTTTGGAGATTTCTTAGGATGTAGCGAATAATGAAATCCTGTATGCACCGACACGGCTGCTCGCAGGACCTCTGACAGCCCGCAAATATAAAGGCACATAAATATATGTAAAGCTGTAAGCCTCAAATAATGTACTACACAAAGTACGTACAGGATGGCTTCAGTTATGTGTGGAAAGCAAAATACTACCTTGAAGGCCCAAGATGGAAAGTTGTTGTCCTGAATCTCACAGTTAATTACCTTATCATGAATCTCTACGTTGTTTATCTTGTACTGACTCTCTATGTTAAATACATAGCCCTGAATCCTCAGGTTATTTACTGAGTACTGCATCTGAATCTCTAGGTTAAGTTCCTAGTACTGAACCTCTAGGTTAATCACATAGCCCAGAATGCCAAGGTTATTTTATCTCACATTGAATCTCTAATAAAATAACAATTGTAAACCTGTAGACTAATTACATAGTCCTGAAAGTCTGGATTAATTAGATAGTCCTGAACCTCTAGCTTGATTATCAAGTACTGAATCTCTAGGTTCACTGCCTAGTCTTGAGTAAGTAAGTAAGTAATGTTTATTTATATAGCACCTTTCACAGACACGGGAAGTCACAAGGTGCTTCACAAAAGGCACACACAGATAAAAATTCTGTGAAAAATACAATGTACATCACAATAAAATAACACTAAGCCACACACTAGTGGTCATAAAACAGCCCACTCACGACTAAGGTTTGAATGCCTGGAGAAACAGATGGGTTTTAAGTTTGCTCTTAAAAACATCAACAGAGTCCAGCGAATGAAGAGACAAAGGGAGATCATTCCAGAGACTTGGTGCAATGGCCAGAAAAGAGCGATCTCCTCGGGTCTTAAAGTTGGTACGAGGGACCCTCAGGAGGTTCTGATCCACTGACCTCAGAGTCCGAGAGGGAGTGTAGGGACATAACAGGTCTCTAATGTTGGAGGGAGCCTAGCCATGCAAAGTTCTAAAAGTCAACACCAGGATTTTAAAATGGAAATGAAACAACACTGGGAGCCAAAGAAGGGAGTTTAAAATAGGAGAAACATGAGTCCTTCTGTTTGAGCAAGACAGCAGCCTTGCTGCAGAATTTTGGACCTGCTGCAGATGGGACAGCTCCTTTTTGTTAAGACAGGAAAACAAACTGTTGCAATAGTAGGATACAAATGCATGAATAATCAACTCACGATCACCTTTTGAAACAAATGATCTGAGTCTGGAAATCTTTCTCAACTGGTAGAAACAGTTTTTGGTTAGCTGCTTGGAATGATGCTCAAATGACATTTCTTTATCAAAGATAACACCTAGGTTTCTCAGGCTAGATTTTGCAGATGAGCTCAAAAGACCTAAATACTGTTTAATCCCCAGAATGACATCACCGGGGGCAACCGCCAGCACCTCGGTTTTATCCGAATTTAACTGCAGGGAATTTGCGCCGAGCCATTGTTTTATTTTCTCAAGGCAGTTGAGTAAAGAGTCCAATTTCTGGATCTCAGAGGCTTTAAAGGAGCAGTAAATTTGGATGTCATCAGCAAATAAATGATAAGAAACATCAGCGAACTCCTGGATAATCTTACCCAAGGGGAAAACATAAGCAAAAACAAAATTGGGTCCAAACAGAAACCACCGGGGTACACCACTCATCAAACTGGCAGAGTCAGAAATTATCTGATTTGCGGGACACTAAAACTATGACCTGACAAATAAGAGATGAACCACGCTATAATGGCCCCTGACAAACCGACCGAATTGCTTAGTGCTGTTTGCAGGATGTTATGATCGACAGTGTCAATGCGGAGGGGGGAGATCTAGTAGGACTAGAACGGTGCATTTTCCACAATCCGCAGACATCAAAATATCACTAGATACTTTGAGTAGGGCGGTTTCCGTAGAGTGATGCCTGCGGAAACCAGACTGATAAGGTGTCAAACACGTTGGAAGTCACTAAGAAGGAAATTAACTGATCATAAACCACGTTCTCCCAGACTTTGGACAGGTATGGAAGTCTGAGATAGGTCGGACTTTTTGAGATCAGAAGGGTCCAGATTAGACTTTTTGAGAAGTGATTCCACAAATGCATGTTTAAAAGAGCTGGGGAATACACCAGAAGACAGGGAGACATTATCAACTTGGTAACCCAGGGCCAATGACATCAAATTGAACCTCCAGTTTAATTACTTTTAATTACTGAGTCCCAAAACTCTATTCATTTAAATCAAATCAAATCAGTTTTATTTATATAGCGCCAAATCACAACAAACAGTGCCCCCAAGGCACTTTATATCGTAAGGCAAGGCCATACAATAATTACGGAAAAACCCCAACGGTCAAAACGACCCCCTGTGAGCAAGCACTGGCGACAGTGGGAAGGAAAAACTCCCTTTAAACAGAAGAAACCTCCAGCAGAACCAGGCTCAGGGAGGGGCAGTCTTCTGCTGGGACTGGTTTGGGCTGAGGGAGAGAATCAGGAAAAAGACATGCTGTGGAGGGAAGCGAGATCAATCGCTAATGATTACATGCAGAGTGGTGCATACAGAGCAAAAAGAGAAAGAAACACTCAGTGCATCATGGGAACCCCCCAGCAGTCTAAGTCTATAGCAGCATAACTAAGGGATGGTTCAGGTCACCGATCCAGCCCTAACTATAAGCTTTAGCAAAAGGAAAGTTTTAAGCCTAATCTTAAAAGTAGAGAGGGTGTCTGTCTCCCTGATCTGAATTGGGAGCTGGTTCCACAGGAGAGGAGCCTGAAAGCTGAAGGCTCTGCCTCCCATTCTACTCTCACAAACCCTAGGAACTACAAGTAAGCCTGCAGTCTGAGAGCGAAGCGCTCTATTGGGGTGATATGGTACTATGAAGTCCCTAAGATAAGATGGGACCTGATTATTCAAAACCTATAAGTAAGAAGAAGAATTTTAAATTCTATTCTAGAATTAACAGGAAGCCAATGAAGAGAGGCCAATATGGGTGAGATATGCTCTCTCCTTCTAGTCCCTGTCAGTACTCTAGCTGCAGCATTTGAATTAACTGAAGGCTTTTCAGGGAACTTTTAGGACAACCTGATAATAATGAATTACAATAGTCCAGCCTAGAGGAAATAAATGCATTAATTAGCTTTTCAGCATCACTCTGAGACAAGACCTTTCTAATTTTTGAGATATTGCGCAAATGCATAAAAGCAGTCCTACATATTTGTTTAATATGTGCATTGAATGACATATCCTGATCAAAGTGACTCCAAGATTTCTCACAGTATTACCAGAGGTCAGGGTAATGCCATCCAGAGTAAGGATCTGGTTAGACACCATGTTTCTAAGATTTGTGGGGCCAAGTACAATAACTTCAGTTTTATCTGAGTTTAAAAGCAGGAAATTAGAGGTCATCCATGTCCTTATGTCTGTAAGACAATCCTGCAGTTTAGCTACTTGGTGTGTCCCCTCTGGCTTCATGGATAGATAAAGCTGGGTATCATCTGCGTAACAATGAAAATTTAAGCAATGCTGTCTAATAATACTGCCTAAGGGAAACATGTACAAAGTGAATAAAATTGGTCCTAGCACAGAACCTTGTGGAACTCCATAATTAACCTTAGTCTGTGAAGAAGATTCCCCATTTACATGAACAAATTGTAATCTATTAGATAAATATGATTCAAACCACCGCAGCGCAGTGCCTTTAATACCTATGGCATGCTCTAATCTCTGTAATAAAATTTTATGGTCAACAGTATCAAAATCAGCACTGAGGTCTAACAGAACAAGCACAGAAATGAGTCCACTGTCTGAGGCCATAAGAAGATCATTTGTAACCTTCACTAATGCTGTTTCTGTACTATGATGAATTCTAAAACCTGACTGAAACTCTTCAAATAGACCATTCCTCTGCAGATGATCAGTTAGCTGTTTTACAACTACCCTTTCAAGAATTTTTGAGAGAAAAGGAAGGTTGGAGATTGGCCTATAATTAGCTAAGATAGCTGGGTCAAGTGATGGCTTTTTAAGTAATGGTTTAATTACTGCCACCTTAAAAGCCTGTGGTACATAGCCAACTAATAAAGATAGATTGATCATATTTAAGATCGAAGCATTAATTAATGGTAGGGCTTCCTTGAGCAGCCTGGTAGGAATGGGGTCTAATAGACATGTTGATGGTTTGGAGGAAGTAACTAATGAAAATAACTCAGACAGAACAATCGTAGAGAAAGAGTCTAACCAAATACCGGCATCACTGAAAGCAGCCAAAGATAACGATATGTCTTTGGGATGGTTATGAGTAATTTTTTCTCTAATAGTTAAAATTTTATTAGCAAAGAAAGTCATGAAGTCATTACTAGTTAAAGTTAAAGGAATACTCGGCTCAATAGAACTCTGTCTCTTTGTCAGCCTGGCTACAGTGCTGAAAAGACATAATACTGACTCTCTAGGCTAATTACATAGTCTGAATCTCTGGATAAATTACACTGTACTGAACTCTTGGTTAACTGCATGATCCTGAACCTGTAGGTTACGACATAGTCCTGAATCTCTAGATTAATTAAAATATGTTTTGAAACTCTAGGTTAAGTACCCAGTACTGAACCTCTAGTTAATGACATAGCCTTAAGTTTCTGGATATTTACCTAGTAATAAACTTCAAGGTTATTACCTGATCCTGAACCTGTGTAGGTTATTACATAATCCTGAATCTTACCTAATCATAAATCTCTTGGTTAATTACACAGTACTGATTCTCTAGATTAATTTCAAGACATGTTGAAGGACCTTATTCTTCTAACACAGAAACTTGTTTAATTGAATCTGGTATGTATTTCACATTAACATCCAACTTCCTGCTTTGCCTTTACCAACTGGTACCTTGGAGCAAAATACTGGACTTCTTCATCATAAAACCCCATTTATTGGATTTAGTGCACATTTTGTCAAACCAGCGCCCTCTTTAAATATTTGCAGTAAGTAAAATAACTGTTTAAAGGTGAAGATTGTCTTTTTGCTCTTCATTATATTCTTCATCCTGATAATAAGTTGTGCTTCTTTGTTCATAAATCATGATTTATGTCATGATAAAGAGTACGATGGCTTCATTGCTCCACTGGGTTTTCCATTATCCTAAAGGGTTGTCTGACAAAATATTCCAAATTGATTGAAAGTAATTTCATCTCACTGGTTCAGCTTGGCTTTTTTTTTTTGTTGTTCTTTTGCTCAGTTGTCCTGAGGTGAGTCCTCACTATTCCAGCAGAGTCTGGTTGCTTTCTGCCTGCATGAGTTTGGGTCAAACTGTCTAAAGGACACTGAGATGCGACTGTCAGCGATTCTAGATAGTTTACCGCCAGGCTCCATTACATCCCTCTCAAGAATATGGTTGTTTTTTTTTGTTTTGTTTTTTTACAAGACTCTTTTGTGACTGTTACAAAGGCACTGTTGCACAACATATGCATGATGATTGCATCATTGTTGTGGGACAGTCATGCACAAATTTCTCAGGCCGTCTTCCATTTTTTCAGAGAATCGGACCGTGACATGACTGTCTGACAGCTGAAACATCTTTCCCGCCTTCCTCCTGTAAAAGTTCTTATCTGCCAACAGTTTTGAGTTGTTCTGTAACTTCTGTCCCGCCTTTTCTCCTTTTTGCTTGTGCTGCTTTTAGGTGGCATGGTGCATATGCAGCCTGGTCTCACGGCAAGTCGTGATTCCACAGCACAAAATATGCATTAATCTATTGGTTTGTGATATTGTTTAGAAAAGTACTTAATTTACGTCACGGCAGCACAAATTTATTCAAATTCATTCCATGATGGCTGCCCGAAATTAAAACTGAAGTGGTTAGGGTGGGGGGAAAGAGTAAGATTAGGTTATGGTTAAGGTTAGGTCGTGGGTAGGCGTAGGGTTAGGAATAGTAAGTAAAAAAAAAAAAAAACCATCACGAAAAATTTGAACTCATTTCGTCATGGAGTAAGAAAAAAAAAAAAAAAAAAACGTGAGACTGGGCTGGTATATGATATCTATAAGCACTGTGTTCTGTTCGCGGTACTTGAAAAGAGATCTTGTGGCTTTTGATGGGCAACTTGCCACAAAATGTGTATGCTACTGTAATGCACATATGGTGGCACATGGTGCTGTGTATGTCATAAAAGTGTTTTTCCTCTCTGCAAAACCATTGTGACATATGGACCTCCGTGGCCCACTATGGTACCAACTGTGGCACCGCCATGGCACAACTGTGGTACAACTGCAGCATGCTTTTTGAAAACCAGTCACCAAATTTTAGACTTGCAGGAGTTGCAGAGCGTAGTGCATACTGACTGAATTCCACCTCACAACACATCATCAAAACCCCTTTTTTCATGACAGTTGAGCGATTGTGATGAGCACAGCTGTGACATTTTTTGTGAACCTATGGCAGGGTGGCCACAACCCCCGTGTGACTGGCATTCACTGTTCATGCCTATATGGTAAATTTTCTTGGTCTAGAATAGGGCATACTTGAAAAAAGAAAAAGTTGCTGTTCCTTGACTGGTCACTTGAGGTTGGCACCAAAAAGTAGCAGATTATCACAGAAGTCTATGTTAAAATGTCCAGGTTTACAGCAGAAATAAACCTGCTTACAATCTGGTACAAAATAAATAAATATATAAAACGTCTTGTTGTGTGGTTAATTCTACTGATAGATCATCTAAGACTGGCGATGCTACTTTAAAAAAAGTTTTTGATGTAACATAACAGCTTAAAGAGCCAAGATAAGTTACACTGTGGGCAAAAATTGGTATGTAAACAGTTCAAAAGTCAGTATTTTTATTATTAATTTATTTTTTGTGCATTTGTTGTGTTTGTGAATGTAAATAGTGAGCCTTTAGCTCAGTTAAACTGTGACTATTAATTCTGTGATTTACTGCTTTTGTTAAAGATGATAATTCTGTGATTTACTGCTTTTGTTAAAGATGATGACTGTGTTTGAGATTTTATTTTATTTTTGTGCGTTCATTTTGTGTAATGTTTACAAAAGTGACACGGGTGAGCTGTTTCTGTAACAGTTTAATAAATATAATACAGAGATAAACTGTGACTATTAATACTGTTATTTCCTGCTTTTCATAAAGATGACAGTGTTTGTGGTTTTATTTTATTTTATTATTTTTTCATTATTCCACATGCAGCTGGAGGACTGCTGCACACAGACGTTGGGTGGCTCAGCAGAGGTAAATTTCTGTAACGGTTTAATGAATTGTTGCCCAAAATTAAAAAAAAAAATCTGAAATGTTCAAACAATGCTGAATATGCACAGCTTTCAGATTAGCCTTTCTTATTTCTTGCCTCCTCTCAGTGCCAGAAGTCCCACTAAGGTAGGGAAGAACTTTTCCAAATTTAATTAGGCGTTGTGTAATTTTAGTTGCTTCTTGTTGTGCTGTTACAGGCCAGTCCTAAGCCTACTTGTCCTAATTCTTTGCACATTTACTTCAATAATGCATGATTATTGTTAAAACTTTATCTTTGTGCCAGGAATTGTGTTATTATATTTGTGCACAATAAATTGCAGCTACGCTGTGGCGTTCGATATGGCTTGGTAGATCTTGATACACTGTCAATTTTAAAAGTAGATCTCGGTTCAACAACGGTTGGGCACCTCTGACCTAAACATTACTTGGTTTGTTCAATTAAATTCAATTTAACAAAGCTGCCTCAAGGTGCTTAACACAAGTGAGGTCTAACCTTACCAACCCCTAGAGCAAGCACACAGGTGACAGTTAAATACTGCCTCATGTGTGTAAGGGTTGGCCTCGCCTCATAATTTCTCAAGTTTTCGCAGACAACACAGACTGTCCTTTGTTTCACAGAAATTTTGTTTGGCTTAGTAGAATTTCCCAGATTTGGCAAGAAATAAGGCAAGTCCTTGCCATCTTCACACTTAACATCACCGGTACATTCGCAACCATCATTCACCATTTTGACTTACAAAAACATCAGCATGATATTTTATGATTGCTGAGAGGGCATAGATGAAAGACTCTTTTTTCATGAACACATCCTGATACAACATGAAATTCATAGTTTTACTTCCCACGGTGGCTTCTGAATTCTCTTTAAAAAAAAAAAATAACATGAGGTTACAGGCAGTATCTCAGTTTGACGCAACAGCAAACTGTGAAAAAAATGTATTCAGACAAAGCAGGGGAGCGTCCAAATGGCCGTGATGAGAATCTCAGTAAGTTGATGATGTAATGAACAGGAACTTTGCTAAATTAAGCAGCTGCCCATTCAAAAAGAGGACACACATCCCTCTTCATCCAGCATTGTAAAACAATCTGTTTTTCCACTGATTCCATCCCCCAAATAACACAGAAATGCTGAAATTATAGTAATTCACAGCGCTGCAAGGACACCCTGTGAATCACACTGCAATTGCGGATTGAACTCATGAACCACACATATCTCAACTGACTGTTAACGCTTTTCAAAAAAGTTCTGTCACAGATATATATTTTTTCGGTGTGCATGCTATGCAGGGAAATTTCGAGCACTGCTTCACAATTCTTTATTTTCTTATTTTGAATATGAATCATCACAGTGTTCCACTGAACATTTCGCTAGTTTGAAGATTTTCCATTCCTGGAACCTTTGTTACAGTGATGTTAGAATTACTGCTGTCTGCTGAAGCTATGCTGTTAAAACAGTGATACAATGTCAAGTGAGGTAAAAGACCAAACACAAGTTTGACAAAGTTAGTGGGAAGACTTTTACATGATAGGATTTGAAGGGCATTCACACAATGATGGGGGCTTCGTTGAGGGCTGGTGTTCCACAGGGCTGTCTGCGGCAGGCATGGATGGAGCGTACTTAACACCTGCAGCCATAGTGGTTCATGGGGGTGTTACAGTAAATGGACTGCATTTATATAGTGGTTTCATGGCCAAAAAGCTTTACAGTGAGGCCTCACATTCACCCATTCACATACACACTCAATGCCATGCAAGGCACTCTACTGCATCCCCAAGAGCAACTTGGGGATTAAAGTGTCTGTCACACACTGACAGATTGAGAAGACGCATGAATTAAGATCCAGCCACACAATGACTAATCAAGGAAACGTATGAGGAAACTGATACTATCAGTCGGTGTTCATTTTTGTCTGACAAAAGTCCTTTTCCCATCCATAAAATTAGTTCCTTGTCAGATGATGTCTGCGGAGTTTATCAAAAAGTTTTGTTCGTATTTAAATTTTGAGCAGAGAAAAAGACAGCTCTCTCTCTCTCTCTCTCTCTCTCACACTCCACCCCCAACACCCACCCCCCCCCCACCCCGACTTCAGTGAAGAGGAGCTGCAGTTGTTTCATGTGCCTGCTGTGAGGGCAGTGCATGAACAGTTAGGAAATATGATGTCATGCTTTCAGGCCAAAGCAAACTCCTCTCATATCCACCTTACCGCAGCACACATACGAGGTCTATTAGAAAAGTATCAGACCTTTTTATTTTTTTCAAAAACCTGATGGATTTGAATCACGTGTGATTGCATCAGCTAAGCTTGAACCTTCGTGCGCATGCGTGAGTTTTTTCACGCTTGTCGGTTGTGTCATTCGCCTGTGAGCAGGCTTTGAGTGAGCACTGGTCCACCCCTCTCGTCGTTAAGGAAATGGCGGAATGATTTGGAGCTTTGCTGCATCAATTTTTTCCTGAAACTGTGAGCGACCTCCAGGTGGACACCATTCGGAAATTAATATGGCTTTCAGGGACGATTTTATGGGGCTTACACAGATTAAGGAGTGCTACAGCCGGTTTAAAGACCGCCCACAGCATCTAAGAGCGCGGCGCACTCCGAGCGCCGATCGACAGGCTCAAACCCCGCTGAAACAACCAGATCATTTCCAACGTGAAGGCTTTGTGATCCGGGATGTCGTCTGACTTTCACAAAAAGGCAGAAGGTGTGGACATCAGCACTTTTTCGGCACATTCCACTGTTACAGGAGTTTTTCATGGAAAAAGAAGCGGATGAATGCGCCACCGTGCCATGCGCCGGGACAAAACCACCTCCATATTGGTCTCTCAGGACGGCTTTCAGGTGGCTTTCAGACGGCTTCTGGTTGCTTTTCAGTCGTGTGAATATCCGAGAAATTGAGCATGAGCTGGACATGCCCCAACATGTTCTGTGAGGCTTCATCATGGTGTTGCTTTGTGCCATGCGGCTCCGCCGCGATGCGCGGGATTCCTCCACTTCTCTTTCCATGACAAAAACTCCTGTAACAGTGGAATGTGCCGTTCATTTCTAAACTGGATGCTGTCTTGATCCGGTATGTCGTCTGACTAGCACAGGAACTGTGGAAGACATGGACATCAGCACTTTTTCGGCACATTGAGACAGACGTGTGGGGGAATTCTGTGCGGCGCGGCGGAGCCACATGGCGCAAAGCAACGCTGTGATGAAGCGTCCAGAACCAGAGATCTCAAAACCTGCTGCTGTTTGCAGCCACACCCCATCAGTTCAGCACACAGACCAATGTGTCACTCTCTTCTTTATGTGATCACTATTTTTTAGTTATTTGTTATGTAATTGTGTATGTCAGTAGTGTAGTACTTATTAATATACCTGTCCTAGCTGTGGTCTCTGTGTTTTTAATGTGACACATTGTGTGCAGTGAGCCGTCATTTGCAGCTGTCAGTGAGTCTCTGGTCAGCAGCTGGGAGGCGGCTCGCTGTGCAGTGTGTGCTCAGATGTGGCTGTCTGAGCCCCATGTGATCGTGTCTGTACATACATATCAGCATTTTATGCAAGTGTCCCCCCCCGGCCCACCACATGTGTTGGGGAGATCGAGGGGGAGGAGCGTGAAACACAAAACACACGACAGTCGTGGGGACACTTAGACAAATTTCACATCCAGCTCAAAAGTGATCATCTGCTGACTGTTTTCATACCGACAGCGCGGATGGCCACACATTTTCTAAGTGTTAAGCAAACGGTGTTGGATGTTCGTGTATGTCACCTGGAATTTGGCCGACACCTGCCATAAGAGGGATCAAACAGGCTCTCACAGGGCGCTCTCTGTCTTTCGGCCGCTGGTGTGCATGAATAATTGTAGTGACAGGTGTACGAGGTGTTGGAGGCAGCTCAGATTTTTCACGAATGGCATGCAATTCCTCCTTCATGTGCGAGTTGGCTTCAACTGTGTTATGTGTGAAGGGGTCCAGTTTACAGTTTCCTCAATCTGTTATAGTGTGATAACACCTTAAGGTTCTTGACTTTGCCTTTAGTGATTCTCCGCCTCTGACAGGGATTTGAACTAACATCCTCTGCTTTAACTGCTTGAACATCACCTCCTCTGTTCTCAAAGTACCCAGTAACTCATAAAATCCTACATATTTTTTGAATCCCTGCTATCATCCGGACCTCCTCCTTGAATAGGTATGGCTTGTTTATTTGTTGTATTCCCCCCTTCTCTTTTTAAAAGTACTCTATGGCACTTTTGTTGGTATTGCAAATGCTTTTTTTTCTTTTGGTATGTCTCACATTCATGGTTTTTGCAAACTGTCACTGTTTGTTTAAAGGTGCTGTTGTTTGTCACCCCCAGAATTCACAGGGAAAGGAAAGGGAGCAGCAAATCACTCCTACAACATTAAAAATGACATATATTCTTTAGAATGTGAGCCAGCCATGGCTCATACTCGAGATATATACATAGAAAGGGTTAAATAAAAGAAAAAAAAAATCCCACTGATGCTGTAATTGGCCTGTAACATAAATGCAAACATTGTAGTCATGCAACTATTCCTTGTTATTGCTCTCATATGTTCTGTGAAATGAGCCTCACTAACAAACACATCCAGCTTTGCAGTGTTGCCTCGTCGTCTATGAGCAGCATTTCATTAAATTGCCTATTGATTTCTGTAATGACGAAGCCCTTATTTATGTTGTGGGGGAGTGCGGAATCACAGACTTTAAGCCTTTTGTCCAGTCTTCACACTGTAATAAAATATCCACTCATTGCACCACTCTGATTATTCTCTAATAGCTGGAATGTTCATGCACTGATTTTGGCAATAAGTCATTTCATGCTTGTATCAGTTGCAGCGTAAATTCGGGCTAAGCTCTAAAGCCAATCCTACGGCCTTTTAATTAGCATGTTTGCAGTGAGCGTGGGCTGGAGGAGAGGAAGAGGACAGCGGGATCATTACAGAACATCAGACCTGTTCAAAACCTCAGATGGAACAGCAGAATTCTGTCAACATTTCCTGAATTTTCTGTGAATGAAATTCAAGGCAGTAATGTAGTCAGCTGCAGCTGGACAACTGAGCTGCACTTTAAGTGCAGATCATTCAGAAGTCATCAGAGCTGACTGATCAAATAAAGTCAAAATTTATGTAAAACATTGAAAAAGATGCTGACCAAAAGAACCAAAGGCCAACAACAAAATTAAGACAGAAAAGTATCACTTCAGCCAAGTCCCCAGGCTCTCAAAAGCATATGGGTCGATTTTCATTAAAATGGTGAGCCAGTGGAGCTGGCACAAAGAAAGAACCAATTAAAATTTGGTGTGGAATTACAACCCCAGTTCCAGTGAAGATGGGACAATGTGTAAAATGTAAATAAAAACAGAATACAATGATTTGCAAATCCTCTTCAACCTATATTCAATTGAATACACCACAGAGACAGACGTCTTTGTTTTTGTGCAAATATTTGATCATTTTGAAATGGATGCCTGCAACACATTTCAAAAAAGCTGGGACAGTGGCAACAAAAGACTGAGAAAGTTGACAAATGCTCAAAGAACACCTAATTGGAAACAGGTGAATGTCATGATTTGGTATAAAAGGAGCATCCCCAAAAGGCTCAGCTGTTCACAAGCAAAGATGGGGTGAGGATCACCACTTTGTGAACAACTGCGTGAAAAAATTGTCCAACAGTTTAAGAACAATGTTTTCAATGTGTAGGGATTCCATCATCTACAGCCCATAATATAATCAAGCCCGGCGCCAGAAAAAAATTAAGGGGGAGATGAGTTTATCACAGGGGGCGGGGTGCCCCCCCCCCCAAAAAAAGTTGCGCACCGGAGGGGACGTGCCTCTGAGCACCTAATGAATTAGGTGCGCTCCTAGAAAGCTCGTGTATTTAGGCTACACTGTTGTAAGAGACTGACTGAGTAAGAGTAAAGCATGATGACAGTATTTTTTAATTATTATTTAAACGTATAGACCCTCGGTCAAGTGATCTCCTGCATACCACAAAACCAAACCAACAACTGATCTGAGAAACGACAAGAGACAGTAGATTGAATGAATGAATGAAAACTGTTTATTTCGAACATTTGATACAACAACAATTACAAGATAGATCAGTAAAGACAACAACAAAAAAGTTCCTACTGTGTACCCAACATGTCCGAAAAGGGGTAGGGTGAAGCATCAGCTTATTTATCCCTACCCCTTCTTCCCCACAACCAGTAATACCCTTTGCCACATATACACATAGATTCCTACACACCTAAACCGATATCAATATATATATATATATACATACACATATACATTCACACACATATATATATATATATATATATATATATATATATATCAACATACATACACATATACATACACATATATACACATATATACACATATATATACACAAACATAAATATACACCTACACATACCTACTTACATACAAAATACTATATATTTACAAGCCGAAGCAAAAAACAAAAACACCCTAACCCTCATTACCCTTCCTCCTCCCTATACCTAGAAAAAAACATATTTTTGTACCGCTGTTTGAACTGGTTCATGCTTGGACATTGCTTGAGCCCCACTCCCAATCTGTTCCACATCCTCACCCCACAGACAGAAATACAGAAACCTTTTAATGTTGTTCGTGCCCACTGATGCTTTAAATTAAATTTCCCCCTCAGACTGTAATCCCCTGATCTGTTAAAAAACATATTTTTAATATTTGCTGGAAGTAAATTGTTTATTGCTTTATACACAATTTGTACTGTTTGAAAATGAACCAAGTCTGTGAATTTTAAGAATTTGGATTGTAAAAATAGTGGATTTGTATGATCTCTATAGCCAGTATTATGAATAATTTTTATAGCTCTTTTCTGCATTACTGATAGTGATTGTGTTGTACCTTTATAAGTATTACCCCATACCTCTGCACAGTACTGTAAATATAGTAAAACCAGTGAGCAGTAAAGAATGCGGAGTGAGTTGTGGTCCAGAATATGTTTCGCTTTGTTTAGAACTGAAATGCTTCTTGACAGTTTACTTTGTATATGTTTTATATGAGTCTTCCAGTTTATCTTATCATCTATTATCACCCCCAGACACTTATTTTCATGTACCCTTTCAATATCTACCCCCTCGACTTGTAACTGAACCTGTATGTCTGTATTACAATAGCCAAATAACATGTATTTTGTTTTACTTAAGTTTAATGATAATTTGTTTCTGTCAAACCATATTTTCAATTTTCCCATTTCTATACTGATCCTCCTCAGTAACTCCTGCAAATCCCCCCCTGAACAAAAAATGCTTGTGTCATCTGCAAATAATACTAATTTTAATATTTTGGAAACATTGACAATATCATTTATATAAATTAGAAACAGTTTTGGACCCAATACTGACCCCTGTGGGACGCCACAAGCATTGTCCAAGCATGATGATGTATATTCCCCCAACTTCACAAACTGTTTTCTGTTACTTAAGTAGCTTCTCACCCAGTGCAACACCAACCCCCTAATCCCATACTGTTCAAGTTTATTGATTAATATGTCATGATTGATTGTATCAAAAGCCTTTTTAAGGTCTATAAATATTCCAACTGAATGTAATTTGTGGTCTATGGCATTTGTAATCTCCTCAACTGATTCTATTAATGCAAGTGATGTTGAACTATGTGCTCTGAATCCATATTGACTATCAGTAAGTAATTTATGTTTATTTATGAATTTGCCTAATCTATTATTGAATAACTTTTCTAATAATTTGGAAAATTGTGGAAGCAAAGAAACAGGTCTATAATTTGTGAAGTGGTGTCTATCCCCAGTCTTATACAGCGGCACAACCTTAGCTATTTTCAATTGATTGGGAAATTTACCGGTTTGAAATGATAAGTTACAGATGTATGTTAATGGTTCTACAATCCATTAAATGACCTGTTTTACCACCACCATATCAATTTCATTTAAATCGGTAGATGTTTTATATTTACAATTATTCACAATGTCTATAATTTATTTTCCATCCACTGCTGTGAGGAACATTGAACAGGGATTTCTTTCTATGAGATTATTATCCCAATCCTCAGGTTGGGAATCGGGAATTTTTTCTGCCAAGCTTGGTCCAATATTTACAAAAAAATTATTAAAACCGTTGACTACCTCATCCTTATTTTCCTTCTTGACATTATTATCAATGAAATACTGAGGGTAACTCTGTTTTTTATAGATTAACCCCACATACAGCCCTCCATCACAAGCGCAAACATAGCACAATTGGGCATGACAGTCACACAACGGGTCAAAGATAAACCTTTCATGTACAGTGGCCCCTCGTTTATCGCGGGAGTTACGTTCTAAAAATAGCCCGCAATAAGCGAAATCCGCGAAGTAGACAGCGTTATTTTTTACAATTATTATAGACGTTTTAAGGCTGTAAAACCCCTCACTGCACGCTTTATACACTTTTCTCAAACAGGCATTAACATTTTCTCACTTTCCTCTCGTGTGTAAACACTCTCAAAGTTCAAACCTTAGTAGAAAAATAAGACCAACCTGTTTTCAGGCCCAAACATTTGTTTGAGAAATAAAAACAGAACGTTTTCCTATAAATAATTATGATGGCTTTTAGAACTAACAAATTTAATTTTAACGATCAACCTACGAGGTTGGACACATAAGAAATTATTAATAGTGACTGAACAGTATTTCACAGTTGCCTCTTCGTCCTGCCGCTGCTCCACTGAAGGCTTCGCTGCAGGTGTCTTTTTCCGAGTGAAGAACACAGTTATGGGTAGTTGTTGGTGCTCTTTTTTCTTCTGGGCGAGAAGATACTTATAAACAGACACGCAGAACACAATGCGCGTACTCTCCCTTCGCGGTGCCGCAACAGGTGTCCCGTCATCTCGACAGAACACCGGCCTGCTTGATGAGGATGCAGAGCACAATGCGCTGTAAAAAAAAAAAAGCATGCAAAATTGGACTAAAAAAATCCGCGAAACTGCGAGGCGCTATATTTTCCAGTATTTCTTTTTCTTTCTTTTTTATTTTTATTTTTGATAACTCTCACATCCGAGGGGGCGAGGTTGATGACGTGATGGGGCGTCGCCCCCAAACGCCCTCTCGTGGCACCGGGTCCAAATATAATCAGAAGATTCCGAGAATCTGGAGAACTTTCTACATGTAAGCGGCAAGGCTGAAAACCATCACTGAATGCCCGTGACCTTCGATCCCTCAGGCGGCACTGCATTAAAAACCGTTATCATTGTGTAAAGGATCTTACCAGGTGGGCTCAGGAACACTTCATAAAACCAATGTCAGTTAACACAGTTCGTCGCTACGTCTACAAGTGCAAGTTAAAACTCTTCCATGCAAAACGAAAGCCATACATCAACAACATCCAGAAACGCTGCCACCTTCTCTGGGCCTGAGCTCATTTGAAATGGACAGATGCAAAGTGGAAAAGTGTGCTGTGGTCTGAGTAGTCCACATTTCAAACTGTTTTTGGAAATCATGGACATCGTGTCCTCCGGACAAAAGAGGAAAACGACCATCCAGATTGTTACTAGCGCAAAGTTCAAAAGCCAGCATCTGTGATGGTATGGGGTGTGTTAGTGCCCATGGCATGGGCAACTTACACATCTGTGATGGCACCATCAATGATGAAAGCTACATCCAGGTTTTGGAGCAACACATGCTGCCATCCAAGCAACGTCTTTTTCAGGGACGTCCCTGCTTATTTCAGCAAGACAATGCCAAGCCATATTCTGTCCGGAGGACACGACATCCATGATTTCCAAAAACAAGTAAAAGAGTGTAGGTACTAGTCTGGCCTGCCTGCAGTCCAGACCTGTCACCCATTGAAAATGTGTGGCGTATTATGAAGCGCAAAATGCGACAACGGAGACCCCGGACTGTCGAACAACTGAAGTCGTACATCAAGCAAGAATGGGAAAGAATTCCACCTACAAAGCTTCAACAATTAGTGTCCTCAGTTCCCAAATGCTTACTGAGTGTTGTTAGAAGGAAAGGTGATGTAACACAGTGGTAAACATACCACTGTCCCAACTTTTTTGAAATGTGTTGCAGGCAGTGTATTCAATTGAATATAGGTCAAAGAGGATTTGCAAATCATCATATTCTGTTTTTATTGACATTTTACACAACATCCCAACTACACTGGAATTGGGGTTGTAGATCAATGTCCACTTCTTACGCTGTTTTTATCCATTTTCAAAGACTGATCAATTCTACTGTGGATCTGTGTGAGAAAGTCTGAGTCTTAAATATGTTGAAAAAAGAAAATGAAAATTTTAATGAGCAAGAGTCAATTTTTCTGGGTTTGCCACACCTTTATTGACTATACTGCAAGTCACCAAATCTTACAAGAGCTGGCCTACCAAAACAATTCAACCTTAAACTGTCAATTAAACCTTTACAAGTGAACGCATGTTTGACCTTCATCTGTCCACCAAAAGGAAGCGTAACAGCCGATGGAAAAGCGGTGTCAGATAACCGGAAAAAACGTAAAGCCAGTTCTCAGCTAATTCAGCAGCTACTGTAGGAGTTTCCCTCAGAAAGCTCTCTGAACTATTTTTCAAAATAAGCTCAACACATAAGAGCATTTTGTCCACCGAGAGTCAGCACCATTAACTAGAAAGACACATCTTCTGCCTCTTGGCTTAAAGACCTCATCTTCACTTCTTAAATGGTTCCACAAGTGGAATTGAGTTTGAGATGCAGGTAAACATCAGATCAAATGAAGCCAAATCAGTTGAGCAAAGGTCAGAGAGCAGAGGTCAAAGCCACAGTTAGCTGCTTCAGGCACCTGTGCTGTGCAGAGAGAGGCATCATCCAGCAACAGCAACACACCTACACACAGCTTTCTTCTCTTTTTTCGAATTTCTATTTTTAAATGTTGCAGCTCTGATACTCAATAGATTTCTTTAATGATCTACGCCTCTGCAGGCCTTTAATCATTAGAAGTGTCAACACATATGTACAGCTGCTACTTGATTGGATTTCATGGAAAATGGAAGTCCACTGCTTGCATTCTTTTTTACTAGTGTGTTGACTCCCTTCTTGGCACTAGCTATCTGTTAAACAATGAAATGTCCATTATTTAAGTCCAAAATCATCTGTGGTTGACGATTTGGGGTGGCATGACCACATGTTCTGTGATCACACCACCCAACTTAAAATGAGCAATACAGTATCATGTGGTGTAACTCCAGGATGTGTCATCACTACATTTCAATTTATTTTTGGGTCATCCCAGTATATGATCAAATTTGAGGTTTCTCTTATCAGACTGTACAGTAGACAGTACAGTGGGTAAAAGAGGTGGGCTACCAATATATAGACCTGGGGCCTCATTTACAAAGGTTGCGTATGCACAAAAATGTGACAAATGTCCTTGTCCACGCTAATGTTCAGATGTATCAAAAGTGAAATGACCATGGAAATGTGTGGTGCCCCATGCCAAGTTCATGGCTTGCGTACGCATACAGTATACATGTTCAAACTGCTCTTTTAGCAATCCTGTGGTAGTATTTAGTTGTATAACCACAGTTTTTCATGATTTCTTCACATCTGCGAGGCATTAATTTTGTTGGTTTGGAACAAGATTTTGCTCATTTACTAGTGTGCTTGGGGTCATTGTCTTGTTGAAACACCCATTTCAAGGGCATGTCCTCTTCAGCATAAGGCAACATGACCTCTTCAAATATTTTGACATATCCAAACTGATCCATGATACCTGGAATGCGATATATAGGCCCAACACCATAGTAGGAGAAACATGCCCATATCATGATGCTTGTAACACCATGCTTCACTGCCTTCACTGTGAACTGTGGCTTGAATTCAGAGTTTGGGGATCATCTCACAAACTGTCTGCGGCCCTTGGACCCAAAAAGAACAATTTTACTCTCATCAGTCCACAAAATATTCCTCCATTTCTCTTTAGGCCAGTTGATGTATTCTTTGGCAAATTGTAACCTCTTCTGCACATGTCTTTTATTTAACATAGGGACTTTGTGGGGGATTCTTGCAAATAAATTAGCTTCACACAGGCGTCTTCTAACTGTCCCAGCACTTACAGGTAACTCCAGACTGTCTTTGATCATCCTGGATCTGATCAATGGGGGAGCGTTTGCCATTCTGCTTATTCTTCTATCCATTTTGAAGGTTGTTTTCTGTTTTCTTCCATGTGTTTCTGTTTTTTTGTCCATTTTAAAGCACTGGAGATCATTGTAGATGAACAGCCTATAATTTTTTGCACCTGTGTATAAGTTTTCCCCTCTCCAATCAACTTTTTAATCAAACTATGCTGTTCTTCTGAACTATGCTGTTCTTCTTGAACGTCTCATTTTCCTCAGGCTTTCAAAGAGAAAGCATGTTCAACAGGTGCTGGCTTCATCCTTAAATAGGGGACACCTGATTCACACCTGTTTGTTCCACAAAACTGACAACTCACTGACTGAATGCCACACTACTATTATTGTCAACACCCCCTTTTCTACTTTTTTTTTTTACTAACAGACCAATTTCACAGCCTTAAGAGTGTGCATGTCATGAATGCTTGGTCTTATTGAATTTGTGAGACTCTACTGAATCTACTGGTACCTTGTTTCCCATGTAACAATAAGAAATATACTCAAAACCTGGATTAATCTTTTTAGTCACATAGCACTACTATTATTCTGAACACTACTGTATTTCTATAGCTATTGTTCCTCTAGCGACACTTAGAGGTGAGGCTGGGAATCTGTTAATAGTGTAAAAACATGAAGTCATCAGCGTGATGTGCACATCAGAAACACACTTATGAATAATTAATACACCCACGTGTTTGCAATTATATGGGTGGATATAAAAGCATGCGCAAAGTGATGAAGAAAATGGCATTGACAATGGCTGCATTAGCATTGTTAGAAGACCTTGCAAATGCTGCAATCTGATGTGAGTGAGTATTCAGGGAATGCAAGGATTTACTTGCAAATTGATGATAGTTTGCTCATAAGTTGATTTTGTTTACCAAGGTCAGTGTTACTGGAGTTATGTGCAGAACTGTGGCCACCAGCCGGCTCCAGAGCGCAATACGGCAAGGAGCCAGGAGTTGTCTGTGCCCACACAGGTGCTGACAATGCTTCTTTGCAACAGGGGCATCTGCCCCCCAGATACCTGCCTTTTTAAGCATTTTCCTTATTTTGCCTTTCATCTTCTGGAGGGTCTCTGCCCCCCATACCCTCCACCTTTTTAAGTATTTTTCTCTTTTTTTTTTGCTTTTCAGCTGACCCTCCAATTACAGCCCTCTTAATCACCTGGCACTTTAAGCATTTTTTAAAATGTAGATGTAAATAAAAAAAAAAGCAAAGTTTTCAGCTTGTTGACAGCAGGGCTGTAAAATATGGCCAAATTATCATATCTCAATATTGTCATATAAATTGTCATGTAAATGTCACTTATATACATGCTGTCCAAATTCCTGAGCAGCTTAAGTGGGTAGGGAGAGTTCCCTCTTCTTTGTGTTTCGGCTGTTCCCGTTAGGGGTCGCCACAGCAGATCAATCGTTTCCATCTCACCCTGTCCTCTGTATCTTCCTCTGTCACACCAACCACCTGCATGTCCTCTCTCAGCACATCCATGAACCTCCTCTTTGGTCTCCCTCTTCTCCTCCTGCCTGGTGGCTCCATCCTCAGCATCCTTCTCCCTATATACACTGGGTCCCTCCTCTGCACATGTCCAAACCATCTCAATCTCGCCTCTCTGACTTTGTCTCCAAACCGTCCCACCTGAGCTGTCCCTCTGATATGTTCATTCCTAATCTTGTCCATTCTTGTCACTCCCAAAGAGAATCTCAACATCTTCAGCTCTGCCACCTCCAGCTCTGCCTCCTGTCTTTTTGTTAGTGCCACCGTCTCTAAACCATACAACATAGCTGGTCTCACTACTATTTTGTAAACTTTCCCCTTCACCCTTGCTGATATTCTTCGGTCTACCTTTCTCCTCTCCATCATATCAGCCAGCTCTCTCCCTTTACCAGTCATACTACCAACATTCAAAGTCCCCACTCTCATTTCCACCCTTCTAGTTTTCTTCTTCTCCCGCTGTTCGTGGCAACGTTTTCCTCCTCCTCTTCGTCGTCTTCGCCCAGCAGGTAGGGAGAGTTCCCATTGGATAAAAAAGCTTTTCAACCTACCATCCCTGGTTCTCAAGACCAGGCACCTAAGTGGCTCTACTCTTTGTTTTTTTTTTTTTTTTAAGATATTTAAGTGTACCTTAGAAACACTAGTAGAGTTCCACCTTAGACTTGGAATGTATAATAGAAGATATACCTTATATATATACCTTAATATGATATATGATATGACTATGATTTGACACAAAGTGCAGCAACAGTGAAAATTAAACATTCTTAAACAAAACAGTAATAATACCACACTCATTTTGCACTCAACATAAGGTTAGGACACTGTGCCCTCCAAAAGTATTGGAACACTTGGAATTTCACACATTTTAATTTGTTTGTCACTTTAAATACAAGAAATACAAAATAATAATAATAATAATAATAATAATAATAATAATAAAGAATAAACATTTCTAAAATTGTCTTCCTCAAACTCAAACTGAAAGCAAATCTCTAAAACCTGATAATACCTGTAAATAACAATCAGTTTTATTGACAGTTTTCTTCAGATAAGTCAGGGAATGGAAAAACGAACATTTCCAAGTCACTGAATATGTCTTGGACTTTATTTACATCAATCTCAGCTTTCATCTCAAATGTACTATCTGTCAAATTGTAGCTGGACTTTCAGGTCTTCTTTTTAAGAAAATCTTCCTCCACACCACTTCATCAGGAAGCTGGATTTTATATTTTTAATGAATTTATATCAAGTTATTGACATTTGCTTTCACTTTGAGTTAAGGAAGATAATTTTAGGAAAAAAAGATGTATTTGAAATGGAATAAACAAATTAAAATGTGTGAAATACCAAGTGTTCCAATACTTTTGAGGGCAATTGAGAACCACTGAGGAGCAGCATCTTACATCTCAAATATAGTGCAGCAGATAAGAGAATATTTAGAGTGGAAATGCAAATGGTGATACAAGCATCAAATTTGGCACAAATAGTCCATACACATGAACTCTTTGAAAAAACTGATTGGCCAATTGAATTTTCAAACGGCAGCCAGTTTGTTTCTTGATGGTGAAACTAGAGCTGCAGAGCTTCTTAACAAGCTCCTGATTGACTCCCTGTGTTCAGTATTTGCACAATAAACGTGTATGTAAAGTTGTGAATGTCACACACTGTCATCCGTGGCGCACCTCTTGTTTTAACTTCAGTGTGTGTGCTGCTCTGAGCCCACAGCATTTACACCTCACACACAAGCTCCCACTTATTTCGTTTCTGCATCTTGTTTATTCCGGTTAACAGGGTACCAAATAAAATATTCCTGCATGTCTCCACCTTCATTTACTAGTATATGTAGCCCACACAGTAAAATTTCTTTTCGTTGTTCATATTGAATCGGAGAGAGAGGGGAATCCTAGTTTCCAAGGCCTATTTAAATAAATTTATAGATTTAAATGTGACGTGGATGGGGGAGGGGGGGTTGGTACTTCCGCATGTGCGCTCAATTCCATATTGCTTTATTCCACATCCATACTTATGCACACTTTGATACATCTGACTTTTTTGTGAGTGAGACAGTTTGAGTTTTAGTGTACGCCAAATTTCAGTATGAAATCCACGCAAGTCTTTGTACATGAGGCGTCTAATACAGGTGGAATTGTAGACTCTCATTCACTTCATGCTCTAAAATATAGCAATGCTCTTACCAATGGGCCTCAGTGTTGACACAGGACTTACTTCTTACTTTTAAATACCCTTTTAAAACATAGAACTTTGGACAATCAATTTTTCATTTAAACAGCAGAATCAATCCTGAAACACAGTGGGAGCACGTGAAGACAGGCTGTATCCTGGGTTATGCTCTCTCAGTTTGAAGTCTGTCTTCAGCATACTGGATTTATTGGCGTTGGACCAAGACGTTGCTGTTGAGTTGCACAAAGTCCGCCTTAAGGAAGCAGACAGCATAATTTTCTAAATCTGAGTGGAAAATAACCTGTTTATACTTTCTGAATAAAAAATCTTACACTGAAATAAACTGAATCCGACAACTGTGTTAATTGATATTCCATTTATTTATGTCAACAAATGCAGGACGATAACCTGCCACTTACATTTTTTTTCCCCTTAGCTGCTCGGTTTTATTCATTGCTGCTAACCATTAAATTAACATACCATACATCAGTGGAGCATGCTGTGGTTGATACATTAGTTTTGTTTCGGAAAGCTTAATAAGCACATACATCAAGACGCAGTGGCAGGATTCCTGCAGAGCGTTGGAAACAAATGACCAATTTCAATCCATTATTCACAGAATTATGTCTGACCTGCAACACTAACAGCCTCTCTGCGAGGCAGAGACCTTATGTTCAGAAGAACTTGTGGTCTGGCAGAGTATGAATATTGCAAACACAAGCATATGTTTGGAATGTGAAGTGGTCGATCTGTCCCAGTAAGATGTTCACCCAAATCCCAGTAGAATTTTCACGGAGGAGCGTATATCAACTAAAAGACCACTAAGAAAATAAAAGCTTTTAGAGTCTTCCTCACCTAAAAGGTCAAACAGCTGATGTATTGCCCCCCCCGACTGAAATGCTGAGCATCGAAAAAGACAGATTATTTGTTAGCAAACAGCTCCATCTGAGGCTGCAGGGTGCACCGTGAAGAAGTGGGTGGCTGAGATAGAAATAGCAAAAAAAAAAAAAGAAAGACAGAAGCAGCAGCAGCAGATAATGAAGATGAAGCTCCATCTAAAGTCTGCTCATCGAAGTGAAGCTCTGAGTGTTTCACATCGATCAGATGAGCGTTCCTCATCAGAACAAAGTTACCCCCGCCCACCTCAGTTGGGACAAGAAACCTCATAACTGCTGGGGCCACATCAGTATGTCATCATGGCAATGGAGTGCAACTACTAACCCGTGTGAAAAGTCTAATTTTAAGGGTGCTAGTTTGGCTTGAGAGGAATAAAAGGAGAAACACATCTTAAGATTTCATGCTTCCTTATTAAAAGTTAACACTGACCCAATTTATTCAGAGAGCCTCCTCATGTATCCCATATGGTCCAGAAGGAGGCTCCCAGTATAAATAGGGTTCATACTTGGTGACAAAAAATGATTTGCTCTGACAGAGTCCTGTTTCATAACAGAAAACTGGACTCTGGTTCTGCATTGTTTTGTGAATCCATAGCACCATACTGGCATAGTATGGTACTATGTGTAGTATTAGTAAACAGAGTGGGTCGTGGCCTCAACTTTATCTAAAGTCTGGGTCTTAGAGTGAAGCTTAGGGGTAGTGCTGACGATCACCTTAGTATTTCTTCTATTTTTCTTGTTTGCTTAACCCTCTGGAGTCTTTGGCTATTTTTGGGCGTTTTTGACTACTCTTGGTTTTACTTTTATAATTTACCTTAAAAAAGAAAACAGTTTACCTTGTCTTGTTTGGTGACATTTTTTTTTCAGCACAACCTCATCTGTGTGACTTTAAAGTTTTTCTTTCATTCTGACATACTGCATTAAAACAATGACCCAATATTCACCCCAAAACATAAAATTCAAATCATAAAAAAGTTATTTTTTTGCTGTGAAAACCAGAAATATTTTTATCGAACACTTTTCATGACTTAGAATGTAAATATAAATTGTAAACTTCAAAAATATATGTAAAAATGTAGCATAAACAAAGGTATATACAATAATTCACATCAAAATGCAGGAAGTGCTTCAGGCATTTTTTCTGGCTATTTACAGGCAATAAGATGCCACACAAATTATATTTGTGCCACTCAGAAAAACAATTCCTTTTCAATGCACATCAGAAGCTCCAAGAATTGTACAGATACTCCACCTCAATATCCATTTGTATTTTTCCTTAATTCCTTGTTTTTGCAGCATTTTTATTGATATTGGTACAGACTGTCCTTACTGTGTTAGTACACCAAAAAAAAAAAAAAAAAAGGTCTTTTGGACTTGGTGGGGGGAGCGGGGGTCTCTACCTGGACTCCTGTGTTCTCTGCCCCTGGAGCCTTCTCTGTGCTCCAGGACTCGGCGTTGGAGCAGAAACGCATGAGTCCTGGAGAAGATGGAACGAGAAGCAGTCCGATCCACTGTGCAAATCTGTGCACACAGATTGGTGAAGCCACCTGCTCTTGTTTGTCCAGACCAGAACAATAAAGTCCACTTCATCATCAGATTGATCACGCTCTGGTTCAGAGATGACGCGCTCCGTGCTTCAATCGTCTTCATTCAGTTCAATAAAAAGAAAGAGAGACTTTGTGTTTTGTGTATTGTTTTGTAAATTGTGTCAGTAGCATGGCCCAAGCAGAGGCTCACCCCTTTGAGTCTGGTCTGCTTGAGGTTTCTTCCACAAATCATCAGTGGGAGTTTCCCCTTACCACTGTCATCTGTGTGCTTGCTCTAGGGTTTTGTAAGGTTAGACCTTATTTGTGTGAAGCACCTTGACGGAACTTTGTTGTGATTTGGTGCTATTTAAATGAAATAAATTGAAAATTAAATAAATTGAATTGAATCAAATTCAACCATCAGATATTGATGGGGGATGTCTTTGGAACCATAGACACTATGTGCTCACTAAATAGACACTAAAGGCTGAAGGTTATAGCGATGCATCGCTATAACTTTCAGCCTTTAGTGGTGAGTTGTCTGTGTTAGGTTCTAGTGCTGCAGACAACAGAATATTTACAGAGGAATCCTGCAAATGATGATACAAGCACTGAATTCGGCATAAATACTCAGACATTACTCTTAAAAAAAAACAAAAAATGACTGGCCACTTAAATTTTCAGCAGGTGGCCAGGTAGGGGTCAGCTAACGAATTACAAAGGGGTTACAATTTAAAAATGCTGCAATCTTACTGAAAGGTATACTGCAATATTCCTCTTGAGTTAACAGGGTTTTAAAAAAGAATAGTGTGCACCATATGTCATCCTTAGTTACCACGTTACTAGGTAACATATGTCACATGTCATGGAATCTAATGGACGTTGACCTTGTTTGACCTTTACTTTGGAGACCAAACATTCAACGCAGTCAAAACTATTCCATTTATTAACCCTATTAGCTCAACCAGCAATTAGCATGTGTGTTACTTTCATTAGTCACTTCCTCCAAACCATCAACATGTCTATTAGACCCCATTCCTACAAGGCTGCTCAAGGAAGCCCTACCGTTAATTAATGCTTCGATCTTAAATATGATCAATCTATCTTTATTAGTTGGCTATGTACCACAGGCTTTTAAGGTGGCAGTAATTAAACCATTACTTAAAAAGTCATCACTTGACCCAGCTATCTTAGCTAATTATAGGCCAATCTCCAACCTTCCTTTTCTCTCAAAAATTCCTGAAAGGGTAGTTGTAAAACAGCTAACTGATCATCTGCAGAGGAATGGTCTATTTGAAGAGTTTCAGACAGGTTTTAGAATTCATCATAATACAGAAACAGCATTAGTGAAGGTTACAAATGATCTTCTTATGGCCTCAGACAGTGGACTCATCTCTGTGCTCGTCCTGTTAGACCTCAGTGCAGCTTTTGATACTGTTGACCATAAAATTTTATTACAGAGATTAGAGCATGCCATAGGTATTAAAGGCACTGCGTTGCAATGGTTTGAATCATATTTATCTAATAGATTACAATTTGTTCATGTAAATGGGGAGTCTTCTTCATGGACTGAGGTTAATTATGGAGTTCCACAAGGTTCTGTGCTAGGACCGATTTTATTCACTTTATACATGCTTCCCTTAGGCAGTATTATTAGAAAGCATTGCTTAAATTTTCATTGTTACGCAGATGATACCCAGCTTTATCTATCCATGAAGCCAGAGGACACACACCAATTAGTTAAACTGCAGGAATGTCTTTCAGACATAAAGACATGGATGACCTCTAATTTCCTGCTTTTAAATTCAGATAAAACTGAAGTTATTGTACTTGGCCCCACAAATCTTAGAAACATGGTGTCTAACCAGATCCTTACTCTGGATGGCATTACCCTGACCTCTAGTAATACTGTGAGAAATCTTGGAGTCATTTTTGATCAGGATATGTCCTTCAATGCGCATATTAAGCAAATATGTAGGACTGCTTTTTTTGCATTTGCGCAATATCTCTAAAATTAGAAAGGTCTTGTCTCAGAGTGATGCTGAAAAGCTAATTCATGCATTTATTTCTTCTAGGCTGGACTATTGTAATTCATTATTATCAGGTTGTCCTAAAAGTTCCCTGAAAAGCCTTCAGTTAATTCAAAATGCTGCAGCTAGAGTACTGACAGGGACTAGAAGGAGAGAGCATATTTCAGCCATATTGGCCTCTCTTCATTGGCTCCCTGTTAATTCCAGAATAGAATTTAAAATTCTTCTTCTTACTTATAAGGTTTTGAATAATCAGGTCCCATCTTATCTTAGGGACCTCATAGTACCATATCACCCCAATAGAGCGCTTCGCTCTCAGACTGCAGGCTTACTTGTAGTTCCTAGGGTTTGTAAGAGTAGACTGGGAGGCAGAGCCTTCAGCTTTCAGGCTCCTCTCCTGTGGAACCAGCTCCCAATTCGGATTAGGGAGACAGACACCCTCTCTACTTTTAAGATTAAGCTTAAAACTTTCCTTTTTGAAAAAGCTTATAGTTAGGGCTGGATCAGGTGACCCTGAACCATGCCTTAGTTATGCTGCTATAGACTTAGACTGCTGGGGGGGTTCCCATGATGGACCCAGTGTTTCTTTTTATTCACCTCTTTTTGCTCTGTATGCACCACTCTGCTTTTAATCATTAGTGATTGATCTCTGCTCCCCTCCACGGCATGTCTTTTTCCTGGTTCTCTCCCTCAGCCCCAACCAGTCCCAGCAGAAGACTGCCCCTCCCTGAGCCTGGTTCTGCTGGAGGTTTCTTCCTGTTAAAAGGGAGTTTTCCTTCCCACTGTCACAAGTGCTTGCTCATAGGGGGTCGTTTTGACCATTGGGGTTTTTCTGTAATTATTGTATGACTTTGCCTTACATTATAAAGCGCCTTGGGGCGACTGTTGTGATTTGGTGCTATATAAATAAAATTGATTTGATTTTGATTTGTGATTTTCTGGTATATAAATCGCAGGACCTCAAAATGATTGTACAGATAATGCAATTTTAAGCACGAGTGGTTGTGTTTTAAAATCATTTGCAACTGTGTTTGTGTGGTTTTTACTGGCTAGTAGATTACAAAGAAATTACTGTATTATTATGGAACTGAAAAAATATAGCTCACATTCACTTTTGTTGGAACTGATTTCTTGCTGACATCCCAATAAAAAAGGGAAGGGCATAAAATGTTACTTTTATTATAACCGTTTTATTCACACTTTTGTACAGTACTGTATGTGCCGGTACGACTTACATATATATGGGCTAATCCTTTTTCAACAGGTGTGACTTATACTCTGAAAAATACTGTTTGTACGTATTTATTTATTTTACTGAAACTGTGGTTCGTAACTAGTCTCAATGCAAACTGCCAAGATGAGGTCACAATGATGATTCTGTCCGTCTGTGGTGATATCTTGAAAACACAATGAGCTAATGGTAGGCAAGACAGAAAATAGAATACACACACACACTAGAATTAGACTTTTAAATACAGCTTTGGTTCGTGGTGGCTGCCTGACTGTCAAAGAGGGGAAGTTCATTGTTGGCTTAAATCATATAAATTGTCAATTTATTTATATGTAAAATCAAATATGTAAAATTGTCATAACAGTCCCGAGTTGCACAAGCATTTCACAATTTATATCTCTATTACATACAGTATTTCATGATGGCACAATTACCAAATGGTTAGTGTGCTTGGTTTCAGTGCGGTTCAAACCCCACCCCTGCCACATTTCTCCATGTAATGTGGAGTTGTGTCAACAATGGACACCCGGCATAAAACCTGTGCCAGAATCAACATTGCAGGTCCAACTTGGATCTGCTGTGGTGACCCCGAGTGAAAACAAAGGAGCAGCTGAAGGGAGCTACTTTTACAAGAATATTATTGTGTTTAAACAAAAATATCAGAAAAAATTTTTTAAAGAAGCACAGATAACCTTTATTATTAAACATACCTACCAGAGCCTATTTCCTGACATTGTTCAATGCAAATGTTATTTTAAAGATTGGCCAGCAGATATCGCCATATGTAATTGTATTAAAGCTTCAAAATACTGAACCATTGCTTCGGTTTCTCCATCACTACTTTTCATGAATAAAATACATCACTCACTCATCTTCAACCGCTTTTCCGGGTTCAGGTCGCGAGGGCAACAGCTCCAGCAGGAGACCCCAGATTTCCCTTTCCCGTGCCACATTTACCACCTCTGACTGGGGGATCCCGAGGCGTTCCAGGCCAGTGTGGAGATATAATCTCTCCACAAATGCCCGGATAGACTTATAACCATGAATTCTTTGATGTTGTGTTGCGAACCAGGATGTTAATTAACGTGTGACAACTTTTAAACACTGAAGAACAAAGCAGAAAGTAACTCACTAAGATCTTCTCACATAACGTCTAATCCAGTGTGCTTTGGCCAAGATCTTTTTTTCAGACATTACCAAGGGGTTGGCAGTTGGGACAGGTTTCGCTTCCAACCTGATCCTTTCTGCGTGGAGTTTGCCAGTGTCTGTGTGAGTTCCCTACATGTACTTTGGCTTCGTCGCATGTCTAAAGACATGCAGGTTAGATGACTGGGTGAATCTAAATAGGATGTAGGTGTTAACAAAAGACTGTCTATACGTATGTGTGTCAGAAATGTGATTGGTGGTCTGTCCAGGGTGCACCCCGCCTCTTGCCTAACAGAGTGCCTAAATGAGTCTGGCTGTACTGCAATTTCACAGCCATACAATTTTAAAATTGATCACTGTAAATTTTGATGTGGACTTTTAATGCACACCACTTGGTGTGCCCATCTTTGGGAGTCCAGCAGCACTAGGTGTGAGGTCGATGTTATCTTTGAAACATCAGCTACCATTACCACAGCTTTGTATTGATCTTGATGCCCAATACAAAGAAGAATGTGTTGAAATTACAAAGAGTACCATCATTTAGCAATTTGGTAAAATTACACCTGAAATATCAATACTACATTGAATAGCTTCAACCATGGAAACACTGATCCAGCTCCTCCTGGTAACTTTAGCTACTGAGTGAAGGGTTTTTCAAGTTTTCATCGTAAAAAATAACCAATTTAAAAGAAAAAAAGCAGAAAAAATATGTTTTAATGTGCTACTGCTTGTAAGTTACTTTAATAACAAGATTACCGAGTTGCAAGAAGAAACAAATGCTACATTATATCTTTGATCTACAAAGCAGACTAATCCAATGTCATCTCCAACTTCCATGGAAAATAGGCAAACAGGAAGTTATCCCCATGCCTGATTGATACTGAGAGGAAATGATACAAAAACAATCAGCTCTGGTTGATAGACCTCCTGTCATAATTTCTTCATCAGGCAGAGACATAATCACAATGCAATAACAGTCATGCCATATTCATCAAAATAAAAGCCCTATCAGGATGATTAAAACATAAAAGTGTGGATAAATGTCACAGCTTTTTGGAAAGTCTGCAGTAGATGTGTTAGATTCAGCACATTAGAATATAAAATGTAAGATGTGTTAGAATAA
This sequence comes from Thalassophryne amazonica, assembly GCF_902500255.1. Taxonomy (NCBI): domain Eukaryota; kingdom Metazoa; phylum Chordata; class Actinopteri; order Batrachoidiformes; family Batrachoididae; genus Thalassophryne; species Thalassophryne amazonica. The sequence goes on from NC_047106.1 coordinate 26,763,850, forward strand.
AAAAAACAATCACAATTATACGCATGCAAATAAAACACGCCCACTTGAATTAAAGTCTGTTTAATAACCAAGAGGGTTCGCTGAAGAGCTGCATGGCTCTTCTAGTGCTGATTTCCAGCTGAGAAATGACATTTTTTTAAAGGAAAGAAAACCCACTCACTCAGTTTCCTTCCTCACAAAAAAAAGAGCAGACAGCAGTTTAGAAGCAAATTGGTGGGAATTCACGACTCAACGCAACATCCAACACAGGCCCTGAGGCCTACTGACGAATGGTTTCCTCAGGATACTGTACCATGAAGCAGATTTATCTGTTTCATGCTACAGACTCTTAAGTCTACAAATCCCCATGGACGGGATACCAGTTCATCACAGGTTACTTCCCCAGACAAGGCTGGTAAACATTTATAGCTGGGTGGACTGGGACACACTTCAGTGACACTTCAGTGGTTACATCTGAATACTCACACTAGCTTACTATGTAGTCAGCAAAAAGCAGTAAGTCAAAATCAAATCAAATCAATTTTATTTATATAGCGCCAAATCACAACAAACAGCTGCCCCAAGGCGCTTTATATTGTAAGGCAAGGCCATACAATAATTACGGAAAAACCCCAACGGTCAAAACGACCCCCTGTGAGCAAGCACTTGGCGACAGTGGGAAGGAAAAACTCCCTTTTAACAGGAAGAAACCTCCAGCAGAACCAGGCTCAGGGAGGAGCAGTCTTCTGCTGAGACTGGTTGGCGCTGAGGGAGAGAACCAGGAAAAAGACATGCTGTGTGTGGAAGAGAGCAGAGATCAATCACTAATGATTAAATGCAGAGTGGTGCATACAGAGCAAAAGAGAAAGAAACAGTGCATCATGGGAACCCCCCAGCAGTCTAAGTCTATAGCAGCATAACTAAGGGATGGTTCAGGGTCACCTGATCCAGCCCTAACTATAAGCTTTAGCAAAAAGGAAAGTTTTAAGCCTAATCTTAAAAGTAGAGAGGGTGTCTGTCTCCCTGATCTGAATTGGGAGCTGGTTCCAGAGGAGAGGAGCCTGAAAGCTGAAGGCTCTGCCTCCCATTCTACTCTTACAAACCCTAGGAACTACAAGTAAGCCTGCAGTCTGAGAGCGAAGCACTCTATTGGGGTGATATGGTACTATGAGGTCCCTAAGATAAGATGGGACCTGATTATTCAAAACCTTATAAGTAAGAAGAAGAATTTTAAATTCTATTGTAGAATTAACAGGAAGCCAATGAAGAGAGGCCACTATGGGTGAGATATGCTCTCCTTCTAGTCCCTGTCAGCACTCTAGCTGCAGCATTTTGAATTAACTGAAGGCTTTTCAGGGAACTTTTAGGACAACCTGATAATAATGAATTACAATAGTTCAGCCTAGAGGAAATAAATGCATGAATTAGTTTTTCAGCATCACTCTGAGACAAGACCTTTCTAATTTTAGAGATATTGCGCAAATGCAAAAAAAAGCAGTCCTACATATTTGTTTTAATATGCGCATTGAATGACATATCCTGATCAAAAATGACTCCAAGATTTCTCACAGTATCACTAGAGGTCAGGGTAATGCCATCCAGAGTAAGGATCTGGTTAGACACCATGTTTCTAAGATTTGTGGGGCCAAGTACAATAACTTCATTTTATCTGAGTTTAAAAGCAGGAAATTAGAGGTCATCCATGTCTTTATGTCTGTAAGACAATCCTGCAGTTTAGCTAATTGGTGTGTGTCCTCTGGCTTCATGGATAGATAAAGCTGGGTATCATCTGCGTAACAATGAAAATTTAAGCAATGCTGTCTAATAATACTGCCTAAGGGAAACATGTATAAAGTGAATAAAATTGGTCCTAGCACAGAACCTTGTGGAACTCCATAATTAACCTTAGTCTGTGAAGAAGAGATTCCCCATTTACATGAACAAATTGTAATCTATTAGATAAATATGATTCAAACCACTGCAGCGCAGTGCCTTTAATACTTATGGCATGCTCTAATCTCTGTAATAAAATTTTATGGTCAACAGTATCAAAAGCAGCACTGAGGTCTAACAGAACAAGCACAGAGATGAGTCCACTGTCTGAGGCCATAAGAAGATCATTTGTAACCTTCACTAATGCTGTTTCTGTACTATGATGGATTCTAAAACCTGACTGAAACTCTTCAAATAGACCATTCCTCTGCAGATGATCAGTTAGCTGTTTAACAACTACCTTTTCAAGAATTTTTGAGAGAAAAGGAAGGTTGGAGATTGGCCTATAATTAGCTAAGATAGCTGGGTCAAGTGATGGCTTTTTAAGTAATGGTTTAATTACTGCCACCTTAAAAGCCTGTGGTACATAGCCAACTAATAAAGATAGATTGATCATATTTAAGATCGAAGCATTAATTAATGGTAGGGCTTCCTTGAGCAGCCTGGTAGGAATGGGGTCTAATAGACATGTTGATGGTTTGGAGGAAGTAACTAATGAAAATAACTCAGACAGAACAATCAGAGAGAAAGAATCTAACCAAATACCAGCATCACTGAAAGCAGCCAAAGATGATAATATGTCTTTGGGATGGTTATGAGTAATTTTTTCTCTAATAGAATTTTATTAGCAAAGAAAGTCATGAAGTCATTACTAGTTAAAGTTAAAGGAATGCTCGGCTCAATAGAGCTCTGACTCTTTGTCAGCCTGGCTACAGTGCTGAAAAGAAACCTGGGGTTGTTCTTATTTTCTTCAATTAGTGATGAGTAGTAAGATGTCCTAGCTTTACGGAGGGCTTTTTTTTATAGAGCAACAGACTCTTTTTCCAGGCTAAGTGAAGATCTTCTAAATTAGTGAGACGCCATTTCCTCTCCAACTTACGGGTTATCTGCTTTAAGCTGCGAGTTTGTGAGTAATACCACAGAGTCAGGCACTTCTGATTTAAGGCTCTCTTTTTCAGAGGAGCTACAGCATCCAAAGTTGTCTTCAATGAGGATGTAAAACTATTGACGAGATACTCTATCTCACTCAGAGTTTAGGTAGCTACTCTGCACTGTGTTGGTATATGGCATTAGAGAACATAAAGAAGGAATCATATCCTTAAACCTAGTTACAGCGCTTTCTGACAGACTTCTAGTGTAATGAAACTTATTCCCCACTGCTGGGTAGTCCATCAGAGTAAATGTAAATGTTATTAAGAAATGATCAGACAGAAGGGAGTTAGCAGGGAATACTGTTAAGTCTTCAATTTCCATACCATAAGTCAGAACAAGATCTAAGATATGATTAAAGTGGTGGGTGGACTCATTTACATTTTGAGCAAAGCCAATTGAGTCTAATAATAGATTAAATGCAGTGTTGAGGCTGTCATTCTCAGCATCTGTGTCGATGTTAAAATCGCCCACTATAATTATCTTATCTGAGCTAAGCACTAAGTCAGACAAAAGGTCTGAAAATTCACAGAGAAACTCACAGTAACGACCAGGTGGACGATAGATAATAACAAATAAAACTGGTTTTTGGGACTTCCAATTTGGATGGACAAGACTAAGAGTCAAGCTTTCAAATGAATTAAAGCTCTGTCTGGGTTTTTGATTAATTAATAAGCTGGAATGGAAGATTGCTGCTAATCCTCCGCCTTGGCCCGTGCTACGAGTGTTCTGGCAGTTAGTGTGACTCGGGGGTGTTGACTCATTTAAACTAACATATTCATCCTGCTGTAACCAGGTTTCTGTAAGGCAGAATAAATCAATATGTTGATCAATTATTATATCATTTACTAACAGGGACTTAGAAGAGACCTAATGTTTAATAGACCACATTTAACTGTTTTAGTCTGTGGTGCAGTTGAAGGTGCTATATTATTTTTTCTTTTTGAATTTTTATGCTTAAATAGATTTTGCTGGTTATTGGTGGTCTGGGAGCAGGCACCGTCTCTACGGGGATGGGGTAATGAGGGGATGGGCAGGGGGAGAGAAGCTGCAGAGAGGTGTGTAAGACTACAACTCTGCTTCCTGGTCCCAACCCTGGATAGTCACGGTTTGGAGGATTTAAGAAAATTGGCCAGATTTCTAGAAATGAGAGCTGCTCCATCCAAAGTGGGATGGATGCCGTCTTCCTAACAAGACCAGGTTTTCCCCAGAAGCTTTGCCAATTATCTATGAAGCCCACCTCATTTTTTGGACACCACTCAGACAGCCAGCAATTCAGGGAGAACATGCGGCCTAAACATGTCACTCCCGGTCGATTGGGGAGGGGCCCAGAGAAAACTACAGAGTCTGACATTGTTTTTGCAAAGTTACACACCGATTCAATGTTAATTTTAGTGACCTCCGATTGGCGTAACCGGGTGTCATTACTGCCGACGTGAATTACAATCTTACCAAATTTACGCTTAGCCTTAACCAGCAGTTTCAAATTTCCTTCAATGTCGCCTGCTGGCCCCCGGAAGACAAGTGACTATGGTTGCTGTGTCGCTAACTTCACATTTCTCAAACAGAGTCGCCAATAACCAGAGTTTGATCCTCGGCAGGTGTGTCGCCGAGTGGGGAAAAACAGTTAGAAATGTGAACGGGTTGGCGGTGTACACGGGGCTTCTGTTTAGGGCTATGCTTCCTCCTCACAGTCACCCAGTCGGCCCTGCTTTCCCGGCTGCTCGGGATCTGCCAAAGGGAAACTAACGGTGGCTAAGCTACCCTTGGTCCGCACCGACTACAGGGGCCTGGCTAGCTGTAGAATTTTCCACGGTGCGGAGCCGAGTCTCCAATTCGCCCAACCTGGCCTCCAAAGCTACGAATAAGCTACACTTATTACAATTACCATTACTGCTAAAGGAGGCCGAGGAATAACTAACATTTCACACCCAGAGCAGAAAAGTGCAGGAGAGACAGGAGAAGCCGCCATGCTAACCGGCTAAGAGCTAGTAGCTGCGCTAAGCTAGCGGATTCCTAAAAACACACAAAGTGAATAATGTGTAAATAATTTAGAGGTGATTCAGCAGACGGAGTGCTTTATTTAAGGCATGTGAAGATTACACTGTGAAACAAATCGTTATCTAGATCAATCTAACTGCGCAGATTAAACAGCTAACAGATACAGCAAAACCACCGCTGTGCTCCGGAACAGGAAGTGATACAATACCGCAGTGAGAGCCAACCACCAGATAAGTCACAATTTGTTGGGTATACAAATAATCAGCCCGCATTTATTAGCAGCTGAATGAAACCCAGATGATCTACTATCTCCAATAGTGTGCAAATGGACTAAATTAAGCTATCCCAAGAGGGAGCTGGAGGCCGGTAACTATAAAAGAACTTTGCTGAAAAATTAGATTGCATGCATCCATGAAAACAGTAGTGTATCCAAGAAGCTGCAGAACTACCCAAAGATCGGTGCACCAAGCTTGTGACATCATATTCAAAAAGACTTGAGGCTGTAAGTGCTGCCAAAAGTGCATCAACAAAGAGCCAAGGGTGTGAATACTTATGTATGTGATTTCTTGTTTTATTATTATTATTTTTAATACATTTGCAAAAAAAAAAAAAAAACTTTTCTCATGTTGTCATTAAGGGGTGTTGTGAGTAGAATTTTGTGGGAAAAAATAAATTTACTCCATTTTGGAATAAGGCTGTAACATATCAAAATGTGGAAAATGTGAAGCGCTGCGATTACTTTCCGGATGCACCGTATATCTGGAACCATTTAAAAAAGTTCCACAATGCCTGTGAGTGAATGGATAATCAGAGGAAATAACTAAATCCTTCCATTTACACAAATATGCACCATTAAAAAAACACTCTAATTTCTTACAAATGATCACAAACCCCCCGTTTTTAGAATTTTTTTGAATGTAATTGCAAAGTTAAACTTTCAGTGATAGTGCAAGGAGGGCTGAGTTGTATACATTTAACATGACAAGTCGTTCAGAGTCTCTCACAGAGGCAAATAAATACATTTTCATTGTTATAAGAATGCTGAAACTATACATTCCAGTGTATATCATCCTTTTTTGGAATGCATTTTCCTCCTCTCTCAGTCATCATCCCTGTTTTTCGTTAATGCCAGAGCAAAGCAACACATTCCCATTGTGGATTTTTAGTTGGCTTTTATATGGATTCTGTATATCACAGTCAACACAATATCCTCATTTAATTTTGTAAAACTGCTGTTATTGTTGTTTGGATTGGAAAGTACAGAGTGATTTTTGTAAGACCCTGAATTTGGAGAACCACCGCAAAGTAATGAAATACCTCTGACAAAAATAATGACAGACACTCTGTTTATCTTATCTGAACACAAAACAATGAGTTCTTGTAGACCAAGAAAAATGCCACTCTACAAAGCAATTCTCAAATTGGTTGCTTGTTTACTTACATCATGATAGACTATGTGAATGAACTCACACTACAAACATAAGAAACTGGTCATACCCTCAAAAACGTTCAACTAAATGACCAGAGCATTATTTCGGCAGTTTCTATTTAAAGCCTAATCAACTGGTATTTTTTAAGACAATTTAAAAAACATTAATCCTCACAATTAACCATAAAGGACTCATGAATGTCCTGCATGAATGTTGATAAGCAGCTCTATACATTTATTATTCTCTTAGCTTTGTGTCACATGATGGCAAAGACTAAAACTTCATGTTTTACTGTGCAAACAAGACTGTACTAGAAGTGGGACAGGAGCTGGGTTTCCAATATGGAGACTTGGTTTCATGATCATGTTGTTGAACAGGATGCTGTGTAATATCTATTGCACAGCATCCTGTTGTCTTTTAGTGTTTCAGAGAGTCCTGCAGATTGATGCTGAAGAAAACCACCATGAATTTCTATATGTTGATGGTGCTGGATTTAACCTTGCAAAAAGTAGATGAAGAAGGAGAAATGCAATTGGACACAGCAATTTTTCAATTTCAATTTATTTTCATTTATATAGCGCCAAATCACAACAAGGTTGCCTCAAGGCACTTGACACAAGTAAGGTATAACCTTACCAACCCCCAGAGCAACAGTGGTAAGGAAAACTCCCTCTGAGGAAGAAACCCTCAAGCAGACCAGACTCAAAGGGGTGACCCTCTGCTTACCAATGTGTCAGGGCAGTGACAGGTTAGGGTTTGCGCTGCCATTAACCAAAATGGGGTCCTCAACCGCCATGCAAATTTGGGACCCTATAACACCGATATAATCCTTGCTTTGAATGAATGAATTCATTGAATAAATGAATTTTTATTCGGCGCGCACACACACATACTTAACAAAAGAATCTCTCATAAAACAAAAGAAAACAAAAACAATTTCCCAGTTTTGTGCAGCCAAAAGAGTGTAGGCTGATGCAAAAGCTTATAAATGGCCACCCCTTTCACCAGTTGCTATATATACACACACACAGACACATATTATATATATATATATATATATATATATATATATATATATATATATGTGTGTGTGTGTGTGTTCATAACAATGAATACCAAAAAAGACAAGAAAGACAAGCAGAGACAAATATAGATTAATCAGTAAACTTTTATCTGAACACAGCAGAACAAACAGCAGTATACACACAGATAAAACAGAAGAACAGTAAACAAAGACAGTTAACATAATTTATTATACTATAATAAGTAATTATATTGTTTTTATAAAGTATTTTCAAGCCAGCCAAAATAAAAGATCATTTAAACTGGATTTAAAGGGATTTGAAGATGGTGCCTGTGACTGGCGTGGCCATCGCTCGGCTCCTGTTGTGTAGGCGTACTAATGGTCACTTTTTCAACATATGTTATTTTAGCAGCCCGACTACAGATGGAGGTGTCTTAGCTTTACGGGCTTATGATCGGGACTCTTTCTTTCATATCAAAGAGATGATGGAGAGCCTGTTTGTTACACCAGACAGGTACAACCAGGCGTTTCCTCCGCCCCTAACTATCGGCTCCAACTCACCTGAATATCTGCTGCTGTTGCGGGCGCCGTGTAAGATCCACAGGAGACTGAGGAGAAAGAGGCTTTTTGGACAAGAGGAGTAGAGGCTCGGGGTCGGTGTCCCAGGTGAAGAGAAGGCGTGGCAGCAGCGCGCTTGGGCGCGGCGCCAGCGCCGGTGGCGGAGGACGGGCTCGTTCCCTCTACCACATCCCTCTCTTCATGTGTGCGATGGTACATCTGCATCAACACCTCTTAGGAAGGACAAGGGTGTTTCTAGACTTTTCTCAGCGCTGGTATCTGGTGGCGGAGTTCCATCGCCACTGTGCACTTCCATGTTTAGCGTCTCTGCCTGCACGGACCAGCTGGACTCCATGTGACCGCTGCCTTCGTCCAATCCACTGCGAGCCTCAGACAGCGCCTACATGATGTCTTCTACCTTGCGCTTGGTTTATTGAACGCATGTTCAATTGCCAATAAAACATTTTCCCTGAATGATCTTATATCAACGGAGATTTGTTCTTCTCTCTGCTCCTTTTCATTCTGGTAATTGAGATGCTTTATTTCTGCTTTTCTGTTTTTTTTTTCTTTTAAATGAATGAAATAAATATTGAAGAAGAAATGTTGGACGTAATGTGCTTTTCGGAGACTTGGCAGAGAGAAGAGGAATTTCTTAATTTAAATGAGCTCTGCCTTGCGGGGTTCTGTGTCCTTGGGAAGCCCGCCCCTGTTGCCGTGGTGGGGGCCTTGCCATTGTTTATAAAGAGGATTATGTTTGTAAAGGGGTACAGTCACAGGATTTTCCCTCTTTTGAATCACAGTTGGTCAAGGTGGGTTCCTCAAATCCATTTTTCTGGGTGTTGGTCTATCGCCTCCAGGCCCTGCTACTGCCTTTTTAAGGAGTTCAGTGACTTTTTATCCACTATTATAACGTTGGAATCTGTTTTAATACTTGGAGATTTTAACCTTCATGTTGATGACAAGTTATCTTGCCCTGCGATGGAGCTTTTATCATTGACTGAAGCTTTTAATTTTGTGCAACATGTTTCTGAGCCCACTCACCAAAAGGGTCACATTTTAGATTTAGTTTTTACGCTTGGCCTAGACATTTTAAACATGTCTATGAATGACGTCCACTTGAGTGATCATAGTGTCGTTTTGTTTTACCTGCATTTCAGCTCTGATCAGAAGCCCTTAGAAGTTAAGTCTCGGAGGCGTATCATCACTGCTGAAACTGCAGAAGATTTTCTGCTATGTTCAATCCTTGTAGTTCACTGATTCCCTGGATGTGGACAATTTAAATTCATGTTTTAACCACACCTGTGAAACTATTCTCGATCAGGTTGGCTCTGTTAAATAAACGTGTCTATACAGAAAAAAGAGTGACCTTGGATTAATGAAGAGCTCTTAAGTCTTAAGAGACTGTGTCGAGGACTGAACGCCTGTGGAAATCCTCTAAACTGAGGTTCACAGGCTTCATTCAGGGAGCTAGTTTCATCATATAACAAAATGGCTGAGAGTGCCCATTCTGTCTACTACATCAGCTGGTGTCTGTTATAAGAAGAATCCCAGAGTGTTGTTGATACAATCAACCTCTTGTATGTCCTGCTGCTCAAGTTACTCCTGTGTTTTCTGAAGCTGACAGCAATGCCTTTTTGAGCTTTTTCACTGACAAAATCAAGTTGATCAGGATAAAATCCCCCCCCCCCCCCCCCCACGTGTGGTACTTCTACTCATTGAGCTGTCCCCAGCATTTGGTCTTCATTTAGGACAGTGACACTTGCTGATATTTCGGCATTGGTGAACAAGATGAAACATTCCTCTTGCTCATCTGACATCCCCTCCACAGCATGTCTTTTTCCTGGTTCTCTCCCTCAGCCCCCAACCAGTCCCAGCAGAAGACTGCCCCTCCCTGAAGCCTGGTTCTGCTGGAGGTTTCTTCCTGTTAAAAGGGAGTTTTTTCCTTCCCACTGTCGCCAAGTGCTTGCTCACAGGGGTCGTTTGACCGTTGGGGTTTTTATGTAATTATTGTATGGCCTTGCCTTACAATATAAAGCGCCTTGGGGCAACTGTTTGTTGTGATTTGGCGCTATATAAATAAATTGATGAATTGATTGATCCTTCCCTACAGGCTCTTCTCTAAAGTATTTGAGGTAATAGGTCATGTGTTACTAAATGGTAAATCTTTCTCTGTCCACCGGTGTGTCCCCAGTGCTTTCAAGCATGCCATAGTGTTGCACTACTGAAAAAATCAGGTTTAAATCCAATGGAGCTAAGCAGTTATAGACCTATTTCTAAACTCCCATTCCTGTCCAAGATCCTCGAGAGGGTGGTTTCGACCAACTGACACTCTTCCTGGATCAGAATAATATTCATGACAGGTTTCACTCCAGTTTCCGTAGACAACACCCTACGGAAATGGCTCTTCTGAAAGTGTCCAGCGACACTATGATGTCTGCTGATGTTGGGAAATGCACTGTGCTAGTTCTCTTGGATTTGTCCTCAGCCTTTGATACTGTTGACCACAGGTCCTGCTGAGTAGATTGATGGGAACAGTCGGACTGTCGGGGTCAGTTCTTCAGTGTTTTTTCTCATATCTGTCCGGGCATAGTTTTAGCGTTCTGCTAACCACATAAGGTCAGAGTCTGTGGATTTGTTATGTGGAGTCCCTCAAGGTTCCGTTTTGGGACCGTTTTTGTTTTTATTGTACTTGTACTATTTGGTTTTAACCTTTAGAGCTCTACATAGTCAGGCGCCTTCCTATATCTGTGACCTCATCCAGGCTTATGCCCTGCCAGGGCGCTGAGGTCTGTGGATCAAATCTGTTGATGGTTCCACGCACCGACCTTTTTTCAACCAGAGGAGAGCATCCTTCCAGGCTGTTGCTCCCAGGCTTTGGAACAGTCTCCCACTCTCTCTGTGCTCGCTGGACTCTGTTGACACTTTTAAAGCCAACTTAGACTTTCTTTTTTTACACAAGCTTTTGCTTAGTTTTTCGGGCTATACTATGTTTTTAAAAGTCTCGGCCATTGTGTGGTGTAGTGTGTTGTCTGTTGTTTTTTTTGTGTGTGTGTGTGTTGTGAAGCACCTTGTGGCTCTTGTGTGTGAAAGGTGCTTTACATATAAAGCTTACTTACTTACTTACTTAAAACTATCAGAACAGTTATTCCAGATTTTAACACCTTTTACAGAGATGCAGTGACTTTTTACAGTTAAGCTGTCAAATACTAGTGTTCTTCTCAGATGATAACAGGACTCCCTCATTTTAAAGAGTTTATTGTTAACTTTATACATGGTCTGTATCGTAATATAATCAACCAAGTCCCAGAATTTTAAAATGTGTAAACAAGCAAACAGTGGGTTTGTTGGCTCACAATATGTTTTTTTTTTACTTCTTCTTTTGTAACAGAAATATTAGGTTTGTATTTGTTTTATATCTGTTTGCTTCATATGTGTTTTATATATGCTTTTCTTGACAGATTACGCGACATCGTCACAGCAGTAAACCAAGTGGACCACATGCAGTACATTGTCATTTGGGACAATGTATCTTTCCATCGATCTGCTCTGGTCCAGAACTGGTTCCATGAGCACTCTGAATTTGCAGTCTCATACCTTCCACCATACTCGACTTCCTTAACCCCATAGAGGAGTTTTTTCTGCATGGCGGTGGAAGACAGTATACAACCTTTGGGCCTATGACCACTTGCCCCTCTTTCAGGCCAAGGAGCAGGCCTGTGATCTTATCGAAGCAGCTTCTGTGCAGGGGTGGATTTTTCCAACGCTGCCTTGCCAATGAAGACATACTGTAGCCTGTGATGTGGATGAAATCCTTTGGCCTGATTCAGCCAGACGGAGAGATGATGATTAGAGTTACAGTATTGTTGTTGTTGCTTTAGTTTTTCTTCAGAGTTGCTGTAAGTGTATGTACTTCATGCAGTAATTTTGATTTGTCTAGAGATTGTTATTTGTGTACATTTTACAGTAGTAAGAAAAACTCCTATTTGGTTCTGATTTTCATTACTGGTTGATATGTTACTGTAACTGAGTATGGTAAGAAATAAGTATTGCAGCATCAGTGTTGTGCAGTACTTGGTAAGTTTATAGTATTTGTCTATTTTCTCTGTATTTTGTATGCCTCAATGTAATCATGAAATGTTGTGGGTTTGTTGCAGCATCTTTTGTCATCTAAATTATCCCTTACATAAAAATCTCTGTCAAAAAGTCTATCACATGTTGTTTCCTAAGAAAGTTTTTTTTTTCTTTTTTATGCCAAGCGCGGTGCTTGCGCCACGATGCAGGACATGTTCGTCTCTGTCTGTCTGTTTGTCCATCCTTAAGTATGTCCATCTCTCTGTCTGTCCGTCCGTCCTTGCGTCTGTCCAGCTGCAATTTGTTCGCCGCAACATAGCTCGGCACCTATTGCTCACAAAAAGTTCATATTTGGTGGGTACATGCCTTGGAGGAGTACTTCGCTTGGGTTCAAAGGCCAGTGACCTTGACTTACTTTTGAAGGTCACCAGTGGTCACAACTGTCAAATCCTTCGCCACAACGTAGCTTCGCACCTATTGCTCGCAGAAACTTCATATTTGGTGGGTACATGCCTTGGAGGAGTACTTCGCATGGGTTTGGCCAGTGACCTTGACCTATTTTTGAAGGTCATCAGTGGTCACAACTGTCAAATCCTTCGCCGCAACGTAGCTTAGCACCTATTGCTCGCAGAAACTTCATATTTGGTGGGTACATGCCTTGGAGGCGTAGCAGCCGGTCTGCTCTATGTTAGCCTGATCCCGTCAGATCTCAGAAGCTAAGCAGTGCGTCTGGTTAGTACTTGGATGGGAGACCTCTTTGGAACACCAGTGGCTGTGTGTTTCTCTAGGTAAAACTGGAGTTGTGTCAGTAAGGGCATCCGGCATTAAACTTGTGCCAAATACCAGTGCGGATCTGGCTCTATCCGCTGTGGAGACCCCAAACAAAAAGGGAGCAGCTGAATGGACAACAACAACATGCCTTGGAGGAGTACTTCGCATGGGTTCAAAGGCCAGTGACCTTGACCTACTTTTGAAGGTCACCAATGGTCACAACTGTCATATCCTTTGCTGCAACGTAGCTCGGCACCTTTTGCTCACAGAAACTTCATATTTGGTGGGTACATGCTTTGGAGGAGTACTTCGCATGGGTTTGAAGGCTGGTGACCTTGACCTACTTTTCAAGGTCACCAATGGTCACAACTGTCAAATCATTCGCCGCAACGTAGCTCAGCACCTACTGCTCACAGAAACTTCATATTTGATGGGTACATGCCTTAGAGGAATACTTTGCATGGGTTTGAAGGTCGGTGGCCTTGACCTACTTTTCAAGGTCACCAATGGTCATAACTGTCAAATCCTTCACCTGAAATGTGTTCACTGCAATGTACCTCGGCACCTATTGCTTGCAAAAACTTCATATTTGGTGGGTACATGCCTTGGAGGAGTATTTTGCATGGGTTCGAAGGCTGGTGACCTTGACCTACTTTTAAAAAATTAAAAATTACCAATAGTTGCATTTGTTCAAAGGCTACCAACTTTTTATGGTCACTGTTGGCCACATTCTCTAAATAAATGCAATGTCAATCTTCAATTTTTCCACTGTGTATCCCAGTTTATATCAAACACATGAGGGTTCAACCAAATACCTACTCCACACGTGTACATATTACTGCACTTTACATGGAAAATAGTACTGCACGCGGGGCATTTCGTGACAAATGTCTCTAGTTACAAATGTGTTTTTTTTCTTGATCACAGTTGTGTATAACTGTCGGCAATAGTTTCTGATCATTTGAAGACAATGCGACAAAAACAAAACAGCATTTTTATAAATGTTTGTATGTTTTTAAAATATTTTTAAATGTTTATTTTCTGTCTGATAGCAGAATTATGTCAAAACTACTGCACAGATTCTCACCAAATTTGCACCACAGATGGATATTAGGCCATGGAAGACTCCACTGAATTTTGGAGGCATCTGGATCCATATTCCAGATCAAGATTTCACTTTATAGGCTTTTAAAGATAGCATCAAACCACTTCACAGATTCTCACCAAATTTGCACTACAGATAGATATTAGGAGAAGACTCCACTGAATTTTGGAAGTTATCCAGATCCGTATTGGCAGACATCAAAAGTCTCTGATTGCTCTTGTTAGACACAGAACTCTGTCAACTTAAACTGTATCTAGTATAAATACTTCAGTTGGCTACATAAGGAAATCTGGTCATTTCTGGAAAACTTTCACAATACTACTCATCAAAAACATCTATCAAAGGGGAAGCGTATGCTTAGATTGGCTGCAGCACCAACTCCCTAATCCCTATCGATTAAGAGGCAGAAAATGGAATGGATTGACTGATGATGTAGGAAATAGAGTAAAGTCCTGACCTTTACAATGTTGTTGTTAAGTGGTGATGTGAGCCTTAAACCTCTGCTGAAGTCTGAGTTGAGAATGAAAGCAGCTTGAGAGGGTGAAATAAACACTACCCAATGCAGCAAACCTATTATTAATCACAAAGAATTTGCTCCTCTATGAGTCAAGTGAATTTCTGTCACTCCCGACAACACCAGCACATAAATATATAACTGTTGTTGATGAAAGTTCTTTACATTACAGATGAGGGGGAAACAAACATTAATTGCCAAAACATCTGTTGTGACATAAGAATAGCATATTTTATATTCTGAGTTGATACAACCTCTGTGCTGTCACGTCCACGTAGCCTATTATACCTTTTCTATTACTCAGTGGATGATTCTCAAACTCTGTGTCTAACAGGGAATATGAACTTTACATAAGCCGTGGAGGGGAATTATTAAACTACCAATCATTTGCACAGTCACAGTGCTGCCCTCTAAAGCCGTTTGGACTGACAACCACATCTATATATAATATATAATATATATAATATATATATATATATATTGGGTTTTTTTATCAAATCAAAATCAAATCAAATCAATTTCATTTATATAGTGCCAAATCACAACAAACAGTTGCCCCAAGGCGCTTCATATTGCAAGGCAAGGCCATACATATAAGCGCCTTGGGGCAGCTGTTTGTTGGGATTTGGCGTTATAATAAATAAAATTGATTTGATTTGATTTGACAGTGGGAAGGAAAAACTCCCTTTAACAGGAGGAAACCTCCAGCAGAACCAGGCTCAGGGAGGGGCTGTCTTCTGCTGGGACTGGTTGGGGCTGAGGGAGAGAACCAGGAAAAAGACATGCTGTGGCGGGGAGCAGAGATCGATCACTAATGATTAATGCAGAGTGGTGCATACAGAGCAAAAGAGAAAGAAACACTCAGTGCATCATGGGAAACCCCCCAGCAGTCTAAGTCTATAGCAGCATAACTAAGGGATGGTTCGGGGTCACCTGATCCAGCCCTAACTATAAGCTTTAGCAAAAGGAAAGTTTTAAGCCTAATCTTAAAAGTAGAGAGGGTGTCTGTCACCCTGATCCGAATTGGGAGCTGGTTCCAGAGGAGAGGAGCCTGAAAGCTGAAGGCTCTGCCTCCCATTCTACTCTTACAAACCCTAGGAACTACAAGTAAGCCTGCAGTCTCAGAGCGAAGCGCTCTATTGGGGTGATATGGTACTATGAGGTCCCTAAGATAAGATGGGACCTGATTATTCAAAACCTTATAAGTAGAAGAAGAATTTTAAATCTATTCTAGAATTAACAGGAAGCCAATGAAGAGAGGCCAATATGGGTGAGATATGCTCTCTCCTTCTAGTCCCTGTCAGTACTCTAGCTGCAGCATTTTGAATTAACTGAAGGCTTTTCAGGGAACTTTTAAGACAACCTGATAATAATGAATTACATAGTCCAGCCTAGGGAAATAAATGCATGAATTAGTTTTTCAGCATCACTCTGAGACAAGACCTTTCCTAATTTTAGAGATATTGCGCAAATGCAAAAAAGCAGTCCTACATATTTGTTTAATATGTGCATTGAATGACATATCCTGATCAAAAATGACTCCAAGATTTCTCACAGTATTACTAGAGGTCAGGGTAATGCCATCCAGAGTAAGGATCTGGTTAGACAACCATGTTTCTAAGATTTGTGGGGCCAAGTACAATAACTTCAGTTTTATCTGAGTTTAAAAGCAGGAAATTAGAGGTCATCCATGTCTTTATGTCTGTAAGACAATCCTGCAGTTTAGCTAATTGGTGTGTGTCCTCTGGCTTCATGGATAGATAAAGCTGAGTATCATCTGCGTAACAATGAAAATTTAAGCAATGCTGTCTAATAATACTGCCTAAGGGAAGCATGTACAAAGTGAATAAAATTGGTCCTAGCACAGAACCTTGTGGAACTAATTAACCTTAGTCTGTGAAGAAGATTCCCCATTTACATGAACAAATTGTAATCTATTAGATAAATATGATTCAAACCACCGCAGCGCAGTGCCTTTAATACCTATGGCATGCTCTAATCTCTGTAATAAAATTTTATGGTCAACAGTATCAAAAGCAGCACTGAGGTCTAACAGAACAAGCACAGAGATGAGTCCACTGTCTGAGGCCATAAGAAGATCATTTGTAACCTTCACTAATGCTGTTTCTGTACTATGATGAATTCTAAACCCTGACTGAAACTCTTCAAATAGACCATTCCTCTGCAGATGGTCAGTTAGCTGTTTTACAACTACCCTTTCAAGAATTTCTGAGAGAAAAGGAAGGTTGGAGATTGGCCTATAATTAGCTAAGATAGCTGGGTCAAGTGATGGCTTTTTAAGTAATGGTTTAATTACTGCCACCTTAAAAGCCTGTGGTACATAGCCAACTAATAAAGACAGATTGATCATATTTAAGATCGAAGCATTAATTAATGGTAGGGCTTCCTTGAGCAGCCTGGTAGGAATGGGGTCTAATAGACATGTTGATGGTTTGGAGGAAGTAACTAATGAAAATAACTCAGACAGAACAATTGGAGAGAAAGAGTCTAACCAAATACCGGCATCACTGAAAGCAGCCAAAGAGAACGATATGTCTTTGGGATGGTTATGAGTAATTTTTTCTCTAATAGTTAAAATTTTATTAGCAAAGAAAGTCATGAAGTCATTACTAGTTAAAGTTAAAGGAATACTCGGCTCAGTAGAGCTCTGACTCTGTCAGCCTGGCTACAGTGCTGAAAAGAAACCTGGGGTTGTTCTTATTTTCTTCAATTAGTGATGAGTAGCAAGATGTCCTAGCTTTACGGAGGGCTTTTTATAGAGCAACAGACTCTTTTTCCAGGCTAAGTGAAGATCTTCTAAATTAGTGAGACGCCATTTCCTCTCCAACTTACGGGTTATCTGCTTTAAGCTGCGAGTTTGTGAGTTATACCACGGAGTCAGGCACTTCTGATTTAAGGCTCTCTTTTTCAGAGGAGCTACAGCATCCAAAGTTGTCCTCAATGAGGATATAAAAATATTGACGAGATAATCTATCTCACTCACAGAGTTTAGGTAGCTACTCTGCCCTGTGTTGGTATATGGCATTGGAGAACATAAAGAAGGAATCATATCCTTAAACCTAGTTACAGCACTTTCTGAAAGACTTCTACTGTAATGAAACTTATTCCCCACTACTGGGTAGTCCATCAGAGTAAATGTAAATGTTATTAAGAAATGATCAGACAGAAGGGGGTTTTCAGGGAATACTGTTAAGTCTTCAATTTCCATACCATAAGTCAGAACAAGATCTAAGGTATGATTAAAGTGGTGAGTGGACTCATTTACATTTTGAGCAAAGCCAATCGAGTCTAACAATAGATTAAATGCAGTGTTGAGACTGTCATTCTCAGCATCTGTGTGGATGTTAAAATCGCCCACTATAATTATCTTATCTGAGCTAAGCACTAAGTCAGACAAAAGGAGACAAGACTAAGAGTCAAGCTTTCAAATGAATTAAAGCTCTGTCTGGGTTTTTGATTAATTAATAAGCTGGAGTGGAAGATTGCTGCTAATCCTCCGCCTCGGCCCGTGCTATGAGCGTTCTGGCAGTTAGTGTGACTCGGGGTGTTGACTCATTTAAACTAACATATTCATCCTGCTGTAACCAGGTTTCTGTAAGGCAGAATAAATCAATATGTTGATCCATTATTATATCATTTACTATCAGGGTGTTGTGGGCTGGGGTGTTTGGCTGGCTTGGTTTTTGTTTTCTGTTTCTCCCACGAGGTGGTATGCATTCAGGATTGAGTACTGAGCATTAGGACCTCACCCTAAACACCTGAGGCTTGTTTTCACATGCAGGTCATCAGGACTCACAGCTGTGGTGTATTTTGTCTTAATCAGAGATTGCTGCATTTAAACTTTGAATGCACAGTGTGTGATTGCCAGAGACTCGACCTTGTGAGCAGACGTGTGAGATCGACGTCAGGAGAACAATCTCACCATCACGGACGCAGAGACCGCTCCAGGTTTGACGCCACAGTCTGTGAAGGAGGATTGGGTGAGGTCTCACGCTCTTCAGCACACTTCCTGAGGTAATTTGGTTTTGGTGACTTTTATGAAGTAATGACAGTGGATTTGGTGTCCCTCACACCTTGTGTTAGTGAGCTGTCACGTTATGCTAATTGTCTAATCAGCTTCTGCTGCAGTGGAGATTTGAACTGAGTTGTTCCGTGCCTGCAGGGTGAGAAGCTGATGTATTGATTTAAGCCAGGAAGTGTTTAGTGATTGCGTGCACCTTTGAGTTGTGTCTCTCTGTGTGGAGTTGGATTCACCTCATGTTTTCTTTCTTCACAGACTTGGTTTGTTGCGGCCACCTGGGGGGTGTCGGCGGGGTCCCTGGGTCCGAACTGCTGTGGCTCCGGACCATTTGCGCTGTTGAGAGCGCGCCGTGTTTCCACCTCACCAGACCGCGGACGTTTTAGTTGTTTAGCACTGCACACACTGTTATGTTTATTAAATTCTGTTATCTTTTGAACCGTGCTCTGCTTATTTCGTGCTGGGTCCTTTCAAACGCTGGGTCGGTGCTCCGACCGCGTCCGAAACATAACACAGGGACTTAGAAGAGAGAGATCTAATGTTTAATAGACCACATTTAACTCTTTTAGTCTGTGGTGCAGTTGAAGGTGCTATATTATTTTTTCTTTTTGAATTTTTATGCTTAAATAGATTTTTACTGGTTGTTGGTGGTCTGGGAGCAGGCACCGTCTCTACGGGGATGGGGTAATGAGGGGATGGCAGGGGGAGAGAAGCTGCAGAGAGGTGTGTAAGACTACAACTCTGCTTCCTGGTCCCAACCCTGGATAGTCACGGTTTGGAGGATTTAATAAAATTGGCCAGATTTCTAGAAATGAGAGCTGCTCCATCCAAAGTGGGATGGATGCCGTCTCTCCTAACAAGACCAGGTTTTCCCCAGAAGCTTTGCCAATTATCTATGAAGCCCACCTCATTTATTTAGTGGTTTGACAAATATTCTGGGCCATGGTACACATTGTAGATAGAGAGTGGGGAAGATGTGATTTTTTTATTCTTTCTTTAGTAAGATATGCTCCTGTTTCATTCCCATTCACAGATATGAGAAAATAAAATTTTCCCAGAACAATAAACTTGTGAAATTGAATTCTGTATTGCCTACACATTATTATTGTTGTTATCAAGGCGAGACACACCAAGTCTGAGAAAAGACAGAGTGATGGAGGGGAGGAGGGGGGTAACTAAAGAAAGAGAGCAGTAAGAAAAATACATTGATTTAATTTTAAAGTAAAAAATGACAGTGGTCCAAAAATTTCTCAGTGATAAAAGTAATCCATAATGACGAGGTTGACTTTTGGAGATTCTCTTTACTTGGTATTTCACACATTTTAATGTTCATGCCATTTCAAATACAAAATAATAGAAATTTCTAAAATTACCTTCCTTAAACTCAAACTGAAAGCAAATCTCTACAACTTGATATAAATTCATTAAAAAATATAAAAGCCAAGATTTTGGGTTGCATAAGTAATGGAACACTTTGGTAAAATACGTGTAAATCATCGGTTTTATTGCCATTTTTCTTCAGACAACTCAGGGGATGGATACATGAACATTTCCAAGTCACTGATGTCTTGGACTTTAGTTGCAACAGTTACGAAGAAATACAAACAGTATGGCACTCTATGGTAAATCTGTGTGGAGTAGACAATTCTCAAAAACTAAGTAACTGTGCAAGAGGATGAGTGAGGAAAGCCACCAAGACACCCAGACAACCTGGAAAAAGTTATAGACTTCTGTGGTTGTGATTGGAGAAATTGTGCACAGTGCATGTTTAGCATTTTGTATCACCAGTTATACAGCTTCATGATGAAGATCTATTTTTGTTGCAGCCAGGTGATATGTTGGCATCCCCTTGGCCTTCTCAAGCCACTGGGGTCTTCAACAATCAGGGACCTATGGGCTGGATCACACACACAGAGAAATGCACCACATGTCCAAAATGTTGAAGCTGATCCTCCCTCACAATCCAAGTGATACTCCTCATCTTCATCTCCCTTTGTAACTGATTTGACAGAAAGCCATGGTACCAAAGACTTCCTGTCGCACAACCATACACAGTAAAATCACCAGTGTAAAACTAACACTGACAGTGTTGAATTAACACTGCCAGTGTACATATGGTCCTACTGTAGTCAGAGTGGGACCTTATGTTCAGTGTCAGTGTTAATTTAACACTGGTGATTTTACTGTGTACAGGAAGACAGGCAGCACCCGGACCCTAAAGACTTCAATCTTCAGTCTCCTACAAAGACAACAGTAGTGCCAGATGCCAGCAATCTCTTGACTCTGTAAGGCCTTCCCATGTCTCTCTCAGTCTCAAAGGCCAAGGACCCAGAAACAAGATAAGTGAATGTTTGTACAAGTTCAAACTTTCACCAGATACAGATATATTTCTGATGGCTGAAGCTAGGAAATCATTAAAAGCTCGAATCTTAGTGTTAAGCCATCAGACCCAGACATTTTGATTCTACTCTCAGCTTTGAAAGTGCTGCAATCGAGGTATCCACGGATTCCCGAAAGATCAATCAATCAATCAACTTTTTTCTTATATAGCGCCAAATCACAACAAACAGTTGCCCCAAGGCGCTCCATATTGTAAGTCAAGGCCATACAATAATTATAAAAAACCCCAACGGTCAAAACGACCCCCTATGAGCAAGCACTTGGCAACAGTGGGAAGGAAAAACTCCCTTTTAACAGGAAGAAACCTCCAGCAGAACCAGGCTCAGGGAGGGGCAGTCTTCTGCTGAGACTGGTTGGGGCTGAGGGAAAAAACCAGGAAAAAGACATGCCGTGAAGGGGGGCAGAGATCGATCACTAATGATTAAATGCAGAGTGATGCATACGGAGCAAAAAGAGAAAGAAACAGTGCAGATCACAGCATTGTCTGTGAAATCAAGGTCAGTGAAGATTTCCTCACCAACAAAACCACACACAGTAAGTGTTTGGTTTCCACCACCAGATCCAGACAATGTAAACTTTGAACAGTGTAGGAACTAGAACACACCCCTGAGGAACACCAGTATTGAGTGTAGAAAACGCAGCACCTCCGTGTTCCTGCAGATTCTAACTACTGGCCCTATTGAATTTAAGCTGAGGCTATATACATGACGATGATGTACGCAGTGGGCTTCCATGACCGACGATCGTGTATGCAACGCTTCAAAAGGCTATATGCCTGACCCCTTTTACACTGGACTGACATGCATAGATAAGTCAATTCAGATGAATGTATGAACATCTTAGCCTATTTTTCAACTTGTATTTGCCCACAATTTTGTAACATTAAACAGCAGAGTGAATTATAAAAGTAGCCTGAGCAACAAGAAAAACCGAAAGACTGAATTACCTTTTATTACAATATTGCGTTATTGATTTATTGGAAAATTGAGCTCATTATATATATATATATATATATATATATATATATATATATATATATATATATATATATATTTCTCCCTCAGCCCCAACCAGTCCCAGCAGAAGACTGCCCCTCCCTGAGCCTGGTTCTGCTGGAGGTTTCTTCCTGTTAAAAGGGAGTTTTTCCTTCCCACTGTAGCCAAGTGCTTGCTCACAGGGGGTCGTTTTGACCGTTGGGGTTTTACATCATTATTGTATGGCCTTGCCTTACAATATAAAGCACCTTGGGGCAACTGTTTGTTGTGATTTGGCGCTATATAAAAAAAAATTTGATTGATTTGATTGATTGATTATATATCCTATGATTTCAGTTGATGGTGATAAGTAGATATTGGTAAAGCCTACCTATGAAGTGAAGTGCGCAAGGATAACATGAAAACTTCGCTGGAACATAAGATGCATATGGAAATGCATACCCATTACATAGCCATCTGCTTACGACAATACAAAACATGATGGCAATCAGTGGTGGGCACAGTTCCGCTAACCGCTAATTATCAAAAGTAACGTTTTTGTTAGCGGATTAGCTTTTCAGATAACTTTGAAGACCATCAGCAGACCAATTGGCGTCCAATAAATTTAGTTCTGACAACGTTTAGACCACTAACATATTTTTGCAGGCATAGTGAATAGCTTATCAGTTGAAAACATTTGTAAAGTCTGAAATCATAGATTTTAGTGCCTGCTACATGTTAAGTTATTATTGTTATTATTAAGAAAATAATGTCACCTCTGTCATTTTACAAAGTGAAAATAGCTATGTGTTTTACTCTTAAAGTATTGCACTAATTTTGAAGGTTTTAGCTTTAAAGACACACATGCCGCAATGCTGTATGGGAAAATTAGTTTCCTGACATCAGTGGTTGGTCGGTACATAACACACAAGTAACTGTAATGTGTGGTGGGTTTTACAAATAAATCTATATTTGTAAATATTTCTTTTTTTTTTTTCCATTTGTAAAAAAAAAAGGCAATTTGAAAACTGAAAATTCTGTTTGTTAAGTGGATTCAGCACTTTTAGCAAATGTATGGCAATTACTCTTCACACTACCATGAACACAGCCATCTACTGGATGGCCAGTAGATGACAATTCTCCCATAATGCACTGCAGCATGCATGTCTGTACTCTGTAAATACTTAAACCTTCAAAATTAGTGCATTACTTTAAAATTAAAACATATAGCTGATGTTTTCGCTTTGTAAAATGACAGAGGTGACATTAAATAACTTGTCCGGAATTAATTTGGTTTTGCTCCCATTTTGTATGAGATGAACTCAAAGATCTAAAACTTTTTCCACATACACAATATCACCATTTCTCTCAAATATTGTTCACAAACCAGTCTAAATCTGTGATAGTGAGCACTTCTCCTTTGCTGAGATAATCCATCCCACCTCACAGGTGTGCCATACCAAGATGCTGATTAGACACCATGATTAGTGCACAGGTGTGCCTTAGACTGCCCACAATAAAAGGCCACTCTGAAAGGTGCAGTTTTATCACACAGCACAATGCCACAGATGTCGCAAGATTTGAGGGAGCGTGCAGTTGGCATGCTGACAGCAGGAATGTCAACCAGAGCTGTTGCTCGTGTATTGAATGTTCATTTCTCTACCATAAGCCGTCTCCAAAGGCGTTTCAGAGAATTTGGCAGTACATCCAACCAGCCTCACAACCGCAGACCACGTGTAACCACACCAGCCCAGGACCTCCACATCCAGCATGTTCACCTCCAAGATCGTCTGAGACCAGCCACTCGGACAGCTGCTGGAACAATCGGTTTGCATAACCAAAGAATTTCTGCACAAACTGTCAGAAACCGTTTCAGGGAAGCTCATCTGCATGCTCATCGTCCTCATCGGGGTCTCGACCTGACTCTAGTTCGTCGTTGTAACCGACTTGAGTGGGCAAATGCTCACATTCGCTGGCATTTGGCACGTTGGAGAGGTGTTCTCTTCACGGATGATGCGAAGGAGATGTGTTGCACTGCATGAGGCAAATGGTGGTCACACCAGATACTGACTGGTACCCCCCCCCCCCCCCCCAATAAAATAAAACTGCACCTTTCAGAGTGGCCTTTTATTGTGGGCAGTCTAAGGCACACCTGTGCACTAATCATGGTGTCTAATCAGCATCTTGGTATGGCACACCTGTGAGGTGGGATGGATTATCTCAGCAAAGGAGAAGTGCTCACTATCACAGATTTCGACTTGTTTGTGAACAATATCTGAGGGAAATGGTGATATTGTGTATGTGGAAAAAGTTTTAGATCTTTGAGTTCATCTCATACAAAATGGGAGCAAAACCAAAAGTGTTGCGTTTATATTTTTGTTGAGTATATTTGGTTCTATCAACCGTGTGTGTGTGTGTGTGTGTGTGTGTGTGTGGGCATGACAGGCTGGCAGCTTTTCAGTCGGGGATGCATGACAATACGTTCAGTGAAAAGAGGGCTCATGGGTGCGCGGATGGGAAATGGAACATGAAGAACAAAACAAGCAGGCGGTGGGCATTATTGGGGTTGAACTGATGGCCCCTGCTTTGGAGAAAGAGATAATATGTCAGCCAGCGCTGTCTGCCAAAGTGTGTTTTTGATTGGTTTCTTGTGTGGATGCAAAGACAAAATGTGCACCCTTTTGTCAAAACCCGAAATGAAGGCATAAAGTGAGAGCGAGGCATGTGTGAGCCAGGAGGCATAGCTAGGCCCAATTGAGTGCTCAGCTAACCTTCAAATCGAGTGCTCAGCTAACCTTCAAATGACATGAGGCAGCCCGTCAACGCTCGATGACTCACTGTCACAACGATCTGATTCGTTCAAACCTGCCAAGAAGCTGAAATCACTGGATACACATCACTTGGATGGAAGCCACAGCGCCCGTGAGTGTGTGCACACTTGATTGAGAGAGCATGTTGAATGAGAGAGTATGAAGCCATCAGCAAGAGAAAAAACAAGTGTTTAAGAATGTGTGGTTATGAACGGCTCATCCCGTGTTTCCAGTGCATGTGCATGCACCCGGTGGAAGCAGTGCAACACTGAACAGTGATATCACAAGGGCTGACTTTAGGGGGTTCATCTTTAGGGACAAACACCGTCGACACCACATGGAGCTGTGCACTTTCTAAAAGCTGAGACGATGTCTGTAGATTTAATACTCAAAGGAGAAACATACAGGCAACAAACATGACCAGACGTCCCTTTTTTTCCTCAGGGCAGCCTTTTTTTTATTAGTGTCCTGACATTTATATTGTATTTCAGGCATCACACAGACTTCAAGGTTAAAATGTCAGCCTGACTACCCCCCCCACTGGTAGCCCCACTAACCTCATTCACACTGCATATTATGAAGACTGCTAGGGGTGCAACAATGCATCATTAATTGTGATAATTATATCATGACGCTTGTATCAAATTTTACATTTTTAAATTGTACTGTACAGGGTGACCCATTAAAAAAACAGAACCAAAAAAATGTAATAAATCCTAAAAAGGTCCAGCACATTTCTTGAAATGTGATGGACTTAAACTTCAGTCTGCGTATGATCACACCACAAAGTTTCAGTTATCTTGGTCGCTTTGCATAAAAGTCATGTCCTTTCAAAACTGGGGAAGATGTTCCAATTGTCTTCCCCAACATGTCTTGGTCAACAAAGGAAAAGACATTTTGCCTGAAGGCCTATTTCTCCAACAAATCCTACCATTTGGAGCATCATTTTGAAAGAACATGACTTTTTTTTTTTTGCAAAGTGACCAAGATAATGGAAACTTTGGGGAATGATCGTACACAGACTGAAGTTTAAGTCCAGCAAATAACTCAGTAGGATTTATTACAATTTTTATGGGTTCTGTTTTGTGTGTGTGTGTGTGGGGGGGTGCCACCTGCAATATCATTAAAAATCATCTACTACATGGAAAAAATAAACTCTTGCAGAACAATCAGAGATAGTAAGTCTCTTTGACTTTCACTAGGGGGTCAGTGTAGCGGATCTGAGGTGGATCTTCACTTTGATTTGACAAGTTTTACACCGGATCCCCATCCTGCCACAACTCCACATTACATAGAGAATGCCTTGCCCAGGGAACCTTCCATAATGGAAACAAGTGCACTTAAGTCCTTGGCCACTACACCTGCACCCCAAGAATAATCAGAACTGATTTATAAAATATACAAATAAGAAACAGATATCAAATCACAGTTTATACAACATAATTTGTTTCTTTAAAGTAAAAACATTGACCACAGATTACATTCTACATAAGCACTGGGAACATTGATGCTATTACGTATCATGATATGTATCGAATCAAGGAGCTGCATCCAAGTTGCAGCCCAAAATACAGATGAACTGCAAATAGGCAGCACATTTATTTGAACAGATGTCGGAGTTGAAAAGCAACTGAATGGCCAATGAGTCAGGAATTATATCGTCATGCCCTGTCATCAGGAATACTAACATATTTTCCCGCTATTTTGTCATCTCACCAAGAAACAGGTTAAAACTGGTATCACAAGCCCAGAAAATGGACGAGAAGAAGCACAGGCTTTTATATGACCTTTTAGATCTTATTTTTTTTTTTTTTTTTTACAAGGAAATTGTAAGGGAAGATATAGCCTGGAATTAAACTGCCAAAGTTGTGGAGGTGGCAAGTAAGTACTTGTGTACTAAATACTGCTTACACATTAACTAGCCAGTGTGTTTCAGGCAGTTGTTTACAATGAGGTCACGTGTAATTTTAAAATCTTCAACGACACAAAGCATTAAACAACACATCCATTCTGGAGTTTAAAAACTGCAGTAAATATAGCTGGGGCACAATACAACGCAACAAACACTTGTGTAGGAGGGACCACCTGGCAGTGGAGAATCTGACAGTTAACACCTACCAGGTAGCACAAGGGCTCCATGATGGTACCTCAGACATGTGCCTACACATCCAGGAGCATCGTCTGTTTGGTCTTTGGCTGTCCCCAGTTGGGGAGGTGTTGGTCTAGTGGTTAAAGCGTTGGGTTTGAGACCAGAGGATTCTCAGTTCAAACCCCAGCCTGATCGAAAAATCACTAAGGGCTCTTTGTCAAGGTCCTTAATCCCATAGTTGCTCCTGGGGTGTAGTGGGCATCTTGCATGGCAGCAGCCTGACATTGAGGTGAATGTGAGGCATTGAACATCTGATGTAGATAGAAAAGCGCTATATAAATGCAGTCCATTTACCATTTACCCAGTTGCTTGGGGTCACCACACAGATCCAGCACAGACCTGCCTTGAGATTTAGCACAAGATTTACCCCAGATGGAAATGCAGTTCTATGTGGACAACCATGCTCACAACTCCTCATGTTCCCAACCAGTCTACCAGCCAAGTACAAGAGCAGCATGGCTGTGGCATCCAAGAAATCATAATATCAAATTTTGTTTTTGCTGCCAGTGTTGGCTGTTAGTGTCAAGATACAGGAAAGGTTTCAACAGTATTCTCAGTACAGAAAAAGTTCCCAGAGAATCTCACCGTCCTTTGAAGGACTACCCTCATTTGCTGTTTTGCAGTTGTGAATCTCGCTGTGTCTGGTGGTCCGTGACTCATGCGAGAGGTCAGTTTCGGTGTCACAGATGGAGTGGTCCCCCTAAAAATCAGTCCCCCTGATGACGGGGTTCACGGATTAACACCTTGTTTCTGCTTCAAACTGCACTCCAGTCATCATCTATCTCAGTGACCTATCTGAGTCTTTAGTACAACAATCATTTCCACATAAATTCACCATTACTTCATCATAAAAGGCGGTAGAAGTGATCAGAGCGCCGCAGCGAAACGAGCTGCTAGCTGATGCGTTCACTGCGCATTGGACATTTCAAAGTGACACAGACTTTCGCCTCGTTTCTGCTTAAAACAGCCTCATTTCTCCTTAAAAATGACTTTAGAATGATTTAAGAGGTTTACCTTTATCATGTGATGGTTAATAATCCCATTAATACAAGGTCTGTTAGAAAAGTATCGGACCTTATTATTATTTTTTTTTTTTGCAAAAAACCTGATGTATTTGAATCAAGCCTGCTTGTGTGAGCAAACCTTGAACCTTCGTGCACATGTGTAAATTTTTTCACGCCTGTCGATTGCGTCAGTTGCTGGCAAGCAGCGTTTGAGTGAGGACGTGTGCAGCGCGCTGGGCGGATTTTTATTGCAAGGAAAATGACGGAACTAGTGCAGTAGCGCCACATCAAATTTTGCCAGAAACTGAGCGACAGCCAGGTGGAAACCATTCGGAAGATTCAGATGACTTTCAGTGCCGATGATATGGGAATCACACAGACTAAGGAGCGGTACAACCGGTTTAAAGACGTCCGCACAACAGTGGAGAGCGAGCGACACTCCGGTCAGCCGTCAACATGCTGAAATGACCAGATCATTTCCAAAATGAACACTGTGGTGATGCGGGACCGTCGTGTGACTATCGGAGAGATTGCCGAAGAAGTGGACATCAGCACTTTTTCAGCACATTCCATTGTGACAGAAGATTTGGCCATGAAAAGGAGTGGCGGTGAAATTCTTTCCTGAAGCTTCTGACGGAGCAAAAGCAGATTCACTGGTCATTTCAGCATGTTGATGGCCGCCCGGAGCGTCGCTCGCTCTCCACCGTTGTGCGGACGTCTTTAAACCGGTTGTACCACTCCTTAATCTGTGTGATTCCCATATCATCATCACTGAAAGCCGTCTGAATCTTCCTAATGGTTTCCACCTGGCTGTTGCTCAGTTTCTTGCAAAATTTGATGTGGCGCTGCTGCACTCGTTCCGTCATTTTCCTTGCAATAAAAATCCGCCCAGCGCGCTGCACACATCCTCATACAAACGCTACTTGCCAGCAACTGACGCAATCGACAGGTGTGAAAAAATTCACACATACGCACGAAGGTTCAAGGTTGGCTCATGCAAGCAGGCTTGATTTAGAACCATCAGGTTTTTGCCAAAAAAAAAAAAAAAGGTCTGATACTTTTCTAACAGACCTCTCGTACATGTAATTGCTTTGGGTGCAGACGTGCTGTTGTGGTCCAAAATGACACATGCACAGATGCAAAAGGCGGACTGATTTTTAGGGGGGGGGGACTGTTCGGTCTGCTACACTGGTTTAGGGCACAATGTAAACACACCTCGTGAAGTATGGACAACGAGACAACATCGGGGCACGGCAGACGTCCATCACAGGTGCTACACCTCCTCTAGATACAGTAACCCTCTCAACTTGAGAGAACATGTCATCATAATCACTCGTGAACTCGCTGAATCTGCGCCATCCACATCCTCGCTTTGCCATTGTTTACATGCGCAATGAGACGCCAGAATTCTGCTGGCGCCGCTGTGCATTCTGGGAAGTGCGGGGGGATTATGGGAAATAAAGTACAGAATATGGTGCAATAGGGTGGATCTACATCAAGATATTGACAGTGTGGACGCCTTGGAAACTGAAGAAAGTAATCTGAGTGATGTCTTCTCATTTCCTTGCTCATCACCTTTGTGTCTAATTCTGATAAACATCATTAACTGAAGCGAATGCTTGTTTCATGATTATTCATTAAGCTGCATTACCCAGAACTCGTACTTTGAAAACCAGAGAGAAGTAATGTAGCATGCACCATGACATAGCATGATTTAAATCTGTGGTTTTTAATGAAGAGAGACAATAACAGAATAATTCATCTTGCTTCACCACAGGCATATATTGCACTGAAGATCATTTTCCTTAATGATGGTCAATGAATTTATTTTATTTTTCCACATAACCATTTTCTCCACACAGACTAATACTGAGCAGTTTGTATGAAAGACACATTTAATGCTGTCACGGACTGAAAGATAAAAAAGTCATACGATGTTCAAAGCTACTCTTACATACACAAACAAATTATATTTAAGTGGTAGTTGGATTAACATAATTCATTAAATTAGTGTATTTTAGGAATTCCATTCATCCGATCTCTTATTTTCACCTGAAATTCATAGATGGAGCAAAAGGAACGTCAGAAGGTCACACGGGATTCTCCAGCGGCTCCTCTTCTCCTAAATAACCTGCTTGCTGATATAATAAGTCTGATTCATTTGAATACTTTGAATCCAGAAATAAAACATATTCTTTCTCATTATCGTATAAGAACTTGATGTCACGTATTGTGCCTGATTATAGAGCTCAAGAGTGACCGCCCGCTGGTTTAGGGGCTGCAGTTCATTTTCTCCACTGATGTTTCAGAAAATCCTTATAAATAAATAATGTTAAGCCTTAAACCAAAACAATCAGCTACAAGATGAATCATGACGACAGAAAGATTTGATTTGGATCCAAAAATAAATGAAAGAGAAAAAGAGGCAAAGGTACAAGACTGTGCACATAATTACCTTTAAGTGAGAAAGAAGTACTCATCCCATAATGTATTGCGAATCCAACCTTCTTGATCTTCTTCTCAAGTTATAATCCTATTTATTAATGGTTAATAATAGCACATAATAATAGTTTTGTACTTTATGTTGTGTGTATAATAAAATATCCCCTAGATATCATGCATTGCTTCATTGCTTCATTCCTGACTGCAATCAACAATTGTGTTTACCTCCCACCAGCAAAGTCTGTCACCTGATTCATCACCAAGTGGTAATTATAGTAATTCAATCATTAATTTAATTTATTCATTCATTTCTACTGATTATCTGTGTGTGGCTTGTGGTGGCAGTGGTGGTAGTACAGCAGATAACTGAAACAGTGAATAAATGGAATAGTTTTGACAGTGCTGAATGTTTGGTCTCCAAAGTAAAGGTTAAACAAGGTCAACGCCCATTGGATTCTATGACATGTAACATATGTTATCCCGTAACGTGATAACTAAGCATGGTTCAAACAATTCCTTTTTAAAACCCTATTAACTCAACCAATAATTTGCATCACTTTTTTACCAAAATTGGAGCAACTTTAACTTTTGACCACTGTAGAAACTGAAATTGACCTTTGTCACCATTTTGCTGTTTTTACACCATAACTCCATAACATTCAGTCATAGATCGTCCAAACTATACTTTTTGGAATCTTTGTGATCAGACAAGTAATGTGGTATAGTTTTCAATATGATTGGAGCATTTTTAATTTTGACCCCTGAGTAATTCTTCAATTGACCACTACCTGGCTGCCTATTGAAATTCAAGTGGTCATTCAGTTTTTTCAAAAGAGGAATGTCTAAGGAGTATTTGTGCCAAATATGATGCTTGTATTGCCATTTGCAGGATTCCTCTGTAAATCCAATCCAATCCACTTTATTTATATTGCACATTTAAAAAAAACATAAAAGTTTATCAAAGTGCTGCACAGTGATATATACGAGGTCTGTGATGAAAAAAGCAGTCGTTTTTATTTTTTTCAAAAAATAAATGGATTTGATTCATATGTTTTTACGTCAGACATGCTTGAACCCCCGTGCGCATGCGTGAGTTTTTTCCACGCGTGTCGGTGACGTCATTCGCCTGTGGGCAGGCCTTGAGTGAGGAGTGCTCCACCCCGCCCGTCGGAATCTCTTTGTCTGAATAGCCGCTGCGGACGGCGCGCGTTGCTTTATCAACATTTTTTCTGGACCTGTGAGGGATATCCGAGTGGACACTATTCGAGAAATTAAGCTGGTTTTCGGTGAAAGGTTTAACGGCTGATGAGAGATTATGGGGTGTTTCTGTTGCTGTAAGGACTTCCCACGGAGCGGGACGTCGCGCAGCGCTTCCAGGCACCGTCGTCGACCTGTTTTGACCTGAAAACATTGTAATTTAAGGCTTAATTCACCCAAGACGTCGTGAGAGAACAGAGAAGATTCAGAAGAGGCTGGCATGAGGACTTTATGCGGACATTCCACTGTTTAAGGACATTTTGTAATGAAAGACGTGCGGGCAAATTCGCTGAGTCGTTTCCGTGATGACTCGGCAAATCTGTGTGAACCGCGACAGGAAAAACACCTCCGTGTTGAAAACCATTTGTAAAATTCAGGCGGCTTTTGATGGCTTTCAACAAGTGAGTAACTGAGAAATTGTTTAACAGCTTGGGCATGTTCCAACTTGCCCCTTAAGGTTTCCAACGGAGGTGTTTTTCCTGTCGCGACCCCCCGCGGTCAGGTCCAGCCCGACATGCGACTCTGCCCGCACGTTCTTTCATTACAAAATGTCCGTTAACAATGGAATGTCCGAATAAACTCCTCATGCCGACTTCTTCTGAAAGTTCTCTGTTCTCTGACGACTTACTGGGTTAACAGAGCCTGAAATGTGGAAGTTTTCAACTTGAAACGGCGAGACGCTGCCGCCTCGAAGCGCAGATCGCCGTCAGGCGCTGTGGGCCGTCCTTAAAGCGACATTACCAGACCAAAATCTCTCATCAGCCGTTAAAATTTTTACCGAAAACCAGCTGAATTTATCGAATGGTGTCCACTCAGTTGTGCCTTACAGTTTTTGAAAAAATTTTGATCAAACAATGCAGCAGTCTCTGAGCCATTCCTAAACAATGAAAAAATGACGAGAGGGTGGGCCACTCCTCACTCAAAGACTGCCCACAGGTGAATGATGTAACCGACAGGCGTGAAAAAACTCTCGCATGCCCACGAGGGTTCAAGCATGTCTGATGTAATCACACATGATTCAAATCCATATGGTTTTGGAAAAAAAATAATAAGGTCCGTTACTTTTATCACAGACCTCGTACATGTAAGAACAGAGAAGACACAAAAAGACAAACAAAAAATAGAGATCACACAAGAAGAGAGGTCAGACAACTTTCACGCTGTTAAAAGCCAATGACTAAAAATAAGTTTTAAGATGTGATTTAAAAGTAGGTAGGGTGGGGGACAGCCTTATTTTTAGTGGTAGCTCGTTCCACAATTTAGTGGCCGCCACAGAAAAAGCTCGATCTCCTCGTGTTTTAAATTGCTCTTAGGGACAGCGAGGAGAAGCTGATCAGCTGACCTAAGAGATCATGAGGGAGTGTAAACATTTAAGAGATCTGAAATATATTGTGGAGCTGATCCGATTAGTGCTTTAAAAACAAACAATAAAATTTTAAAATGTATTCTAAAATGGACTGGAAGCCAGTGAAGAGAAGTGAGAATCGGGGTGATGTGTTCATGTTTTCTAATGCCTGTTAAAAGGTGAGCAGCAGTGTTTTGGACCAACTGCAAGTGTGCCAAGGAAGCTTGGTTAACACCAAAATAAAGTACATTGCAGTAGTCGTGTGGAAATAAAAGCATGAATCACTCGTTCAAAATCACTACAAGATAGAATAGATTTAATCTTGGATAAAAGCCTCAGATGATAAAAACTGTTTTTTACAACAGAGTTAATCTGTTGGTCCAGTTTAAAATCACTGTCAAGCTTTACACTAAGATTAGAAACTGTGGGTTTAAAATAAGGTAAAAGGGGGTCCAGGTCCTTGTGAAAGGCATCACAATTTCCCTTAGGGTAAAAAATGATTATCTCAGTTTTTGTTTCATTAAAATTTAAAAACCTCTGAGCCATCCAGGCTTTGAATTCCCTGAGACAGTCCAGTAGACGTGTGGCAGAGCTGCCATCACCTCTTTTTAAAGGGAAATATACTTTGGTATCATCTGCATATAAGTGATATATGTTATGTTTTTTAAAAATTTGCCCAAGTGGGAGAAGGTATAGAGAGAAGTATAAGTAAAGTAAATACTCGTATTCTCTTATCTGCTGTACTATAGACAAAGTACATCATCTCATACTTCTTTATCAAATGGCAACTCCTCAAAGATTTCCTGGGAGAATCTGAGGCATTCCCGAGCCAGCTGGGATATCTAATCTTTCCAGCATGTCCTAGGTCTTCCCTGGCTTGCTCCCAGTTGGACTTGCCTGGAAATTCTCCCTATAGAGAAGACCAGAGAGCATCCTCGCCAGATGCCTGAACCATCTCAGCTGGCTCCATCTGATGTGAAGAAGCAACAGATATACTCAGAGTCCCTCCAAGATAGTCAAGCTTCTTAACCTGTTCCTGAGTGTAAAGACCAGATACCTGACATTTCCACCACTTGCATAAGCTATTGTTCTTTCAGTCATCAGCTACAGTTCATGATCACAGGTAAGGATATGTAAGAAGAGTCATCAGGAGATGACATATGACATATTCCCCCGGTCCCCACAAATCAGCAATTCAAAGTGTCCCTTATGCTAAATATGAATGAAATTGGTCAAGTGGTTCTTGAAATATCGCAAGGGTGGCAACGACAAAATCTTGAATATCCTGCTGTGACCATGAAATTGACCCTAAGATCACCATAACTGACTGGTGTCAGGGGATCATGCAGGTACACCCTTATGCTAAATTTGAATGAAATTGGTCAACTGGTTCTTGACATATCACGCTAACAAGTGAAAATGGACAGAATGACCTTATTTCATACCGGAGGGATAATAATGAAATATTAAATTACACTTCAAGTGTATTATATAAAATATTCAAATGCACATCTGCACATTTACAAAATTAACAATGTATTTGGAAGGGAATATATTTATTGTCATGAGGAACAAAAAGTAAATGAATAACTTGAACGATGTGGTGGCAGAGATGATGACAATGATGACATAATTACATATACAAGCGTGGGTGTAATAATCTTAAATTCCAACCTACACCATCATTACTCAGATCCATGTGGAGCAAGTGTTGAATATTTTCTTTTGATTATTTTCTTGTCTGATGCATCAAATAAACTTAGTTACTTAGTTCTTCACCATGTCTGTTCAAGGAAACTATGGTTTCATCTTACATTTAAAGACAAGCAGGCTTAGATACAGGGAGCTGATGTCATTATGATATTCAGCCTTAAAAAGTCTTGCAAAAACAAAAACTGCAGTGACTCCACATGGAGACAGGTAAGAATGAAAAGATTTTACAAAGCAAAAAACATGGCACACTAAATTACACCCCCACCCCTTTGTAATCCACAAATGTAAGTTGGAAAGCAGGAAAAATGTACTAATTTTGAGAAGTCTTCTCAGGTCAGGCATGGAAGAATGTGCTCGTGCTACAGGTAGCCGCATCCAAGGCACTATGGTCAATCACCCATATGACCCACTGATGCATCACCACTAACAAAAGTAGCCATCTATCTGCATTTCTTTGGACTTTTATAGATGCTGGGATGCTCAGTGGTAAAGCTTCTGTGTGCTAGATCATGCTCAGGGAAATTTGTCCAATGGCCACAACTGTGTGCTTAGCCTTGATCCAGGACAATTGCAAGTCTTCACATCTCTGATGATCAACTTCATGGCTCCACAGGCTTTCCCATGTGTCTCCCCATCACAAAAGCCCAGGATCCGGAGATATAAATGTCTCTCCTGAGACAAGTGAATGTCTCTACAAGTTCAACAATTTTGCCACATTAAGATAGCCTTCCGATGGCCAGGTCCAGGAAGCCACCAAAAACCGGGATCTTAGTCTTCATCCAGGATGACTGCAAACTCAGACACACCAATTTCCTGCACAGCTTCTCAAGCTGTGCAATCAGGGATTCCACAAAGATTGCATCATTGCCGACCAAGTCAAGGACAGTGAAACTTTCCTCACCAACGAAAGCACCTAAGTCACTGGACTGCACAAACCTACCCAACAACCTCTCTGTG
Source organism: Thalassophryne amazonica (assembly GCF_902500255.1). Lineage (NCBI taxonomy): Eukaryota > Metazoa > Chordata > Actinopteri > Batrachoidiformes > Batrachoididae > Thalassophryne > Thalassophryne amazonica. The sequence goes on from NC_047106.1 coordinate 26,799,315, forward strand.
TAAATACTAAACTGAGTATGAGCCACAACATATCACTTATGAATGCCTGAATTCACTGGGAATAAGTCACCAGACTATGCCTCCACACAGCATCGCTGGCCTACACAGTATCCATGTAAAGGCCAAAGATAATGTATTTTGCTGTGCATAATGGAGACTTTGCCTCCACTTTCTAAGCTTCCTTGACAGTTGTGGAAGTTGGCTATCCATGCTGAGATAAAGGATGTTCCAGGTGCCCATTCCCCTGTGCCATCTTAAGGTAGGACATGGGTACCATCATGCAGTGATGGACATCCTCTCAAAGTAGCTATGTTGGAAAATAAAATTTTAAAAACAGTTAAATTCACTCACGTGAACCAGTGTTTCCAAATAAAACAATACATTTAAATTGATCCAATTGTTTTCAGCGCTTTGCACAGTCAAACATAATATACAGCAAAGTTTCAAAGATCATATTTTGACTACTCATTCAATAATATGCCACAATAATAGAACACCCCTCCATCTCCGCTTCCCTTCCCCAATTTCTAAAGCTAGATGAATGAAAACAACAAATAAGAGGATAAACAAACCAAAAGTAAAATGGAAATTGTAAGTGGTCAAATCCATAAGTAGGCGCAACAAAACCCAGAGTAGAGAAGGGTTGATGAGCATCTTGAGATGATTTAGGGGAAACAGATTAGGCAGGGGAGAAGTCTGGCAGATCGTTAGTCAGGGATGTCAGGACCAGAGATAAATGAAGCGTCAACAGAGGATTCAGACAGAAGGAGAGAATAGTTGGAGAAAATAGGCAAAACAACGGAGAGTAGAGTGATGAAGATGGAGGATGACCTCAGACTGAGAGCAAGCACTCACAGCATGCTAAAACAACAAAAACAAAAACAACTAAATATGATTATCGTTTAATACCCTGCAGGGTAAGTGTGTAATATCGGCATTCCATTGTTCTGTCTGTAAATACAATTTGTATATCATTAGCACATACACTGGATTAGTATAATTTAGATTGATCACTGAATCACAAGCACATTAGTTTAACTAATAGTATTTAATCAGTTATTTATATACACCTTAAGGCTTCAGGAATTATTCATGTAATAAACAGAATATTGTGATTTAATTATAAAGTTGCTTCAACCTGGAAACAGTTAGCGAGGCTCTAAAAGAAGTCAACTACCAGATTTGCTTTCATTTTCAGGGATGTAAGCAGAGGTTTTCTTTTTTTATCCAACTGGACTTTTTTAAAATTTATTTTGAAGGGTAAAGGATATATCTTCAAAGGATCAAACTTAATGGTAATGTAACTCGGGGGCACATGGAGGAAGAGCTGCTTGTAATCCAGCAGAATAGAGCTATAGAGTCAGGTACTCAACTGATAGTTGAATTCACTGAGCTGCAGATGTCAATCATGGCTAAACTAAACACAGCCAACCCTTAGACCCAAATACCAGGGCTCACTGACAAAATCCCTTCAGAGGAAATGCCCGTGGAGGTTAATGCTGCTCTGCTTGCTAGCCCCACTACCTGCATCTGAGAAACTAATCACAATCAGCCACTGCAACACTAATCACAGAGATGGTTATGTGTAAAATCAAGAGTGTACGCCGTAGACAATAGCCCCCATGAAAGAGAAGGCTTGTGCCTAATATAAACAATGTCCAGAAGGATAGTCAAGAAAAAAGACAGTGACGAAAGACAGATCACAGCTGAAAAAGAAGTACAACAAATTTCCATCAGTGAAGCTTTGGGAACTGTGAAACAATGACTCTCAGTTCTGGTGACAAGGGTTAATAAATAATAATAATAAATAATGGTCAAGACAACAGAAAACCATTAAAAGTAATCACTATATTTGGGAGGAGGAAACATTGAATAGTAGTGCAGTCCAGTGGCTGCTGGACCCGAGAGGAGACCACAGCAGCAATGCAGGATAAGAAACAGCCACTGCAACAAAAGTGGATCCAACAATGGTCCTCAAGTGTGAAGAGCATGAAGAGCTGGCCAGCACCATACCCTGACATGATACCCCCACACCACACCTAATGGCTGAAAAAGCTAACATTAATTCATGAAAACCTGGAACCTCAAATGAATCTGCTTCTTTCATAATGGTGTTATCCCTGGCTGGCGATGACAAGGAAGGATCACTTGGTCCTAGGAACAAACTGTTAGCGTCATACCTTAAACAGCAGAAACAGAGGGTGGTTATAAAAAGGAGACATTTCGGAAGGTCAAGTCCCTCCATCAGATGTACCACCAGCATATAAATAGGGTGACTAATATCAAGAAATCCTACTAGTGGCGACACTAGATTGTGCTGAAGGTCAGCAGAGATGCTCTGATTATGGCACTGCAAGATCTCATGAATAGATGGAGATGTCTGCTGAAGCTGACAGGACCCAAAGTGCAACCTGTGCAAAGACATCCCTTGGATAGTCCAGCACATAGGTGTAAGGTGCAAGATGCAAGGTGGGACAACCAACCAGGCATAGAAGTGGTCTACAATGAGCAGAAAAGAGCAGTTGTAGTAGATGTGGCAATCCCAAGCAGCAGTATCAGAGCATAAGGGGAGGTGATGGTCTAGTGGTTAAGCGTTGGGCTTCAGACCAGAGGATCCTCAGTTGAAATCCCAGCCTGACCAGAAAATCACTAAGGGCCCTTGGGCAAGGTCCTTAATCCCCTAGTTGCTCCCAGTGTGTAGTGGGCACCTTGCATGGTAGCAGCCTCACATTGGGGTGAATGTGAGGCATTTGATGTGTAAAGCGCTTTGAGCATCTGATGCAGATGGAAAAGCGCTATATAAATGCAGTCCATTTACCATTTATAAGAAGTTCAAACTGCGGGGGCTAAAGGAAGAACTATTAAAGATGTGGGAGATAAATGCCAAAGTGTTTCCAAGCCAATAGGAACTCTGGAAGCTCATAATGGGAACTCTTGGGGCTCCTATTACCATGGAAAAGATGAGGAAAGCAAAGACCAACATGGTCAAGTGATAACAGGAGCTCTGGGGGTGTCATCCCTCTGAGTCTGGTCTGCTTGAGGTTTCTTCCTCAATATCATCAGAGGGAGTTTTTCCTTACCACTATCGCCTGTGTGCTTGCTCTAGAGTCTAGGGGTGGTAAGGTTAGACATTACTTGTGTGACGCATCTTGAGACAGCTTTGGTGTGATTGGTGCTTATATACTAAAAAATAAAGTGAATTGAATTGGGTGGGTGTGATCTACAAACGGTAAGATGGCACCATCAGATCTAGGTACATTTTTTGTCTCTATCCAGTTATAGTGCAGTCCTTGGAAAAGCTAACCTCCTCTGCAGGACCCTTCAAACTCCCCAGGCCTAGGGTGGAGACACACATACACAAACACGCACGCATGCACCACCCCAATAGAAAGACAGCGTGTGTCTGTGGGGTGGTGGTGGTGGTGGAGTATTTGTTTGGTAAGATGGAAGGAGGCAAAGTAAGTGGTTTGTCATACATCAAAACACTTATTCCAGTCTGCAATTTAGGATATTATGGATGGGGATGTGATGGTCTAGTGGTGGGAGGTGATGGTGTAGTTGTTAAGCAGTGGGTTTGAGACCAGAGGATCCTCAGTTCACAATCACCCGTCTGGCTGGAAATCCTTAAGGGCCCTTGGGCAAGGTCCTTAAATCCCCAAGTTGCTCCCGGTGTGTAGTGAGCGCCTTGCATGGCGGCACCCTGACATTGATATGGGAGTGTGAGTGTGTGTGTGTGAATGTGTGGCATCAATGTAAAGCGCTTTGAGCTTCTGATATAAATGGAAAAGTGCTATATAAATGCAGTCCATTTACTATTTAAGTATGAGTTTGAGCAACTTGTACCACACATCCCATTATCATATGAAACAAGAAACTGAAATAAAATAAGTTCAAAGCTGAGTGCTTAATCACTTCGAATGAATTGTGTTGTAGTTCATTATGTGACTCGTCCAAGTGCATTGTTTTCAGGGTTGTGGTACAAATGCTCCACTAACAGCTGTCAATATCAATAATACATTGAGTGATCTGTTGATCACTCAATTGTAAAGCTTTTTGAGGGGAAAGGGTGAGGGCAATTGACCTTGACACAGATTTCAATAATGTTATTTGCTGCTAAACTAGTGGAAAAACAAGCGAGGAATGGAACCAACATGTCGATCAATGACTGTCCAAACATTTATGTCTTGTTGTTCTTTGTGCTCCAGCAATCACGCTCTCGTAAGATTGCATAAGGTGCTAAAAAGACTATATGAAGGCTCCAGTAAGACACTCTTGTGGTATAGTCCTGCATAGTGTTGCTGCACGACTTGACAAGGACACACGCCCAGGACTGCCTTCAAAATGGCAGCAACACAAAGCAGGCTGTAAGTTGGCCGCTAGATGGTTTGTGAAAAACTGTGCAATCTATTAATTTTTAAAACCATATTAGCTCAAGCAGAAATTTGCAACACTTATTTACCAATCCTGGAGCAAGATTTAAATTGTGACCCCTTGTACAAACTGAAAATGACCTTTGTCACTGCTGTTGCTGTTTTTACCCCACAACTCCATAACATTCAGTCACAGATACTCCAAACTATACCTTTATGGAATCTTTTCGGACAGGTAACTAATGTGGTATACTTTCCAATATGATTTGCACATTTTTAAATTTTGACCCTTGTGTAACCTTCATTAACCCTCTCCCTAACTATAGCTGCCACCCTGGAATGGGCATCATACATTGTGTGTGTGTGTGTGTGTGTGTGTGTGTGTGGGTGTGTGTGTGTGTGTGTGTGTGTGCTTGTGTGTGTGTAGGAAATGGTATACCGAGGCTGGATTGTAATTTTTGGCCATCTTAAGTGGTACCAAAACTCGGCTTGGCCCATGGACTAAGTGCAGATGAAGTATCTTGCCCAAAGACACAAACAGGTAGTATGAGTGGGATTCAAACCTGGCCTACATATATTCGTAGTCCAAGCTGCTCTACTGTTGCAGCATTTGAAAACATGATAAACATCATCACTTATGGGCAACTGAGAAGCAGAACATGCTGCTATTTCTCCCTATTCACAGCTTCTGTCTTTGGCTGTGGTGGGGGCAGCTGCACTGGTACGGGTGACTATTTAATAATGTTAGCTACAGCTCTTAACGGTGGTATCCGTTGAGCTATGACTCCATTTAAAGACAATAGCGGTGGAGGTTGTGGGGGTCGTCAGTGACTACCATGAATCTGTGTGCTTTGCTTTGCCCTCCAGCAGAGCTTCAACCACATCCCACCACCTCCAGAACAGAGTGATGGAGGGAATACATTTAGGTGTAGAGGCAAAGAAAGCAAAGAGGCTGAGAAAAGGAAAGATGTCCACTGTCAAAGGCTGTGGAAAAAAAAAAAAAACAGGAATATGTCACCCGAACCTAATGAATCATAAATCAGCTTGATATGAATCATCTCTCCAGCGCTATTAGAGCAAAGTGTTTCCAAACGCATTCATTTCCATTAGGGAGCAGCTATCTGCTAAGTTTACTGTAACATCAGATTTTCTCCAAGCCGCTATCTTTATGATCCTACAATGACTCTCAAGGGTCCCTGAGCCTCCATATGCCTAAACATCATTACTCTCAAATTTGAGGTGAATCCCAGCAGGAATGTGAGTAGAGGTTTAAGACAAAGTGGCTCATTACACCACTCTTCATCCCGATGATGGCAGACACATAAACATTTCTATTTATTTCAATAAACCACACTATCTGTGAAAATGCAACCGTACAAAGCCAAATGTTACATTTACAGGCCACAAAGTTAAAGCTACAGTGTGTAGGATTCCGTGTCATCTAGTAGTGTGGTTGCATATTGCCATCGCTGGTCATAATCTTATTTCCCTTCATGTTTTGGCTTCTTTGCTGACAGAGATTCATGCTCCCTCATCTTCTCTTGTGATAATCAATATGTTTGATCCTCCATTCCACAAAAATGAGGGTTCTCAAACTTGTTAGCATGTGCAAGCAAACAGTAGACAGTAGGGATACACCGATACCACTTTTTTTCAAAACCGAGTACAAGTACGAGTACATACATTTTGGTATTAGTTGATATCGAGTACCGATACTAAAACTTAATGATACATTACAGTTTTATGATGACTTTGAAAACATGTTTTACTCATCAGTTATTCCTTACTTTTTGACTGTAACTGCTACCAATATCATTAGCTTTGTTTTTATTTTCAAACATTTCATTTAAATCATGTAACTTCACTTTTTGACTACAACAAAGAGTCCTTTAACGTTAATCGTGTGATTCTTAATAAACATGACACTGCCAGGCATCTCACTGAAATGTAACCTGTAAAATATACAACAGCAGCAACAGAACTGAAACTGTCAATCACTAACTATTTATGTCTGTGAGGACTAAAAAACTTTTTTCAAAATGTGAGGGACAGATTCATTTTGATGAAAAGAAGCTTCTCTGTGTTATCAGCTCTTTTTTTATCTACAATGTGACACTGAGCTAAACAGTTTTCCACTCTCCACACTATTTTTTAACTTTTAATTAAATACATACCGGTAACATACAATTATAGACTTTTGATTTCGATGTACCCGTGATTATGCTGCCCAGGTCCACATACCATGCTGATCAGATCCGCACAATCACAGGTACACCGAAATCAAAAGTCTATAACTGCTTTATTATATGGTAACAAGAAAATTGAGAGTTTGTCAAACATACTAAAACTGAAAAATCAATCTCAAGTTTCAACTCTTTATTATTACTGTCATACTGCACCAACTAACATCCCATCGATCGACTGGAGATGCCTGTTAAGTCCGTGACGAAGAGTCATCAGGCTTGTTTTCTTATAAAGTTCATCATTCACCTGTCTAGCTTCCACGTAAAATTGACCGAGTACTCTGTCAAGCATCCATCTGTCATAAGTTTCAAAGTTGGGTGCATGTCCCTTTTCAGTGACGTACTTGCGAAACAGGTTGGCTGCTGACTGTGTATTTCTGCGGGTGTTCTTCGCATGTTTTTCGTGTAAAATTTGTTTTAAGTCAGTGTCGCTAACAGATGCAAATCTGTCTTCTGCCATCTTGTCAACAAACTGACAGCCAAAGAAGGCGTTGTATCGCGTTATCTGATTGGTCGTTATTGATAGAAAGCGTTGCTCGATTAGCTAGCGCGACACTGCACGCGAGGTGAACTCGTTTCGCACCAGCGGTCATCTCAGCATGTGGTACAGCTCAGAAAGTGGCGAATGGGCCAATCAGAAGTTGGCAAAATCCCATACCATATAATAAACACAAATACAAACCATAAACATTTTTTTTTTCCAAAGGTAGAATATGTAATATTGATGTGCACGGCGTGCATGCACACACACGCACATACACTGTTACGCGACATCTCCGCAGCATGCAGAGGAAAAACGGAGTAATTTTAACATAATTTTACTTTTCTTTGCGGATCATGGGATCATTTCCCTCGCATTCAGACAGAATCGCCCGTTGCCTGTGGTAAATGAGCCATTAATGAGGCGCAGTGACTCGACTTCTTGCCCAAACTGCGGCTTGTGGAGGTGAACGGAGGTTCTGAACAGCCCACGGACATTTTGCAAACGGATTACACACCTGTTGCAGATCGAGCCAGTCTGCCATCGGCCTGAACACCAACAACAAGGACTGAAACTCACCAACCTGATGGACTGATTGGAGTTCTGACAGAGGAACTGACGCAAAGTGCCGAAGTCCACACAAGGAATTAAAGTATGACAGAAAAGTCAGATGTTTTCCAAACTCAGGAGGCTTTGTGTGGATTATTTTTCTTAGACTCGTATGATGATGAATTCCACAGAAACGAACAGGTAAGACTTTTTATTTACTGTGTGTGAATTTACTCCACATGATGGACAGCAGCTTTCAGCCAATTAACGGACAGCATTGACTGACATATTTGACTTATGAGTAAATTACATGAAAGCCTGAAATAATCCACAAATTAGCCGCATCATTGTTAAAGCTGCAGTGTTCAAAATGTATGAAAAAGTAGCGGTTATATTCTGGAAATTTCAGAGCATGCGTGAAAATCCCACATTGAGAAGTTGACATCATGCTGCTGTAAAGGGGTATCGGGTCGGGGGATCGGAGACATTTTATGATTACAAGTACAAGTAAATAAAGGTAGGATCGGGCCGATACCTGATACTGGTATCGCCATCGGTGCATCCCAAGTAGACAGTGTTTAGGGGTGTCTAAATTTAGCTTCAATCTTCTGGCTGCACTACAAAATATGAAACATGGTGTCAGTACGTTCTTTCTGGGCTACTGGACAGCAATAGCTCAGTTGGTAGAGCAAGCCGTCAGGCCCGGATCCAGACCGGTTTGGACCGATGCAGTTGCATCGGTCAAATTTTTTTACGCATCGTTCTTCATCGGTAAAAAAAAAAATCTTGAATAATCCCGAATAGTGCCGAACGTGTCCCCGCGGTGAACACAGCTTTGGTTTTCATGTCAACCTATAGTCCGTAAATTATACGGATTTTTCCGAGTTTCAGAGTCATACGGACGTACAAATAAAGTCGGCTAGTCAGGGTTTGGTCTGCAGCGGGTCTGTAATGGAGCGTTTCTGCAGCACGACTCCACTTTGAAGCCGTGAACCATCGAAGCAATGCTTCGATTCAATGGCTCGTGGCTCTTTGATTCGCTGCTCTTCAGAAGCGGTAAGTCCGCTTCTTAACTCCTCTCAAAGCCATTAAAATATCATGAGTCACTTTTGTGTGGATTAAAGTCACTAACTGGGACTCTTGTCTTGTTGCAGTCAAGAAACGAGAATCGTCCTCCGTTCCGTTCACATAGCTCGAAACACTGAGCGGCTCTCTGCTGAGACAGAGTCCGGTCGGAATTAATAACTTCAAAATGAATTGCCGCTTTAAATAAAATGACACCTCCAAACGTTGTAATACAGACAAGAAACTACAATCGACTAAAATGTTTTTTTCCTCCCAGAATGAAACGTGCTGTATTTCTTTACAAATTACATCCTGAAGTGAAGCACAGCAGCTGTAAGAGCTCAGCTCAGATATATGGAAAGACATTCATGCCAATAATGTCTGAAAGGAAATGCTTTTGACAAAAACTACAGATTTTGTTTATTTCTATTTATGTCCAGAGATCAAGGATTCACCATGTAGAGTTTATTATGTCCAAAGTTTAAGGATCCAGTGACAAATTTCATATTTATTTACTTTAAGACTCAATAAAATGTTCAATTTCAATTCAATTTCAATTTAATCGGCTTATAGAGTGCCAAATTACAACAAAATCTAAAACAAATATCACAACTGTGATATGTGTACAATTGTGATGTATTTAGTCATGGACATGATAAATATTGTTACCTGCTGGACTGTTTCTAATTTTGATTGGTATCAATAGAAAATGTCTTCTGTGAACTGTCTGTATCTCAATACATTATTATTAAGAATATATGCAGTCATTTTTTTTTATTTTATCAAATGAAAAAAAATTCATATATAGATTCAGGTATAACTGAAAGATTTTGGTAATAAATTTGATCCTGTTTACAGTCAATTTTTGTTAGTGTTTTTTTTAGGACATCATATGTATACAAATAAGAAGTGTTCACTATGGTCCATGAAGTATAATAAATATATTAAAAGAAGTGTGTCATGTTGCACACGAATAAAAGAAAGAAGATTATTGAATAACAAGATGCGTACGATTTTTATTTTATCATTGGGCAAAAATGCATCTGTCAGATTTTCACTCTGGATCCAGCCCTGCAACCAGTCAAAAAAATCTGCATGTTGCTGTTGTGTTGTTTCGTAGGCCAAGACACTTAACCCACCTTGCCTGGGTATGAATGAGGAGGTGGTTGGAGGGGCCGTAGGAGCACAATGGCAGCCACGCTTCTGTCTGTTTGCCCCAGGGCAGCTGTGACTACACTAGTAGCTTACCACCACCAATGTGAGTGAATGAATAATGCCTCCATGACGGGGCCGCTCCCATGTAGATATGAAGGGCTCATTCTAATCTTATGGAAACACACATTCATTGTTGCAGATAATTATATACTCAGGGGGAGGAGGAGTAACAGGAAGACAGAGGATGGGAATGAGAGAAACAGTAGTAGCCAGTAAACCGGTATTTATATTTGTAAACTGTTTTTCTTTTTCTTTTTTTTTTACTTTCACTTTTGATACTCTGTGCTTCTTACCCTGTGTGCTGCTATACAACACTGCTGGAACCTCAATTTCCCTGAGTAGAGTCTTCCCAAGGGATCAATAAAGTTTATCTAATCTAATCTAACAGATGAATATTTCATTTGGAGCCTATCCGAGCAGTCATGAGGTGTGATGCAGGTTACACCCTAGACAGGATGTCAGTCTGTCACAGGGCCACATATAGACAAACAAACACATTCCCACCTGCACGCACACCTACAGATAATTTAAAGTTACCAATCCACCTAACCTGCATGTCTTTTGAATGGTGAGAGGAAGCCGGAGCACCCGGATGTTGTGGCTGTGTTTATGTGTTAGTGTGTGGGTTGGTGCACTCCCAGTCCTGTTTCCCTGTCTGTGTCTTGTGTTCTGTGTCCGTTTTTCTCCTTGATTTGGTTCATGTTGGGTTGTGGTCAGTGGTGGGCACAGTTCTGCTAATCTGCTAACCGCTAATTAGCAAAGCTAACTTTTTTGTTAGCAGATTAGCTTTTCAGCTAACTTCAAAATCATCAGCAGACCAATTATTTTGCGATCAATTTATTTCCAATTTTTTTCCCAAGCGGCTTCCCCCCTACCGCTCCCTAAACTCATGAACAGTTAACCCTTGTGTGACAACATGAACATCACCTCTGTGATCAACTTGTAAGAGTCCAGCTATTGCTCCAGATGCTGTGGTGTGGTGGTGATGCCGAAAGGCCCGAGTGCGCTTCTTTTATGACTGCAATGCAGATGCCACGCACGCGCAACACATGCGCGATGCATTCACAATAAACCCGTAATACTGCCGTCATAATCGCAATGCATCAGATCCATTTCCTCAACAGATGCGTTATACACCCGTGATTGTTCATCATATATTCGCTATACATTAATATATTCGTAATTCATACTTCTGATTTGTCTGATTTCGGTTTTGATTTTACAACCCCAATTCCAATGAAGTTGGGACGTTGTGTAAAATGTAAATAAAAACAAAATACAATGATTTGTAAATCCTCTTCAACCTATATTCAATTGAATTCACCACAAAGACAAGATATTTAATGTTCATCTGATAAACTTTATTGTTTTGGTGCAAATATTTGCTCATTTTAAAATGGATGCCTGCAAGACGTTTCAAAAAAGCTCGGACAGTGGTATGTTTACCACTGTGTTACATCACCTTTCCTTCTAACAACACTCAATAAGTATTTGGGAACTGAGGACACTAACTGTTTAATCTTTGTAGGAAGAATTCTTTCCCATTCTTGCTTGATGTACGACTTCAGTTGTTCAACAGTCCGGGGTCTTCGTTGTCGTATTTTTCACTTCATAATGTGCCACACATTTTCAATGAGCAACAGGTCTGGACTGCAGGCAGGCCAATCTAGTACCCGCTCTCTTTTACTACGAAGCCATGCTGTGTAACCACGTGCAGGAATGTGGCTGGGCATTGTCTTGCTGAAATAAGCAGGGACGTCGCTGAAAAAGATGTTGCTTGGATGGCAGCATGTGTTGCTCCAAAATCTGGATGTACCTTTCAGTATTGTTAGTGCATCACAGATGTGTAAGTTCCCCATGCCATGGGCACTAACACACCCCATACCATCACAGACGCTGGCTTTTGAACTTTGCACTGGTAACAACAATTTGAAAATGTGGACTCATCAGACCACAGCATACTTTTCCACTTTGCGTCTGTCCATTTCAAATGAGAAGACAGCGGTGTTTCTGGATGATGTTGATGTATTGGCTTTGGCTTTGCATGGTAGAGTTTTAACTTGCACTTGAAGAGTTCAGATGCAAAACCCAGTAAGTATTTCTTTTTTAAATGGAGAAAAATGCAGTTGAAAATGGAGATTTAAAGGAAACCATATTCGGAAATGCACAGACTTCCACCAATAAAATGAAAACAGTTTGTTCAAATTCTGTCATATTTTGCTTGGCTGTCCCCTTGACAGCCAAGTACATGTTGGCCTCAACTAAAAAGTTATGGGTTTGGAGATACTGGGTTTTGCATCTGAACTCTTCAATTGTAGATATAGCAATGAACTGTGTTAACTGACAGTGGTTTTCTGAAGTGTTCCTGACACCACGTAGTAAGATCCTTTTACACAATGATGTTGGTTTTTAATGCAGTGCCGCCTGAGGGATCGAAGGTCACGGGCATTCAATGTTGGCTTTTGGCCTTGCAGCTTACATGTAGAAAGTTCTCCAGATTTACTGAATCTTCTGATTACATTATGGACTGTAAATCAAATCAAAATCAAATCAATTTTATTTATATAGCGTCAAATCACAACAAACAGTTGCCCCAAGGCACTTTATATTGTAAGGCAAAGCCATACAATAATTACGGAAAAAACCCAACTGTCAAAACGACCCCCTGTGAGCAAGCACTTGGCGACAGTGGGAAGGAAAAACCTCCCTTTTAACAGGAAGAAACCGCCAGCAGAACCAGGCGCAGGGAGGGGGAGTCTTCTGCTGGGACTGGTTGGGGCTGAGGGAGAGAACCAGGAAAAGACATGCTGTGGAGGGGAGCAGAGATCAATCACTAATGATTAAATGCAGAGTGGTGCATACAGAACAAAAAGAGAAAGAAACACTCAGTGCATCATGGGAACCCCCCAGCAGTCTAAGTCTATAGCAGCATAACTAAGGGATGGTTCAGGGTCACCTGATCCAGCCCTAACTATAAGCTTTAGCAAAAAGGAAAGTTTTAAGCCTAATTGTAGATGATGGAATCCCTAAATTCCTTGCAATTGAACGTTGAGAAACATTGTTCTTAAACTATTTTTTCATGCAGTTGTTCACAAAGTGGTGATCATCCCCCCATCTGTGCTTGTGAATGGCTGAGCCTTTTGGGGATGCTCCTTTTATACCCAATCATGACACTCACCTGTTTCCAATTAGGTGTTTTTTGTGCATTCATCAACTTTCCCAGTCTTTTGTTGCTCTATCCCAACTTTTTTGAAATGTGTTGCAGGCATCCATTTGCACAAAAACAACAAAGGTTATCAGTTTAAACATTAAATATCTTGTCTTTATATCTTGTCTCACTTTATATTCTGTTAGATCTCACATGCATTCGTGCTTCTGTTTTCTTTGTGTTCATACCTGTTGATCAGTTCGTTTGTTATTTCAACCCTCACCATTCCTTGTTTCTTGCCGATTGATTCTCTCGCTGATCCTTATGGCTTCCCCAATAACTTCCTCGTGAGTATTTCGAGGCCTCATTCCTGTGTGATCCTTGTCTGTTATTATTATTTAATACAGCTGTCCATGAGAACATTTTCACGGTTTGGATTTTGTCACCTTGTGAAGCAACGGGTGTGAATAAACCACCTTGGTTTTGGAAACGTAATCCCTGTGTGAACATGCAAACTCCACACAGAAAGGCCACAGGTGAGAATTGATCCCATGACCTTCTTGTTGTAAGGCAACAGTGCGAACCACTAAGCCACCCTGCTGGCCAGCTTGAGTATTCTTTTGCTGAATAAGGAAACAAACAAACAAACAAAAAAAATCAGTGTAAAGGTATTAGGTTATTGTCAGCCTGAACCACCATGAGCTACAAAGTACTGCAAAGATTACAATGCAATTACATTATGCAAAGGAAGCATGCATAGTGTAGAAATAAATAGTTTAAAAGGATGTTATTGCCATGTCTTTACTTAATTTAAATCAGATTTTGTATATTGGTTGAAATTATCTACTGTAATAAAGTAATAAAAAAATAAAAAAATCTGACTCTGTAAGATTCAGCCAACAGAATGAACACACATGTAACCTCTTCTTCAGAACCAGAACTGGACCAGAGCCAAAGCTGCACTCTGTGATGTTCTGGTGATTCTTGGTATACAGCATAGTTCTACCAGAGGACTCAGATTTTTAAGTAGTCAATGAGAAATTGGTTAATTGACATCAGCTTTATTCTCTAAACAAAGCTGGTGTTTCCATTAGTCATCATCTCTCAACCAACAGAAGCCACACACATTGCTTAAAACATCAATGAAGCCACTCACCTTTCGCTGTTTACAGATCACTGTCAAGACAGCCCCTCCTCCACCCCACCAGTACTGGTTGGTCCCCGTCCTCTGCCTAGGGGCAGGCGCTACGCTTGCCATTTCCATCAGCAGGATTCATGAACATCGCGAGTAAACTCTCTGCCATAATTTGGACCAGCACCAAATCTAATTCACCATAGACTTTTTTCCATTAAAATTATGAACTAACATGCTTTCTGAGTCCTTCTGCTAGAAATGTATGGTCTGCTAATGGTTTATTACACCATCACGATGTATGGATCTGTGTTCAAAACAATTTTCAACAGACCTGAGACTACTGTGGCAGATTGTCTTCTATTTTCTTACCAGAGAGGTGAAGATGTAAGTATAGTAGACTGACAGCATTCCCAGCTCTGACGCCTGGAGAACAAAAAGAGAAAGGAAGAAGAACAAGAAAACTGTTGGAGGAACTCTGCACACACAGAACAAAGCAGTAACTCAGCTGAAGTTTAGACAAAAATGTGCTGTACTGAAAGCCAGAGGAAAGTGGGCGGGGGGGGGGGGGGGGGTAACGAAAAGGTAAGTGGATGGAGTAAAGAACAGAAGGCTGGGGAGAGATGCTGGAAGGTCACTGATTCAGTGCAACTTCACTCTGCATTAGAGATCAAATCCACATCTTGGTAGGAGCAGACACATTCTTATCTGACAATGGCTCTCAGTGGAGCAATTAATTTCTGAGATGCATTAGTATGCCACGTGACACTCGCTCTCACCATTTGATTAAATCAAAGTCACAGTGCGGAGCAGTTGTGAAGGACAGAATGAATTTTTCATAGTCTCCATTCATCATTGTTGGTCACAAAAAAAAGAAAAATTAAGTTACTTCTGTTTAATTTTGATGTAATGTGGACTATGAAAATCATACTGAAAAGATGTAACTTGTTGTTATATACTGTATATATTTTTAATTATACTACCAGTTTGTGCATACTTAATCCCACGTGATCTTCCACATGAAGGTAAACACATTTTAAATATTCTCACCATTGCTCCCGTGAGAATCTGAAGAGACATTTACTTTATGTGTGACTTAAATATTTCCAATGCTGGGCTCATTTCTGAGATCATTAAAGGTTACATACAACCCCTGGCAAAAATTATGGAATCACCGGCCTCGGAGGATGTTCATTCAGTTGTTTAATTTTGTAGAAAAAAAGCAGATCACAGACATGACACAAAACTAAAGTCATTTCAAATGGCAACTTTTGGCTTTAAGAAACACTATAAGAAATCAGGAAAAAAAATTGTGGCAGTCAGTAACGGTTACTGTTTTAGACCAAGCAGAGGGAAAAAAATATGGAATCACTCAATTCTGAGGAATAAATTATGGAATCACCCTGTAAATGTTCATCCCCAAAACTAACACCTGCATCAGATCAGATCTGCTCATTAGTCTGCATCTTAAAAGGAGTGATCACACCTTGGAGAGCTGTTGCACCAATTGGACTGACATGAATCATGGCTCCAACACGAGAGATGTCAATTGAAACAAAGGAGAGGATTATCAAACTCTTAAAAGAGGGTAAATCATCACGCAATGTTGCAAAAGATGTTGGTTGTTCACAGTCAGATGTGTCTAAACTCTGGACCAAATACAAACAACATGGGAAGGTTGTTAAAGGCAAATATACTGGTAGACCAAGGAAGACATCAAAGCGTCAAGACAGAAAACTTAAAGCAATATGTCTTAAAAATCGAAAATGCACAACAAAACAAATGAGGAACGAATGGGAGGAAACTGGAGTCAACGTCTGTGACCGAACTGTAAGAAACCGCCTAACGGCAATGGGATTTACATACAGAAAAGCTAAACGAAAGCCATCATTAACACCTAAACAGAAAAAAATAAGGTTACAATGGGCTAAAGAAAAGCAATCGTGGACTGTGGATGACTGGATGAAAGTCATATTCAGTGATGAATCTCGAATCTGCATTGGACAAGGTGATGATGCTGGAACTTTTGTTTGGTGCCGTTCCAATGAGATTTATAAAGATGACTGCCTGAAGAGAACATGTAAATTTCCACAGTCATTGATGATATGGAGCTGCATGTCAGGTAAAGGCACTGGGGAGATGGCTGTCATACATCTTCAATAAATGCACAAGTTTACGTTGATATTTTGGACACTTTTCTTATCCCATCAATTGAAAGGATGTTTGGGGATGATGAAATCATTTTTCAAGATGATAATGCATCTTGCCATAGAGCAAAAACTGTGAAAACATTCCTTGAAAAAAAGACACATAGGGTCAATGTCATGGCCTGCAATAGTCGGGATCTTAATCTAATTGAAAATCTTTGGTGGAAGTTGAAGAAAATGGTCCATGACAAGGCTCCAACCTGCAAAGCTGATCTGGCAACAGCAATCAGAGAAAGTTGGAGCCAGATTGATGAAGAGTACTGTTTGTCACTCATCAAGTCCATACCTCAGAGACTGCAAGCTGTTATAAAAGCCAGAGGTGGTGCATCAAAATACTAGTAATTTGTTGGAGCGTTCTTTTGTTTTTCATGATTCCATAATTTTTTCCTCAGAATTGAGTGATTCCATATTTTTTTCCCTCTGCTTGGTCTAAAAAAGTAACCGTTACTGACTGACACAGTTTTTTTTTCCTGATTTCTTATAGTGTTTCTTAAAGCCAGAAAGTTGCCATTTCAAATGACTTTAGTTTTGTGTGATGTCTGTGATATGCTTTTTTTCTATAAAATTAAACAACTGAATGAACATGCTCCGAGGCCGGTGATTCCATAATTTTTGCCAGGGGTTGTATTATCAGAACCTGTCCAATGTTCAACATTTAGCTGTCCTATCTGCAGAAAGTCTAACTCTGGCATCTTCTTAGAGTCGCTAGTGTTGGCCTTTAGTGGAGTTTGTATAATTTAAGCCTTCAAAGTAGAAAAGTGGCACAAGTTATTGCAAAAACATATCCAGCTTTCACATGCAAGAAGCTCCTTCAGTGTCACCAGGGTTTAGTCTTACAATAGAACTGACAAGGGGGAGAACAAGACATTCATTAGCAGATGATAGAAGGCACCTGGTTGTCATAGTAATGGCACAGCAGTAAAATGTATCGGCCATGTATTATATAACTGGAAGATTAAGAGACGCACAGAGGACTAGAGCACAGACGATACAGTCACATGGGAAAAATGCTGAGACAACTCAGCAGACCTCCTGTAAAATACCATCTTGTTACCTACAATAAACATTAAAGGCTCTTTCCACAGGTGCGAGCTGTCTACCATTCATGCCGTCACCAGAATGGTGAACCAGATGCTTGTTTTTCTCACACACCATGTCACATTCAACACACAGGATACAGGCGGGTAAATATTACCAATCTGCATGTATAACGAGGGCGAGAGTTGTAGGTTATGTGCACAATGGAAGTGATAAATTGTCTTGGTGTTTTGGTGTGTGCTGTGGACACATCATAGCCTCTCTCTTTTGATAAAGCGATAACAAGGACAGCTTTTTTCATTCATCAAATATTGCAAAGGTTAGACCAATTCTGTCTCCGGCTGATGATGAGGTTTTGATTCATTTATGTTTGTATCATGTTGAACTGATTATTGTAACGTTTTGTTTTCAGGCCTCCCACTGAAAAGTATTAAAATTCTTCAGATGGTGGCCAATGCGGTTACTTGAATGCTGACTGGGACTAAAAAATTTGGTCAAATTACATTGGTGTGGACTTCTTCACAATGGCTACCTGTTCATAGGGTGGATTTTAGGGTGTAGCTGCATGTACCAGCACGTGCACTGTGTTCTCAGGAGGGTGGTCTACTGTGTGTTCCTCAGGTTAATAAGAAGACACCACACGGTACAGCATGTGTGTATCGTGCACCAGCTGAAATTAAGCAGTCGAGTTCTTTTAGGGCTTACAAGTTTAAATCAAATCAAATCAATTTTATTTATATATAAATAAAATTGATTTGATTTGATTTGATATAGCGCCAAATCACAACAAACAGTTGCCCCAAGGCGCTTTATATTGTAAGGCAAAGCCATACAATAATTACGGAAAACCCCAACGGTCAAAACGATCCCCTGTGAGCAAGCACTTGGCGACAGTGGGAAGGAAAAACTCCCTTTTAACAGGAAGAAACCTCCAGCAGAACCAGGCTCAGGGAGGGGCAGTCTTCTGCTGGGACTGGTTGGGGCTGAGGGAGAGAACCAGGAAAAAGACACAAATTCAGACTCAAGACATTTATTTGCTGCTGTTTTTGGTTAATGAGCATGTAAAGTTATACAAGGGTATTTAGATGAAATCACATGGTCTTCACTGACCCTTAAAAGTTCAAAGCAGATGCCACTGCATAAATCACTCCTATGATGTCTTTTTGCACAGTGAGACTGAATAATGCGATGGGGTCGTGTATCGGATACACAAAGTAAGTGTACAAGGTGATTCAGATTCTCTTTTTGGACACAATCTGGTTAATAATTGTGCCTTATTTTAAACCTTCATTAAATTTTTTGATCTTTTCCATGGCTTTGGTCCGACACTGTCAGGGTTTGAGTTTTATTTGGTTATCTGTTTTTATTTCTTTCTTTTGATCTGTTTGTTATTTTTCATATTTCATGGGTTTCGGTTTGTTTATTCTCTCTGGGTTTTTTCTGCTTGGGTCTGTCTGTCTCTTCTTCTCTTGTCTTTCTCTTGATTCTTGGTGATGGGTGTTTCCCTTGTTCTGATGCTTTCCATGCACACCTGTTTCTGATTTGCTGATCATCACCTGGGGTTATATAAGCTCACTGGGTGTGTTAGTTCCTCACCAATTTGTTGTGCCTTGTGGCTTCATTCCAGCTCTGTACCTGCTTTCCATAGACCTGCCTGCCTCATGTGTTCTTGACCTCCAGCCTGTTGCATCGACCATGCCTTTTTGCTGATGATTTTTGTACTGCTGCTTTTCGTTGACTGCCTACTCGTGTACCAACCTCTGCTATCCACAACAGTAAAGATCTAAAATCCAGAGCTGTTTGTTCGAGCTGTGCATTTGTGTTTAGCAATTCCTGACCATCCAGCCTGATAAACACTAAACAGAAACTTGAGTACAGTATAACATAGACAGCTTTTAGAAGCTTCCTGAAGCCCATTCAGAGGATACAATAACATCAGCACAAGAAGCTATGAAAAAAAAAATCATCTTGTCCTCCATGGGCTGCACTAGAAATTAGCTCGACTAGTTTATTTCCACTTCATGTGATCTCCTCCAGCTTTTGGTCAGAGCGCACAGAACTCGCATCGTGCACATACGAGGTCTGTGATAAAAGTATTATTTTATCACGTTTTTCAAAAACCATATGGATTTGAATCACGTGTGATTACATCAGACATGCTTGAACCCTCGTGGGCATGCAAGAGTTTTTTCACGCCTGTCAGTTACGTCATTCGCCTGTGGGCAGTCTTTGAGTGAGGAGTGGCCCCTCATCGTTTTTTCATTGTTTAGGAATGGCTCAGAGACTGCTGCTTTGTTTGATAAAAGTTTTTTCAAAAACTGTAAGGCACAACTGAGTGGACACCATTCGATAAATTCAGCTGGTTTTCAGTAAAAATTTTAACGGCTGATGAGAGATTTTGGTCTGGTAGTGTCGCTTTAAGGATGGCCCATGGCGCCTGATGGCGATCTGCGCTTCGAGGCGGCAGCGTCTCGCCGTTTCAAGTTGAAAACTTCCACATTTCAGGCTCTGTTGCCCCAGTAAGTCGTCAGAGAACAGAGAACTTTCAGAAGAAGTCGGCATGAGGAGTTTATTAGGATATTCCATTGTTAACGGACATTTTGTAATAAAAGAACGTGCGGGTAGAGTTGCATGTCGGGCCGGACCCGACCGCGGGGGGTCGCGACAGGAAAAACACCTCCGTGTTGGAAACCTTAACGGGCAAGTTGGAACATGCCCAAGCTGTTAAACAATTTCTCACTCACTTGTTGAAAGCCATCAAAAGCCGCCTGAATTTTACAAATGGTTTTCAACACGGAGGTGTTTTTCCTGTCGTGGCGCACACAGATTCGCCGAGTCGTCACGGAAACAACTTGGCGAATTTGCGCACACGTCTTTCATTACAAAATGTCCTTAAACAGTGGAATGTCCGCATAAAGTCCTCATGCCGGCCTGTTATGACTCTTCTCTGTTCTCTCACGACATCCTGGATGAATTAAGCCTTAAATTAGAATGTTTTCAGGTCGAAACAGGCCGATGACGGTGCCTGGAAGCGCTGCGCGACGTCCCGCTCCATGGGAAGTCCTTACACCGACAGAAACACCCCATAATCTCTCATCAGCCGTTAAACTTTTCACCGAAAACCAGCTTAATTTCGCGAATAGTGTCCACTCGGATATCCCTCAAAGGTCCAGAAAAAATGTTGATAAAGCAACGCGCGCCGTCCGCAGCGGCTATTCAGACAAACAGATTCCGACGGGCGGGGTGGAGCACTCCTCACTCAAGGCCTGCCCACAGGCGAATGACGTCACCGACACACGTGAAAAAACTCACGCATGCGAACGAGGGTTCAAGCTTGTCTGACATAAAAACATATGAATCAAATCCATTTATTTTTTGAAAAAAATAAAAAGGGCCGCTTTTTTCATCACAGACCTCGTATACTGCGCTCACTATCTCTCATTGCGGTTCTGCACAGCTGTGCTAAACAGTGGAAGCCTGACTAAATGAGATCACATTCAGAATGCTAACACTGCTGACCTAAAACCCACTGAATGCTAAAACCTTGGAGAGTGAGACCTTTGTCTGAGGCTGGATTGATGTAGGAGTAAGATGCAAACAGACAAATAAGGGGGAATTTCTTGCACACAACAAAACATGACTCTGTCCATTTTGGACAATCTTTGCACTTTTCTAATCGACAAGCCCGACACAGGGTTTTGTTGCATTTGGCAAACACATGTTCCTTGTGAGAGGTGGAACTGCCAACGTTCCACCACCCCGCTGCAGGATCTCGCTTGAAAGACATTATTACAAATAAAGGAGACAAATCGAAGGATGGTTATCGGCATCTGTGAAGCAAGTATGTTGTGGCGTTTCAAAGTGAAACTGTGAGTGACAAAGGAAAGAGAGAGACAAAGCAAGCAACTTTAACTGTAAAGAAAAACTGACAGAAAAAAAGGAGAACAGAAAGAAACTGAGATATCCCACTGGGTGCTCTCGCTGCTCTGTAATCCAGGCTTTCCAGCGTTGCTATAGTTACAATATGACCACTGATGGCAGCCTGTATGTCTGATTGAGGTGAGAGACTGAGACAGAAGACAAGTGCAGGATGAACAAATACAGGAGAAAAACTATAACTAATAAGAAAAACTAAAAATAGAAAGAGTATTTTCATACTTCTCCACTGGTCAGCTGTGATAAGTGTCTCCTTGAATGTAAACTGTGACATCTGCTGTAAGCTCTTTATTTCACTTTAAAATAAGTTTTTAACAACTATTGCTTTTTCATAGCTAATTATTTTCAGGAGTATAAGTAACACTTTAAGAGTTTGTTAGGTCCTGCAGCTTATATTCCAAATCAACGTATATATGAAAACGTTATGCATTATCATCTGTGGCCACAAGATGGCAGTCTCCATATGACAAGCTGCTCCTCCTGCATACTGAATCAGTTACTGTGATTCACACTGAAGAGCAGAAGAAGAAAAAGAACAAGAAGATGCAGCAGCAGCTTTGAATAAGAAAAATGTTCTTTGAGAGAATGAGTAAATTTAAAGTAGACCCGCATTGAAATAAATGTGGTCAGCTATGAGTCCTTTCTTGTTCACAGTGGTGATGGACAGGTTGATGGATGAGATCAGACAGGAGTCTGCATGGACTATGATGTTTGCAGATGGCATTGTGATCTCTAGTTAGAGTAGAGAGCTGGTTGA
The DNA here is from genome assembly GCF_902500255.1 of Thalassophryne amazonica. Taxonomy (NCBI): domain Eukaryota; kingdom Metazoa; phylum Chordata; class Actinopteri; order Batrachoidiformes; family Batrachoididae; genus Thalassophryne; species Thalassophryne amazonica. The sequence goes on from NC_047106.1 coordinate 26,821,456, forward strand.
ATCTAGCCTGGAAAGATATGCTCTGGAGAGCAGGGGAATGAAAGTCAGTAGGAGCAAGACTGAGTGCATGTGTGTAAATGAGAGGGAGCCCAGTGGAATAATGCAGTTGCAAGAGTATATTGTATTATTATTGTTATTATAATTACTGTTATTATTATTAGTAGTAGTAGTTATAATAATAAGCACATGCTTTATTGATATATAAATCACACTGAAGTATAAGTGGCACAACCTCCCAAACTCATAAAAAACAAAACAAAAGAAAACAACAAAAAACGCTTCTTATAGTCCAGAAAATATGATCAGTTGCGCCATGTCTTATGCTTAGTTTTCATTTCATGTGACGTCAAGCATTATGTTATAAAATCCAGCAGTACTGATGTTCTTTGTGCTTTCCTTTGCAGATCAAACATTGAAAATAATCTAAACTATTCCTTCTTTCGATTTTGTAATGATAATAGTGCAGAGACTTGGAGAAACAAGCTGAAACAGGTGCAAATAGTAACAATGTGAATTCTGCCCCTGTGATGCAGTCTGCTCTGCTTCAGTCATGCATTTCTCAGTGGATTCGTCACAGTACAGTGGAAAAACAGGCTGTTTGTGACAGCTGGAATGTCTAAGACAGACAGGCAAAGCATCAGGAGCAGATCGGGTAGCACAAAGCCAATTCTGATTCCTGAAAAAAAAAAAAAAAACCCTCCAGTGTCTGTCTACTTACCTGGTTTGTGTTGAGGTGTAATTTATTTATGGCATCTATGCCTTTTGTGAAATTACTTCTCCGTTTTCAGCGAGCTGATACGGGTCACAAGGTGTCTCACACACAGACTGGACAAATTTAATGAAGTGTCATGTGCACACTCTTGTTTCCTCTCTCAACCCCTTCCATCTCCAGTTACTTTCACCTGCACTCCCACCATCCACCATTCCATTGTATTTTAGAAACAATGAGGTGTGTATTAATTGCTAACTGGCCATATATTAGTGCCCATCACTCTTTGCTTCCTCAGCACCCACAATCAATTTTATTGAGGTGGTCAAAGCGTTATTAAGTTTTCAGTTGTGGGAATGTTATGTGGAATTCAAAGTGCCAAGGACGTATCGTTATTACTCGTCATTAATGGAGGACGGGAACATAAAAGTCCTCTTGTTACATGACTGACAGGAATACCATGGAGAGTAATGCAATCAGAGCATTCTTTATCACACTTTAACCTTTGGCACAAGAAAAGATGACGAAAATAAGAAAAAACTTTACTGATCGCTTGAGGGAAATTAAATGATAAATAGAGCAAAATTAATCAGCATATGGGTGGCGTATAAAAGGAATTCAAACAGGCAGTACAACTTTCTTCAGTGACTTATAAATACATTGTATGCCTTATCTACTAAGAGGTGATAAATTAAAAATAAAAACCTGAATAAATTGTGAAAAAAACATGACTGCCGCCTCTATCAGTACAAGGAGTCATTGAATATATTTGATGGGTTTAAAATGGCATATATTTACTGTTGTATAGGATGAGTTTCTCAGGATATAAAACACCAATTTTTTTCATTTATAACAAGCAAATGTATAGGTCTGTTCTGAAGGAAATCCATTTAACCTGTGCACAGTGACTCACTCAGACCTTTATTCAGTGCTCATCCATATAATTCTATGGGACAGCTTGACAAGCCTGACTCATGTTCCTGTTAAAAAGAACTATTATTTGGCTCGAGCATTTTGCAATCTGTTGTTTTAAAGCTTGGCCATGACTTTTCATCATGCAAGTGGTTGTGATACAGGATGCCAAATGGATTGTGACAGTGGAAAATATATTTAGGTTTTTAATAGATGGAGTACACTACTGACTGTGCTGTGCTGAAAACACAAACTATTTCCTCCTGTCAGGATTGGAAAGTAATACAAGACGACTGAACTGTACATATACACCAAGTGGCTCCGGATGGCTCTCTGGGACTCCAAGTATCCATTTCCTTGCTGCCAGCCTGTGAGGATCTGCAAGAGAATCTCCGGCGGCACACTTGTGTCTCCCAGCAGACTGACCGGTGCTCAGTTCATGTGGCGTATATCAACACCACGTTGCTTTAAAGTAAGATTTTTATCCAGAATGCCTTTTTCTCTAGATGGTTTGGATTTTCTCCTGTTAACAGAAACCTGGTTCAAACCAGGTGAAAAGCACACCTTTTCAGTGCTCCAAATGAACAGCCTGGCCGCCGTCTTCGAGGATAACTTCAGATGGTGGTTATTATCTTCAACTAATTATTCCAGTTTTGAAGGGCAGTTGTTTGTGGTTGATTTTGCCAGTCCTGTGCTATCTGCCGCAGTCCACATCCACCAAAATTTAATAAGGATTTTATTCACGAGTTTGAAGACTTTCTGCAGATTTTTTTCCAAAATGCGACACACTTTTGGTTTGTGGGGATGTTACTATTCATGTTTGTTGTCTTTCTCATCAACTGACTGATGACTAATGACCATTGGACTAATTCAATCATCTGGACCAACACATCATCTTGGCCACACTTTGGACCTTATTATCTCACAGGGGCTCACTGTTTCCCTGAGAGCAGCCTTCCTCAAATAGTTGTCTGTGAATGAACCCTAGTGCTCCATGAATGACCCCTAGTGGTCAGTGAGTATATTAGTAAAATATCATATTATAAATTAAGATATTCCAACTGAAAAGTGCTTCTCAGACCATTTAAAAATGACTCCAAAGTCTAACAGAAAAGTTAGGCAGTCTGCGAGATTTTTTTTTTTTTAATTTTTGGTCAAGTGGTCTTGGGTCTGAAAGAATTTGAGAAACCCTGCCTTAGAGAAATTATATGATACTGCTGTTTCAGACAACCTTCCCATTATATTTGAATTTACTGCTCCTCCATCTGGTAGTTAACCTCTTATACTTGTAGGACTAAGAGAAATAAGGGCCTGTTGCCACTGCATGGTCACCTCCAGGACGGCTGGAGAATTTGCTGCTGCTTCCATGGACTCTCAGTTGTATGCCATGAACGGATCGGTTTTTCCCTTACTCCCAGTAATCCCAAAATGATTCTCCAGCCTATCGAGTAGAATATGATGATCCACAGTATCAAACGCAGCACTGAGATCTAACAGCACCAGAACCGTAGTGGTGTCCGAATCCACTGCAAGTGGATGATCATTCACCACTTTAGCGAGAGCCATCTCTGTGGAATGATATTATCTAAAAGCAGACTGCAGTGGCTCAAAAAGATTATTCTCGGTAAGTTGGTCCACAAGCTGCCGTGACACCACTCTTTCCAGAATTTTAGAGCAAAATGATAGATTTGATATTGGCCGATAGTTTTTCAATACACTAGGGTCAAGATTAGATTTCTTAAGTAATGGTTTAATCACTGAGATTTGAAACATTTAGGAACAGATCCAGAAGTTAATGAGAGATTAATCATTTCCAGCACAGTCGGCCCAAAGTTACAATCTTTTTGAGAAAACAATTCCATTTTGGAAAAATTCCAATCTGAATTTAGATCACAGCACAGCATGGAGTCAGCACCTTTAAAAGTGCCCAATGACATCGCCTTGTCTGCTGACACAGGGACCCCCTGCTGTGCTGGTAATGTCGGATGGCACAGCAACCTTTGATTCTGTGGAACATGCAGCACTTGTTTCTCATTGAGAACTTTTTCCTTCTTTGGCATTCGCTGCATTGTACTCAAGTGGTTTAAATCTTATTTGGCTGATAGGAGCTTTTCTTTTGTAACTGGTGACCTATCCTCATCAAACTCATTCTCCTCTCTCTTGTGTTCCCCAAGAGATAGGAGAGTTCTTGTCCCTGTTCTATTTTTATTGTACATGTTGCCTTTGTAGTCAATTATAGGTAAGCACAACTTGTCCTTTCATTGTTCTTCAGATGAGCTGCAAATCTATCTGTCTATGAAGAATAATGCAAGTGATGCACTGAACACTTAATTGAATTGTATTGGTGATATAAAGCAGTGGCTGTCAGAAAAAAAATTCCTTCATCTGAATGACGGTAAATCAGACTATTTTATTTGGACATTCATGCATGCTGAATGTTGTCGCCTCACACTTTGGTGTTCTGGCTTTTTGTTCATCTTTCAGCTGCTCCCAGTATGTGTTGCCATGACAGAACGATCGTTTCCATCTCATCCTGTCCTCTGTATGTTTCCTGTGCCTCTCATCAACTGACTGATGATTTTTAAAATCCTTATGAACTCTTTTGGTTTAACTCTATCAATGGATGGACCAACACATAATTTTGGATACACTTTAGGCCTTATTATCTCCCATGGGCACCCAGTTTCCTTCAAAGAAATACCTGACACTGCTGTTTGGGATCACCTTCTGATTTTTGAATTCACTGCTTCCCCATCTGGTAGTAAGCCTCTTATTCCTGCCTGTCACCACCACTTGGTCACCTCCTTAATGGCACCAATGTCTTCCACCTCTGTCATACTAGTTACCTGCATGCATAAACCTCCTATTTGGCCTCCATCTTCTCCTCCTGCCTGGTGGCTCCATCCTCAGCATCCCTCTCCCTATGTACCCAGATCCCACACAGTCTCTGAATTTGTCTCCAAATCGTCTTACCTGTGCTGTCCCTCTGATGTGTTCCTAATCCTGTCCAATTTTTGAGTGTTATTTGACAGCTATTTTAGGTTTGATCAACAGATAATTTATGTTGTCAAAACAAGTCTTTCCAGCTTCATCTACTGGCTAAAGTAAAGCCCTTCCACAATAGACATGATCTTGAGAAGGCCATTCGTGCTTTCATCAGTTCCCGACTTGATTATTGTAATGCACTTTATGATAATGCTCAGTGGTTGTGTGCTTCTAGCTTGTACAAAATGCTGCTTGCGCATCTTTTAACAAACACTTCCAGACACAACAAGCACATTACCCTTGTACTGTCCTCGCTCCACTGGCTTGCAGTTAGTTTTAGAATCGATTTTGAAAGATGAATATTTGTTTTTAAAGCCATTAATGGTGTTGCCCAGTCTTATCTGTCTGACAGTTTTATTCAAAGGTTGAAATACAAGCTGACCCCATTTCTGACCAAACACTTTATCTGATTTTATTTTCTTGTATGAGTTTATTTTATTGGGTGTTCGCTTTTATTCTTGAGAATTTTTTTCCTCACTTTTACTGTAAAGTACTTTGGTCACATTTTGGTTGCTGTAAAGGGCTCTATCAATAAATATTGACTGATCGATTGACTGATATCATTACTTCAAGCCTTGCTAATTTGTGGCAATTTTGATTTTTCAGCCAACCTCCCCCTTTTCCTAATATGGCTTTTAATTAATACAAGATGAGCCATTATTATTGCATAACTAGCACATGACGTGTACTAACCCGTTCCAAAATGATGTGGGACATCGTGGCGTTGGCATCTACTATAATCATGGCAGTCTTGTCATCTCGTATCTCCTTTAGCAGTGGAGTCGGATCCTGACTGTCATCAAGCATGCGCACTGACAACGTCTCCTTGGAGATAAGAAACTGCCGGAGGAGCTGCTCCAGGTTCAATAAACCTGCCGGGAAGAGACACACACACACACACACACACACACACACACACACACACACACACACACACACACACACACACACACACACACACACACACACACACACACACACACACACACACACACACACACACACACACAAAAAGACAATTACTCATCTCCTGCATAGGTACAGAGATAAAGCTTTATAATAATACAGTCTTTTTGCAAAAGTTCAGAAAGTGGTTTTCAGAACTAAAAAGTGGAGAAAAGTCAGGCACATACACAGAGTTTAGGTGGATTCGCACTGCAAAATAAACATTTTATAGAATTCGCTGAACTCTTATCTGAAATCTTTCAGAAAGCGCTGTAACTAGGTTTAAGGATATGATTCCTTCTTTATGTTCTCTAATGCCATATACCAACACAGTGCAGAGTAGCTACCTAAACTCTGTAAGTGAGATAGAGTATATCGTCAATAGTTTTACATCCTCATTGAAGACAACTTTGGATGCTGTAGCTCCTCTAAAAAAGAGAGCTTTAAATCAGAAGTGCCTGACTCCGTGGTATAACTCACAAACTCGTAGCTTAAAGCAGATAACCCGTAAGTTGGAGAGGAAATGGCGTCTCACTAACTTAGAAGATCTTCACTTAGCCTGGAAAAAGAGTCTGTTGCTCTATAAAAAAGCCCTCCGTAAAGCTAGGACATCTTTCTACTCATCACTAATTGAAGAAAATAAGAACAACCCCAGGTTTCTTTTCAGCACTGTAGCCAGGGTGACAAAGAGTCAGAGCTCTATTGAGCTGACTATTCCATTAACTTTAACTAGTAATGACTTCATGATTTTCTTTGCTAACAAAATTTTAACTATTAGAGAAAAAATTACTCATAACCATCCCAAAGACGTATCGTTATCTTTGGCTGCTTTCAGTGATGCCGGTATTTGGTTAGACTCTTTCTCTCCGATTGTTCTGTCTGAGTTATTTTCATTAGTTACTTCCTCCAAACCATCAACATGTTTATTAGACCCCATTCCTACCAGGCTGCTCAAGGAAGCCCTACCATTATTTAATGCTTCGATCTTAAATATGATCAATCTATCTTTGTTAGTTGGCTATGTACCACAGGCTTTTAAGGTGGCAGTAATTAAACCATTACTTAAAAAGCCATCACTTGACCCAGCTATCTTAGCTAATTATAGGCCAATCTCCAACCTTCCTTTTCTCTCAAAAATTCTTGAAAGGGTAGTTGTAAAACAGCTAACTGATCATCTGCAGAGGAATGGTCTATCTGAAGAGTTTCAGTCAGGTTTTAGAATTCATCATAGTACAGAAACAGCATTAGTGAAGGTTACAAATGATCTTCTTATGGCCTCGGACAGTGGACTCATCTCTGTGCTTGTTCTGTTAGACCTCAGTGCTGCTTTTGACACTGTTGACCATAACATTTTATTACAGAGATTAGAGCATGCCATAGGTATTAAAGGCACTGCGCTGCGGTGGTTTGAATCATATTTGTCTAATAGATTACAATTTGTTCATGTAAATGGGGAATCTTCTTCACAGACTAAAGTTAATTATGGAGTTCCACAGGGTTCTGTGCTAGGACCAATTTTATTCACTTTATACATGCTTCCCTTAGGCAGTATTATTAGACGGTATTGCTTAAATTTTCATTGTTACGCAGATGATACCCAGCTTTATCTATCCATGAAGCCAGAGGACACACACCAATTAGCTAAACTGCAGGATTGTCTTACAGACATAAAGACATGGATGACCTCTAATTTCCTGCTTTTAAACTCAGATAAAACTGAAGTTATTGTACTTGGCCCCACAAATCTTAGAAACATGGTGTCTAACCAGATCCTTACTGTGGATGGCATTACCCTGACCTCTAGTAATACTGTGAGAAATCTTGGAGTCATTCATTCAAAGCGCATATTAAACAAATATGTAGGACTGATTTTTTGCATTTACGCAATATCTCTAAAATCAGAAAGGTCTTGTCTCAGAGTGATGCTGAAAAACTAATTCATGCATTTATTTCCTCTAGGCTGGACTATTGTAATTCATTATTATCAGGTTGTCCTAAAAGTTCCCTAAAAAGCCTTCAGTTAATTCAAAATGCTGCAGCTAGAGTACTGACGGGGACTAGAAGGAGAGAGCATATCTCACCCATACTGGCCTCTCTTCATTGGCTTCCTGTTAATTCTAGAATAGAATTTAAAATTCTTCTTCTTACTTATAAGGTTTTGAATAATCAGGTCCCATCTTATCTTAGGGACCTCGTAGTACCATATCACCCCAATAGAGCGCTTCGCTCTCAGACTGCAGGCTTACTTGTAGTTCCTAGGGTTTGTAAGAGTAGAATGGGAGGCAGAGCCTTCAGCTTTCAGGCTCCTCTCCTGTGGAACCAGCTCCCAATTCAGATCAGGGAGACAGACACCCTCTCTACTTTTAAGATTAGGCTTAAAACTTTCCTTTTTGCTAAAGCTTATAGTTAGGGCTGGATCAGGTGACCCTGAACCATCCCTTAGTTATGCTGCTATAGACGTAGACTGCTGGGGGGTTCCCATGATGCACTGTTTCTTTCTCTTTTTGCTCTGTATGCACCACTCTGCATTTAATCATTAGTGATCGATCTCTGCTCCCCTCCACAGCATGTCTTTTTCCTGGTTCTCTCCCTCAGCCCCAACCAGTCCCAGCAGAAGACTGCCCCTCCCTGAGCCTGGTTCTGCTGGATGTTTCTTCCTGTTAAAAGGGAGTTTTTCCTTCACACTGTAGCCAAGTGCTTGCTCACAGGGGGTCGTTTTTGACCGTTGGGGTTTTACATAATTATTGTATGGCCTTGCCTTACAATATAAAGCGCCTTGGGGCAACTGTTTGTTGTGATTTGGCGCTATATAAAAAAATTGATTGAATTGATTGATTGATTGAAATGTGAAAGCTGAGTGGAGACGATGGCTGCAGGTGTTGACTACGCTCAAAATCAATGCAAACTCCAGTCAGGTCCAAAAGTGTAACTTGAATTAAAGCTAAAAGTCTGTCAACACTCCAAGCACATTATTGATTATTTCACTTCAATGCTGCTGTGGTGGAGCACAGAGGCACAATTACAAAAACAAAAATGGCACTGCCCAAATACTTACGGACCTAGCTGTATATATGTGTGTGTGTGTGTGTGTGTGTGTGTGTGTGTGTGTGTGTGTGTGTGTATGTTTTTGTGTGTGTGGAGGGGGTGGAGGGGAGCTCTTTTTCAGAAACTTTGGAGTTTCTGAAACTCCACAGCTATACATGAGCATTAGCGGCAGCAGATGATGTTGTTTGGACTCTGCTGGAGGTATGCACATGCTCTTGAATTCTGTTAATATTAGAAAGCTAACAAATGCAAAGGGGCATTTCACACACGTCTCTCATTTTCCATCCCATGGTAATACAGTATTTGACTTCAGTGAGGTTAGTGGGATTTGCTATAATTAAAGAATAGCGAACTTAATCAAAGTGCTCCCAGCAGCACGTTAGTGCCCATTCATTATCAAACCCTCAGAGGTTAGTCAGCTCATTTTCCATGCAGGATTTTAATGCATACTTCAAGCATAGTTTATAGGTGTGTGTATATAGACAGCATATTTATATCCAGATTGTGCATCTCAATACATGGGCTATGATACAATTCTGCAACAATACTTTTTTTTTTTATTATGGAACGATTCGATTTGATTTCATGTGATACAATTAATTCACTGAGAATCAGGTGGTTCTATATCCACTTTTTACTGTTGGATTTGAAATTTTGGGTGGCCAGATGTCCAACATAACGAAAATTGAGCTGTATTTCTTGCAAGAAGCGACTGTGATATATGAAAAGAAGATTATTGTAATTTTAATCTTCATGGAATTCAATGGGACTTTTGACTGGTACTGGGTGTGTACTGCTCAAAAAAATTAGGGGACCACTGTGTTCCCCAAATTTTATTTTATATATATATATATATATATATATATATATATATATATATATATATATATATATATATATATATATATATATATATATATATAATATAAAACTCCCTCCCGCTGAGGATGATATGCGTGTTCCTCAAGCTTGCAATCTCTACTAGAGGCCGGCGAGTTTCCGAGTTTGGCACAGTATCTTAGCTGTTCTGAGGGCTGCACTTCTGGACAGACCTCTGATGTGTCTGGAATCTGCTGGAAGCACTCTTCCAATATGGGGTTTACAGCTCTTAGTGCTCCTATGACCTATGGGATATATATATACGAGGGCTGTCAATAAAGTATAGGTCCTTTTTATTTTTTTCAAAAACTATATGGATTTCATTCATATGTTTTTACATCAGACATGCTTGAACCCTCGTGCGCATGCGTGAGTTTTTCCACGCCTGTCGGTGACGTCATTCGCCTGTGAGCACTCCTTGTGGGAGGAGTCGTCCAGCCCCTCGTCGGAATTCCTTTGTCTGAGAAGTTGCTGAGAGACTGGCGATTTGTTTGATCAAAATTTTTTCTAAACCTGTGAGACACATAGAAGTGGACACGGTTCGAAAAATGAAGCTGGTTTTCGGTGAAAATGTTAACGGCTAATGAGAGATTTTGAGGTGATACTGTCGCTTTAAGGACTTCCCACGGTGCGAGACGTCGCGCAGCGGTCCCAGGCGCCGTCGTCAGCCTGTTTCAAGCTGAAAACCTCCACATTTCAGGCTCTATTGATCCAGGACGTCGTGAGAGAACAGAGAAGTTTCAGAAGAAGTCGGTTTCAGCATTTTATCCAGATATTCCACTGTTAAAGGAGATTTTTTTTAATGAAAGACGTGCGGACGGGTCCATGCGTCGGGACTCAGCCGGCGCGGTGCGGCAGCACAGGAAAAACACCTCCGTGTTGATAACCATTTGTAAAATCCAGGCGGCCTTTGATGGCTTTCAGTGGAGTGAGTATATGAGAAATTGTTTAACAGCTGGACATGTTCCAACTTGTCCTTAAGGCTTCCAACAGAGGTGTTTTTCCTGTGGCGGGGCGTCGCAGTGGCTGCGAGCCGACGCTGCAATCCGTCCGCACGTCTTTCATTAAAAAAATCTCCTTTAACAGTGGAATATCCGGATAAAATGCTGAAACCGACTTCTTCTGAAACTTCTCTGTTCTCTCACGACGTCCTGGATCAATAGAGCCTGAAATGTGGAGGTTTTCATCTTGAAACAGGCTGACGACGGCGCCTGAGAGCGCTGCGCGATGTCTCGCACTGTGGGAAGTCCTTAAAGCGACAGTATCACCTCAAAATCTCTCATTAGCCGTTAAAATTTTCACCGAAAACCAGCTTAATTTTTCGAACCGTGTCCACTTCGATGTGTCTCACAGGTTTAGAAAAAATTTTGATCAAACAAAGCGCCAGTCTCTCAGCAACTTCTCAGACAAAGGAATTCCGATGAGGGGCTGGACGACTCCTCCCACAAGGAGTGCTCACAGGCGAATGACGTCACTGACAGGCGTGGAAAAACTCACGCATGCGCACGAGGGTTCAAGCATGTCTGACGTAAAAACATATGAATGAAATCCATATAGTTTTTGAAAAAAATAAAAAGGACCTATACTTTATTGACAGACCTCGTATATATATATATATATATATATATATATATACAAGTTTGGACATGTCCAGCTCTCCACAATTTCACTGATACTTACTGGACTGGTAACCACTGAAAGACGAGATAGACATGTCCAAACTTGTCCTCTGACACACCAAAACGGAGGTGTTCCTTTGTCTCGCTTTCAAAGCGAATCGGTCGTGACGCGCGAAGCCTCTGCATGGCTTTCCATGACAAAATCTCTTGTTAAAAGTGAAATCTGCAGGAAAATGGCTGATGTCCAGCTCTTGTGATAACCAGAGAAAGAGCACACGACGGTCTCGTATTCACAGAGCCATCCGTTTAGAAATGGTCCAGTGGCTTGTGCCACGTCGTCGCAGCTCGGAGCGCAGCGCGCCGAGCATCCTTAAAGGGGTCCTTAAAGCTGTACTAACAGACCTTATTCTCTGTGAAGCCCGTAAAATTTTCACCAAAAGCCAGATAAATTTTTCGAATGGTTTCCAGGTGCCTGTCTCTAAGAGCTTCTGAAAAAATTCTGATGGAAAAAAAGTCCTTTTCATTCCGCCATTTCCAGACAATGAAAATCCGACGAGGGGGCGGGACCACTCCTTCCCAAGGCGTGCTCACAGGCGAATGACATCACCGACAGGCGTGGAAAAACTCACGCATGCGCACGAGTGTTCAAGCATGTCTGACGTAAAAACATATGAATGAAATCCATATAGTTTTTGAAAAAAATAAAAAGGACCGTTACTTTATTGACAGACCTCGTATATATATGGCATCACCAGGGGACAAGTAATACGGGGATGCTACAGTCCCAGCCACCAACATCTGTTTGTTCCCAAAATGGCAGCCAACAAGAAAAAAAAAGACATCTCCCAGCATGCATCACCAAACTGAGGACTAGAGTGCCTTAATTGAGAGAGTGGTGACATGACAAGTCGAAAAAAAAAATGGTCACATGCCAATGGTCTTGTGGTGCCAGCTTGGGTTCAAAATAGCATTCGCTGTTAATCTGTCTGCATGTAAATCCAGGTATTTTATAAATCAGGCTTTAAATGAATTAAATAAATCATTACAAATTGTACGTTTATGTAAATTTGACAGATTAACTATTTTTATATTAATTTTGATAGCACCTATACCTGGATGTGTTGCTGTATGTGGTTAAATGATTTAAAAAATGTTGAAAACATAAAAGGTTCATTTGGTAGTTCAGCGCAGTCGGAACCAAAATGGTGCCATGTTCTAAGTTGACACCACTCTCTCAATTAAGGCACTCTACTGAGGACAGGTGCAAGTGTTTGAGTTACCCGAATGCAGCAGGGCTGGAGAGAAACAATAAGAGAGACATACAACAGAGATGGCTGGATGGAACGGGTACTTTGGTTGCAAGGTACCCAGTAGCAAGGAAAGCACCATTCACTTTGGCTGAACCTATTAAGAATAAATGTAATAATCCCGAAAGAAACTGTTTTGCCAGGGTGCCAAAACAGTAAACTTTTTTTTTTTAAACAGTGAGAACAGTGAGTACAACATGTATATTCAAAAATGACTGAGACACTTGCACAAGATGTTGATAGTATTGCACATAGTTCTGAGTAACTGAAAAATACTGATCATTGATGCATTCATTCTGCAGAAGGGGGAGGTGTTATACAGTCTGATTGTCACAGGTAGGAAGGACATCCTGTGGTGTTCTGTGGTGCACCTCGGTGGCTCAGTCTTTGGCTGAATGTGCGCTGACAGGACATCAGTGTGACATGCAGGGGGTAAAAGGTGTTGTCACAGATGGTGAGCAGTTCTCTCAACATCCTCCTCTCCAACACCTCCACCACAGGCTCCAGTTCCAACCCAGGATAGAGCCAGCTCTCATGATGAGCTTGATGAGTTTGTTCACGTCATCTGCCTTCAGCCTTCTGCCCCAGCACAGTACAGCATAGAAGATGATGCTGGAGACCACCGAGTGATAAAACATCTGCAACATATTTCTGCAGACATTGAAAGATCTGAGCCTCCTGAGGAAGTACAGTCAGCTCTGACCTTTCTTATACACAGCATCTGTGTTTATGGGGACACCCAGGTACTTGAAGTAGTTTCCCCTTGGAGATATTTTTGATTGGAACCATTGACTTTGAGGCACCTCGGCTTTCTTCCGGGAGACATTCATTTTTGTTAAGTTCAATGCTGTGTGAAAGATAAATAAAATCTGTTTTTCCATTATATTCTGACAGATTTCTTCTGGTCCTCTTCTGCCCACCCCCGCCCCTTTAACTGAGTGTGGTACTGCTCATGGCTTTACATTATATATATATATATATATATATATATATATATATATATATATATATATATATATATATATATATATATATATATATATATATATATACGAGGGTAGGCTGAAAAGTTCTAAGGCTCACTATAATGCAGTTAATGCATTAATCCTTCATGGGAAGCCTTAGAACTTTTCAGCCTACCCTCGTATATATATTTATACACACACACTAGCAGAGTCAATTGCTGAGTTAGACACACTGGCTTAACCTTGACTGTTTGATTGATTTCACAAATCTTGAAAAACTTTTCTTGGTTATTGGCAAGGACAGTCATATTCATGGAGAAGGTCTTGTAATAACTGACCATCCATCTTTCATTTCCAAGAAATACGAATGATAAAATGGAACACTGGCACGAGAATGTGATTTTTATCATGGTGGCAGCAAAGCACTTCATGTGATGCATGCACACCATTTCAGGATAACATATTGAAGCCATTGCCCCGTCTTATTTGGCTGTTACACAGCACATTAATGCAAGCTGCAGTATTATCCCACTCAACAGCACTGTGTCTAATAGCTTCAGTAATTACAGTATGTCTCTGTGTCTGCGTGTCTTTCTGCCTCCGCGTGTGGCAGTACAGCACTCTGTGTTTGTCGTCCCACATCGGCCTAGTGTGTGCGACTCGTATTGAATGGTGAAGCATCACTCCTGGCTGCTGCTTGCCTGCCTGCCCCCGTCTCAGAGCTGTCAGATCAGCTTCCTCTGCACTGAAAAGCACAGCAGCTCTGATGAGTTTGAAATGGCTTCAGTAAAACCTCCCTCCTTCTCGTTCATTGGAGTCACATGCCGTTCATTTGGACACGTGTACCTTCTCTTCTGTACAAGACGCGCGTGCGCGCACACACACAAAGTGACAAAAGAACAAAGCTCATATTCTCTTTACAGCTGTGACTACACAGCATTCAACTGGAGATCTTTCTTCTTTTTGTGAGCTTATATTACAGCACACACCTTTCTTCTGAGTTTTCTCTTTTCAAACAGTTTCAATTCAAGAAAAAAAAAAACATACAGCTGAAAAAAAATGTTTCTTCTTTGGTTAAGTCCCTGAACAGAGAACAAGCAAAGTTTTGAGAAGAGTGTAACGAATGATAAATCTGTTGAATATTCCAAAGACTTGGAAAAGCTGAGACATGCCCTATGAAATGCATCCATCCCCTAGAGTTTGTTCACACTACATCAGGACAGGTGTGGGAGCATGTGGTGATGACAAACAGAGCCACCACCCTACAGAACTACCTTGGGTTTTGAATACCAACCATTCAGGCAGAAAACTGGTCCACCCCCACCTCTCATAAGAAGCTGTCTATATGCTACAGTCAGAGGAAATGTGGATGCCCGCTTGGCCTTCTCCAGCACTGAGGCACCTGTGTGCTCTATCATGCCCAGAGAAATGCACTACATGGCCAAAACGTCATAGCCGTTGCTTCCTCACAATGCCACTGAGAAGGGCATATCTTTTGTTGGACTGTGAGGAAACAGGGAGATTGTTGCGGTCCAGTACCAACTATTGACAAGTGGAAATTTTGTCGGCTTCTAGTGAATGTCTCCAATGAATAGGTCTCACAGCTGATGATAATGATGATCCCAGTTGTGTTGGACTTCAAGTGTCAATGACCTTCACCACTTGATTGTTTGTTTGGACAATTATTTACTAGAACCACTTTATTCCAGAAGTATCTGGTTGCTTAGCTGAATCATTGTTATATTTGCATGTTTGACAGTTCCCAGTTGTTCTCCATTTAACTTATTTTGTTACTGGTAGAAGGGCCACAACTCTGAGTCTGGTCGGCTTGGGGTTTCTTCCTATGATCAAAAATACCTGTGATTCCATAAGCACTGCCCAGGTAAATAAAAAAGCTATCATCTTGAATATGTCCAGAGTTAAAAGTCATATCATGATGATAAACTCAATAACATGGGTTAACTTTGATGCACCACATCAACACAAAAGGCAAGTTTGTTTTACTTAATTAATGCACCACATACCTTACTCAGCCACATGGGGTGTGCACTCATTCTGAGTGCCAGTCCCAAACCTAGATAAATGAGTAGGGTTGTGTCAGGAAGGGCATCCAGTGTAAAAGAAGCCAAAATAAAGATGCATAGTCCAAATCAAATTTTCATACAGGATCGGTCAAGGTTCTGGTTAAGAATGACCGCCACAGCTGCTGTTGCCCAACAGAATGGCAGAAATTGGGCAACTGCTGGGCGAAGAAGAGGAGGACAGCATGTTCAGAGACAGTGGGAGAAGAGGAAAACTAGACAAGTGGGATTGAGAGTTGAGACTTTGAATGTTGGCAGTATGACAGGTAAATGGAGAAAGCTGGCTGACACAGTGGAGAGGAGAAAGGTAGACATTTTGTGTGTGCTAGAGACCAAGTGGAAGGGAAGTAAGAGCAGGAGCATCGTGGTGGGTTCAAGTTGTTGTATCATGGTGTAGATAGAAGGAGAAATGGTGTTGGGGTCATTTTAAAGTAAGCGTATGTATGAGAATGTGTTGTAAGTGAAGCAAGTACCCAACAGGGTGGTGAGTGTGAAGTTGGAAATTGAAAGGGTGATGATGAATATCATCAGTGTATGAGCCCCACAGGTAGGTTGCGAGATGAAGGAGAAAGAAGATTTCTGGAGTGAGTTAGATAAAGTGGTGGAGACTGTGCCCACCCAAGCATGAACGAGTGGTCATAGGAGCGGACTTCAATGACCACATTGGTGAAGGGAACAGAGGTGATGAGGAAGTAATGGTATCAAGACAGGAATGTGAAAGGGCAGATGGTAGTTGATTTTGCAAAAAGGATGGAAATGGCTCTGGTGAATACTTACTTTAGGAAAAGGGAGGAGCACAGGGTGACATAAGAGTGGAGGAAGGTGCACACAGGTGGACTACATTCTTTGTAAGAGATGCAAGCTAAAAGACTGCAAGGTGGTGGCAGGGGAGAATGTAGCTAGACATCATAGGATGGTGGTTGATGGAGGAAGACTGTTGTGTGAAATTCAGTGAGCAGGTGAGAGAGGCAGTGGATGGAGGGGAAGCAATTTTGGCCAACTGGAAAAGTACTGCAGATGTGGTGAAGGAAACAGCTAGGAAAGTACTGGGTGTGACATCTGGACAGCGGAAGGAAGACAAGGAGACTTGGTGGTGGAAGCAAGATATTCAGGAAAGCATAAGGAGAAAGAGTTTGGCAAAAAAAAAGAATTGGAATAGTTGGAGAGATGAAGAAAGTAGACAGGGGTACAAGAAGATGCAGAGTAAGGTGAAAAGAGAAGTGGCAAAAGCGAAGGAAAAGGCATAGTGCTGCTTTTGATACTGCTGACCATAAAATTTTATTACAGAGATTAGAGCATGCCTTAGGTATTAAAGGCACTGCGCTGTGGTGGTTTGAATCATATTTATCTAATAGATTACAATTTGTTCATGTAAATGGGGAGTCTTCTTCACAGACTAAGGTTAATTATGGAGTTCCACAAGGTTCTGTGCTAGGACCAATTTTATTCACTTTATATATGCTTCCCTTAGGCAGTATTATTAGAAGGCATTGCTTAAATTTTCATTGTTATGCAGATGATACCCAGTTTTATCTATCCATGAAGCCAGAGGACACACACCAATTAGTTAAACTGCAGGAATGTCTTACAGACATAAAGACATGGATGACCTCTAATTTCCTGCTTTTAAATTCAGATAAAACTGAAGTTATTGTACTTGGCCCCACAAATTTTAGAAATATGGTGTTTAACCAGATCCTTACTCTGGATGGCATTACCCTGACCTCTAGTAATACTGTGAGAAATCTTGGAGTCATTTTTGATCAGGATATGTCCTTCAACACGCATATTAAGCAAATATGTAGGACTGCTTTTTTGCATTTGCACAATATCTCTAAAATTAGAAAGGTCTTGTCTCAGAGTGATGCTGAAAAACTAATTCATGCATTTATTTCCTCTAGGCTGGACTATTGTAATTCATTATTAACAGGTTGTCCTAAAAGTTCCCTGAAAAGCCTTCAGTTAATTCAAAATGCTGCAGCTAGAGTACTGACGGGGACTAGAAGGAGAGAGCATATTTCACCCATATTGGCCTTTCTTCATTGGCTTCCTGTTAATTCTAGAATAGAATTTAAAATTCTTCTTCTTACTTATAAGGTTTTGAATAATCAGGTCCCATCTTATCTTAGGGACCTCATAGTACCATATCACCCCAATAGAGCGCTTCGCTCTCAGACTGCAGGCTTACTTGTAGTTCCTAGGGTTTTTAAGAGTAGAATGGGAGGCAGAGCCTTCAGCTTTCAGGCTCCTCTCCTGTGGAACCAGCTCCCAATTCAGATCAGGCAGACAGACACCCTCTCTACTTTTAAGATTAGGCTTAAAACTTTCCTTTTTGCTAAAGCTTATAGTTAGGGCTGGATCAGGTGACCCTGAACCATCCCTTAGTTATGTTGCTATAGACTTAGACTGCTGGGGGGTTCCCATGATGCACTGAGTGTTTCTTTCTCTTTTTGCTCTGTATGCACCACTCTGCATTTAATCATTAGTGACTGATCTCTGCTGTCTTCCACAGCATGTCTTTTTCCTGATTCTCTCCCCTCAGCCCCAACCAGTCCCAGCAGAAGACTGCCGCTCCCTGAGCCTGGTTCTGCTGGAGGTTTCTTCCTGTTAAAAGGGAGTTTTTCCTTCCCACTGTCGCCAAGCGCTTGCTCATAGGGGGTCGTTTTGACCGTTGGGGTTTTTCTGTAATTATTGTATGGCTTTTGCATTGCAATATAAAGTGCCTTGGGGCAACTGTTGTTGTGATTTGGCGCTATATAAATAAAATTGATTTGATTTGATTGATTTGATTTGATATTGCAAACTGTACAAGAAGTTGAATAGTAAGGAAGGAGAAAAGGACTTGTACCGACTGGCCAGACAAAGGGACAGAGCTGGAAAGGATGTGCAGCAGGTTAGGGTGGTAAAAGATGCAGATCGTAATGTGCTGACAAGCAAGGAGAGTGTGTTGAGAAGGTGGAGGAAAAATTTTGAAGAGCTGATGAATGAAGAAAATGAGAGAGAGAAAAGGCTGGATGATGTGGAGAGAGTAAATCAGGAAGTACAAGAGATTAGTAAGGATGAAGTGATGCAGCTATGAAGATAATGAAGAGTGAAAAGGCAGTTTGTCCAGATGGAGGCATGGAAATGTCTTGGAGACATGGCAGTGGAGTTTCTAACCAGATTGTTTCATAAAATCTTGGTAAGCGAGATGATGCCTAAGGAGTGGAGATGAAGTATGCTGGTTCCTATTTTTAAGAACAAGGGTGATGTGCAGAGCTGCAGTAACTACAGAGGCATAAAGCTGATCAGTCACATAGTAGCATGAAATTATGGGAAAGAGTAGTAGAAGCCAGGCTTAGACAACAGATGAAGATCTGTGAGGAGCAATATGGTTTCATGCCAAGAAAGAGCACTACAGATGCAATGTTTGCTGTGAGATACTGATGGAGAAGAATAGAGAGGGATCGGAGTTTCTTGTGTGTTTGTGGATTTATTAAAAGCTTATGATAGGGTGCCAAGAGAAGAGTTGTGGTACTGTATGAGGAAGTCTGGAGTTGCAGACAAGTATGTGAGGGTAGTGCAGGACATGTACAAGAATAGTGTGAGAGTGGTGAGGTGCGTATTAAGTATGGCATTAATTCAAGGTGGAGGGGGGTTACCCCAAGTATCAGCTCTGAGCCCTTTCTTGTTTGCAATCGTGATGGATAGGTTGACAGATGAGATCAAACAGGAGTCTCAATGGACTATGATGTTTTCAGATGACACTGTGATCTGTAGTGAGAGTACAGAGCAGGTTGAGTTGAGCCTAGAAATGTGAAAATATGCTTTGGAGAACAGGGGAATGAAAGTCAGTAGGAGCAAGACTGAGTACATGTGTGTGAGTAAGAGGGGGCCCAGTAGAATAGTGGGGTGACAAGCAGTAGATAAATGGACTGCATTTATATAGTGCTTTTCCATCTGCATCAGATGCTCAAAGCCCTTTACAATTATGCCTCACAGACACACTCACACACCGATGTCAGGGTGCTGCCATGCAAGGTGGTCACTACACACCAGGAGCAACTCGGGGATTAAGGACCTTGCCCAAGGGTCCTTAGTGATTTTCTTGTCAGGCTGGGGTTTGAACCGTGGATCCTCTCGTCTGAAGCCCAAGACTTAATCACTAGACCAGGGGTGCCCAAGTTTGGTCCTCGAGATCTACTTTCCTGACACTTTTAGTTGTCTCCCTGCTCCAACACACCTGAATCCAATGAAAGGCTCATTAAAAGTCTGCTAATGAGTCTTTCATTGGATTCAGGTGTGTTGGAACAGGGAGACAACTAAGAGTGTCAGGAAGGTAGATCTCGAGGACCGAACTTGGGCACCCCTGCACTAGACCATCACCTCACGAGTTTATATACTTGGGGCCAACTGTCCAAGTAATGGAGAATGTGGTAAAGAGGTGAAGAAGAGAGGTCAGGGTGGAGTGGGTAGAGAGAGGTGGCAGGAGTGACTTGTGATTGACGAATATCTGCAAGAGTGAAGGGGAGAGTCTGCAAGACAATAGTGAGACGAGCTACAGTATGTTGTATGGCTTTGAGATGGTGGCATTAACAAAAAGACAGGAGGCAGAACTGAAGATGTTGCAATTCTCTTTGGGAGTGATGAGGATGGACAGGATTAAGAATGAACATATCAGAGGGACACCTCAGGTGGGACGATTTAGAGACAAAGTCAGAGATGCGAGATTGAGATGGTTTGGACATGTGCAGTGAAGAGGCCAAGGTTATATAGGGAGAAGGATGCTGAGGATGGAGCCACCAGGCAGGAAGAACAGAGAGAGAGGCCAAAGAGGAGATTTATGGATGTGGTGAGGGAGGACATGCAGGTCAATCAGTTTAAAAATCAATATAAAGACATGATGTTTTCAAGATATGTATCTGCTGAAGAAGGATGGGTTTTGTGTGTTGCCAATTGTAAATGTAAATTTGTAAATGTAAATTTGGTTGGTAGCATTCAGATTGTGTCCTAAGCTGAAGAGTTTGAAGTGGTTGAAAATGGGAGTGAGAATAGATTTTTTTTTTTTTACTTCCCCCCACTCCTTTTGGACTAGATAATTTTGTTTTTGGTTAAAGGGGTAGGCGTTAATAAGCTTTGCTTCTGCCTATACGCTTTCAGGCACACAGATGCATTGTAATCCATTTTCTTCCTTATAAGTTTTTTGTTGTTGTTTTGGACTGTGTGTGCTAAACAGTGGTGGACACAGCTAACCAAAAAGTTACCTTCGATAACTGGTAATCAGCTAACTGAAAAGTTATCTTTTTTAATGCTAAACTGATAAACTGCCTAGAAAACATATCGGAAGCTTCAGATAACCAATAACTTTCCACTTTGCCTCCCATACGCTCTCAGCTACTAAGAAGCTGATTCTGAGTTTAAAAGCTTGACTGGTCAAGGTCAAGCTTCTAACAGATCCAATGGCGATCACAAACCCAAACAGCCAATGAGACAGCCCTTCTGTCTTTGTGCGCTCTGCCCCCTGCTGTAAGGAAGCATTATTTACCCTGACAGGATACAGTGGTCCAGCGATGAGGCAGAGGTCTTGAAATAAAAAGCAGGTTTGAAATGGTGTGAATTTCTCCACTGTGAGATTAAAGTCTTATCTTATCTTGAGTTATGGTTTTGCTTTATAAATAAAATTATTCCAAATAGAATAACTACATTAATGTAAACTCTTAAAATGTACAAAGTGATATACAACACATATCTGTTAATTTTAAAATAATGCACTATTTCTGAAGATTTGAACATTAACACACAGAACCCCAAAGGGATTATGGGTAACTAAGCCTCCCCTCATACTGATTGGTTGATTCATTCATTCTATGTAAAAGCCAACACAAGTGAATCAATGTAATGTGTTGGTGCTTACAAATAAATGTGCTTTTGTAAAATGTTTTTTTTTTCATTTGTATAAAAAAAGAAAGAAATTGTCAAGATCCCGCTAGACAGCGCCTAAGCGCACGCGTGATGACATCACAACTCTATCCGGTTTGGGAGACGAGGTTTCTTTCAATAACAAGAACTGTCAAAAAACTTTCTCGTGTGTGGTTGGAGTTGTGTGGCGATAGGAATCACCTTTTGAATGCTTGAATAATGATGTCAGCCGCACAAAGAAATCAAACAATAGTGAAAACATGTTCATTGCGCCCAGAATGTTGGTATTGTGGTCGCTGAACTTTGTGGTGCGGTGTCAATAACGCATCAATCAGTTGCTCGGTGTGGTGTCATAACATCCGATCGGTTAGCGGCTCTGTGCGGTGTCAAAACAAATCAATCAGTCGCTCCGTGCAGCGTCATAATGCAACTAATCAATCAGTCGCTCTATGTGGTGTCATAACATCCGATTGGTTAGCGGCTCCGTGTGGCATCATAACAACGAATCAATCAATCAGTCGCTCCTTAAGGCATCATAACATCAAGCCTGGTTCGCATGGCAAGATAATTAGGCTGATATCAGACCCGATCTTCCCCTTCCGACAATCTTAAGGATGCTACCACAATCATGATGACGCTTATCAGATATTCCTGCCGTGTGGGGTTTGTAAGAGTGCTCTGATCTGCTCAGAAGGATGTGAGCAGCTAAATGTGACATGCAGCCAATCAGAAAGCGAGGTGTTTGACCTGGGAATGTTTGTGTGTGAAATCTGTTCGGTAGGTTTAGTTGTACAGTGTGTGGCTGACACCACACACTGTACAACTAAACCTGTCAGATCTATAATTTTTTTTTTTTATCTCCACGTGTGGGGTCTCTCAGGTTTTGGAAACCTACAGATAATTTTAAAATCCTGCGGTCGACAACACTGTGATATAACCGGTTTTCAGTAGATGGCAGTGTTCTATGCATTGTGATGACGGTTATATCACATGGCCTGAATCACAATTTAACAGACTTTTTGGCTTTTGGAAAAGCAACCTGGGCTTCTTCTGGCATTTTTACATAAAACAAACACAATATCAATGTCTATAAACCCAGAGAATATATTCACGAGAGTTTTAGGCACAATATACAAAGAGTTTAATACTGTTGTCCATGCGCAGCCTGATCAGAGCGTCTCAAATGCATTTCTCCTGTCATGAACTTTTACCCAGAATGCACACACCATGTCCACGCTAAAACCTTTAAAATTAGTCCAACACTTTAAAACTAAAACATATATATGATATTTTCACTTTATAAAACTTCAGATGTGACGTTAACTTAAATAACTTGTCCAAAATTAGTTTGGTTAAAATTTTAACCATAAGTTAAAACTGTATGCCTCTGGATGACTTGGGTGATCTTGCCAGCGTATCAGTATGGGGTCAAAGAAATGAGTTTTTCTTTTCTATTCTATGACCAGTTCTCCTTTGCCTGTAGAGGATAGAGTAGTTTCTTCTAGAATCAGCTCTTCTCTGTTTGTAGAGGATAGAACTGCCTATCTACTACAAAAACTACATCTGCAAAAATGTTAGCAGTCTAAAAATTATCAGACCAAAACTTATCGGAAGATAATTGGTCCGATGATGGTTTTCAAAGTTATCTGAAAAGCTAATCCGATAATGAAAACATTATCTTCGATAATTAGCGGTTAGCGGATTAGTGGAACTGTGCCCACCACTGATGCTGAATAAATTCATTTATTCATTCATTCATTCATAATTGCTTTCACCTATTCATAAATTATATGATTAGTTATGTTAGACAGTAGTGAGATGTTCGTTTGCAGTAAAATTCCAAGAATCTATTTTTTATCATTTCTCGCTCCAGTTCTTCTTATATTATCTCTCCCATGCAATTTATAAAGCTCTTCTAACATTTTTACTGATTGTAAAAATACAAAAATAATGAGTCCCATTTTAAGTACTACCAAATTAATGAACTTACTGTCTTTAGATTTTGTTGTGATTATGCAGTGTTGTTTTGATATAAAGATTAGTTATTATGATGAATTTGAATTAATTCTATAAAAGGTTAGCATTTTTAAAAGGGTGAGTAAGAAATTTTGCAAGACTTAGACTTAGACAACTTTATTCATCCCACCAGGGGCAATTGGTTTCGGCAGCCTGCATACCGGCACATTAACATACAACAACAAAAACAAAAAACAGAATAAGATAAAATCCTTTATCCCTTCTGTTATCCGTCTTTTAAATTCTTTGTGAGGTGTAGATGTATAGGTATGAGGATGTATGGATGTTGTATATATATATATATATATATATATATATATATTTTTTTTTTTTTTAACAATCGATTCGTCCTGCAGACAGGTGAAACATAACGTCGACCCGAAGGCAACAGAGAAAATTCACCTGCTAGCACATGTCCGGAAGAAGACAAAATACATCTTGCCTTCCTTATCATTTGTTGTTCACAAAAACTAGCTAGGTCTCTAGTTTCCATTCCAATGATCTTTGAACATATCCTTGTAATACTATACAACCTATTTTTATCCTTCAGAGCCAAGCTGGGAAACCAGCAGATAAAAGAAAAACATAAAAGGCTTTCAATAAAAGACTGATAAAAGCGGCCCATGATAACAGGCCTAACAGAGAAGGAATTCAGTTTGCGCAGAAGGTACACTCTCTGTTGCCCACGTTTCACAATATCTGCCGTATTTACATCAAATTTCAACTTCTCATCAAAGAAAGTGCCTAAATATTTATATGCAGAGACTTTTTCCATGGCTTTACCATGAATAACAGTGTCCACAGCTGACCCTTTATTTTCGTCTGAAATCAATTATTAACTCCTTCGTTTTGGATACATTTAAGTCCAAGTGATTTGCATCACACCATGAGACAAAATCAGTGAGGGACTCCCCGTGTTCTGACTCATCTCCCTGAAGGAGCGACAGCAAAGCAGTATCATCAGAAAACTTAACCAAATAACTGCCCTGCCTAACACTTCTGCATTCATCTGTATATAAAATAAAAAGTAAGGGGGAAAGGACACAGCCCTGTGGTGAGCCAGTGGACAAAACCACGGAGTCTGAAACACGTCCATTTACCAAGACTCTCTGCCTCCTATTAGTCAAAAAGTCTGACAACCATACAACAATCTGGTGGGGCAATTTAAAATCATACCTCAACCTCTTAACTAAAAGGTGTGGTTGCATCAGATTAAAAGCTGAGGAGAAGTCAGCAAATAAAAGCCGAGCATGAGCTCGACAAAGCTTTGAAGCAAAGTTCCAAAGCTTCAATGATCACTCATTTATCTGCAAGCATAACGGAGGCCTAGTTTTATGACTTTAC